>NC_057346.1:29226869-29868619 GCF_016509475.1 Prionailurus bengalensis | reverse complement strand
ATTTAGCAATAGCTCCAATCTGAGACTGTCAGCAGTGACTTGGAGCACTTGCCTCTGCACCTACAGCAGGTCAGACTGGCCAAAGAACTGAATTCATAAGTAAAATGCACCGAGCAGCCAGGAGACCTGTGGTGTGTAACAATAAGAAGTTAGTGTTGTAGGGAGTACTCTGTCCTCTGTGTTCCATTTGTCTGTTTCTCCTCTTTCCTTCTTAGTCTGATTTGGAAAAGACCATGTTGTAAAACATGGAGGAATAAAGTAAATTTTCCTGTGTGTAAATCACGGGAGCTCAGGGGAGCAGAGTATCTACAATCCAGAGGCAGTTGTGGCAACCGAAATCTGGGCTGGGGCCATCTACTCTGTCTCAAGTTTTAGTCATCTTGACTCCTCACTGAATCTCTAAGACAACCTCCCCCCGCTTCCTCACCCCCACAATCTTTAAGCAAATCCAAGTGGCTCTACCTTCAAAGCCTTTTTAGAGCATGATACCTCATCACTGCTTATACTGTTACCACTCTGGCCCAAGTCTCCTGGGCCTTGGCTGCCCTGCCTGGTCCCTATCATCAGCCTGGTCCCCCACAGCAACCAGAGGGAGTTCTTCCAGATGGAAAGCAAACCATCTAAGTCTTCTGCTCACATGCTCCATGTATGCTCCAGTGAAAGCCAAAATCTTCAAAACTCCCTCCAGGACAGCACTTGATCTACATCCCACAAGCTTTCTGGCTTGGCTTCTTTCTCCCTTCACCTCATTCACGTGGCACTAGCCCCACTGGCCTCCTGCTTTCTTTGAAGTTGCCACATATGCTTCCACTTCTGGTCCTTTGCAAATTCCCCTTTCCCTGGGGCTCTCTGCTGTTGCTAGGTATGGGCTGACCCCATATTCGCTTAGGGTCTTCACTGACGCACCTCGATAAAATCGGACCCTCCCCTGTCTCCTCTCCTTTTCTTTGAATTATCATTAGCCAACATATTACATATTCTGATATATTTATTTTTTGTTTATTGGCTGTCATATTTTTGATTAAAATATAAGCTCTATGAAGATGGGGGCTTTGTTATGTTCACAACTGTCTAGAACTAAGAAGGTAATAAATAATAATAAATTGATTTAATGATTAATAACTAAGTAGTTAATATTCATTCAGTGAAAGTTCCTAGGGCCTAAAGAATTGATTTGGCCTTCTTGTTGCTAACTGACCTTATATTATGGTTTCCTCTCAGGCAAGATAAGTTTGGCTTAATAATTAACATTCTAGTTTTTTAATGTAATTCTCATTTTTTAATTTTTTAATATATTTTCATTTATTTAATTTACATCCAAGTTAGTTAGCTTATAGTGCAACAATGATTTCAGGGGTAGATTCCTTAATGCCCCTTACCCATTTAGCCCATCGCCCCTCCCACAACCCCTCCAGTAACCTTCTGTTCTTCATATTTAAGAGTCGCTTATGTTTTGTCCCCCTCCCTGTTTTTATATTATTTTTGCTTCCCTTTTCTTGTGTTGATTTCCTTTTTGTTTCCCTTCTCACACTACTGCATCAAAGATTGAGAAGAATCAGCTTATTTCTACCAAATACAATTGACCTTTGAACAACACATGTTTGAACTATGGGTCCACTTATACATGGATTTTTTCTTTTTTTAAAAAAATACAGTGCATTTGGGGCACCTGGGTGGCTCAGTCGGTTAAGCTTCTGACTTCAGCTTAGGTCATGATCTCACGGTTTGTGGGTTCGAGCCCTGTGTCGGCCTCTGTGCTGACATCTCAGGGCCTGGAGCCTGCTTCAGATTCTGTGTCTCCCTCTCTCTCTGCCCCTATGCTGTTCATGCTTTGTGTGTGTGTGTGTGTCTCTCTCTCTCAAAAATGAATAAGCATTAAAAAAAATACAGTGCATTTATAAACATATTTTCTCTTCCTTATGGTTTTCTTAATAACATTTTATTTTTTATAATTTATTGTAAGAATGTAGTATATAATACTCATAATACACAAAATAGATGTTAACCAACTATTTATGTTATTAGTAAGGCTTCTGATCAACATTAGGCTGTCAGTACTTAAGTTTTGTGGGGAGTCAAAATCATACACAGACTCTGACAGTGCCGGGGGTGCCGGTATCCCAATGCCTGTGTCCTTCAGGGCTCAACTGTAGATAGAGATACGTGTGCTTAGATGGAAATGCATCGGCTTTTATTACATTAAGTGTTCTCACATCTCAGACTTCACAAACTAGCCTTCCTTTGAATGGCAGAGTATTATAGGAAGAAATACACTGTTCTGGGTTGCAGCCTGGTAGTGGTGAAAAACACTGACTTCATAACCTCACTACTGAAGTTCAAATATCAGCCTGTTTCAGTTACATACTCTGTGACCTTGAGGAAATTACTAAATCTCACTGTGCCCCAGTTTCTACTTCTGGAACCTAGAGAAGGTAATGATGGTATTAGTTATATAATCCCACAAATTTGAATTGAGAATTAAATGCGAGAATACTTGAAACGTATTTTGAGCCAGGCCTAGCATAAAAAATGTTTGTTTGAGAAACAAAAATGGGTGCCTGGGTGGCTCAATTGTTTAGGCGTCCAAATTTGGCTCAGGTCATGATCTCGTGGTTCAGGAGTTCGAGTTCGAGCCCCACATCAGGCTCTGCACTGATGGTTCAGAGACTGGAGCCTGCTTTGGATTTTGTGTTTCCCTCTCTCTCTGCCCTTCCCTGCTCATTCTCTCTCTCTCTCTCCCTCTCTCAAAAATAAAAACATTAAAAAAAATTAAAAACAAAAACATAACAAGGCACTTCCTTTTCATATATCTGGGATCATGAACAAGTATTTCCCATCACACTGGGCCTCAGTTTCCCTATTGATAAAGAGGGATAGGAAAAATTGGATTATTTCTAATTGTGATTTTATCCACTCTAACATTAGAAGTCTAAGGTGAGGTTGTCTAAGAGCCAGGAAGACAGATTTTGTGCTTCTATTTTAATTTAATTTTTACATTACTTCTGCCCAGACCTTGAGGTTTCCAATGGATTATCCTGATTTCAAATCCAAACTCTGGCAGGCCCTTCTGCTTCTCTTGCAGTTTCTTCCTGAAATACAGAGGGGATGCATTTACAGAAGCTGCTGAGGAGCTGGGCTGGGTGGGGTGAGGCCATAGGGTCTCATTGCATCCAGGACCCCTTAGCTGTTGGGACTCCTGGGGAGCATCGGGGGACATTGGACCACCAGAACTATGTGTGTTAGTGGGGTGGGCCAAGGGTGAGAGGGTAGCATGTGTGTCAGAAGAAGTTGGCAGAAGTCTTTCCAGAAGTCCTCAGTGACACTGCCCAGCAAATCTCCAGGGTTGTGACTAGCAATGTTAACCTCTGCAGGAGGTTTTCCTGAGAAGGTAAAAAGAGCCCAATGAGCACAGAACTTTGGGTGCAGAGGCTGAATCATTGTAACATCTGGTGGGTCTTCTCACTCAAAGTGACAAGGAGTTCATTGTCACTGCCTGCATGAAAGGGGAGTTGAGCCTATAACTCCTATGCCCATAGGCAAGAACCTAACTTCCTACTCTCGCTGACCAGAGCCCACTAATTCTCAAAGCCTTGAACAAGATGCCTAACTGTAAGGCTTGCCTTATAGAGCCAGTTTTTTTTTTTTCTACTCAGATCATTTGTTTGTTCATTTCCTCCATGCCCCATTCACAGAAATAAAAGGATCTTTGTCATTCTATACTGACTGTGACGTGTGTGGCCTTCCAAATCTGGATGTTGTTCAAATGGCAGGGACTCGGGCCAGCAGGATGTGCCAGCCTCTCTTTGTCTTTACCCTTGGTGCCAATGTCCCAGCCTGTGTGAGCTAAGGCACGAGGACCCTGGGGAGACGCTCCAGAATACATTGCTGTTTGTGGCTGTCATGCCACCATGAGGACAGAGGGATTTGGGGCCAGTGTTGAACCACCTGAAATTCTCAACAGCTTAGTACTATAGAGTTTTTTAAATCACCCCCAGATACAACCTTAGAGCAAATCTAAAGGCCAATAAGCTTTTCCAGTAATCAATGGATTTAGTAGTCCTGACCTTGTCCCAAAGGTGTTCAGCTACACTGATCTTCCTGAAGAAAGAAAAGAAGGGAAAAGTGAGATTGGTAGGAAAAGAAAAGAGAAAAAGGAAAATAAAGAGCACCTGGCATACAATAGGGTCTCAGTAAATTTTTGTTGGACAGGTCAATGAATGGATGGCGTGAGTCATAACAAGATTGTTGTAACAATGGAGAAAAGAACACTGAGAGTAGACACCTATGTTCTTAATCTGCTGCTGCTATGCTGCTGTCTAGTGGGGTGTGACCTCTGGAAAAATCCTTCACTGCAGCAGAATTCAGGTTTCCCATCTGTCCTTGTAGGGAATCAATCAACAGAATACCTTAAATTCTGCTGGCTCTAAAAGCTGTTTGTTTATTCACCCATTCCACAAACATTTGTGGAGTGTATGCATCTTCTAGACTCCGAGAATAAAAAAGGAAGACATTAAGGAGTTGAAGGAGTTCCCTACCATGTGGGTAGGGTGGGGTGGCCCTGGGTGAATGGCTCCTGCAGCAGAAGTCCAGAGACCACGATAGAGAGGACTTGCATCTGGCACAAATCACAAGTACAAAACAAGTGACTGGAATGCATTCCATCCTTCTTATTGGAGAGGTATTCCTCAGACACCATGGCTCTGTTTCAAAACACAGTGAAATGAGAGTCATCCCACAGGCTACCTGTTCTTTACCTGAATATTGCCCTTTAATTTAGGAACCCTCGCTTATTCCTAAACACTTGGACCCCTATTCAGAACTAACCATCTCTTGCGTATTTTTGAAATTGTAGATCATTGAGATAGAAATACAACCTACGGAGACAGAATGTTGAATGCTATTTTTACACCTGGTTTTGTCCACTTCAGTTCCCAAAATCTTTACTTTAATAGTTAAGTAGGACAGTTGTGTTTCAGAGCCATCACAGATCAGTGTGTGAGGAGCTGATTGTTAAATATTCAGGGATTTTGTAGCCCAGTTTAAATTGTTGGCAACTTCAAATTGGCCCTAGTGGGAGTATTTACCTTACAGAAATCAGCAAACAGTACAAATCAGAGCTTTCTTTTCTTTTTCTTTCTTCTTCTTCTTCTTCTTTTTTTTTTTTTTTTTTCCAGAGAGCTGGTTTACCGGCCTGAGTAGAACCCATTTTGTGTAGGTACCAGTTAATGAAGTCACCCAGAGGACTATTTCAAAACAAACATATGCAAAAGAATTGAAGCAGTGCGTGATAATAATACAAAATATGAATCATTCCAAAACTCCAGGCATTTCCAGACTTTCCATTCTTTGCCATATTTGTACTAACCTATATCAATATGTTTACCATTTTCTAATTTAAAGCTAATAATTTTTATATATATTTTAAAGGAATTTTTCTTATTGCTATAAGTGAAAAAAAGTATCTCTGTTCTTTTTTTTTTTTAACATTTATTTATTTTTGAGAGAGAGAGACAGAGACAGAGTGTGAGCCAAGAAGGGGCAGAGAGAGAGAGAGGGAGACACAGAATATGAAGCAGGCTCCAGACTCTGAACTGTCAGCACAGAACCTACCATGGGGCTCGAACCCACGAACTGTGAGATCATGACCTGAGCCGAAGTCCGGCGCTTAACCAACTGAGCCACCCAGGCGCCCCAAAAGTATCTCTGTTCTAATTGTAATAAATGAATAACATTAAAATAATCTCATATAAAAATGAAATAAATTTAAATAATCTCATATATATATAACCATGCATATATAGATATATAACTATATATAGATAGATATACAACTATATATAGTATAGTTATATATCTATGTATATAACCACTTAAAATCATCCCACATACCATCAGAGGTGAGGAAAATGAAAAATAAGATTATAAAATGAGTTCTTATCATAGTTTTCAGTGTCTTTTCTCTAAGGAATGATTATTGCAAGGGTTATGATACATATATTAATGTATATCACATATAGTTATATATACATCAGTACAAGTGCATTAGTTACAGATATGAACTCATTTAATTACTGTAAAAAATTCTTTGAGGGAGATTTTATCATACTCCAGTGTTAGAGATAAGGAAACTGAGCATGGAAAGTTGAAATAATTTGCCCAAAGTTTGCGGCAAAGCCAAAATGGAGCCCAGGCAGCTGAGCTCTTAAGCTTGTGCTCTTTACTTCATGGGTGGGTCAGTCCACGTGGTGTGTCTGACTCTTGATTTCAGCCCAGGTCATGATCCCAGGGTCCTGGGATTAAGACCCACATCAGACTTACCACTTGGAGCCTATTTAAGATTATTTCTCTCCCTCTGTCCCTTCTCCCCGCTCATGTGCTCATTTTCTCCCTCTCTCTCACTTTAAAATAAATAATAATAATAATAAATAAACTAAAAATACATATAATACTAGGATTTCATTAGTAATCCTAAATCTTAGAAGACCTGGAAAACTATCCCATAAAAATAAAAGCAATATAATTAAAAGTAGGTATTTTTGACTTGCGCTATTGTAGTTTTGGTAGCAAAATAAATAAATAAATGTCCACTAGTAGGTATGTTACCAAGAGTGAGATGGAAAAGGAAAGAGGCCTTGGTTCTTTTTGCTGCCACAGTGAAGAATTGTAGGACTGTGAAATGAAAGTAAAGCAGAGCAAAGTTTTATTAAAGTGTGTTCCAAGGAAGGAGCAGGGCAGTCAAAAGAGACAAGGGCCTTGAAAAGTCTGGAGTGTGAGATTATGTCATTTTTTTTTTCTTTTGGGTGTGTCCTAGGGTGGCAACTTTGAGTGATAGGCCTGTATTACACAATAATTAGCTAATTAGGCATGTGCTTTCCCAAGGTGAATTCAAAATACTGTATCTGCAAGGGGTAGAAAACTGCAACGTTGTTTTTGTTCTAGAGACAGAAGTCAAATCAGAACAAGCAGCTGCTTTCTGCACAGCTCAACACTCTTAACTCTTCCTCTGCTCGGGTGTTCCTCTGACTGGTAGATGGGTGGAATGGGGTGGTCCCTGGGTGATCTCTGGGTGGGCATCTCCATCAGGACGTCTAAGGTCATCCTCGGGTCACTCAAGCCTCGCTTCCTGCCAAACAGGTAAATGGTACAGTGAATGAGGTTTTACTTACAGCGAGGAATTTATGCAGCTTCTAAAAGGATAAATTCAAACTAGGCCAGATAATTTGGAGGGATTTCCATGGGGTACCACTAGAGTAAGAAAAGGAAGATAGAGGCAAAATGTACAGTCCTCCCGGTTTTATAACATCACACTGAAAAAAGTATTATTTCCCTGCCAGCGGTAGGTGGTCTCAGCCTTGAAAGCATCTGCCCAGTCGTGAGTGTGGAGCAGCAGGCTGTGTGATTTGTGTTTCCCAAACTACTGCAGAGATGCACACAAGTTCACGTCACCTTTCCATTTGTACTTGTTCTGTGAATAATCCGTTTGTTGCACATTTTAATTTGTTTATCAATCATTTCTTTTTAATTTGCAAGAGTTTTTTTTTTTACTTTCTTTTTTATTTTAATGTATGGCCTCTTCTTTGTAAATCTCTCTCTCTCTTTTTAAATAAATCTCTTATTCGTCTTTTGACTTTGTCACAAAGTTTCAGTTTTTCATGTAGTCCCATATGTGTATCTCCTTTTTAAAAAGCACTTGTTTGTTTTCAGTCTCAGGTTAAAAGTAGAGAAAAGGAAAATAAAATGGAGACAAATAAAATCTTGGTTGGAGGGATCCTCTCCTTCCTAATAAGACTATGAACCTAAAAGGAATCAATCTCTGTGCCATACTCTGACCCTCCCTGTAAAACAGCATTAAATCCCTTTCTCAGGCAGCAGGGGAGAAGACGTTACTATTTAAGCATTCTGGGGCCCAGTTGTGTGCTGTATACCTCCATTCCTGTCTACCAACCAGCTCGTGTCATCACTGGACAAGTTTCCGATAGGAGTGTGAGAAAAGAAGGTGGCAGGTTGAGTTACATTAGCATATCGATGGCACAGCACTCCTTATATTTTATCATCCTAATTAGATGGGTATTAGGTTATATTTAAAGCTTAATTCTTCATTATATCCTATTACTTTTGTGGATTTTTAAAAATCCAACACGACTTTGAATTAAGGCAGATTCTTAATTTGGCTTCCCTGTCTATTATTTTGTCTGTTTGCCAGATTCTTCCCACTTTTTGAACTCAGTGCTATATTTAATGGGCTCATCAAACATATATATAATTTAGTGTTCCTTATGAAGAGTCTCTGGGGCCTCATGAAGCAAGGTAAAGATTACCAATTCTGTGGGTCCCCTCTGGTTGTGTCACTTCCAGTATACTCCCATGAAAATTTGTCTCCCTCCAGCTACCCCCGGATGAACAAATGCCCCAGCTTGAAACTATGGATTCACCAGACTCCTCTATCCCTTCACCCCAACCATTTAGGAGTCAAGTACAGTCTAAGGAGACCTGTCTTCTAGCTGGCCCCTCTCCTCTCTTCTCTCCTCAGGCTTATCCTCAGCTTCCTTGGCCCTGGACTGTCATTATAGCATCAGGCGCCCACCCAATTCTCCATCCTAGCCTCCATTTGTTCCAGAGCTGTCCTTCTGGACAACGCATATTTTACCATTCCTCTTTGAAGAACCTTTCGTGCATGGAGGATAAAATCCACGTTCCTTGGTGTGGCCCCCAAATGCTAACCTTATCTGACCCCAAAGTTACCCTCATTGACTGTCCCATAGACAAGTAGAAATACCCTGGTAAGATGAGTGTGGGATGAAGTGTGAAATGGAGCAAACTCCTGCTAATCATGATTTCTTAAGGGGGCTGCTCTTGCTTTCGAGGCTGCCTGGAATGTCCTTTTCTTTTTCCCTGGGGGATTAAATACTAGTTGTTATTTAAAGCCCCATTCAAGTGTCACCTCCTCTCTAAAGCTTTCCTAATAACCCTAGTGAAAATGAATCCCCCCTCCTTTGATGTTCCTTGAAAATTTCTAATACCAGTTTTGTTGTCGCTCAGCTGATTGCATACCTTTGAAGGTAGAACCAACATCATGGTCATCTTTATAGATTTTGCCCATAGCACACTTGAGTGTAGTTGTTCCTCACTGTAAGTATGTGGAAGGAAGGGGGAAAAGAGTGGGGAGAAGGGGAGGAAAGGGGAGAGAGAAGAAAAGGAAGGAAGGAAATATGTGGTAACCTTAAACAAATACCTCCCTGGACTCCACATATCTTGTTTATTTCTTGCTTGCTTGCTTTGTTTTACTTCTTTGTTTATTTTCTTATTTTTTTTTTAAATGATAAAATAAGCACTACCACTTAACTGTGGAGCTTCAAGTTTGGCTTGTAGTGAAGATTTAAAAAGTGACTTGCACTGTATAAGACATATAGTAGTCATTCCAAAAGATCACTTATCATTATTTTCATCATTAATCACATGAGCATTCCTATTTTTATTAATTCCAGTTCTGATTCTAATGCATTCTAAGCATAAGAGAAAATAAGGACACTTGCACAGAATCTAGGGTCAACATAGTTTGCCTATATTTTGCTGTACCTCATTAAGATATTGATCCCTATCCCTTCTACCCAATCCCCTACTCAGCAAACAAGGAAAGAAGAAAAGGCCATGATGCTGGCATTTTTGACTAGAAGCACAGGGGAATGGGCAGAAGCCAGATGGGAGGTTCTGTGGAGCAAAGTCCAGCAGCTAGTAGTAATGAGATTCCTAGAGAAGATAGTCAGAATTAAAAACATTTAGGGCAATGCTGAGAACCATCTGAACTAAGAGAGTTAATCAGAAATGGCACCTCCAGAGGTTTGCCCATCCCCAGCTAAGCATTACAGCACCTGATCAGGTGACTTCAGTTGCTGATGGGTGACAGCTTAATTTACAAGAATGTAGAGCAACAGCAAATTTGAAAATAAACCAAATATACACTTTATAAGGAAAGGGAAATGTGATTCTGAACTCCATTGCATAGTTTCCCTGAAGCTTCACCAACCTTATAATTAGATGATACCTAAACTGGATAAAACATTCATATTAAATATTATGAGAAATCTATTGGAGATTGTGCTATACCTTCTATTTATATTTCTGGTCTAGTTTGTCTGTCTTATATTAGTAGAGAATATGTATGCATGTATGTGTATATGTACTTTAGAAATTTCCATTAGGAATTATTTCTGATGTCTTAAAAAAGATTAACCTTGCTGGTACCTAATATAATTTATTTTAAGAAATGAAATTTCTACCACTGCAGAGGTTTTAATGGGTAGGCTTTCTTGGTATCCCTCCAGAAATCTCCCTGCCTAAGGCTGCAGTTTTCCTAAAAGATTCACTCCCTGCAGATTCTGGTGGGAAGCTTGCCTGCACAGCAGCTGTGAAATCAAACCTTACTTCTCAATAGAATCCCACTCTCAGACAAAAGATGGGACTCACATCTACCTAAGTATTTTGCGCAGTCTGAAATAACTATTTATTAATAGCATGAGCCTCTGTGCACCTTTCCAGCCTTCCCTCTCTGGGTAACCAAGAGGCATTTGACTATTCTAGAAAGACAGACAAGCATTAGACTCCACATTAAGGGTGGCTCAAAGGACCGAGAACTTAGCTCCTCTTAAAGCCTAGTGCATTTTGATTCTCTGAGATATGACGTTAGCAAACTCTTTGATACTGACTTTTCTGAGAAATTGTGATTCCAGCAATCGTATGTGTTCCTTTACACAAACCTGAGAAAACTCTTCCAGGGCTTCCAAAATTACACAACGAGGTCTGGTTCATGTGGGCATTTGAAGAGTAGAGGATGAAGGAACAAGGTTGGGAGTTCCTCATCTTTATCTGTCACTTTCTGTCTCACAGAAAAGGTACATGGTTCTTTTTGCTTCATCAGGACCATCCTGATGTTTTCTAACAGATTCAGAAAGGCTTTGCTTTTCTGTGTTCTCCTAATAAGTGCCAGGACAGTGCTGTTGACTAGAATTCCACACCATCTAACATTGAGAATGCACAATTGGCTCTGTTTCTGTCCCTATAGATATTTGTCCGTTTGGGACACTAAACCTTCTGCTTTGTCTCCAATTCTGCCTTATACTCCTCTTTTTCTGCCCTGTAAAATGGTCCATGTTCAAATCCAGAGTGTCTTAAAAGATTTCTACATAGAGTCTTCAGCTCTCTAAAAACATGTTTACTGAGCATCCTTGAGGTTTCCTGTGTTTGCTGAGAAATTTCCTTCTCCAATAATCTTTTAGCAATCCATGTGAATATGGGATTTTTCATATAAACCAGGTAGGGTCACTAACGTGTCCATGGGTTCATACTACTCAAACACGTCTCTTATTCCCAGTGGACGTCTTTTCCCCAAAGACACACTAGGGCCACACTAGGCCCTTTCCCCCTAGGGCCACACTAGGACATGTTGCAGAAATCCAGTCCTCCTCCTTCTCAGTACAGTATTGTGTTGGCAGGTGCAGCAGAGATGAGAAGTGGAAAGGGACTGCAAGGGTGGCAAGCGTTTTGAATCCTAGAGGTCCATTGCTAATGATAGTCATAGTAATTAAATTAAAGAAGAGCTGCCAATTACAGTTCTTTCCTTGCTCTTTAAAAAATGTTTTCTTTCCTTTCAGGTGCCCTTTTTATGAGCTTGAAAAAAATTCTAATTAAGGAAATCTCTCCTGATTTGGTCCTTAGTAAACACTGTAGTCTTTCAGTCCAATAGAGGAAATAATAGGATGATGTTTCTGCTTACTTTCTTAATTTACTGTCACAATGAACTATGTTAAAAATCTTCCATGTTGAAGAGATTTTTGTTTTATCTCTTTGTACTCTTCTTCTTTCTTTACTTCTTTTCTCCCTTCTTCCTCCATCCTTCCTTTTCTTTCTTTTCCTTTCTTCTTTCCTACTTTATTGATGGAAAATTTATTTCATACAAAACCTGGATTGCTAGTTTGGCTGATATAGAATTATAGGTTATTGTTCAAAAAACATGGAAAGATTCACTCTTTTGTAAACCTCTTCCTTCTTAAAGTAAATGGCTCAATGAATTATATCATAAATATAGTGGACACAAATGATAAATGTTAAGCTTAAAGAAAAAATTATTTTTTAAAACTCTTTTTTAATGTTTATTTATTTTTGAATGATAGAGTCCAAGCAGCAGAGGGGAAGAGAGAGAGGGAGACACAGAATCCGAAGGAGGCTCCAGGCTCTGAGTTGTCAGCATAGAGCCCAACGCAGGGCTCGAACTCATGAACCATGAGATCATGACATGAGCCGTCATTGAAGTCGGATGCTCAACTGACTGAGCCACCTAGATGCCCCCAAGCTTAAAGAAAAATTTAAAAGAGAGACATACCCATGTTATTACCTAAGAGGGACCTGGGGTCACATGGATGTGTTTACTTTGTTACATTCTGAGCATCTATGATGTGTGGAACAAACTTGTGCTACATGAGGATACTCTTTAAGCTGAATTCGTCTCTTTGGTTGATTCCTTCATTGCCTCCAACCAGGGAAGTTGGGTAACTGGGGGTTATTAAATGGTATCTCCCAAGCTCAGAGTTGGTAATCTGAACTGTGTTGTTTCTTCTTGGCTAAGTCCTGATGTAACTTCTTCCCATAGTCCATTTTCTTTTCATCACGCTTCTGACAAGTCTTGCTCAGACTGTTGGACTGCCTTCTGGCATTGTTATGTGAAAAAAAAATTAATAAGAAGAGTCATAAAGTGCTTTGACATTCTAAAGTGCTATAGAACTGTTTAATGATGATAGAATTACCATGGAGCTGTCTGGTTCCAATCACATCTTCAGAGGGAGTCTAGATTGAATTGACAGCTCTGGTAGGTGAAGTTTAAAATATGAACTGTCAAAAAGATCAGAAATGGGTGGTGACATTGTCAGCTTTCCTTCTATTGCCTTTGTCTGGGTTGCCTCAATCCTGTTATAAAGTATCTCTTCTAGAGCAAGAGATACATCAAAAAAAAGTCTGTTTGTTCAAGAGTCAAATGGGATGGGCCAGTAGCTCTTCTTGTGGGTTTTGCTGCATGGGCTCCAGGTGGTTTCAAAAGAGGGGCTAGAAGAAATAACTGATTTTGTATGCCCAAAGAACTCTACAGTGGTAGGTAATGAAATCCTGCCATTTTTCCCAAACGTGGTCACATCCAAGTAGATGACACATATAGCACTTTAATCCCATAACTTCTCTTGTATTCTGAAGACCTTCACCTTCGCTCCCTTTCAGTGGTCTACTCTCCTGACCACACGCTGAAATTGGAAGTTATTTGAAACTTCTGTGACCTTAAACTCTACTGTTTGATACTATCATTTCTTATGTCTATGGACCCTGATCTTCTATCATATCCTCAACTCTTCTACCATTTCTAAAAGTCCTCAGATTATTTCGTTTTGTCCAGGTCTGCCAGTTTCTTCTTGGTTCCACCTAACTTCTGTATCCATTTTAGAACACACTCAACTTACCTACCACCTTTTATTTTTGCCACAGATGCCTTGAACCACTTCACTGCTGACCCTCCACATCATCATATCTTCTTTATATCCAGGATTCCAAGCACTGCTGCAGGGAAATTATTTAGCTGTGTAGACTGGTATCCTTATAAAGTTATGACTGGAAGGTAAATCTGTGCCCTTTGCATTTCTTGGTACATCTCTACCTTGACTATTTCAAATCTACCACTCCCTTCAGGCTTCCTACACATTTTTTTTTTTTTTTGTCATTTTCAACAGATGACCTTGCCCCAAGTTCATCAATGAAGTAATCATGTATAACTTCCCTCAAATTATTTACCTGCCTCCCATTTACAAATTTATCTGCATTCATATCCCCCTTGCCTTCTTCCATTCCACCTTAGTCAAAGAAGTGCCTCTCATCCTGGTTATAGGTAAGCCCACTTCATATGAAGTCAACTCCATTAGTGAACCAATATGCTCTACTTATTTTCAAAATGATCTATTTAGTCATTTTCTTCAAGCGAAACAATATGTTCAAGTCGCTCCCATCTTTTCAAAAACCTCCCTTAACTTTCTTGCTCTTTCACTGGGTGAAAGCATAATCTATACTCATTATTTGTTTCCTCACTTTCTGAGCACTCATAAAGCTACAGGAGTTTAACTTCTTTATGTCCTTGTCTGCTCATGTTCCTTTCACTAAAACCAGAATGGTCTTCCAATGCCCAGTCTTGTACTCATCTGATTTTACATTTCTCTGGCATTGATGCAATCAACTGCTCTTCCCCTTTCTCTTTAAAACTCAAAGTCTCCTTCCTAACACTGTTTGCAAAAAAAAAAAAAAAAAAAAAAAAAAAAAAATTCCTTTCTGTGATTATTGAATAAATATTCATCTCCCCAATTGTACTGTAACTACATAGAGGGAGAAATCATGTCTTTATTGATACACATTTTAAACCTACTGCCTAGCACACATATTAGATTTATGATTTATGTTTAATTGAGTGGGTGGATGCTTTCATGGAAGATGTAGCACCATTCTTTCTCCTAGTGTTTCTCTTACTTTTCTGGGCTCTCCATTTCAATTTTATACCTAGCACACCCTTTACATGTTGGTGTTTCTCAAGGTATCATTTAGCATCTTTATTCTCATTCTTGAGAGCATGCTTATAAATCAATCTACTCTGTGTCCATATTTTCAAGTGTTCACTCTCTCCTGAGCTACAGCCTTATATAGCTGTCTTCCTATTGGATGTTTCATTTGAATTTCCATAGATACATTAACTTCATCTCCATCAAACTTGATGTCTTCATCTCCTTCTACTTTCATTCTTGTCTTATATTATAGTCCATATCATGGCTGTTGACATAATGTGCAATGCCACAGCCCAAGAGGCTGGCAATGTTGGTTCATGCACATCATCACCTCAGGAAAGACTTTTCTGAACTAGCATGTATTAAAACACTCCTTTGTACTTCCATATTCTTGCCTCTCCTTCTATTTTGTGATTATCACATTGTTTTCTATGTAAACTATTTTTGTTTCTCTATCCTTCTACTAAATTGAGAACAATTTGAAGGCAGACTACATATCCCCAATGCCTAACAAACATGGTATCCATAATATAAGAGTTTAATAAATCTACATTGAATGGATTTTGAACTCTTCATATTTGTGTGCCTATTATGAAATAATTGGACCATTTTCCCATCAAGCCTCTTAATTCTGGGAAAGAGAACCATGCAGTTGTTTGAGGTAAAAGAAAGAATGCATACTCAGCCACTGTTGAGCTGTAGGAAGATGTGTTGAAAATTCTAATACATTGGCGTCAAGGAGGTTTTAACTCAGAGACTCCAAGACTCATTATTTCCTGGGACCAACAAGCTGCATTGGGTGTGCATGTAGTCCTCCACATCAATGGCCAAAGTAATGGGAAGCCCAGATGGCTTCCCTTACCATTCAGGCAGCTTTGACCTGCCTTCTCCAACAGCCAGCTGGTGTGTGCTTAGGGAATAGAGACCCATTTTAATACTTCTCTAAGAAAATTTGCTGTGCCTAAGTGTACCTAAAAGATAACTGTAAAAAAAAAAATTGAATTATCCAAAGGTTTGTGCATTTCTACCTTTAATCTTTCCCAATAGTGCAGACAGTTGAGAATTGACTATGATTAAAGTGACACATTGTTCTGTACAGCCACATACTCCAGATAACTAGGTGAGAGGTGTGTCCTTAAGATCTGATCACAAATTTTCAGTAAGTCATTTTTTATACAATGGTAGACTTACTTTAACATCTGCTAAGTAAAATCATGAAGAAGATATCCTTAAGGGGAGGTTGCTCACATCCTTGTGAATTACTGCAAGAGCACAGAGATTGCCTATTTCCTGACAGGCTGTAGGGTCTCTGGGAAGCATTCTCCTCCGTGACAACTTCACAGTCTATATTTACTCCAGAACTTACCTGTTCTAGGCCTCATGCATTCAGGAACACACTCTTCGCTAATTTGGTAGGTTAACACATTGGTTGTGATCATATTGGTGGTTAACAATACAAATAACTAACATTACTGAGTGCTTAGCAAATACTCAGAGCATTGCATAAATAAATTCACTTCATCCTACCTCAGCCCTTTCAGGCACGTCCATGCATTACTATTTCTGCTTTTTCAAATGGAGAAATTGAGATATAAATGATTAAGTAACTTGGCTAAGGGCACTCTACTACTAAATGGCAAACTAGAACTCCAAGCCACGCTGTCTGATTCCAAAGTCTGTCTTTACCCTCCAGATGTTGTGTGTACCCCACCTGTGTCCTCTGAATTCCTACTGTTAGTACCTGGGTTTCTCCACCTAAATATGGAGCCCACCCAGTTACTGCTGGAGCCCACTCTGTGTCCAGGAGACAGGGCAGAAGGGCTGGGAGGTGATGTACCCCCATCCACCTCCCAGAGCAGCCATCTGCCTGTGACTGCAGCAGTTGGTGTGTGCACATTGCTGTGGCTCTTGCCTGCCTCCAGTGGGATAACTGAGGTGTGGGTTTTACGCTGGCCCTCGAGTTACCAGATGGGATGAAGGTTGCCCTTCTTTCCTTGTCTCAAGACCCTGCTCTCCCACAGGTGTTTTCCTTTACCTCCTAAATAAACAAACTGTCCTTATACCCTTATCTCAGCAGCTGCTTCTAAGAGAATCCAAATCAAAGCGAATGACTTGCTGTGTTAACCACTCCCAGATCCCCTGCAAGGACTTTCAATGCCCTAAATAGAGCAAAGCAGAGACTGACATGGGGACTTTGAAGCCTGTGGGAGTGTCTGGCTTCTCTGTCTATCCAGAGCCCTGGCTCTGCCTTTCCCTGCCTCTCAACATTACCTGCTTGTCTCCCTTTCTAAAAGCAGATGTCTGGTCCCTCTACAGGGCCTCCTCACCTTGCTGTGAGCACATTTGCAATAAGCCACTGTACCTCGCTCCATTGCACCTGGAAGGATAAATGGTTCTCACCTCTTGTCCCCTGGATCAAGTTATTTGGCGGCTGGTTATTGCAACAAAAATAACTACAGGTGAAAGTGGCAAATCATCCCCACTCTTCTCTGTGTGGCTCGCCTGGAAGCCCAACCCACACATTTCCAAGAATGGCTCTCTCCATCCCCACAGCAGAAACCCCACTCACCTCACCTCATTTAGCATACTGACTACCTCTGGGTTTTTGGTACTGTACTAGACACTCTCTCAGGCTTGCACCTAGTATTAGAAAATAGTTATTCTCAAGGATACCTTGTTTGCCCTGAGCCCTGGGCTCCTGAGTTTTTACCAGATTCTGGAATTTCACAAGAATCTCCCTGCTCCAAGTGATTGCCTGCAGCAAACACAAGATGTGCTCCCCATTTCCCCGGCACAAAGAGTCTGGGGACAAATAAAGACCAAGAAAAAAGAAAGCAGAGGCAACAGAGCGAAACTTGTTTTGATTGTACTGCTGGGTTTTGTTGGACGTTTTCCTTTCACCTTAAAAAAAAGAAATGTATCCTTACTTCTTTTGAACCTGGAACTTGGGAAAAGTTCAAATGTCTCTTGTCACTTTAAGCTGGAAAACAAAGACAAACACAAACAAAGGAACAAAAAAATAGAACAATCACAATATTCCCTCTCCAAAATTAATAGGTCAGTTTCTCAGTTACACTTAGTATTTAGTGTATATATAGCAATTATGTGCAAAGTGCAGTAAGAATACTGTTATAAGCAGACTGTGTCCCCTCCAAAAGCCAGACATATATTGAAGCCCTAAGTACCAGTTCCTGAGAATGTGACCAAATTTGGATATAGGGCCTTTAAGGAGGTAAGTTAAAATTAGATGGTTATGGCAGGCTTCATCTAACTGACTGATGTCCTTATATAAAGAGGGAGAAAAACTGGGGACACACACAGAGAAAATGTGAGGCCACAGGGGGAAGGCAGCCATCCTCAGGCCAATGAGAGAGGCTTCAGATGAGAACAAACCTGCCGACATCTTTATTTTGAGCTTCTAGGCTCCAGAACTGTGAGGGAATAAATCTTTGTTGTTTGAGTCAGTCAGTCTATGTCATTTTATCATAGCAGCCTTAACAAAATAACATAAACCCTCTAGTGTGAATCGGGGCACCTGGAATAGAACCAGAGCTGTGACCTCTAATTCACTCTTTGATCTTGAGAATATCGCTTGTCTCTCATAAGCTCAGCTTTTCTAAGTGATAATGTAATTATATGATTCTCTAAACCTTGGTGAAATGACATATTTATAAAATGTGCATGAAGGTACCTACCCAGCACACAGGGTTCTCACATGCATGCTTAACACATATTGGTGATTTGTTTACTGGGTGTCAGAAGAGGAGACAGGATCCAAATTTTTTTACAACTTAGCTGCCATGTAAGTCACAAACATTTATGAAGGCTAACTAAAATATACGACTTAAGTGTGAATGTGGTGATAAATACATCTTAAAAGATTGCAAGAAGGGGATGCTGGTGTATGATGTTCTCTGGGTGGGTACCAGGGAAAGATTTTCTGAAGATGCACCCTGATCTAGACCCCATATGATAGGTAGTATTGGAGAATCGTATGGAGAGAACAGACTGTGCAATGTGTCGCTGGAGTCATGTAAGCTGGTGGCAGCAAGGAGTTCTGCAGGTCAGAGTGTGCCCTTTGTTGGTGTCCCATAAGAGATGGCCTACACGCCAGTGGGCAGGGCCATGCTCTTCTCTTTGGATTTTGGGAAAAGGGCACCCCAGAAGAGAGTCTGACTTTGGGAAGGAAGTAGTTCTTACATGGTCTATGACCTCCTTTGACTCTAAAATTCCCTAATATGACATGAAAGTTAGTAGGGGCTAGTTTGATACATGGATAGACTTTACCATTGGGTAATTGGAAGCAAATAATTTTTTTTTTCTTATAGGACATGATCGGTGATGTTAAAATGTGCTCTAACAATTCATCCAACAGTGCACTGGAAGTATCTGCCAAGGGGACTAGTCTGCAATGCAGCAGAATGAAGAGCTAGATCTTGCCTCTAGCTCTACCATTCACTAGCTGTGTGACCTTTGGAATATGATGTCACTCATTTACTTCCATGCACATATTTCACTCATTGGGGAATAATTTAGTTTGTGCTTTCCATCTCACAGGCACACTGCTGAACAATGAGGAAGTGGTGGTAAATAGTTACTGATCACATGTAACCAATACCTAGTGTTCATGACAGAGAAAGTGTTGAATGATATAGGGGTTAAAAGAAGCACAAAACTACTCTTCAGGGATCAAGGAAGTGATATTGAGGCTTCCCAGGAAAAGTATGTGAAATGAGCCCCCTTTCCCCTACCTACTGAAAACAAAAAGGAGGGAGGATATTTTGTCTGCCTATTTCATCCGTTTCCTAAGAGCACAAATAAGAGGAATGTATGAGAAGTGTTTAGAAGCTCTAATTGCTAAATAAATATAGGGTATTATGCTTCAAAGAAAGAATTGGCAGATCTTCACAGCTGATTGGATATGGAGGAATGATAAAGCCATAAGGAAAAGTAGGCTATAGTTTTCAACCTGGAGAAGGGAAAGATGTAGGATATTTTTAAATTCCAAACTAAGTGGAATGGTTTAAGAACAGACACCTGTTGGCTGAGGAGAAGGGGCAGCAATGAGAATGATGTTGACTTTTGAGGTGATCTATGACTATACGATGAATGTATCTGAGACAGGTAGGGCTCAGCTAGAGGGGAAAAAAAAAAGATTACCAATATAAAGGTGATGTCTGGGAGCTAGGTCAGTGTTCAAATAAAGAAATGCAGATCTTTCCTTATCTTGATTTTAAAAAGAATGCTAGAACATTGGAATTATATATCCCCCACACAAAGCCGAAGCCTGGTGTGCTGTCTGCTGGCTACTTTGTTCTGTAGTGGGTACTTCTGGCTGCAGAATGCAGGCCTGCGGGGGTGGGGGGAGGGGCGGCTGGAGGGAGGACAGAGAGACCATAGCTCTGATGACAGGTTTAATGGACCCACAGATAAGGATTTGTAATCTACTAGCTGAAGAATTGTGGGTGAGAAGAAAGCAATTGATTGAGCCCTGGGGAAAGCCCACACTTGGTGGGCAGGAATTAAAAATAGTTGGGGAATGATGAATAAAACATTATGGATAGATTTCCTTAGCATGAGATAGGGTGCATGCAAGTCTGGTTTTCTGCTCCGCTCTATGACAAAGGGTGAGGGGTATTCAGTCCATTCCACACAAGACTCTTGTACAGGAAGGAAGCAGCACGTAAGACAGAGCATTTGCCGGGAATGGTAGGGCTTCTGGGGAGGCCTGTGCACTGTGCACATCTAATGTTTTTGTTGGAGCCATTTCCCATTATTTAATGTTTGAATCTAATCATTTCCTTGATTTAGCAAATCAAAGATTTTTTTTTCTTCATTTTATTTTCTTCTCTATAATTAAGTAATTTCTTAATTAGTAATGTTCAATTTATCCAATCTGAAATGACACATTTTATTTTATTTTTTTATAAAAGCTTGCATTCACACACAGCCCCCACCTGATGGTGGAGTGCTTGTCACTCCTGTGCTCTTTTGTGTCCCTGAGCTCTGCCCCCACCCCCCTCATTCTCTTTCTCACTTGGTGAGAGATTAGGCATCTCCAGCAGTTCTTCCTGAGCAGTGGGGAATCCAGCTGTGTCATCTCACACTGTGACTTCCTGGTGGCTTTAACTAGCATAAAGGAATTTCTCCTCAGAGGGGATGTCACACTGTGGCTTTGTGCCTGGTGGGCAACCCTACTTTTTGGTCTTTCACACTTGGCAGGCAGGGGGTAGGGTGTCTTCTGGAGAGCTGACACAGTGGCCTTAGTTGTGGCATTCCTCAAGTACTTCACACCTGAGGCTGGGCTCAGGTCAGGCTGCAGGGAGCTTGCATGGAGTATGCCCCCTTTCTATTTTTGCAGGCTTTCTCCCTTTGCTTGATTAAGCACAGCATCAGATGTCACTTCCCTCATGTCAACCTGCTGTAGGCTCCAGGAAATGGTAGGGGTCCAAGCAAAGGCTGGTCTGATTGGACTGAACACCATATTTAAGTGCTATGTCCTGTGTCAGGCTGTCTTGTCTGCCACCAAGGTTAACAATTCTTGACAGATAACCTTCTCCACCAAACAGCTCAGTCAACCAGCGAGCACCTGAGTGCTTGTTAGGTGTCAGCTCTATGAAAAATTCACAGGGAATGCAGAGAGAGCACTGAGGAAGGAATTATTTGGTGCAAGTTCTCAGGATCCCCCTCTGTATATGTGTGAGTCCAGTCCTCCAAGATAACTTTACCTGAGACCCGGGCTGGATGCAAGGAGGGAAGCTCTCCCCAGCCTGTGTCTACTGCTCTTCCCTGACCACAGGCAACCTGTTACTTTCTCTCTCCCCAGCTACTCTCAAGCCTGGTAGCAAGGGAGATAATGATTCAGTGTTCCAATGAGGCACAATTAATGTTAAAGTAATAGAACAATAATGCCTGCCTGTGATAGGGACTTTGAAATCTCCAGATGAAAGGCCCACAGAAGTACAGAAGTATAGCTATTATTAGCATTTATGTAGTGCATTTCATCTTCAAAGCACTTTGCAAATATTAACTAATGAACACAGAATACTGTCTTTTTTCTCCCCTCCATGAGCCTCTGATGAGTTTCCAGTTAAATGGAAACACTACTCCATGACATAGAGGCCGAGGAAACTCCTCTCAGTGGCCATCTTCAGTCTGTTTAGGGACAGTCCATGGAAAGGAGATGCAAGCCTGCTGTTTCCCTATGGATGTCTAGGAAATCAGAGCACCAGCTCAGACCAGTGCTGTCCAATAGAAGTATAACGTGAGCCACACATGTGATTCCAATTTTCTAGGGCTAGTCTTTAAAAAAGTAAATAGGTGAAATTGGCCTTAGTAAGTTAGCTTACATGACTTATCCACGATATTATAATTTTAGCAACATAAATTTATTAATGAGATATTTTATGCTTTTTTTGTACCGTCTTTGAAATAAGCATATATTTCATACTGAGAGCACATCTCAGTTTGCACTAACCACATTTCTCATGCCCAATTGCCACATATGGACAGTGGCTACTGTATAGAATAGCACAGATCTAGACCCTTTTTGAGAAGGAAAGCCCAGAATGCCTGGTGGTTTCATCCAGGGCTATAACTCAAATGGCAGAGTGGGACTGTGGTCAAGTGTGGGCCATAGTTGAACAAACCTAAAATCCCATCCTGATTCAGAAACCAACTAGCTGTGTGACACTGGACTTATTTAACACATTTGAAGTTCCCCATGTAGAACTATGAGTACTACTACATCCATTGTCACAGTTTGTATGAGGATTAGATGAGATTATTTTTGTAAAACATTTAGTGTAGTACTTAGCATGTAATGACAATGCAATGAAAAGTAAATATTGACATCTGATCAGAGTGAGCTCCTATTTCAGGACCTTGACTCTATCTCATTCTCCACTAGCATCAAATGCATCCTAGTTCTGTCTCTGCATTTGGTTGGGTTTTGGCAATGGGGTGGATAGATGCAGTCTCTCAGCCTCAACCCACAGTGGTCTGTGTTCTCCACATGAATATACACTCACAGCTTTGTATGGCCAGGACAAGGACCCCTTGTAGGGTCACATGATTTGAAAAGAGGAAAGTTAAAAGGGGGCTGGAATCTGAAAGTTATTTCTGCAAGTGTCTTGCAGTCTCCAATTACTTTCTGCTGTCTACTCCTTAACAAGAAACAATAGCCCTTCCATAATTCTCACCCACCTTTAACCTGACCTTGCCCCTCACACGATGCAGGCACTCCAATCCCTCTATCTAGAAAAGTTCTTCCAACTCAACCCACAGATCTTGTGTTAACTTTAATCCCAGCACTTGTAGCATATCATTGCATTTACTTCTTCAGGGCAGAGTTGGCATGTACTAGCTTCTCAATAAATGCTTACTGAATCTTTGCTAAGTTACAGGGAGGGTTGCTAGTGGTATGGGACACACCTGCCAGGGGCGTGCAGGCCAGGCCTCCACACCCACTCTGTGCATATTGTGGGTGCTCTGTGCTGTCTCAACCTGAAGCTCAGTGTTATTTACACAAACAATTCCTCCTGTTTAAATAATTTTAAAATAAGAAACAGCAATGGAATTATAACTTGTCCTGTTTTAAAATGTATCACTTCTAGAGACATCTTTTCAGCAAGAAGCTTTCATATTCTAAAGCATTTCTTATGGCTTCTCAGCTCAGGAAGTGGACCTCTTACTCACAATCCTAGATATTCTAACACAGAATGTGCCCTAGCTCAAGCCCTCCCACTTACAAAGGAGGAGACCAGTGCTCAGCTACTTCCAGCCTGAGCTGGTAACTGATCCTAGACCTAGACCACCCACTGGTCATAGTTCTCTGACTCGATAAATCCAAAATGACCATAGCATCCAGTTGTCGACAAGGAAGTTCTCTGGTCCCTAATGGGTGTCTCTCTTTGTTTAGGACCACAAGGAGTAATCCAATGAGGGCTGTTGAGCCTCGGTTCCTTTTCATAACAGGATGATCTCTCCCAGCACTACAAGCAGCTGCGCGCAGTGTGCTCTGACGTTTGTTGCATCTTGTAAAGCAGCTTGGGTGCTGGTGCTGACACAAGCATTGCTGCTCTGCCCTCCTGTCTGAGTTGAATATGTTTGATTCCTTCCTACTTGCTTTTTCCTTCCCCTCCTTTCTCTTCATTTCCCTTTCTTGCATTTTATTTCCCTACCTTTGTTCTCATTTCCCTCCCCCCATGTAAATGTCTGGTGCTAGGGTTACAGAATAATCAACTACCTCTCAGGAAAGGGAGTGGGAAAAATAGGAATTGATTTTCATGAGATAAACTGGCCCAAGTTGGACTTGTACCAAGGGTTCCTTGCCTCCAGGAATTTCCTCTGTTGGGCTCTTCAGAGCAAAACACAAAAGCACAAGACACAACTGACCAATTGTACAGAACTATTTGTAGGGAAAGATAGTGTGGTCGGGTGGGGAAAGGAATTCTTTGTAATCCCCCCACCCAGGTGGCGAGCCAAAGCTACTGAGCCCCTGAAGCATGAAATTTGATTACTCTTATCTTGGTGCACAGCTCCTGATAACTGCTGTCGGTCATTCAATTACCCAGCAACCTCAACAAATGTCTGCAACAGAAGGTAACGCAGCATTAGAGTGGAACACTCCACCTTCCTCAGGTGGTACCTCTGAAATGGCAGCAGACCATGGGCAACATGGAAATGGCCTGGCCAGGGACGACTCAGGGCTTTGATTGTTACTCCTAGGTGCTTCTATCAAATGAATGCTTTCTTCTGCTTTGAAGATTTTGTTGACTCCCTCCTCAGATCAGATACATAACACTGGCTTGAAGAGATTCCAAGGTGATTAAGGAGTTTGGAGAATAAAAAGCTCCAAAGAAAGGCTAAAGAACTAGCATTATTTAATGTGGAGGAGAGAGGCTGAGGGTGATTTACTATCTTCAAACGTGCAGAAAGGTCCACAAGTTGGGAGGTGATCAGCCACTCTGAATATATCCTGAAGCCAAAAGAAGAGGAATTGGGTCCCCATGGAGTGCAGGATACAAGTGCTGGTCTGGACAGTTGGGAGACCTATTCCCAATCGTGTCCCTTCCATTAGAAGTTCTCTGTGTGACTTTGGATATATCCCTTAGCTTTCTGGGCTTCATGCTAGATGGCCTGCTTTATTTCCTGAATTTTTTATGATTCTATGAGTCATTAGGTTAAAATAGGGGGTAGCCTGAAAAATAGCACGTTTTCAATGGCTGATAGAATACTGCCCAGAAGCAAAAGAACCTACTAAATAATCCTTCAACTTTTTAAAGGCAGTTTCCAAAGATTTTTGTTAGTTATTTAAAAATGGAAATTGAGGTGTTTTTGAGGGAATTGAGGAACTGGACTCTTTCAAAGAAGAACTGGGTCTGAGGAACAACATCAGCTTCCACTAAGACAAAATCCCAACAATTCTGATCTCTGTCCCTATAACAGTATCCCCATTGTCTTGGAACCTGAGATGGTCTAGTTGGGAACTTTGTCCCTCTCCAGGTTAATGCTGGTGGCATTTCAGTTGTGCAACCATTTCAATTATCTAGCACATGACAGGAACTGGAGAGCAGGAGAGAACAGCTGTCCCGGTTGTTCTGAGTGTTGTTTAACATGAGCCAGCCAATGGTCCAGGCAGGTGACATGCCCTGGGCAATCTGGGTTTTATCAGCAGGGGAGGAAAGACTTTTCCTTTACTCTTTCAAGTTCTATAGTTAGGACCTATGACTTGAGTTGACAAGATACAGTTTCACTGGAGAAAAGCATATAAATTTTACTTAATGTTAATATTTTTTTCTTAATTTTTTTAACATTTTATTTTATTTTTTGAGAGACTAAGATAGAGGGCAAGCAGAGAAGGGGGAGAGAGGGAGACAGAGAATCCAAAGCAGGCTCCAGGCTCCAAACTGTCAGCTCAGAGCCTAATGCAGGGCCCAAACCCACAAATGCAAGATTATGACCTGACCTGAAGTCAGATGCTCAACCAACTGAGCCACCCAGGTGCCCCTTGATGTTAATAGTTTTTACATGACACTGGGGGTCTTCATAGAAAGAAGAGGTTAGACCCAGGGGCTTATCTACACTTTAATAAAGAGCAATATGTTGTGGACACTAGGCAAGACATAGTAAAAAGGTGCTTGGGTGAGGGACAGTAAAATTTGGATAGTGACTAGAAAATACATGAAGGAAACTAATGAAAAATCAGTGTTATTTTAGTACATCTGTTTGTACAGATCCATTTTGTTGCTCCCAGTCCTTGGTGAGGAGAATGTTCTTCTCTTCCTAGTACAGGGAAGTTTTCTAATGGGAAATTTCATGTCCTGCGTTAAGGTAGAAAAGGGTGGGGGGCAGAGACCCCTCTGTGCACCTGCTGTTTCTCAAGTGCCTTCAGCCCAAAATAATCAATGTGACAATGCGGTATATTTTGGGGGAGCACATTCTGAACCCCCTCACATCCTTCCTACAAAGGCTAGTGCAGCAGCTGGGAAATGCAGCTGCATCCTCACCCTCCATGACCCTTCTCTCCAGTCCAAAAGAAAGTGTAACACCTATTTTGGCCCATAGTTTATTTGGATATATTTCCACAAAAGTTGCTGTTGTTCTTTGTAAAAGAATCTATCTGCTACACAGTCCAATGTGGGATGGCCCCATCAGGCCACCAGGCTAAGAAGAGCCCCAAAGAATGGCCCAAGCTCCCAGGTGCCATGACAGTGAAAGCAGGTGTTATTTAGCAGAAGTCAACAATACCCCTGACACAATCCCAACTACAAAGGCAGTATATCCTAATTAACTGCAAATGTCTTGCTCATAAACCTGTCAGCACTGGGCTCTAATGTCTGTACTTTTAATGATGCATTTGATTAGTAGGTAATTTTATTCACTCGGTGGCAGTCAGACCTGTTTGGTGAGGGTATCTTTCCCCTGCTCTTTCTCCACCTTTCTTCTCCTGTTCAAAACATTTATAAAATTGTGATGCCCAAAACTATCTGATAAGTAAATAAATAAACCCACAAAGCAATGTCACAATGACTGCTCAACACCAGCCTGTGTGTGTGTGTGTGTGTGTGTGTGTTGTTGTTGTTGTAATGGGGTATAGTGAAGTGTGATTTTTCTAATTTCTCATAAGGGCCCACACCTGAAATCTCTTCTTTTCCAACCTAATATTCTTTTCACTCCAAGTCCAATTAACATGGCTTCACAGAGCATCATATTTTTCACATTGATTCCATGTTCTTTTATTTCATTTACCTCTAGCAATATACCCATGAGATAGTTGTGCCTCTGACGTTGGAAAAGAAATTCAGAGATGATATCATCTGTCTTGGGGATCCAGTCAGTAAGTCAGGAATTCAAAACCAACCCCAGTTTAAATTCCAGGCTTTCTTTACTACACCACACATCTTTCCAAAGAATAGTTTTATCTTTTTTCATTGAAAAAGAAACATGAGGCTGACCTGTACTGGTAATTGTTGCTAGAGGACACCCAGGGAGAGGTGTGGCTGGGTCCAGTCAAGATTATGCACCTCCTAGATCCCATTTCTTGCTGTGGAAGCATAAGGTCATGTTTAAGGTAACTAAAAATACAGATTTTGGAGTACATCCAGGAGCACACATGAACTGTGCTCTGCCTCTCTCCCTACCCCACCTCATCCCCCCTGTTCTTCCTGAGGGTGCATGGTCTCTTCCATACAGGATCTGGGCCTCTTGCATCTCTGGATTCCATTCCCTTCTCCTTGCATGGTTTCTTCTCCTTGCATGGTTTTTACATGTATCAGCTCCCTTACTCTACATATAACGTAGACACTGTATTATCCCCTGAAGGAAACTATGTTCCCAAGGTCATCTCACCCAAGGTTACAGAGAGGGTGAGTGGAGGGGCTGCCAGCATGACTCCATTGACTGAGGTCTCCATTGCTGCTTGTGTGAATAAGCATATTGCTAGCAGGTATCTGATGTGCTTTACACTGAGTTAGGTGCTATGAGAGGCACCACAGGAAAAATAAGAGATGATACATAATTTTTAACTTGGGATCCCAGAAGAAGAGCACTTCTCTAAATTACCATTTAAGATCTGTATATCAAGGCACACACACTCTCACCTAGGAATCTCCAAACACCACGGCCTGAGTATGGAGTGTACTGTGCTTCTAACTCTTTTACCTTGTTTTGTAATTGAAGGTCATAAAGGTTAAGTGGCTTTGATTTGTGTGTTGGTTGGTGGTTGGTGGCAGTGCAGGGATTCTATACCAGGTTTTGGAGCCCAAGGGCCAATCCTCTCTCCACTTTACTGTACCTCCTGTCTGTATTCATCAAGGGGCAAAACAGAAGAGCTGTGCCCATCTCCTCCGAGCTTAATTTTTATTCTGAAATGTTTCAAGCCTAGCTACTCTTTAGGTGGTTGATTATACTTCTATGAAATCTCCATTTGAAGGAAAATTGTATCATGTGTTAGAACAGCGAAGAGAAGAACTCATGACCTTGCATTGCTTTGTATTATGTCGCCTTCCCTGATATTCTCTAGTGCAGCTAGCAGGGAGTTTGACACATTGAGTCAGACAGCCCCTTATTATTAAATCTGTTTGCAAATGTGTGGAAAGTGCCCTGCACACCCACCCTCGTTATGAGTGGTGGCAGGTCGTGGATATGAATCATAGGCTCCTAGAAGCACTTGCCTTCTGCCTTTCCTTAAATCAGATTGTCAACATTTCAAAAACAGTAATGGTAATAATGTTGGGCCATCTGAGCCATTGAGCTGCATCCTGCAACATAAGGCACATCACTCTGAAGAAGTGGACCACTAGGTGAAAAAGGTTCATCTTTCAGTGAAATAGGTTCTACCTCACCCTGATTGCGCTAAGATGGGGCATTGTGTGTGTGTGTATACCATCTACTTTTATGATGACCTTGATTGTATGGAATTAATTAACTGAGTTATGATTACCAAACATTCTAGAAATGTGAAATGCTGGATAAGACCTTGTTAAAATAATAATCTCATAAACTAAGCAGGTTTGAGTGCGGTGGGTGCCCAGGGGAAAGCCTCCTTGGGAAAGCCTTTCGCTCCAGTTCTGGTTCAAAGCCTGTGTTCTGTTCCTTAGGTCAGCATCCCTCCCTCCAAGTCTACAGGAGTAGACCCAGGGGCTTATCTACCACTTTAAGATAAGTACAAAGTATAGCAGCTGCTGGCTCTCCAGTGCCTCGCCCTGACCAATGGCCAGAGTGGATTGTGAACGCCTTTCCATGATCTACATCTCAGGCAGGGCTGCCGCTTCACAATCATCTGACTGCCACGCGATTCCCCCCACTCTTAGCCATCACTACACTACATCAAGATGAGACTTTTCGTTTCCACTTAATTTGGAAAGTAGTGTTTCCATACTTCTGCTAAAATTCATTCAGTTCTTCATTCATTCAGCAAATCTCCAGACAGCTGACTGTGTGCTTAGCAATATGCAGAATTGCATGTCAGATGCATTGGGGCACATTTTTCTAATCCTATGAATTGATCATTTTTTCCCACTCTGGATAAAAGTCAGCAAGGCATCTTATGAAATATCTAATATAATCAAGACACAGGCTGAGGCAGTCATGTAAGAATACATGCATATAGTAGGGCTTCTTAGGTGAGGAAATTATATATTCACACATACACGCCATGAAACTGACAAGGCAATGTACGTTAACTGTACTCTGTAAAGGACTCTGGGGATTGATTAAAAGGATTGAGAGTCCTAGATGGGTTGTTCTGGGAAGGCTTCATGGAAGAGGTGAGAACAAGGTAGAGCCTTGAGAGGTGCTAAAATTTTATATTTAAGATCTCCTAGGCTTTGTCCTCCAATAATGAAATAAATTTTAAGTGAGTGCTGAGCATCCTGTCCTTGCCCCAGGCAACCTGATAACTGCAACTTTAACAAAAGAAAAGCAATTTAAACAGGCTTGGCTTCCTGGAGTGTCCTTTGCTGTCACCTTAATGCCCTGGACCTGCTCCTGCTCTGGCCTCCTCCAAGTTCAGCCCCTAGGTGAAGCCTCTTCCTAGTTTCTAGATTTTTTTTTTCTCATAAGGAGAAATCTGGAGATGAAGTACAAAAACTTACTGAGAATTATGGGGTGCCATTGGGACACTTTGGTTTTAAATTGAGACCTCAGCACATAAAAAGTCTGCTGCAAACACAGAGGTTTGGCTTCAGAAATTAAAGCCTGTCACTTTAAACTGATTTCCTCTTCCTGGGTCTGCTCTCCTGGCCCCAGCCTAAGGCAGAGGAGAAGGGATATTTTAAAGTGATAGGTTTAAACAGCCTCCATGTGTGCGGTGCAATCATTTTTCATGTGTAGCCTCCTGGGCTCCTGCTGAGGGGCCCTGCAGGATCCAATCTCCCTCTATAAATTCCTGGGAAGCCCCATGCTGCCTGGAAGCAAGAACTGGCAGGAGGGGCTGCCTGAGGCAGAGTAAGGGAGCAAGAAGCAGGCTTGAAGAAAAAGAGTCTCCGGAGGGCACTGCGCCCTCAGGCCTCCATGCACACTTTGGCTGGCACTGCTGAGCACCAATGGGCACCTCACAGTTGGCCCATCAGAGGTGAGGAGTAGATTCTATGAATGCTTTTGAAAATTATGTCTGAGAGTCTATTTCCAGGAGGTATAGTAGAAAGAGAATAGAAATTAGAAGCAGAAAGCTTCGTATCTAGCCCTATTTTGTCCAGTATTTGTGCCGTATTGACCTTCACCAAGTTCTACTTTTCCAAATCTCACACTCCAAATGCCCCTCGGGGCCTGTTTCAGCTTGTACACTGGAGGTGATGACACCTGCCATGCTCACCTCCCATGTTCCTCCAGTTCCTGGAAGGAACCCCTGAGCCCTGGATCTGAAAGAGTTTTGTACAGTGCAGTGTGGTACAAGGAAATGGCCTTTATTGCGTTGCCACAGTGACACCTGTAGAATTGGACGCCAGTGGCAGAGGGTGCACCTAACTCGCTGTTCTCACAGCATAGTAGTGAAAGCCAGTCTCCTCTTAGCACTTACTCAGAACCATTACTGTAAATAATGAATGGGATACTCCCACCTCAAAGGCAAAGGTCTCCTAATAAAGATGAGATCCTCAGCTAAGAAGTGAAATAATCCCAGCCCCAGCGCTCCAGGCAGAGTCCCCAGGATTCTGGCCTTGGCCATTGCCCTCTAGGCATGAATGGACACTGGGCATGTTGCCCTCTGGGTCAGAACCTGACCCAGCTTCCCTTTGCACATGGCCATAAGGCCCTGCTCCTGACCTCAGGAAGTCTTAGATGCAGAGATTTAATCCAGTTCCTGTTTGCCTGGATCCCAATGAAGCTGTCCCCCCTTGTCCTGTAAGGAGAAGAAAGCTGTCTGGGAGAGGCAGGTGGCTCTTGGTCACTGTCTGGCTCTGCTCCACAGAAGCCCTTCATGCAGGTGGGCTGCAGAATTTCCAGACAGAGCCACAGGGAACCTAGTCTAATGGGTGGGGGTGGAAGAACTGCCTTTTTTCCCTTCCCTTGCTTTAAAACCCTGTGATTTTTCTGAGCAATTCTTAGCTTGCTGGCTGAGCATCGCAGCCACTGATATATTTAAACTTTCGGTATTAAAGATCTCAGAAGCCTCTCCCAGGAAATTACCTCCCCAGTTCAAGTAAGCCAGGTGTCCTCTTGAGATGTGTGAGATTCGTGTCCCCAGCAAAAACCTCTCTCTTCAAACTGGTAGATGGCAGTGCATAGGCCTATTACTGGAAATAGATGCATTTATGAATTTCAACATCCTATTAGCAGTGATGATCTGACAAAATCACGAGAATGGAGATATTTGGGTGTAGTGCTGACAGATGATTTATGTGCTCAGATATCACGAGGATGTTGAGTGTGTCTCCAAAGAGGCCCTCCAGGAGACAGTGCGGGTGCAGCCTCGGGGGGGGGGTGCAGAGATCCCACCATTGTGACACAGCGGCTGCCTTGGAGTTCATGAGGCCCCTTTGGGACATTCTTAACAACCACGAAGCTCAGGCAGTGACACAGAGGGGTGTGCAGGTACTGGAAAGGAGGAGCAGCTTGTGAGGACAGCATTCCTCACTCACGCACCAGTCTCCTTGAAACAGGTTTGAACTGACACAGGCAGATCAGCCAAGGTAAATTTCTTTTCCTCGGATGTAATAATTTAACTGGAATTGATAAAATGAAATATATTTTGGAATCACTATCTACCCCAAGTGAGATTGGATCATGACAAGAATATATTGAGTTATGCGTATCTAAACGTGGCCGTTGAGGGACTCCCTCTCCCGATGTCCATTGGACATGGGCCCTGCTATTATTAATTGCCTGATTTGGGCTCCTATGGCTGTGTTGACTGTTTATCCAACCCATTCTCCCACACTTTTCCCCCAGAGCAGAGAGTTACCTAGATCTTTATTGGCTTTTATGCTTTCTCAAGCTCCATCCATAAGAGAAAAATTGAATTGGTCCCATTAGCTTGATTTTAGTAGTCATGGAGAAGGTAATGGATTCCAGGCTCACTTGCCATTTAATTTAGATGTTAAAATATTGCATATGATTGACCTAGATACATCACTGCTGCTGCCATAGGGAGTTGGAAATGCACAGGAGGGAGTACCAACAGCCCTCGTAGGTCATCAGTGACCCCATTTGTGAAATATTTAGTTAATTAAGTGAAGATGGTCACCAAATTGAATTCCTTCAGGTATAAAAGAGATTGGAAAAATAATTTGTTATAGCTGGTTTTCTTCATCTCAACCATCACCATCTGAAGAACATAAAAGGAAGGGAGCTTCGTCATTCTGGTGGGAACAGAGCAAATCACTCCTCTTATCCCACCAACTCACACACAAATTGCAGTGTTTTAGAATCATGGACCACAACTCCCAAAGGACAAAAAACATGCCTGGCAAGCTCACTGCCATACCCATAGTGTCTCTCCCTGTACCTGAGTGGGGTGGGAGTGGGAATGGGCTGGAAAGAGAGCAAGGGTGTGGAGATTTGGGAAGTATTTGTTGAAGGTACCATAAGGTTGGTAGATAATTTGGACTTCATCCTCAGTTTAATCTCCTACTCAAAGAGGGCTCTGCAGCCAACTGGAAACTTTCAAATCCCAGCTTTGCACTTAATTGCTGTGCAAACTGCTGGAGGTCACCTAGCCTCTCTGTAGAGTTTCCTTATCTGTAAAATGTCAGTCCTAATGACACATACTGCATACAGATTTTTGTGGGCTAGAATACTTATTGCATGAAAAGCTCTGTGAAGACTAGTGTCCATTATAAACATGTTAGTGTCACTTGGTATTATTATTAAATGGTGCTTGCAATTTGCTTTTCACTCATCTGTCTATATGCTTATTTAAGATAGGAAATGCCAAATTGTAAGAATTTTCAATCTATTTTGTTATATGTTAAACCACCTTTCCTTATACCAAACTCATAAAGATAACACAAATCGACTATCAAAGCTACCTGGGTGACCATGGATAAGTCTCTGTTTTCTGTGGACCTCAGTTTTGCTTTGTTTTGTATAATGTGGAGGCCAAGCTACATCATCTCCAGAGGACTCTTTCAGCTCCACTATGGTTATTATGGGCCATAGAAGCAGCAGCTACACTTAAATTATTAGCTAAGCACTGTTGTCTTAACTTCTTTAATTCATACAATGATCCCACTGAGGAATTTCTTTTTGTTTTAATATTTTAATGTTTATTTATTTTTGAGAGAGAGAGAGGATGGGGAGGGGCAGAGAGAGACGGAGATACAGAATCTGAAGAAGGCTCTAGGCTCTGAGCTATCAGTACAGAGCCCACAGAGGGGCTCAAACCCATGAACCACGAGATCTTGACCTGAGCTGAAGTCAGATGCTTAACCAACTGTGCCACCCAGGCACCCCTGCATTGAGGAATTTCACTGTATATTTTCATCCTGAAGATGAGGAAACTGAGGCACAGAGTTCAGGTAGCTTGTCACGGTTGCCCCAACCGTAAGTAGAGGAGCCAATATTTGGATCTAGGAGAGTCTGTGAGTATATGGAGTAGAATCACTGCTTCCATGGTTTTCTGTTACTATGGTTTTGTGAACCTTCCTGAACTCAGGGAAAATCTAGAAATCAGAATATTTCTACTCTATTGGCTTTATACAGGGACCTGACCTTGGCATCAAAGAATATTTTCCATCCATAAATAGCAAAACACATCATTGCCAAATAAATTAGAGAATATTTGCTACTGTGAAATGTCCCCAACAAGCTGAGTTATTACTACTGTGTCATGATTATAACAAGAATAATGTGCATTTATGGAACACTTTATGTCCTCCAAGTACTTCATGGCCGTCCTAATTAGGCAGCCTGTTGACACATTCCCAGGAGATGTCTGCAAATGTTTATTTCAATGCTTTGGTGCCAGAAAATGTAGAAGTCCCTCTCAGCTTGGGATGGAGAGCTGGGGAAGAGGTATAGGAAAGCCAACAAGGCTGAGTCCCAAACAATGACTGAATAAGGATCAGACCTAATATGTTAGAAATGCAATTCTTGATCCAAATCTCTTTGGACTGTGTAAATCAAAAGTTAATTACTGGGAGGGCCCCATTTGTATTTTTATTGCTCTATTTACATTTTATGAAACCATCTGGTATCATTAATATGATCAAAGTCAGTTTAGCTTTATTTGTAATTTTACAGCAAAAGAAAAAGTTCATTCTTCCTTAAGTGTGAGAAATCACAGGCCTGGGGGAGGAAGGTGGCTGGCATGGGTGTGGCCTTGGCTGGAACAATGACCAATGGAGTGGCTCCTGGGGTTCTCTCTGGATGAGATCTGGGCAGGTTTCCAGGGGTCCTGGCAGCTTTTTGGCTGGCTTAGTCTCGTGGAGGGAGGGAGGTGACCTGAACTGAAGGATAATCTGCATCTCTGGGATTCGGACTTCTTAAGAGTTGTACAATGACAGGTTGAAGACCAGTAGAACAAGCCCACCAGCTGCCCTTTCTGGGCACCAGGCTACAGTGAACCAGTCCAAGATATCACTGTCTCCAACCAGGCCCATCTGCAGAGCATCCCAGGGGCCACACACATGGATGGCGCCTACAAGCCCTCTTGTTCTTTTTCTCTTGTTCAGCTTCCCTAGGACACAGCTGAGTGGCCCCCTTGGAGGTGGCTTAGGGAGATGAGGAACGACCTCCAGCCACTCTTGGCTCAGGGATTAATGGCAAAATGCTGCCTCCCAATCTCAGCCCAAAGTGAGCAGCTGCTGGAGGATTACAAAGCACTGGACCTTCTCGTTTTCATTTTAAATGTTATCTCAGCTGGGCAGTTCTTGCAAATAAGCTCTTCACCCTCCCTTCCTTTCTAATTTCCACTCCCTCCACCCCACAATAATCAACGTACACTCTACCCAAATATGCTCCGGCCAAAACCAGGGCCTACAAGTGGTGCACATTAACTAAATTGCAGCTTACTGGCTATGTTGGTGATGTTCCCAGATTGAGTTCCTCTGGCTTAACACTTGGATGCTAATGACAGGAACTGGTGGGTCAGATGTGGCAGAGGGATAGCCTTCAAAACCTAAATGGGAAGAGTTAGCATGGCGGAGCTTCAGTTTTAAACTAGATCATGGATCCATAAGTAAGGTACAGTGGGGGTGTATTTCTTTTAAACAGTGAAAACATCTTTCTTTCTGCTACAGAAAAACTTGTACTTCATAACTGTCTGCAATTGTACCCTGCAGGTTTCAGAAACACAAAACAAAACCTTTTATTGATTCTGCTGAAAAATAACCGTAGTTTCTTTCTCTAAGTGATCCCCCGGTGCGGTTTCTTCCCTGTGACCCCTGTCTCTGTAGTTTTCCTGACTCTGCCTCCTCCTCCCATCCAGTTTTTTCTCTGCTACAAGATAGGAAGGGGAGGGTGGCAGTGGGGGGGGGGGAGGATCAAAGGCTTTGAACAGGATAAAGAAATAAGAAAAACAGAACAACAACACAGTATGTGCTTGATCATTTCTATCAGATACTACAATTGCTTGGGACCCAGAAAGAATGTTTTGTCCGTCCTTCCCTATTCCCAGATGGAGGCCATTCCCACAGCTGAAACCACAACAACAGGCAGTGAACAAGGGCAATGGTTAAGGAACTGAACTCACTCACTGGGCACTGGAGAGTGGAGAAGGTCTTCTGGAGTTAGGGCTTGGTCTGGTACTCCATGAGGAGCAGAGCAGAGACGATTTCTCTCCCTGCCTAGGGAGGCGCCATTGCCCCTGCCTGAACTGGTCAGAGTTCTGGCCCAGCTCTTGGCAGGATGCTGCCCTTTGCTCTGGTGTTTGTAGTTTCAAAGGAGGTGGAATATCTGGCATTCTCCATGTGAAATCCAAATGCCCAACATCCATGAGTCTGGGACCCAGGGAGGGTTGATCAGGTGCTCTTCTAATTCCAAGTGCTTTCCAACCTGCCCTTTTGTTTCCTCCTGTTACTGTGCAGCCCATGTTTGATTCATGATGGGGTCCTCGCTTCCTAATGCCATCCCTTCCTTCTTGCCCCCTTATGCCTCCACGCATGTCCATTTTAATCCTCTCCTCCTTCCTTTGGCATCTGGTTTATTTTGTATATAAACTGCTGATGCAAATGCCCAAAATAAATTATGCTGAATAATAGATGAAGACAGCTACATAATTTATAATGCTAGAGGCCAGTTAGAGCTGCATGGGCTGTGTTCAGGCCAGCAGCCCCTCCTCAGGTGTTTACCACAGCCTACTGAGTGTTTACAGCCTTAATGTTAGGAAGCAAAAGGGCCCAGTGTCTGTGGCTCAGATGGTCTTCCTTGAGGTGTGTGTCTGCCCTCACGTGGACCCAGACTCTTCCACCCAAGCAGCAGCTGTGCACTCACAGAAGGACTGTGTGCCACATCTGCCCATCAGCCCAGACCCTGAACCTGGCTCTTCCAGCACCCCTGGCCTCCCAGCCTGCAAGCCCCACCTGATGCTCTAACCACCACCCCTCACCTGTGTCCACACTTCTGAGTCTTCTTCCTTGCTTTCTTGCTACACCTGGCCTGTGTACTGTTTCAGCTTCTCGTGTGCTCTTCCACTCACCCATACCTGGCAATGTGGTTGTTCATGGGCCTATAAATTCACATAGTCAACTTCCCTGTCAGGGCACCTCAGCCCTGATCACCCACAGCCCAGGAACTCGAGTGTGTGGGTCTGCTGGACCTGTACTGGCTGCAGGCCATATACCTGGGGACTGGCAAGTCTTGCCTGTTTTCCCTGACCTTGGGAAGCTACAGGTTGGAGCAAGTGCATAGAACTGGTGTTGAAAAGGGGAAGAGAAAGTATCCTTCAGCTTTGCAAACCCAGGCAGCTGTCTCTGCTCCTAGAAGACATCTTCAGAAGAGGGGGCCATCAGTTATTTTTCCCAGTCCTTGGTGTCATATGATAATTGAGAATTGTGGAATGGCTTAGATCACAGCACTACATGATCAGCTAACAAGAAATCCTAGTTGTGTAATTATGACAGCAAATTCACACAGGTCAAAACTCATTAGCCAAAGTGTAAAAACAGCATATTTTGCTGTTTTTTGGAGTATATTACAGCATTCACTGTGTAGCCATGTGCCTTCAACTTAATTCCCATCATGCCTCAGAATATCAGCAGATGACACCCTCCCCACATGTGCATCTGTCGCTCCCTGCCTTGTACCTTTGCAGATGTGGCAGGTTTCTAAATCCAGGAGCTGTGACCCAGGGGTATGGGCACCATGGTAAGAGATTCTGAATTTCCTCAATGCCCACTATGGTCTAGGAACTGTGCTGGCACATGAATAAATGTTATCTAATTCATGCCTTAAACTACCCAGGAACTGCTGTCTGCTCCATGTTCCAGAGAAGGAACCCAGGCTTTGAACTAAGCAACACTGTTCAGATCACACAGGTGATATGTAGAGGAAAGGGGGATTTGGGATGCTATAGAAAGGGTCAGAGAGCAGGAGGCTGAGGTGTCTTCTGGGACACAGCTTTCTTCATAGGTACCAACCAATTCCAACCTGTTCATTCTGCAGAAGGGATTTATTTTCCTCACAAGAGCTAATCACCAGAGCCCTGTGCCATCATGCGCTGGTACCTTCTCTATCCTGAGCGGCTGAGAGAGCAGTGGATGGAGCATTACCAACCACAGGCTCAGAAGAGGCATCTTGTCAAACCCTTGCTATGTAATGTAGACAAGTGACCGGGACAGCAGCTGCATTTGAGAAGGCCTTCTGAGCATTGGAAAATAGTTTGGGGATCTAAAAAAGGAAAGCGCATTTGGGCCATGAGGATAGTTGTGGAATGATTTCAGATTCTCATTTCCGACAAAAAGATAGAAAGGCCATATAACTGTGAGATTAGTTCTGTCCACTTTCACATCTGTGACTCACCAGCAAGGCCTGGGGGATCTTGCACTGCTAAACAGAGAATCCAGAAAAAAACAGTTTTGTAAACAGACCCCAACAGGGGCAAAGGCCTCTGGATTTGGGGGCCTTTCATGCATTTAGAGGCTCCTCCAGCTCCCTTGGAGTTGTGGCTTACAAATGGAGTAGGGGATCTGTGAGTGGGACTTTGCTGTCTGAGATCTTGGGAGACAATTTAGTGGTGGCACAGGTGGAATATCTGAGTGATTTTAAGACCTGAAATAAGAACAGCCTCAGGCAGGAAATATCCAGAGTTTGCTATTCTTAAGCAGGCTAAAAGTGACTTGCATGCCTTGAAAACCCATATGCTTGCTATGTGTCCAGAAGGCACAGTGACAGCCAAGGGGAGGCTTCCCTACTCTGGCCTCTGCCTCCCAGGGACTCCAGGTGCCTGTAGCCCCTCTCCTGGAGGTTCCTGTGTGACAGCTTGGAAGCCCTAGGAAAGCAAGGGCAACTGTGACGATCACCCACACAAAGCTGAAGAAACTTCTTCAGAAGAATAGCAGGAGCCCTGGCATTTCTGTGACCTTAACTCCTATTTTATTTCCTAATGCACTTCTCAGGTTAATGTCTCCAACACAGCTCCTTGATGACTAACTCTCATGTGATTCACATGCAAAAATTAGACACCCCATGTACCTCTTCTCTGAAAGATTAGATAAGGAAGCCATTTGCGCCTCTTGTCTGGCAGGCTTTTCACCTGTCAAGCAAGTGCTCTCACTGGGACTTAGTGGCCTAGGGCACACCTGTCCTATCTCCCACTGCAGAAACCTGGGGCGGGGGGAACCTCACATGTCAAACCCCAGCATTTAACTTCTCAGTTTGGAACAGTCTTAGTGTTGATGGAATAGATGGGTATTATAGCAATTGGTTGAGGAATAATGGCACAGCCTGTTAAGGATATGGGGTAATATTGAATAGAAATGATGTTACTACAACCACTTTGTACTCAGAATCTGATCAGCATGAGCAATTAGTAGGATTTCTCAACTCTGGAATTACTGACATTTTGTGCTGTATAATTCTTTGTTGTGGGGACTGTCCTGTGCCTATGGTATTTAACAGCATCCCTGATGTCTACCCACTAGATGCCAGTATCACCACCTGCCCCCAATTGTTACAGCTCAAAGTGTCTCCCAATATTGTCAAATGTCCTCCAGGAAGCAAAATTGTCCCTGGTCCCATAACTACTGTGGAAACTAATCTCAATCTTCTCCATCAGAGCCAAACAAAGTGAGGTCCTGGGACGTGTAGCAGTGGTGTCACCTGGGGGCTCCTTAGAAATGCAAATTCTCATATCACACCCAGACCTCCAGAATCAGAAGTTCTGGCTCTGGGACTCAGGGTCTTATGTTTTAACAAACCTTCCAGGTGATTCTTATCCATGCAAAAATTTGAGAAATATTGCTACAAGGTAGCCACTTCCCATTTGTGGCTATTGGAATTGTTTCAATTACATTAACTGAACCTAAAAATTCAGTTTCTCAGTTGCTCTAGCCACATTTCAAAAGTCCAATAGCCACATGTAACTGGTGGCTACCAATACTTGCTAAGACAGTCATAGAACATTTTCATCACTGCAGAAAGTTCCATTGGAGTGCACTGTTTTTCACCATAATGAAGTTGCTGCCAAAATGTGGATGCCTCCAAGAACCATAAGACTGTCACTTTTGCTCTCAGCCAAGTCTTATGAAATAAGCACTGGCTACCTTATGGTATTATGTAGCTAGATATAGAAGCAAACTGAGAGAAGCCACATTTCTTCCTCGCCTATATTTGCATGTAAGATAGATATAATAGTATTTACCTCCCCCACAGCCTATCTATGGTAACAGTCAAGGCAACTGGCCAGAAGAACATAAAGTTTGGGGTAAAATACACAATACAGAGCAGGCCCAAGTCTTACTTTAAGGCAATACATTATGGTAGGGAAATAAAAACAATTATAAATTCAACTATAACTACATTGATAACAAAGGACATAGGGATATGGTGTTAGTTACTTTGGTGGGGCGCTGGGCTTCTGGTAGGATGATGATGGACTAGCTCATTCTAGTGCCTGTACTACTGGCTCATGTACAACTGATGAACTTGGATGAACACTAATCCCCACGACTTCTGAGGAGTTAATGTAGGGCTCTTACTCTAGCAAACTCAAAAATAGAGCTTAGCAGCTCCAGAATAAGACATAATAATTCTCATAGCACCAGACTTCCAAGAAATCCCTGGAGTAGAGTAGCTGTAGCACATTCACCACCTCTTCTCCCTGCCCTGCTTGCTGCAGACATCATTTGTCAATTGAGGATGCAGTCAGTACCAATCAATCCACATTTACATGCACAGGATGCCACCCATTCACAGTCTTTGTCTAACCAGGATTCTCTTATTTACCTCTGTTTCTTTTTGAAATAGCCCAATGCAACAAGATGTTCTACCACATTTCTCCTTTAGTGACTAGAGTGTTTCTTGGCTTCTAGAAGGTGATCACTAAATGTTTACTGTAATCATTCCTTCTCTATAGCCAAACCCTGTATTTTGGCATAAACTGTAACTCACTGTCCAATACTAAGCAGCTGAGCCCCTGGAGCTGCACAGACACAAGTCTACATCTGAGGTACTCCTGGGTTGGTTGATTCCAATTTGGATTATACCAAGCCTGGAGTTCTTTATGATTTATTATCAACTAGAAATAAAATAAAATAAAATAAGACTTATAAAAAATGCACAGGACATTCCCACCCCAGTCTGCAACAGTTCAGCAAGACCTTCTCTGCAGGAACCCAGTCTTGAGTGAAATCTGCTCAATGAAGAAAATCTCTTAAACCTCTGCCAGACAGCTCAGCAGGCTCAGTGCTATTTGTCTCCAGCCTCCCTCATATCCCCTGAGACAGGCTGGGAAAGGGCTTCACTGAACACGAAAATGTAAAAGGTACTGACCCCGTTGGCCTGGCTGCAGTGGCTGGCCAACTGGGGCACCCTCCACCCAGACTGATGGTTCCTCCTGCTGCTGTCAGATCTCCGGCTGACTCAGTTCTCTGGTTACCATCTTGGGTGCCGTAATACTGTGTCCTCCTTTTGGACTTCACTCTCATCCCCCCACTGTACTTAAATTAGAAGTACTTTAAAGCATAAGAACAAGCAGTGAGCTTCTGGCATGCTCATTTTCTGAAGGCCCCAAAAGTGCATGAGCTGAATAAGACAATGAGCTTCCACTTCTACCTATGGGAAAGAGTGAAACTGATGAACATTTAAAAGAATGAAGGTTCATCCCTGGTGACCTGATTGTGGGAGAGTGCCAAGAAACAGCAAAGGGGCTGCAGCAGCAGACCAGGGTGCTAGAGAATTCTAGCCAAGAGAGATTGTGAAGGCTGACTGGAAACTAGAGAAACAGGTATGTTTGGTGGAAATTGGGCCATAGATCTGAAGGTGAGAGATTGTCCCTATTCTCTAAAAGGAAATTACAAAGTTCCTACAAAGATGTGGGATGAATGTAGTCAGTTGATTTGGGGTGAATTTTTTTTAATGTTTGTTTATTTTTGAGAGAGAGAGAGAGCAAGAGTGAGAGAGCAAGACCAAGAAAGAAAGAAGGGAGGGGGCAGAGAGAGAGAGGTAGAAAGAGAATCCCAAGCAGGCTACAAACTGTCAACACAGACTCCAAAGCAGGACTTGAACACACGAACCATGAAATCATGACCTGGGTCAAAATTAAGAGTCAAATACATGGGGCGCCTGGGTGGCTCAGTCGGTTAAGTGTTCAGCTCAGGTCATGATCTCATGGTTTGTGAGTTGGAGCCCTGCGTTAGGCTCTGGGCTGACAGCTCAGAGCCTGAAGCCTGCTTCGGATTCTGTGTCTCCCTCTCTCTCTGCCCCTCCCCTGCTCATGCTCTGTCTCTCTCTGTCTCAAAAATAAATAAAACATTAAAAAAAGAGTCAGATTCTTAACCAACTGAGCCACCCAGGAGCCCCTGAAATCTTATTCTTCAATACAAGCTACAGATTACACCAGGCCAAGCCACGTGCTCTGATTAGCTCTATTTCTGAGACATACACAGTATTTGCTTGTGACCCTATACCTATTTATACATGTACCATACATATTGATACATAGATTTCATATGTTTATTTGTATGTAAATTACCTATATACACATACATATATATAAGCACATATATTTATATATAAAGATATATATATATATATATCATGATAAAAAGGTTTGACTGCAAAATGTCTATGTATATACATATTTGTACATATAAACGAACATATGTGCAAATTATGACATGATCATAAAAAAGGCATACTCTTTGCTATGAGATAGTTTCAATTTTGAGTCCCAGTTCTGTCACTTAGGGGAGGTGTTCCCTTGGGCGGAATATTTAATTGAGCCTTAATTTCCTGTTCTGAAAATAGGTATAATGACACACATAAATTTCGTACAGATGTTATAAGGAATAATATAATGAATATAAAACATACGGAGCAGGCAATGAATGGTAGATATAGCTATGTGCCCACCTTTTCTGCTACTACATTGAGTTGAAGAATGACTCTCTTATTCTCTTGGGTGGGTAGTGAAAATAGGGCAGAGTTGGTGGCATTTCTGTTTGAGGTATTCCAAACAAATTCATCCATTATATACCATCCAGAGTGTTCCTAAGGGATATCTTTACTTTTTTTTTTTTTTTAATCAAGTTGCTTCTATTCCAAGAATGACTCATTTCTATTTTATAACTGGGTGATTTATTGGAGGTGTTCCCTGTTGGGGTTTATAAACCACAAGGGTGCAGGTGACAGCTTGTAAATCCAGTTTCAGGGAGTTAACTATCAACTCCATACAAAGGAGAACTTTCTAAGACAGTTGCTTCTAGAGGGAGTGAGTTCCATGTCATGTTCAGCAGAGTCAGAGAAATCATATTGGGAATTTCAATATCAGATGAGTATTGCACTACATATTTTTGAGGGTCCCTTGGAACAAGAAATCCACATATTCCATGGCTTTTTAGATAGTGCCTTCTGAATGTGGTGTGCTGTGATTTCTGTATTACCTGCACCCCCACCCTCACTCCACCTCCCTCCTGGTGGCCTCTATTCATCAGTTACAAGGCCTGAAGGAATCCAATAGTGAGGAGGTGAGATTACATTCTGAGGAAATGGGTAAACTGAAATGGGCCTGGGATTGAACTCAACCAGGCAGCCAGCTTCATTTAGCGGCTAGGGCAGTCTTATTAGGAAAATGCAACGATCCAGAACAGCAGCTCTTACCCGCTCTCCTGGTGGCAGGAGGGGGCGAGGCTAGGCACGCTGCAGTTGGAGGATGCAAACCTTTGCACTGGCTATGAGCTGCCTCCTTGCCAAGACAGCTCCCCTGGGCTCAGCTCCCTTCGGTGATCAAAGGGTACGTATGCCCTGATGCAATTCGGCCCCTGACTGCCATGTCTGTTCTCTGGGAGCTTCCTTTCAGGTGAATTTCTTGCCTTGCCTCACTAAGTGTTCTCCCCAGGCCATTTCTGATGTATGTTTCTCTTCACTAGTACAACTAGACATGTTGCAGTGGACTGGGAATAGAAGGTAGACTACACTGAGTATCTAGATCAGGACAGTCATGAGGGGAAATTAGAAAATGACATATGAAGAACATTGGAAACATCCATGAAGACAGTCTCTGTCCCTTTGAGGACAGACAGTGAATGAATAAGGACAGGGAGTAACAACTCAAACAGAAGCTATTCAGGTTCATCTTGCTAAAAAGAACGCCTGGAGTTCATAAGATTTCAACCCCAGCTATTCGTAACCTCACAAGCCACAAGAGAAGGATGTTTCTGCATTTTTTCAATCCTCAGGCTCTCCTCTCACCCTCTAACTCCTTGTCTCTATTTCTCTGCCCCTGTCTCTCTGTCTCTTTATCTCTCTATCACACACACACACCCCCACACACACACGCTCAAAATACCACCTTTTCCTGAACTCCTTTGAGCTTTACAGGACCATAAGCCTGGGAGGAAGGACTTTTAGTTCCCTGCTTTATAGTTGCTTAAGCCTTTCCCATCTATAAAAAGGTAGAAATATTTAAAGATATGACTAGGTATTTTTGTGTCTGTGGCACATTCAAAGATATATGCTCATGCCATTCTAAAGGCAGCCTTGGCAATTTTCAGATGAAAAATGTCATAGAAGTTTGAGATTCTGTAATTATCTATTTATATGCTATGGATGCCCAATGAGGAGTCCAGAGATTGCCTCATTTGCTGACTAGATAGCTGTTCATAAGTAAGTGTAATGTGACACACACCCTATATTTGTTCATAGGGATGGGAAAATTAGTTATGTCACATCTGAAAGCCACTTTACATTCATAGGTCATAAACCAAGAGGAAAAATAACCCAAAGTTTCAGTATTCAATTTGTTTACTCTGAGCAAAATGCAGCCTCTTAAGCTGATGAGCAGAGGGTGGAAGAGATGGAAACGGCTTTTAGGAGCTCACTTTAAAAGCTCAAAAGGTGTCTGGGACATTAAATAGCTGTTAAAAGCTCTAGTTGGATAATTTAGGTGTAAATGAGTATGAACTATATGGATTAAATTTGCCTTAAAATACCAGTCTGAAAAATTAAAGAAAGACTATTTGAGACAAACACAGTTTGCCTTTTTTCAAAACCTGAACGTTTTGAAAAAAAATAATTCAGAGTTTCAATGAAAGCTTAAATGCAGTCAGATTTAACTGTCCCTAATGATCTCCCCATTAAAAGCTACAATTCAGTAATAATTACACCGCCATTAAAATAAGTACATGTGTTTATACACACACCACATAAAGTGTACAGATTTAGTCTAAGCTTTTAAAACCTTTTCTACCATAAATATATATAGTATATATAAATACACACACACCACACACACACACACACACACACAGGAAACTTCAGAATTTGAAAATGTGGATTAGAAAAAACTTTACAATTTACTATGCTTGTTTATTTTGTCCTTTGGGTACTGTCTTATTATTATTAAAATTGTAATATTATACCTTTATTGTATATTTTGCCCCCAAATTACTGCTAAAGTCTCTCATTTTGCTAAATTAATATATAAAGAATTTTTGTGCTTCCTTCTGAGAATAGTCACATTTGAAATACTGTTACACTAAAATACCATGTTTTCAACTTTAATTATAACCTGTAGAGATGACTTTCTACATTGTGTTCCTTATGCAATGAAGTCATCCATGAAGGAACATCTTTTTAATTATTCATTATCATTATCATTATTGTTCTATTAAGGCCATACTTTTGCTTGATTTTAATGTGTTTTTCTTTAGAATTTAAACATTATGTGCAACATTTGGCAAAAAAAAAAATCCATTTCAAATATCCTGTACTCTGTAAGGCCCTGTTTTTTAGAACATATTGGCTTTTCTCTCTTCTTAACTCATCAGGGTGTTGTGGGTTCAGAAGGAAAGGGAAGAAAACTTGAGAAATGAGAAAATTGGGTCACAGAAATGCCCATGACCTTGCCCTAGGTTACAGTGGCAGCTAGTGGAGGTATTAGGCTACAGAATGATTTACTATTCTTTCAATTTCCAGGGTTCCATTGCAACATACCACTAAAGTTTAAGGTGTCTAGCCCAATATCATTGACACGATTTTTGAAGTTTTTGAAGTACCATCAGAGTAACTGTTTGATGTAAGTTTGAAAAGAATGATACAGATAAATACCTGGAATTTTAGTGTCTGGAAATCCACACTAACGATGATGTGCCATGAGATTACTCAACCTCGTAACAGTTCTGATACCAGGTTCAGTCCCAAAGGGTCTGACACATGCGAGGGCATCCCTGGATTTCACACTAATGGCTCATGTGGCCTGTGACAATCACCATGACAGTATCAATTTAAAACTGACTCTAAACCATAATTTCTATGAAATCATGGGCTTAATTTTTAAAATACCCCTTTTGAAAATATTCACTAAATCAATATATACAATTTTGTCTAAATTTCCACCCATATACCATCCAAAATCACTATGTATGGCATGCACCCTATAATTTCTAAAACACCAGTCTAACCTATTAGTCTGATAGAATGTCTTTGATTAAATCCAATTAAATTCAGCAGACATTGGCCTGCTGTGTGCCAAGATCACAGAAACCCTTAAGATTTAAAGGTGAAAAATACTCATTTCCTGTATTTGAGGTGCTCATTGACTCTTTATATTCTGGTAGTAACATACATCTTATGTATCACTTAACTTGTGCTACATGACAAATTACCCCCCCAAAGCTTAGTGGTTTTTAAGCAGCAAATGTTTATTGTTTCTCAAGGAATCTATGGATAGACTAAGAGCTAGTTCTAGTCTGGACTAGTTCAGCTGATCTCTAAGGTCGGCTGGAGGCTTAGTTGGGCTAGATGATTTCACTCATGATTTTGGCTTGATGTCAGCTAGAGTAACTGGAAGGCATGGCCTTACATCTCTCTTCATTCCACAGACTAACAAGGGCTCATCCCTATGGTGGTAGTCACAGGTGTGAGAAAAGTCCCAATGAGTCAGTGTTATGGGAGTGTCTTCTAGGGCAACTTTGCTAATGTCTCATTGGCTAAAGTAAGTCCCGTGGTCAAACCCAATCTTAGGGAATGAAGAAATAGACTATGTGTTTTGATGGAAGTAGCAGCAAAGTCACACTACATACGAGGATATGAGGAATTTGTGGCCACTTTTGTAATCTACCACATCACATTACCACATAATATATCTTTTAACATACCCGAGTAGAAATCAGTACAAGGAACTAAAAAAGGAATCAGACTTGATATATTAAGGAAGACTTTGCAGAGTTGATGACCTGTGCATAAGATTTTGGAGGACAAATGGAAGCTCTTTGAGTTTAAGAAATCTGATTAGAAGAGCTAGAGCCAGGAAAGACAGAGACAGAGAATCAAGGAGTCAGAGTGCACACAGAGAGAGGTAATCCGACTCCATTGTCCTTGCTGGAGGATAAGGCTGGGCTAGAATCGTGATCCTGAAATTATATACAAAGTACTGTATTGTTGCTATTTTAATTTTATTATTATAGGTTTTTTCCCTAATTTTAGATTTTCTCTCAACCCAAATGAAAATTAAATATCTTATTGGTAAAGGAACTTTTTCTTTTTCTTTTTTAAGGTGTGTTGTTTGCAAGCCGTCCTTTGCAAATTAACTATAAATATTAAGCTTGCTTTTCTTTTGAGCATCTGGAAGAGGCACACAATTAAACCAAGATCTGGATGCTCTCTAGAGTATAGATTCTCAGAACTTAATTTTTCTGAGCTCCTCCTTGTGTTCTATCTCAATTTATTAAAACATTAAAATGCTTTCTTAGCCACAATTTGATTCATCTCTAGTTGTAACTGGATGTTTCATTTTAGTATTTAGAGCCCTGAGTGTTGAAAAAAAAATAGGTTAAGCAAGATTACTTAGCTCAGTCATTCACACAAATACTATTCTAGGCACCGGAGTAAAATAGGCACAGAGCCGTAGAGTCATGGAGCTTCTGGACTAACAGGAGATGGACAATAACAACACTCATAGTAAGGAAGTAAGTCATACAGATTGTTAGATGACGAGTGCTTTGGAAGAACTACACAAATAGAACAGAGTAAGGGGAATCAAGAGTGCAGTGGAGTGGGGAAAGTAGGCTGCAGTTTTTTTTTTTTTAATTTTTTTTTCAACATTTATTTATTTTTAAGACAGAGAGAGACAGAGCATGAACGGGGGAGGGGCAGAGAGAGAGGGAGACACAGAATCGGAAGCAGGCTCCAGGCTCTGAGCCATCAGCCCAGAGCCTGAGGCGGGGCTCGAACTCACGGACCGCGAGATCGTGACCTGGCTGAAGTCGGACGCTTAACCGACTGCGCCACCCAGGCGCCCCTAGGCTGCAGTTTCAATAGGTTGTTCAGGGTTGGCTTCCTGGGGAAAGAGACAAGTGAGCAAAAGACTTGAAGGTAAGATGTTGGCCAAGCTTTCAAGGAAAAGAAAACAGGGGGTGCAAAGATCTTGATACAGAAGTGCACCTGACATATTTGATGAACAGCAAAAGGAATCAATGTGGCTGGGATGAAGTAGCAATGAAGGAAAGTGGTAGGAGGTGAGATCTGAGACGTGATTGGGGAAGAAAAGAGACAGATTATATACAGTCTTAGAGACTATTGGAATAACTTTACAAACTTTACACTATCAGATAAATAAAGCTATCAGATTTGTTTTATTGTTGTTCTTGCTAATTTGGTTGATTGGGTAGTTGGTTGTCATCTTGTGATTGAGGGTATTGTGGATATTAACACATTCAGGTTCAAGTACGTGAAAAATCTTGACTCCATGTCTCACTCTGCTAGTATACTCTATATCTTTGAAAGACTGCTCACAGTGATATATACTGTCAAGGCAACAGGGGGCATGGCCAGGCTGATGCCACCAGAGTTTGTGGCACCGTTTGAGTACATGGACTACTTCATAGTATTTGTGATCAAAAGTTCCAGAGTTAATGTCTTGGTTTCCACTCTGCATTCTTTCCCTCCCTAACTATGTAAGTTTAGGTCAAATGCTTACACTCTTAAAGCCTTAGATTTGTCTATAGGGTTTTTGTGAGACTTTTTAAAAGAGGTATTGTGTGAAAAGCATGATGTGATGATTATAATGGTGATGATGATGGATGATGATGATGATGATGATGATGTAATCAACATACTCCGTTTTGCACAAATCTGGATGGTTCTCTGTCCTGGGAATGTCTCCTATCACAAGATTCACAGGTGTAGATATAGAGAAGGCCTCTGAGTCTCTTGACTTCCTCCTGGGAAACTACTTTCCACTCTATTGTGCCAAATCAGAGCACGGTCACAAAGTCTTTGAAGAATTCAAGGTTTTAATAGTCTCCAACACACACATACACTTAAGTCACCTCTGGCTTATATGCAGACTGTATGTGGGAAAAGTCTCTAGGGGCTCAAGGCTGTTTATTGATAATGTCTCATTGCAGTACGGTAAACACTTTCATCACAGATGTAAAGCTTTGATGCCCCATTGTTCTATGTCTCTGTGTGACAGAGAGGACTCAGGACTTCCAAGAGTTCAATCACTAAAGAAATCAAAGGGACACTTTGCCTGGAGAGTGAAGTTTGGGGCACTGGAAGCTGTTGTCTCACAATGCCCTCAAAATGATAAATAACAACAAACTACCTTGCTCCCTGGGCTCCAGAAACCATAATTGGAAGGCAGAACCTGAAGGAATCTTGACTAAATTTTCCAAACTTACGGAAATATTTGACTCCTCCTGAGAGGCTTATCAACCAGATGATGATTGGAAAGCTGAGGTTGCAACGGACAGGCCTCCATTTGGAATGATGCTTCATTTTATCTCTATCAGTAGGTAGTTGTTCATAGAGAAATTTCCCTGTATGTCTTCTTTTATTTTGCTAGATTTTCTCCTCTTATGAGGATGAGGGAATTATGGCAATGATTGAAAATCTGGGATGAGGACAAGTTACCAGAGGGCACCAACGTGTAAGAGACCCAAGTCATTCTTACAGTGCACCTGTTCTGCACCAGGCACCATAGACAATCCTTTGTTGCCTCATAAAAATAGTGTGTTCAGTAAAGCAGGTTCAGAGAAGTTAGGTAAACTTCCCAAGATCATATATCTATTAGGAAACAGAAGTGGAATTGGAATCCTAGTCTTTCTGAGTTAGGGTCCAGGTTGATTTTCACTAGAAAACAGCTTAATTCCATCCCACATTTCCCCCAAAAGAAAAATAAATGGTAATATGTATAGGGACCCCCAATTCCACTAAAACTATTTTTTTAGTCGCTTCCACTGTGATGGAACTGGTGATGAAGAAGGCAACAAAGAAGATATGTTCCTTTGAGCTTAGTTTCCATGGTTTTGCTAGCCAAAAGCAAAAGAGGTTCAGTCAAAGCAGCACACAATTGAATATAGGCTTTTTAAAGATAAATCTCAAGAGGAAGTTCATCAGAGAGAGAACACAGGCCAGCAGAAGGAATCTTAGCCAAGGAACTCTGTTGTGTCAGTAATGGTAGAGCTGCAAAATACCACAGTGGGGCAGTCCTGGAAAGAGGGAGAGAGAAAGGAGGGTCAGGCAGGAGAAAGAGAAGACAGGGCATCAGAGCAAGGAAGAGGCACATCATTTTCTTTATTATCCTGTCCATTTGCCTTCATTTTCCTGATGTTCTGTCCATCAGTTGCTAACACCTAATTCTCTAAAAAATAAATACAACTTGAGCAAATTAAATGAAAAGGCTTTGGAAAGCCCAATTACTCTGTGTCCCCCAGTTGCTTGGAAATGGACTTCATTTCCCTGTAATGAACAAAATGGTGAGTGACAGTCTGGCCAAATGAGGCATGTCCCAGCTCTGGCTTCATCTGTCAGGCACAGGCAGAGAGAGAAAGACATTATGGATTGTCGCTGCAGCACACAGAAATGTGTGAGTGTGTGTGTGTACACATGTATACTTAAACTAAATTGAAAGACACCTGCTCCTGGGAAAGCTGCTATTTTTTTCTAACCAATTCATCATAGCATCATAGCAGTTGCTGCCTCTTGAAAATCTAGTAGGTTTCTGAGAAAAGTCATGTTTATTATGGAAGTCATTTATGAATAATAAATAGAGGTGAAATGCAGAAACAGAAATATTTTGCTTCCCCATACCTAATATGAAGACATTAATGGATAACTTCCTTCTACCTTACAGACTGGACTCATTGTTTTTAGTTACTTCTCTAGATATTTTTGGTTCATTCATTCATTCAGCAGATACTTAACAAAAGTCTACCCTCTGCCATGACTATAATAGGGGCAGGGTGGTTGCAAAGCTGATTAAACAATATTTCCCTACAAGAACTTCTTATCTGTGAAGAGATACAGACATATAAAAAACAAATATCTAAATTATAATGTGTTATATGTAATGCTAGAACATTCCCTTTGAAGAATGATATGATATCTTTCAAATTCAGATTGGTAGTTTTTGCCCTTTTATTTTGATGAGTGTGCTATTTGCCAAATTATCTCGGGGTAAACACACTTGCATTTCTATTTTTGACCCTAACTTTGGCATTAGGGCAGCTGACAAGTGTGCCTTTTCCTATGTGTGATGTGAGACTTTTATTCTTAAACTTCTCAGTACTGAAAATAATGTAGTTTATTTATCATCCATTTGACAAATAATTGTTGGGCATCTCTTCCATTCCAGGTATCATATTGGATGCTGGGATTCTAGAGGTAAACCTGACTCATGCAGTCCCTACCCTTATGTAGTTTCTAATCTATCAAGGGAAATAGATATTAAACAAATAATTACACCATAATTATTTAATTATAGGTATAATTAAGTGATGTGATGGAAAAGAACAGAATGCTTTAAGAATGTATAATAAGGACCTGATATAATTCGGGGGAAGTGAGGGAGGGTCCACGAAAAGCTTTCTTGATAAATGAAATCTATAATGAATTGATCACATGGGAAGGACATAGGACATCTTTTCAGGATGATTTCTTTTATTGTTGTTCCCATAGAAGTATCTTTTTCTGAGAGTGGGTAGGTTTGATTCTGAGATATCAGTGGGGGGGTGTGTGACAGCAGGGCTACCTTGAGAGCAGTTAGAACATGTAGTCTGCAGTGGCATGATTTATTGGGAATGGGAAGCCCCATACCCTGAACCATACCCTGAACCATATCACCTGCTCCAGCCCTTCATATAGTCCTTTGGTTCTGGTGAGGCTATTGATTTAGACAAAATGTTTTTCAGTCTTATAGCATCCTTTATTCATGTGGGCATTCTTCTAGGATAGCCAAAACTTGTAAATTCTTGAATTAAAAGAATACAAGGTGCATGAGGCTTAACAGCAGAAAAAGAGCACATAGTAGGTGAGATGTGTGTCAAATGTGTATCAGAGACCATCTCTTCCTACTATGTGTCCATTAGTATAGATATATGGATAGCAAGTGCTGGTGTTGGTTATATTTACGATGCCCTACCAACATACGTCATTTAACTTTATCATTCCAAACTATTCATGCAAAAATTGAGTAATTTAGAGAGGTTTAATGAGTTACTCTATGTCATATCCTGTGCAGAGTTTACTTGAGAGATTCAAAGTTCTCACCTACTGTTCTTTCTAGTATGGCCCAGTTGCCCTGTCAAAAGTTCATAAATAGCAGAAGTAAAACCAATGAATCACTGAAGTAGGAATTAGTAAATGTTTATTGTGCACACACCAAAAAGACAGTTTGTAAACTAGGACCACTCAAACCAAAACATGAAATGATGCTCAGAGTTATGTTGTTATAAAGCAGCATATATAGTGAAAAAGCAGTAACTATATATTCTTTACAGTAATTGTTTAAAATATTAGGCTTTTCTTAAATGATAGAGAATTGGCTAGTGGTTATATCATGTCACCCTGGGAACCAGCTTAAGTTTTGCTTATAATTTCCAGAGGCATAAGCAAGAAATGACCCAGGTCAGGTTAGGTCTTACAAAATAATCTAAATTAAACTTTATATGACTAAACTGGTCTTATCTGCTCAGGGAATTTCAAGGCTGGTCCCCATTGTTTTTTATTGTAATCGCCTCTCCACAATGATTCTGACTATAGCAAAACACGTACAGTACAGACTTCTTCCCTGCATCAATTTACCCACTCATGTATTTATACTCAATAATACAACACAACAGAGTACAAAGCAACACACCACAACATGACACAGTGCAACACAACACTACACAATGCAACACAACACAATACAATACAAAGTACAATAAGTGTTGCTAAGTACTTTCTATGTGCTGAGCAATGTTCCAAGAACTTGGGATACAATGGTGAGCATAATAGACAGCACTCTTGCCCTAATAGAGTTTATAATCAAGTTAAAAAGAGCAATAACTCTTCAATATAGGGTGATAGGTGCCCCTATGTAGAGAAAGTATAAGATGCCATGGAAACTCAGAATGAGGGATGCTTCACCTTGCATGGATGGTTAAATGCAGTCTCAAGTGTTATGTGCCTTAGAGGTGCTAAACAGATGAGGAAAAGGAAAAGTCCAAAGTGAAAGGACAACTCAAGTGAAGATCTCATGCTGGCTAGAACAGAACATATTGCAGAGTTCAATATGACTGCAGTAAAGCATGAGGGGGGCAGTGGCAAGAAGTAAGGACATCACAAGGGTTGTCTTATTTTCTAATATTAAAAAATGATCATAGTGATAGCAATGTATCCAGAAGCCTGGGCCTGAAAATTATATTTAACAGTTTGCCTTCTTCCTCTGTTGATACTGTTTTCTGAGAGTGCACGTACTACACCACAGACTTACGGTGCTTTTGCATCTAACAGTTAATGCTCATCTCAGCAATAGGCTTTTTTTGAATGAACATATGATTAAAAATAGAATTTGAAGAAATCCAAGTTCTACTAATCCTGTCCCAATTCCTGCAGATGAAAAAACTGAGGCCTAGTGATTGATAGTGAATTACCCAAGGTCACAGAGCTACAGACACATCTGAAGTTACAATCAAAATCATGCAGTCCAAAGCCTTTAAACTGGATTATGATTATTATTATTCATTATTAAGGAAAGTGCCTAAAAACTCTAATATTCAATTGCTAATATTCTGAATTTAAAAACTGTTAATTTGTTCAGTAGCAAAGCCACTGACTTCAACTGAGAGTTTTTATGGCTGTCCTCTGGAAAATCAGGTTAATGTATTGCTTGGTCTGAAGCTTTACTCAGCACCCCCACACTCCCTTAATCTTTAAACCCTAAGACTCTGTCAGTGGGTCACTGCAGCTATGAGTACATAAGTGGGAGCAGAGAGGGCAAAAATGTGTGCTCTATTCATTCACAAATTTGCTGACCAGAAGGATTTTCTGAATTAGTGTACTTCTGGTTTCCATTTTGGTCCCAGGGATAACAGCTGGTAAACAAGTATACCTGTGATACAGGAACAGAAGGTGCATAAGATAAGACAATGTGATCAGCCCTAGTAATCTCTCAGAGTAACACTGGACACTTGCTTATTGGGCTAGCCTATAAATGGCCTTTCAAACCCACTAGGCTTTATGTACTTAATGGCTTAGAATTGCAAATGTTTCAAGGGCACAAGATGTTACAGAGGAGCGATAGGGAACAGTAATTCTCTTTGTTCCCTTCCTCTCTAACACATTCTTTGTACTCTTACTGAGGAGTCATGGAATCCAGCAGTTTTACAGCTGAAAGAGCCTTTGATTATTTAGTTTTTGTATTTTATAGCTCAGGAAACTGAGGACCCCAGAAGCTACACAATTTCCTGAAAGCTCCCTAGCTACATGGTAGTAAATACAGAACTGAGTGTATCAATGTCTCTGAGAAAGGATAGCACACACAGACATAAATATGGTAAGTTTTTCTTACTGTTTAACTACTCTGATTTTTTAATAGCAATGGTTCCCATCCATTGAGTATTTATGATTGTTAGGCACGAAGTGAAGTATTTTTGGTTCATGGTCTCTTTTAAGCCTTAAAATAACATTATAAAGTATAGCTAGTATCATCATACCTGTTTTACAGAGTAAAAGTTGATTATTAAATGCTCACTGTGGGCACTAGACACTGTTCCAAATACTTTATGTGCATTAGCTCTTGTATTATTCATAACAGTTTTGCTAGAAACCCCCATATCACTGATGAGAAACTGAGGCAAAGCAAAGGTGCATAAGGTTTCCAAGATCATAAAGCTAGCAAATATTTGGAGGCAGGATTTGTACTGGAGACCTCACTTCGCTGAATCTCACTTCACACCATTACATCTTTATGAGGCAAGATGTGAATTCACATCTGTCAGAATCCAGAACACTTGCTCTTTCTCACTGTACTTTATTCTAAGTTTATAAACACAAAATATACCTTATGCCAAATGACATCTTCTTGAGATTCTTAATGACAAGGGATAATACAAACAGTAATCATTTCTTTTTTTAAAAAAATATTTATTTTTGAGAGAGAGAGGGAGAGAGAGAGAGAGACAGAATCTGAAGCAGGCTTCAGGCTCTGAGCTGTCAACACAGAGCCTCATGCAGGGCTCAAACTCACAAGCCATGAGATCATGACCTGAGCTGAAGTCAGATGCTTAACCAACTGAGCTACCCAGGCACCCCTCATTTCTTTATCATGAACCAATTTAAGGTCAGTATCAACTGATGAACTCTGATCTTCACCCTTCTGAGAAACAACAGCTACAGGACATCAGACATCCTCTATAGTCCCTAACCTGTCATTTTCCTGCCTTTTGGAAAACTAAAATTGCGTTTTTTCATTAACAAGTGCATATAATCCTAAAGAATCTGATAACTAATTATATTCATTGTATTCCCAAGCCACTCAACATCACCCCCACCAAAAATAAACAAACATATATAAAACTTCCTATTTGTTTAGTTCTATTGTGTGTGTGTGTGTGTGTGTGTGTGTGTTTCACAGATGATTGGCAAAGGTTATCCTGTAGTGTGTGGATCAGGCCACAGGGGAGTGATGAAGTATCAGCCTATTAGCAGTCTTTACATCTTCCTTGGTGCTCAGCTATCATAATTTCCTTCTATATAAAGATTTTCCGTGCATCACATGATTTGAATGCCATATAATCCATTCACTTTCCATGTTTAGAGTAACAGAGAATGGAGAGTAAGTATAGGCTTAAGTGGTGAATATCAAAATAGAAATGTCAAATTTGGTTTACAAATAATTTTCAATGTAACTCAAATGACCAGATTATTCTTCTTCTAATTTGGCATTTAGATAATAACTTTGCCCAATTCTGTATTGTCCTTTTATTTTCAGAATATACATTTTACATAGTTTAAATAGTTCGTAATTCATGATGCAAGTTCTCTGTTAAGATGAAAGAGATCCCTTTTCCAATGTATATTTTAAAATATTTTTTTAATGTTTATTTTTGAGACAGAGACGGAGCGTGAGCAGGGGAGCGGCAGATAGAGAGACACAGGATCCAAAGCAGGCTCCAGACTCTGAGCTGTCAGCACAGAGCCTGATGCAGGGCTCGAACTCACAAACCGTGAGATCATGACCTGAGCCAAAGTCGGGCACTTAACTGACTGAGCCACCCAGGTGTCCCTCCATTGTATATTTTTAAAATTATCTTGCAACAAAGATAAATTATGTTATTTAAAAACACTTAGCATAGTCTGACAGAAAGACACAGTATAGCCTTATTAACTTGGACTCCACAAATTCAGAATTTTATAATAATTCGCACATAGGACTGGCCAGAGATTGCAGATTATTTACCCTTATTGATAATTCACTTCCTAGTTCCACAACTTTATACAAATAATTCAGAACTACCTATTGGCTGTATTTTGAGACAGAAAAATATTGTATGGAAAGTCTCTGAACTGAGCACTAATACCTCTCTTTCCCTCTAGCCTTCCAGGTCCTTCATGGATTTAACTTGGGAAGCAAGGATACTCCCTGTTGGCCATGTAGACATTCCAAGACAGTAGTTGAGGGAGGAAACAGTAGCAAAGGGAACAGTACTTCAAGCTATTGTTATTCTATTCTACAGATAAGGAAAATGAAGTCCAAACAAACTGAGTAACTTTTCCAGATTTATGATGGAAAGCTTGGGATTTGAAACTAGATCTGGGTTTGAATTCTAACTCTACCTCCAGTTCCCATCTGGCTTTGGGGTCTTGAGCAAGTTACTTATTATCTTTCTTTGTGCCTCTTTCTCTGCATTTGTAAAATGGTGACACAATGGTACTTCATATGTAATAGTAGAACCTCATGATGTTCCTGTGGCAAAACGTAGATAAATTCCACTCAGCACTGGCACATAGGAAGTACTAAACAATGGTAGCTATTTTTACTTATTGTTCAAGTATTGTTCATACTGCTTGTAAGAGAAGAAATGAGGATAGAAATCTAAGAGGGACATTCCAAAGCCTGTACCTTTCCCCAGTGCCTACTCCCTTATACACATTTGTCCCAGCATCTAAGATTTTCTGGTGGAATGAAGCTGTGTGCAATTAATATTGGGTCCTAGCAGGTTCCTTGGGAACTGTGACAGAACATACGAGCTTCCCACAGATTCCCTAACTCAAATAACTAAGCAGGTCATTACTTGAAGAAGTTTCTCTGTAAGGAGCAACGCCTTGAAATCATCAAAACCACAAAGATGGAGCTTGTGGACAATTGATCCTTGTCCCAGGCACTTAAGCAAGACAAGGGATGACAGAGGCCCTTAGACTTGCTGCTCCTGCTGCTGCTAAGTGGTCTACATGGTCCTTTTTATGTTAAAGACAGTGAGGTACCTCTGATAGCACTCTTATTTTGTAGAAACATGACACCAGAGACTATTATTATTGGTGGAAGGACTAATTAGTGGAAGTCATTAATTCAATTGCTTACACAAATGAGAAAAAGACACAGGGAGTAGAAATATCTGCCCAAGTTTATAGAGCCAATTGGTAACAGAAAGGAAAGAATGGAGGAGGTGGGGTTAGGCAAAATCTCAGCAGTCTTTCCATTCCATCTACTAAATGAAATATGATTTCTGCCATAGAGTAGCATGGCTGGCCTTGTCACTACACTCAGATCTCTGGGCAAACGTTATATCCTCAGAAGACCCTACCTTGATTATTAGTGCAAAATCTTTCTCTATTTCTTGTACTCTTATTCCTTTACTATTTAATAGTGTTACCAGTAGCTGACAGTTGATTATGTATTTTATTATGTAACTTATTGTCTGCTTGTTCCATTGGAGTATAAGATCCATTATGCAAGGAACTTTGTTTTGAAAATAGCTTTATCCCCAAACACATGGAACAATAATAGTAGCATAATAATTAATAAATATTCAATAAATTTTTCTTGAACGACAATGATATAAAATACTAACCCAAGAATGTAATAGGTAAATATTGGGAGGTAAGTTTGGAGAGGCAATGAGAAGGAGAGCAAATTTTCCGTCCTTGTCTCCTGGTATGGCTCTAGAGAGTGCTGAGTATTGCTAGAGGCAGACACAGTACAGGAATAAAGTCTTCCAAGTTACTCATCTCGGCTACTCTGCAACCTCAGCTTTCTGGAAATCCGGAAAATCTCACCTTTTCCTGTTTTTCTTTATTTACTTCCTCTCCTTTTGCCTTCTTGCACTCTGATCTTGATTTACAACTGCATATCTTCTGAATAATGAATCTTTCAGATTGTCAACATCTTGCTCACATGCTACGTACCTACGTACTTGTGATAAACTGAAGTGAGTTATGGTTACCTAATTAATCTAAAAAAAAGGCTTAGAGTACATGAAGAGAAAATATTCATCAAAATGTTTGACCACCTGGAATTGTAAGTAGGACCTAGTCATTTACGAAGTGTACAGCATTGTGCTAAGTCTTAGGAATTCACAGTAGATTACATTGCATAAAATATACTTCCATGCTATGGAATCATACTCAATTGTAAACAAAACAAACCCAAAAAATGTGTTATTTTCTATATATACTGACATGGGAGATATCCAGACCATATTATTAAGTGAAAAAAAATACATAAATTGCAATTTGGTATACATATATTAAGAACTTGTTTTTAAAATATCACAATTTGTATCTATTTCCGTATCTGTATGTCTATGCCCATATCTCATCTATATCTATAGATTAGATATATACTCAGAGATTTTTGAGTGATAATATCTACAGAAAAAAATACCTTTAAAACAGCATAACAATTTGATACTAGTGGACACCTCTACAAGAATGGGATTGATGATAGCAGAGTTTTGCTTTATGTACCTTGCTATTTTTCCAAACATTTTATGTAATGAGAATAACATTTATAATTAATTTTTTTAATGTTTATTTATTTTTGACAGATAGAAAGACAGAGCATGAGCAGGGGAGGGGCAGAGAGAGAGGGAGACACAGAATCTGAAACAGGCTCCAGGCTCTGAGCTGTCAGCACACAGCCAGACGTGGGGCTCGAACCCACAGACTGCGAGATCATGACCTGAGCCGAAGTCTGACGCTCAACTGACTGAGCGACCCGGGCGCCCCTAACATTTATAATTTTAAAACAAGAGGTAATAACAACAAAAATGGTTGTGCAATCAGCGTCTACAGAATTGCTCCCATATACCACCCTAAATAAGCTATGGCCCTCTTCTTATGGGAGACAGGCACATATAAACAATTGCAAGCCAGTGTGCAAACTATTGCACATCTGAGATGCATAAAATCTTATGAGATTACACGGGGGGAGGGGCTGTTCTTGCAGCAGTCATGGATGATTTCTCAGATTATTCTTGAACTGGTTCTTAAAGTGTAAGTGGGAGTTTGGGAGGCAATTAGGGCTTTCCACACCCAAGTGAGCATGCAGACAGGTTTGGGAATTTGTCTGAGAAGTAAAGAGCAATTCAGCATGGATGGACGGCAGGGTGTGGCTGGGCAGTAGCTTGAAGAAGGCCAAAAAGGTAGGCTGGGTAAAGACTTAATCACTTATCCTTTCAGAAAGCCCCCAGAAGTCAGTGCAGAGATTGATTCACTTTATTCTTAAATTTTGGAAAATTTTTTGAGCATCCACTTGGTTTTAGAATTTTACTATGTGTGAGGACTTAATAATAAGAAATATAGAGACCTTGCCTTTTTGGAGACTCTAGTAGTCTTAGAGATTTTTTTTTTTTCTTCTCAAGAAAGACAAGAGATAACAAATGATCATATGATTTATAGGTAGTTAAGAATTAAGAATTGGTGAAATCAGGTGTTGCTAAAGGACTAGTGATTCAAATCTATAGCTTGGACATTGCATACTTTGGGGAATACTTGCCAAGGATGAAAATGTATAGGTAGAGTTGATTTCTTAAAATCAACATTGAAATGGAACAGAATAGAAAACTCAGAAATAAATCTACATTTATATATTCAGTGAATCTTTGACAAAGTAGGAAAGAGCATCCAGTGGGAAAAAGATATTCTCTTCAACAAATGGTGTTGGGAAAACTCGTCAGCTACATGCAAAAACAAATGAAACTGGACCACTTTCTTACACCATATACCAAAATAAACTCAAAATGGATTAAAGACCTAAATGTGAGACTTGGAACGATAAAAATTCTAAAAACAAATACAGACAGTAATGTCTCTAACATTGGCCATAGCAACATTTGTCTAGATATGTCTCCTGAGGCAAGGGAAATAAAAGCAAAAATAAACTATTGGGACCACATCAAAAAAACAAAAACAAAAACAAAAACAAACAAACAAACAAACAAAAAACTTCTGCACAGTGAAGGAAACAATAAAAGGCAACTTACTGAATGGGAGAAGATATTTGCAAATGACATATCTGATAAAGTGTTGGTATCCAAAATATATAAATAATTTATACAACTCACATCCCCCCCCCAAATAAATAATCCAATTAAAAATGGACAGAAAACATGAACAGATATTTCTTCAAAGAAGACATCCAGAGGGCCAGCAGACACATTAAAAGATGCTCAACATCACTTATTATCAGAAAAATGCAAATCGAAACTACAATAAGATATCACCTCATACCTGACAGAATGGCTAGAATCAACAACAAAAGAAACAAAAGGTGTTAGCAAGGATGTGGAGGTAAAGGAATACTCTTTCATTGTTGTGGAAAACTGTATGGAGTTTCCACAAAAAATTAAAAATATAACTATCCTATTATCTACAATCACACTACTAGGTATTTATACCAAGAATACAAAAACACTAATTGAAAGGGATACATGACCCCAGTGGTTACACAGCATCATTTACAATAGCCCAATTATGGAAGCAGCCCAAGTGTCCATCAGTAGATGAATGAATGAAGAAGATGTGCTAATATATCTAATATAATCTTGTCATTTGCAACATGAGTAGAGCTAGAGATTATAATGCTAGTCTCAATAAATCAGTCAGGGAATGATAAACACCATGTGATTTCACTCATATGTGGAACTTAAAAACACAATGAACAAAGGGAAAAAAAAAGAGAGAGACAAACCAAGAAACAGACTCAATGAAACTATAGAACTATAGAAAACAACCTGATGATTACCAGAGAGGAGGTGGGTGAAATAGGTGATAGGGATTAAGGAGTACACTTGTCATGGTGAGTACAGGTCATGTATGGAAGTGTTGAATCACTATATTGTAAACCTGAAACTAACACAGCACTGTATGTAAACTATACTGGCATTAAAAAAAAATTGAAATAGCTGCAGCATTTATTCTTCTGTCAATTGTATTGAGAGTAGAGAGTTAATTTGTTTAGCTCATCTGTCTAGCTAGCTACTTTCCTCTCCATGTTATTGTTATCTCCATCACTCTGTGAATAGAGAGTCATGTGTTGGCACACTAAACGGTGAAAACTTATATTAAAAAGAAACAAAACAAATTCTATTAAAACTAAAAAAAAGGAAGAAAGAAAAAGGAAAAGAAACAGAAAAAGAAAAACGGATTACTTGTAAAACAATAGTAGAAGCAAAGATAATTTTCAAAGGCAACATATAGAAATATATTACTTTTCTCTTTGTTCTCCCCCAGAGCTAATTTTAAGCCAGAAACTGTTTTCAGATCCTCTAAAAGAAGTTCACTTAAAATTATCCCTTGTCCACCCTCTCCCCAACTTTTGAATAAGATCAGGCTATTCTCATTCTTTTCGAATTTCATTGGCTCTTGAGGACTTAAGTGTGCCAAAACTCTCTGTAAACTAGAGCTTTCTGTTCTTTTCAATTCGCCAGTTTAATATTTTTCATATCCTTTTTTATGTGAATTTTTCCCTCGGGAATTAAATCTTGCTGTTCTCTTTTCCATTGTGTTGTTTGTACCTTGTGTATGGGGGAATATGTTCTTTATTTAAATACCTTGAGTGATGTATCTTCCCATATAAAGTATTTTGATGTACAAAAAGATTGATTTCAGAGATTCATATACTTTTATTATTAGAGTAAAACTATAGCTCATCATTTGATATGCCCTCAATCCAATATGCATGTTGTGTACAGTCTTTCCATTGAGTACTCAAAGAGCCTCTGTTTGAGCATCCCTGAGGACATGTCTTCTACTTACAACTCATGCCATTCTACGTAGCTTTGGTTTTTAGACGGAGTTTCTTCCCATTACAATTCTATGGTCCCCCAGTAAACTCCCCCCTGTCAAATATTCGTTCAATTTCGGAGAACATACAGAACAAATATGATCCACTTCCCCATCTATTCAAAGGGACCTATGTTGTGTCTCTTGACATTGCTCTTCTTCATATCCATCAAGAGTCTGATAGTGAGGCCCTCCTTAATTCTGGTTCTTTTCAGGCAATGGTCTTGGTTTGTACAGGCCTTTATTATGTGTTGTCACCAGATATAGTCCGATCAATGGAGCAAGAGTCTTTTTTCTTTTGTTTTTATACTTTACGTGTTTAATATGCCCACTGTGTAAACTACATGAAATCTATGATAAAATATACATTTTAAATAGTGATTTCATCATTAAATTTTTAACTCAGGGCTTTGATAATACTATAAAATTGTTAAGAATCTTTCACACATATTGCTATTACAACACACCTTCTCATTGAATTTTTAAGTTATTGTACAGGAACCTGCTTCTTTCTTTGTAAGAAGCAAAATGGAATAGGGTTTTACATAGTCTCATCAAGTTAATCCATATACAAATCATTAAATGGGACATAAATCTTTTGAACCCATTTTGGAAGGATACAGAAAAGAGTTTTTGTTCTAGGAAAGCTGAAAAATGACAATTTAATTCATTTTTCTACTAGTATAAAAAGTATGGCTACCTTATTTTGGGAATGAATAACTTAAAAATAGGTTGTCTGTCTGGGTTGATGACTGTTTTTGAGGAGGGCCTGGTGGTTGTGCAATGGAGCCTCCTGCAAGAAATAATTTTAGTATATGGCACTCCTTTTTTTTTTCTGGCTATGCCAAGGCCTAATTTTTCCATAAAAGATACCTGTTTTCTCCCTTACTCACTTGCTCCTTGACTAAAAGCTGATTTGGGAGACATCCCACTCAGATCATACCTGCCCCATTTAAGCAAGTGATCAGTAAAGTCGATCACACACAGGCACTTTTGAATGATCTGATAGCTCAGACTCTCTGGATCCCACTCTTGCTGGATCAATACCCACTGAAGCAGTGTGGCTATTGACTCAGAATTCATTGCCATAAACACCATTTGTCAGCCTTCCAGAGAGAAGAGTTCCATGACCAACCTAAAGACTGACTCACTCCTGTGATTAGTCATTTTAACCTAATTGCAGTGAATAGTTTATTATCTCAGCACCTCTAGACCTTACTCACTTGTGAGAAGCAGTGAGGTGTGGAAATGAGTCCACACTAGCATTCTTACTATTATGGTAGTTCTGCTATTGTCACATGTCTTAAGCAGGTACCCATGAGCTAAATTTAGTACAGAACTTTGAAATGACATGGTTTCTGCCTTTAATAAGGGGAAAAATTAAGGTTTAATGATATTTTACCAAAAATCTGATCCTTTTGTAGGTAAAGGGCAATATTACTCTAGAAGTAAAGTTGTACTTTATTTACACTTCTCAAAACCTTTCAGATTTTATACAGCAAGATTCCAATGGGATCCATTATACCCTGATGCTACCACTTAAGATGCTAAAAGGGGAAGAAGTATCTAGTGGAGGAAAATCTTACTACTAAAATGCTATATTATTTGTAGTGAGTATAAAATATTGCAGAGATGATAGATTCCATATTCCAGTGTGGGAAAAACTTAATTTAACTTAAGACAGCCCACTTCTAGTAGCATACTGATTTGGATCAAGATGACACACTCAGGGCAAGTCATTCCTAGTTGACTGGCTTCCTTAACTGTGTTGTCCCTGAACCCTGTCTTTATCGGAAATGGTGAGATGCCCTCTCTTTGAGTAATATCAACTTGTACACAGAATCACGCCTGCTTCCAGTAAGCCTTTGGGTCACGACAGTTACAGGAACAAGTCTTTATGCATCAGACATGTAAATAAATAGCTCTTTAGTATTTCAGATTCTCATCAATTTACAAGTGTCCCACCCCAGTGTAACTGGGTAATTGACCATGTATCTTGGCTCATAAACTGTTTTTTCTTTTATTTGGTAGCCCTGCTCCCAATTGTTCTTCACTCTCCTCACTAACATTTCCCTTTCTCCCATTACTCTATTCTGGAAGAAATAATATTTGATTGTCAATAAATCTCTCAGTGAACAGTGCTATTAAGGGGCAAAATATTTTTATTTAAAAGTCTGGTTCCAGGCAATGGAGACATTTCAGAATTGGTACTTAGATTACCAAGCTATCCCCTCTGGTATCAAGAAGCAGACTGCCTGGTAAGAAAGTCAGAAAATAATCTTCACCAAGGGCATTAGATTTTGCCTTGTCATCTTTGCAAAGATTAATATGCATGAGCATTTCCCAGGATTCTATAGAATAATTGTTGGATGAAGGATGTAAACCCAGTCATTGTAGTCCCCATGGAGAAGAGATAAGGAGTCAGAGTGAGCAGCTGCATGAATGGATGCATTAAGCTGATATTAAAATCGCCAAGGTGGTTAAGAAATCCACTAATAACACCTTGCAAGGCTCAGGGGCAGATTTGACTTAGGGAGTTCAGGAAATTCCACACCTGGCTTGTTGCAGTAAACCCCAGAGTCATTATGAAGAATTAGTTAAGCCCCCTTGTTCCTTATACATTTATTTTCCTTGATCCTATTTAGTTCTTTCTTCAATTTGCTAAGACACAGGTGTACACTGATCTCAGCAGCCCATGAATATTTGAAAACTAAACTTTCTTGTCCCAAATCACTGCCTTAAATTTGTATTGTCTGATCACTTAAGCTCAAGGAAGCCTTTGGGAATGCTTCAATTTAGAGAGAGAAAAGGCAGAAGGAGTCTGGCCGATAATTATTCTACTTCTAAGGACCAATGCTGATTTAGTATGACAACAGAGTTCATTCATGTCACAAATATTTATTCATTGAATGTATACTATATTTCAGTACTTGGTTTGGTGCTGAAGATCATGACCATGAAGACAGATGTAACCCTTGTCTTTATGGAGTTTATAATCTAATCGAAAGACAAAGACACATAAGCAGGGAATTTTAATATGTAACGGTAGATGTGATCCTTTCAAAATAAAGACCATTTTCATGATAACTTAATCCTGTACTTCTCCTTCCCACATTAATTTAATACTGTACAGATATCATGATGTGATTGATGACAGAACATAATAATTGATTCTTGTCAATGATACTTGATTGGATACCATAACGGATGCTAGAAATAGAGTCCAAAAGAACTTCAATGTATTAGAGAAATGTTTATCAAAATCAGCAAGAACAAGCAGAATTTTACAGAAAGGCACAGATTACACGTGTTGAAGATGCCAGCATTTTTTCTCATGGTTCTCACCCTACTTTAACAATGGACTGTTAATGAACATTAATGGAACACCTAGTGTGGACCATACACAATACATGAGTAAACTTTTACATATTAGAGAAATGGTTGTTAAGATGCAGCAAAATAAAGACATTAATATGGTTTTACTAAAAGCCATAGGTCCTAACATTTCAAGATATTGATGTTTTCCCCATGGGTGTCCTCCCCACTGTAGCAATATAATTCAAAATATATATATTAAACAACTACTACATACAAAACTCATGTACTCTGGGGTCTTATAACCTACTAGGGGAGAGTTGTGTATACATTTAATTTTATACAAAGGGGGCGCCTGGGTGGCTCAGTCGGTTAAGCGTCCGAATTCAGCTCAGGTCATGATCTCGCGGTCCGTGAGTTCAAGCCCCGTGTCGGGCCCTGTGCTGACTGCTCAGAGCCTGGAGTCTGTTACAGATTCTGTGTCTCCCTCTCTCTCTGACCCTCCCCAGTTCATGGTCTGTCTCTCTCTGTCTCAAAAATAAATAAAAACGTTAAAAAAATAATTTTATACAAAGAAGAACTAAAGAAATGATCTAAAAACGCTACAATTATGATTGCACTGGAGTACAAGGAAATCAGGGATCACAAGTAAGTAAAGGGACTATGAAAGGCTACATGAAAGAGTTGAGATTTGAGCTACACCTTAAAGAAGAATCTCAGCAGATAGGGAAGTGAATTCCATGTGGGAATTAGTCTGAACAAAGTCACAGACATATGTAAGTGCATCAAGTGGAAGGGTCATTATAAGTATGCCAGTAGAAGTAGGTTCTGAAGAGAGAATATAGTGCAATGTGGAGCTGAAAAGCTAGGGTGAAGACAGGTGATCAACACAGATTTTTAATTTCATTCCTTCAATTTGTTATTATTGAAGGATCTTGAGAAAGGGGTTATCTACGTTTTATGAACCTCCTTGTGTAGGGAAAAAGATGGATGAGGAAAATTCTGGGTGTAGGAGGTAGTTATGAGGTTATTATAGCTCATTATAACCTCCTCATTATGAGGAGATGTGGCCTGAAGTAAAGCTAGGGTGGTCATTTTCCATGACTGAAGCAATGGACTCAAACTTCACCTGTGAGTAAGCTGAGTCTGGATAGGCTGAGAGAGTCACATGGACTTATATTAGTTTCTCTCCTCACTTAGGATAGGCAGCCTACCTCCTTAAAAAAAAAAGTTTATTTATTTTTGAGAGGGGGAGGGACAAAGAGAGGGAGGGAGAGAGAATCCCAAGCAGGCTCCACAGAGCCTAATGCAGGACTTAAACACACAAACCATGACATCATGACCTGAGCTGAAACCAAGAATCAGATGCTTAATGGACTAAGCCACTGTGGTACCCTTAGACAGCTTACCTTCTTCAGAAGCAAACAAAAGTACATTTATATCTGAGACACATCTGTTCCTGAATCCAGTAATTTAAAAGTGCTTGTGAAATCTTCCTCTTTTTCTAAAATAATAAGTTGTATTATTCTAAGTGTTATTTTCTTTTCCTTTATTTTTTATTATAAGACATTGATTATTGTTGTTATTATTATAATTCTTAAGATTACATTTTCTTTGAATCATAAATCTATGGATTATCTTCCCTCAAGACACTTCTTCTATTTAAAAAGCCAGATCGATTTTTACAGGATATGCCAACAATAAATCTTTGGGCACTATTTTTTCCTCCTGAAGACTTTTGGATAAGGATTATTATTATCATTATTTATTATTTATTGAGTGCTGTCAGTGAGCTTAGCAATATACAAATATAAATGGATAAACATCATCATTAAATTTGTTTCCAAAAGGAGCAGGTGTTTATCATTTAAAAAGAAAAGTATTTGAATTACCAAAATAATATCCATTAGTGGTTTTCATTTCCTGGAAAATATTGCCTTTGTGGTCATTCAACTCCTGTGGCATTTCAAGTGGAATAAGTGGGAGCAATTTCTAATTTCTGATTCATTTCCAAATTGGGAATTACCTCCTGCTTTTTGAAAGTTATCCTTTATTTAATCAGATTAGCTTTGGCTTGATACCTTCTAAGATTTTCTCTTCATTAGTGACTTAAAGCCCAGCTCCCTTCTTCAGGGGAGAAGCTTTCATTTACCTCTTGGTCTTCTCCCTGTGGCCATCTAAAAGGAAGCCAGCCCAACCAGAAGTTGCCTTCTTTTATGCCATTTATGATGGTTAACAAGAGGAGTGATTATAGCCTGAGGAATACAGGTCTAGAAATATTCTGGTTCTATGAACTGTGAGTTGGAAAAGGGCAAGTTCTATCACGTACAAACTGGAAGAATGTGATAGTAACCCCCTTTCTCTCACTAACACCTCAAGGACCACAATTAACAAAAGCATTCCCTGTCATTCTTTTGGGTCAGATTTATGCAATATCTAGGTATCCATAGAACTATTTTCCCTTAAACTCTCCTGTAGTCTGTGTTAGTGGAAAAGAAACATGTCAAGAATCAACCATTTATCTCTAACTTTTATTTTAGTCATTTGTTTTAAACTATTTCCAAATGTCACATTAACAAAGCTGTAAAGGAGGAAAAAAAAACAGAATAACTAATGGGTTGATTTGAGGTTGCCAAATGATAATAGCAACCACTGGTAACATTTGTTTTGAGTTTAACTTTTTGCAAGGTACTCTCCCTTATTACCTCAACCTATATTCACAACCATCCTGGAAGGGAGGGTAAAAGCATATTATATTTAACATCTCGAATCTATGGAAGAGGAAACTGAGACTCAGAGAAGTTAAGTGACTTGCCCACAATTAAACAACTAATATGTTGCAGAAATTGAAGCCCTGTCCCTTTTTATTATTTTTTTATTATTTTTATTATGTTTTATTATTGAATATGACCAAGTAAGGACCAAAGGACAGGTAACCAGCGTTAGAAACAAAGGAAATACAAGGAATATAGTTAGTCTTCAGAGAATAAATGTTAAGGGCAAGGGTGGTGGAACTGCTAAATAAATTACTTTTAAACATCCTTCTAGATCTGAGTAAACAGGTGGTCTGATAATCACTCATGACTTAGATCTGTTTACCTTCCCAGAACTAGATAAAAACCATCTCATGTATATATAACGACCTACACTGGGAAATAGACATATTTATAGATAGGGCTATCAATCTGTAAATGAGCTTCTCTCCCTGATGAAACTTGGAAAAATATTTAGGACCATTAAAACATTAGTATTATTGGCTCTGGATTTGGAAGAGCAACAACTGTCTGACCAAGAATGAAATAAATCTGTCTTTTCATCAGCTTTTCCAAATGGACAAAGCCAAACATTTAAAACCAAATGCTTCCCAAGAAATTATGGGCATTGCATCACTTCAACTGACACTTAATGAGCACTTACTATGTGCAATGATGTTTTATTGTTCTTTTTTAGTGTATGTATCTCAAATTAATATGATTTCAAATTTGCCTCAGGACTAAAGAGTGGACAATTCAGGTGTTTCTGTATAGCTCTAAGGTTTTCTACCAATGAACACACCAAGGTTTTCTACCAATGAAGTTTCAACATGCAATACCCATGGGCATGTCAATGGGAATCTATGGGAATTTAAGAGATGAGAAGAATTGTATGAAGATATGTTCATTCTTTGGTAGAAATCAGAATTTATCTTGTTCTAATGATTTTCAATGTTGTGAAATATACATTTAACTTTATAAATTTGCATCTAAAATCATTAGCAAGAAAGCAACGGGAAAAACTCTTACAACTCACTAATAAAAAGGCCAATAACCCAATTTTAAAATGACCCAAGAATTTGAACAGACATTTATTTGAAGAAAAACACAAATGGCAAATAAGTGTATGAAAGATGCTCAGCATCACTAATAATTAGGGGAATACAAACCCAAACCATAATGAGATATCACTTCACACCCACCAGAATGGCTATAATAAAAAGGAGAGATAATAATAAATGTTGAAGGGGAAGTAGAGACATTGGAGCTCTCATATAAATGCAAAATGGTCCAGCTGCTTTAAAAAAAAATCCTGGTTGTTCCTCAAAGTTTCAAACGTAATTACCTTATGAACCAGCAGTTTCACTCTTATACATATACCCAAGAGTAATAAAAATATATGTTCACACACACACACACACACACGCACATTTAAATATCAGTATATATATCAACATTATTTGTAATGTTTAAAAAGTGGAAACTGTGCAAATGTACAACTGATGAATGGATACACAGTAAGTGGATGGATGAATAAGTAAAATGTGGTATACCCATACAAGGAAATATTATTCAGAAATAAAAAGAAATGAAGTACTGATGCATGTTACAACATGGATGAGTCTTGAAAATAAAAGCTAAATGAAAGAAGCTAGCTAGTTACAGAAGACCACATATTGTACTATTTTACTTATATGAAATGTCTACAATAGGCATATCTATTAGAATGGAACTACAAGTAGTGATTACCTAGGGCTGTGGATGGGTTTGAGAGATTAAGGATAATTGCTAAAAGATATAGGAGTCTTTTTTGAGGTGATTAAAATGTTCTAATTGTGATGATGGCTGTGCAAGTTTGTGAATGTAATAAAATCCATTGAATCACACATTTTAAATGGATGAATATATTATATGAATATACAAAAAAAAATCAGAAAGCAACTGGCATTCATAGACAATGGTCATCCTTAGATATCACCAAAATATTTGTGATGCACATTGATTCCCTTCTTCCTTCCTCTTTCTTTAATCCCTTAGAATGGCTCTGGAAAAAGCAGCAATTATGTTTGTACATGCTGCCTTGCAAGATGGAAGCAAGACTATATACAGCTTTTTCATCTCTTGTCTCCATGGGGAAATTTTAGATGTTGGGGACTTATAATAGCTTAGAGCAAATTCCCAGCTGGTCACAGCGTGTTTGGACTCTGGCTTTCAGGATTGGAATTCATCAAGAACTTTTGTGTTTGCTGCTGTCTGTAGGATTATATCTTTATTGATCCTCCCTAATACCAATGGGAACTACGTGGAAAAGATAAAGCCCTTTGGAAAGAAAATTCAGAATCTGGTGAAAACTAACCAGGACCCATCAGGGGAGGATGAAGCATCTGTGTGGAGTCTGTTCAATACAAAACAACAACCATTCCTTGTTTTTCCTGTTCAATTAGGAGAATGTTCAATTGCCCTGGCTGTAAGCAGACCCTAGGGATGAATATGGCTTTCCCCCCAATTACTTAGACAGCTGGTTCATTTGGGAATCAACCATGAGTTGACTGTAGCCATACCTGATTAATACCCTCTAACTTATTTAAAATGGCAAATGGAAACTATACCATAAAATGGCAAATGGAAACAATGGATGGAATGGGATGAGGCATGGGATTATGAAGCTCTGTGCAGCCTCAGAGTACCCCAGACACCTGATATGTGAGGATATTGGGAAGGATGCTTGTTTGTAATCAAGAAGAGAAAGGGACCACATGGTTTTTCAAAATTTTGGTATTTATAAAAATGGGTATTATACTTATTTATCAGGTAAAATTTAGCTGATATCATGTATACAATAGTTCCTAATTAAGACTCCATTTTCCAGTAAGTGTTAAAAATATAGGAGATGAATATTGAAGAGAACATTAAATACCAGAACTTACCAGTGTGTATATAATCTAGAGCTTTCTACCCTGATCTTCAGTTTCCTCATCTATTAAAAAAAGTGAGTATTTAGTCCAGATGAGCTCCAATGCAAATTACACACCAAATATCCAGAACTTATGTCAGCCTATGAAAAACCATAGTGTTTTCTGTTTCTTTATCAGGGTCTTGATTTATCCATTATGTAGCAATATATAATGAGCACTTACTATATGTTGACCACGGTGTCAAGAATTGGGACCACAGAAGTGAAGTACCTGCCCTCATGGAATAGGCACTAGAAAATAAGCAAGAAAATACACAAACTGTTTATAGAATCCAGTGATTACACCAAAGGGAATAAACAGGTGATGTAACGGAGGAGAACAGAGGTACAGGTAAAAGTTTACTTTAGAATGGGCTTATAAGGGAAGGCTTCTCTGGGAAGGTGGTATCCGACTCAGTGATAAAGAAAGGGAACAAGACAGTCATTCTAAGTTTTTAGAGACACAATAGGTGGAGGACAGCAAGTTCACAAGCCCTGAGAAGAGCATAAAGAAGACATGTGACAAGAGCCTGGTCACCAAGTCAGAGAGGGTAATGGGAAGCTGGAGATATAGTTAGACTATAGAAGGCTTTGGAAACCCTAGCGGGCAGAATAATATTTATTCCAGAAGAATGATTATTTTAACTTGACTTACATTTAAGAATGATTACTGGGGTGCCTGGGTGGCTCAGTCGGTTGAACGACCAACTTTGGCTCAGGTCATGATCTCACAGTTTGTGAGTTCGAGACCTGCGTTGGGCTCTGTGATGACGGCTCAGAGCCCGGAGCCTGCTTCTGATTCTGTGTCTCCTTCTCTCTCTGCCCCTTCCCCACTCATGCTCTGTCTCTCTCTGTCTCAGAAATAAATAAACATTTAAAAAAAGAGTGTTTACTAGCTATTTTGTGGAAGGTCAATTTGGGAGTTGAAACTGAAAACAAAGAGGCCAGCCAAGAGGCTATTGTATAAGTCAAGGTGACAAGGGTGGCAACTTTGACAATGGTGGTGGCAGCGGAGAAGAAGAGGCAAATTTAGAAAACATATTGGAAGAACAAATAAAACATGGTGATGGATGGGAAGTCGGGGTGAGGGAATAGAAGGAAACAAGGATGAGCACCTGGATAGATGGGTGGTATGATTGACCAGATGGAGCAGAGCAGGGAGAAGCATGTCTGAAGGCTGGGGACAGGTGGAGGACAAAGTCCAAGAGCTCTGTCTTGGATGTACTATGTTTGTGCAGGCATACCATCAGAAATACAAGCTGAGATAGCATGTGTATAGTTCTACATGCAAGTCCATTGCTAAAATGGCTTCCTACTCTGTCAAAGTACAGAAATCAGGCCTGGACAGGAAGTAAGAGGTACAAAGGTGAAGTATTTAGGGTACATGCACTATGTCACATCTAAATGCAGCAGAACCTCACTAATGGGGATGATTTAAAGACCTTCAATCTATAATTTTGAGGAAGGTAGAGTACCTATAGTTAAAAATAGAAAGTAGAAGGGAAGATTTTCATCACTTTCCAGTTATTAAATTTCTTTCCTAAAGTCTGGATGCTCAGCTTTCTATATTTTAAAAATGTTTTCATATAAGCACATTTTAAAACAATAAATATATATATTTTTTCTATCTCCTGTGTCTATGACAATTTCCTCTTATCTTTCACCTAGGACAAATCTCAAACTATTGTCTTTTTTAATCCAATCTTCTATTGTCTATGAATAAGAAATAAATATTCTTTTCTTATTCTTGTTTTTATTTGTTTCTTTGTTTTTCTTCTTTATTTCCTTCTTTTATTCTTTCCTTCCATCCTCCCTCCCTCCCTCTTTCTTCTTCCTTCCTTCCTTCCTTCCTTCCTTCCTTCCTTCTTTTGAATTAGGCTTGTGGCAATACAGATAGTTATGGGCTTGATAAATGTTTTCCCATTGTTCCTCAGGGATATTATTATTATTTTTAAAATATAATTTATTGTAAATTTGGCTTACATACAACACAGAGTGCTCATTCCAACAAGTGCCCTCCTCAATGCCCATCACCCACTTTTCCCTCTCCTCTACCCACCATCATCCCTGTTTGTTCTCTGTATTTAAGAATCTCCTCAGAGAAATTATTTTATTCTGAACAGGTAATTTCACAGAAACAGTCAATGGTAAGGACAAAAGTGAAGAAAACCTTGCCCAAATATTTGTTCCTGAAGGTAGGAAAGCCCCTTCTAGTGTATGAAGACACCCGGACCAGAGTTCAGTCAATTCTTAACGATAATTGTGATGTCAGTTTGTTGGGAGATAATTTCATTCTCTGCCATTCAGCTGATTCTGACCAAAAATGACCCTCTTTGTGGATTGGTGTAATTTTCTCTTGAGAGCAAAAGACTAGTAAGATTTTAAAGGTTGGAAACTAGGGAAAATATTCCTGGACCTTCAGCTGGGACAGAAGTTTTCAAAACCCATTTTCTTTTGTCACCCAGAGCTGACTCAATGTTCTGGAGCATCGTGCTTCAGAAGTATAACAAGTTGGAAGTGTGTCTTGACTCAATCACTTGTCAGCTGTGTAGTCTGGGACAGTTTATTCTGTCATTCTTATCTCCAGTTTTACCTCATTATCAGTTGGGAAATATAAAAATCTATGTGACAGTTGCATCTGTATGACTTACTTCACAGGGATATTATAAAAATCATGAGAAATGAAGGAAATACTAACCCTTAGAAATTATTGTACACAATATATGCATAACAGTATACCTGACACTGGGTACGGAGATGAGCTATCACATTTTCTAAACACAGTAGCTATAGTAGACTACATTGTACAGCTGCCAATGGCCCATTTTCTGAAAGAGCTTAAAGTCCCAATTTATCTTAACTCTGTTTGCTGCTCTTGGCATCTGCTCACACCCTTCTCTTGGTGAGCAGAAGGGGGGTGTGGTTTGGAGGAGAATCTGAAGAGAAGGAAACAGTCAGATCAAGCAAAGATTAGAGACTGGGTGGGTATGTGAGTTTGGGGCAGACAGCTAGCTGATCCAACATCTGGCTGCTAGAATTCTCAATAGAAATTCTCAGGGCTGAAGCCGATGCACTGCAGAGCTGATTCTGAAACTTGGCTCTGGACCATCCAGGAATTTCTTTTGGAATTCCTGCCAGAACTGGAGCTGATATCCAATTAGAAGCAACCTTGAGGATACCTACACCCCAGTGAAAAGATAAGGGGAGTGTATTTTAGGTGAGAACATAAGTGTCAGTGTGTAAATGTGGTTTTAGGTGCAAGTCAGAGGACAATATCTGACCACCACTCCCCACCTCCATTAAACCACACTGACAGGCAGGGATTACTGCAATTGCTTCCTGCCTGTCCTCCCTGCTGCTATTCCTGTTCCCTACAATCTGTTATCGATATAGCACCCTTTATGATATCAATCAGGTTATGCCGCATCTCTGTTCATAGTGTTGTAATGGATCCCTATTCCACTCAGTAAATGTTCAGGTCTTAATGGGCTCTGTATCTTCTGGAATCCCCCACACTTCCTTCCACATAACCTATTCCTCTTTACTTCCATCCCTTATCCCCCCCCCCCTTCTTCACTGTTCCAGCCACACTGATTGCCTTGTTATTCTGTGGTTACCCCAGGCATACTCTGGTTTCAGGGCATTTGCTATAGCTGTTATAGAATATTTTTTCCCTAGATATTTGCATGGGTAGTCCCCTCACCTGCTTTAAATCCTTGTTTAATTTTCACTTCTTCAGTGAAGCCTACTCTGACAATCATATTTAGGATTATAGATGTCTCTCGAGCCCCTGTCCTCATACCTTTCCCTATTTGAAAAAAAATCTACAATAGTTAACACCATTTAAAAGGCTTCTGATTGGCTTATTTATTATGACTTGCCTGCACCTTATAGAATAGAATATATGAGGAGACAGATCTTTGCCTGTTTTGTTCATGGGTATAACTGAAGCAACTAGAACACCTGGATATTGTAGACAATAAATATTTGTCAAATGATGGAGAACAGAAGCCAAAAAGACACAGAGTAACCCAGTAACCCAAGACAAGGATAATAAAGAGACATATGAAAGACAAGGCCTTTCTCCTTATCACTCCCTTCCCTAATCTCCACTTTCCCTATTTCCTCTTCCTTTCTTTTCTCAGCTCTCTCTCACTTCCCATATGGCCAACTTTGTCCCATCTGGTGTGAGCATCTACTGCAGAGGCTACTGAGGCAAGCAAGGGGCCTGAACATGAATGACTTTTCACTGTTAGGTCACAGATATACTCACAAATAAATATGTATCTCAAACTGGTACAAGAAAATGAGTAATGTGCCCTTAAAATCTACACTTTGGGAGACCAGTTACTTCCACCCTATTGTGTCCATTCTTCTCCATTATACCACTTATAGGAAACTTCTGTGCTAGGACTTATATGCACAGACTGTAGCTCATCCTTTGACATATTCTCAGAAGTAGCAAACCTGATTTCCCTCAGAGTGGGACCACTTTTGAGAAGCAGTGAAACATCACAGAAAATCAAGTCTGACATACAAGCTAAAGGACCAGGCTGATGATTCGTATTTGGATCAGAGCCAATATAACTACAAAGGCTTAAAGCTAGGTTTCTGGTCTACTAGGTTACTATGGCAATACTCAAAGGTAACTATAGATGTCCAGAACTGTGGTTGTGCCATCATTGGAATAAGAACATATACTCTCAAAGTGACTACTTTGACAAACAGTACTTATGAATGTCTTCTGAGAATATAATTTAAAAAATACATTATTCTACCATCATAAATCCTACATTTTATAGAATTCACAAACCATTTGACTTTGTTTATGCATTGGTAGAAAGGAAAGAAAGATTTCTTTCCACATCATACTAGGGAAATGGGAATATGAGGAGGAAAATATATACTTGCCATAGTTCTACCATAGAAAGGTAACCATATCAACCATTAATCGTTTTTTTTATCCTGAAATAAAATAGTCATGGGACCAGAGAACCAAAATACACTATTTTTCTTGCTTTCCATTTTTCTATCCATCCCCCACCTCCTCCTTTGTCTTTGAGTTTTCTTAGTAGCTTTATCCTTCTGGATTTTTCTCTGTGCACAATTGTTCTCTAATTCCCCCATCCTCCACATCCCCACTGTGCCACCATTTTGTCCCTCCTGTTGGAATCCATTGTAGGTGGCTGCCTTCCCTGAGATTGGCTAGAGCCTGCAGCAGCTCTCAGAGAGGCCCTGCTGACACAGTGAAATGAAGTCAGAAAGCTACATTAATTTAAATGACTTTTCTTCACATTTAGGACTGCTATTATGATGTTGATGGTAATAAAAGACCTTTTTAGTGTGGGAAATCAAATAATCTTACACAAACATAAATGGGTCTGGACAATAATTATCCTAATGTAATTGGAGAGTGAACTCTGATTATGGGTGTCAGTTCTTGCCTTTCTCAAGGTATTGTAGGGCTAATATAGCGATTGATAGATTGACACTCTTTGTAAGGTGTGGAGTTTATCATTAACATGCTGCATTTCTTACATTTGGTTTCTCTGTAGCTAAGACGTTTTTGAGGATGAGTTTTGATAGCTTTGTAAGTATTGGTTTTGTAGAAGTTTCCAGAAATGTTTGGCAGTGAAGTATGATAGTATCAAGATTGGGGGGAAAAAGTCAATCTGGTCATCAAAGTTTCTCTATACAAAGTGTGCTCATCACTCACTCATCTCTCAAGAGAAGTAAAGGAATTCACATTTAGGGAGGAAATGTGTAGTAGAGACAGAAATGTCCTGTGGGAAACAGTTCCCTGTTTGTCAGTAGACAAAAATTTACCTGCCTAGAAAATGATTTCCATTCATCCTGGAAAATGTCCTTGCTCTACGTTAAATAACATATGGCTAAAAACATATTTGTTGAGATTTATTTTTTTTTTCAATATTGTTGAGATTTAATAACCCTGCAATCAATGTCTTCTGTGAATAGCTGACTAGTTGGTAATAAATATCTACTGTCCTACTGAACTGAGGCGGAGCTCCCTGTCTTAATTATTTTAACTAGGTAGTTAACTTAATGGACCTGGGTTTTATGGATCTGCCAGTGGTGGTTTTTATGTGTACATAATAAAGGGCCAACAGACAGACTTACACTTTCATTTAAGGTACAGGTGTTAGTGCCAAGTCCAATCTTGCTACTCAGCCCATTACACCTTTACTCCCTTTTTTGCCTCCTCACAGAAAGCCCTCTCTCTCCTTCAGCTATCCTCTTCCCCATCCCTTCCAGGCCATGTCTCACCTACCACATCCTATGAGGCTGAGACCCAGAAGGCCACCTCATCCAGGAAGCCTCCTCTGATCTTCCTAAGAAGTCAACTCTTCCTCCTCTTCTTTTTCTTGGTTATAGCAGTCATCACTTGCCCCCATTTTGTATCATATTCACCATTACATCTCCCTGAACATCTAGTGGTGTCTTATTACAAAGTAGCACTCAGTGAAGGTTGAATGAGTGAACAAACAGATTAATGAATGAATCTCACACTGAATACTCTGGTCACTCTTAACCTGAAGCATCTATCTTTGTAACCCTCTTTATTCTGCTCCAGGATTAGGGTCCCGAGCTGAGGCCCTACTTCCTCAACTCGTTTATTTAATATCAGATTATATCTGACAAGCTTGACAACTAGAGTCAATATTATCAAACAGGACAATGGTTTGTGCTTCATAAATAAGTGGGCCTCTTAGGTGAGAACCAGTTAATCATATCTCAATGTGAGTGAGTGTAGGCTTGAACGTGATTGAAAAGCAAGACATTTGTTTAGAGTGGATGTTCAGGAAGCACTCTGCAGCTGTTTCGAATTCTTTGAGTTTATTTTCTCTTCAGGGTGTGAATTTCTCTCAGGCTTATGAGCTGACTAGTTCATTAGGCCCTAACTCATACACTGCCCTTTACTTTTGTTTATGTATTTTTAATGTTTGTCTAGTATCTCCAGATACATTATGAGCACCTGGAAGGCAAAAACTAAGCCTTACAATTCTTTGTATCTCCTAAAACAACATGGCCATGGTGTAATATAGTACACATTCTCAAAAGTTTAAGTAGGATTTTGCTTGTACAGTGGAGTGTAATAACTGAGTGGAAGAGAGAGGTTGTGAGAAAGTTTGTTTTAATGGGGATGATACTTATCTCACAGCAGTTAGAAGAAATTATTTTACAGTCATGAAATTGTAATTCAGCAATATTATTTATTTATGCTATCTTATTTCTCAGCTCAGAATTCTGCCACCAACCAGAATGTTTTTACTTTAGGAAATTCTACTCTACTATGTGGAATAAAAGCTTTCCTAGGTTGTGAGATGTGACTTTGCAGAATGAGATTGGATTTAAGACATGATTTGAGATTACTAACAGTTTTTCCTCTCTCTGCTTTATCCAGCAGAACTGCACAGCCCGTGAATATTTCCTATTTACTTTTGGTAGAGTCCAAAAGGATTTAGCCAAAAACAGATTTTATTTCTTAGACTCTCATGTCTATCTATAATTCCTATAAGATTGGAATTCATGAGATTTTCTTTTCAATAGATATTTATAATCAGCGATATGGACCCACAGAAAGCTATAATAATGAGATTTTATTGTGGGCTAAAAATGGCACCATATGGCTTCTTTGCCACCCCACCTTATAGAGTGGTGGTGTTGATAAAATTAGCACCTTTTCAATTTTCTTGACACACTCTGGTGATCACCTTGGTTGTTTATGGGCTAGAATTTTAGACTAGTCAATTGACTTAGGGTAGCCTCCCTCATGGTTATCTAGGAAGAAAGAGTTTCTTTCTTCTTTGAGAGTACAGGGATTTATGACCATTCTCAATATCCACCATATGCACTTTCTTTTGCTTCAGTTCCACCAAGTTCCTTGACACTCTTGTAATGTAAACCTTTATTAACTACAGAGTTTTAGACCCACTTGAACAGGCATTCAGTTTTTCATGTCATTTTGCTTTTCCTTTTTTTTAAATTTTTTAAATGTTTATTCATTTTTGAGAGACAGAGCACTAGTGGGGGAGGGGCAGAGAGAGAGAGGGAGACACAGAACCCGAAGCAGGCTGCAGGCTCTGAGCTGTCAGCAAAGGGCCCAATGCGGGGCTCGAATTCACAAACAGTGAGATCATAACCTGAGCCGAAGTTAGATACTTAACTGACTGAGCCACCCAGGTGCCCTTCATGTTGCTTTTCTGAAGGTAAACCATACTTTGGCATCTTGGCTCTGGCTTCCTCATTTTCTCACAGGTAACCTTGCCACTCTTGACAGTCCTGGAAATTCCTAACACCTGTCAACTCTTGCTGGAGGTTTATGACACCCCTTCAGAGATAAGATAAAGTGACATTCTTCTAAGCTGAGCTTTCATTTAGTGGCCTTCTTGTGCAGGAGGAGTGTCTCTTCCTTTCCTTCACTGCTATGTCATCCTTGCAGGACATGACTGGTGGTCAGCTGGCAGCTGTGCTGACCTTGGGTTGATATTAATAAGAAAGAATAAGAAATATGTTCAGTTTAGATAACCATACAAATTGCACTGCTGCATCTTTTCTCGATATTTTTAAAAGGTTAAGATGCTTTTCTAGTTCCAAAATAATAAGAAATCAAGGGAATGGCTAATCTTTTGGTCCCACTTTAGCATCGATTTCAGCTATAGGAGATGAACCATCTCTCAGAAGATTGACATCTTGCAGAGGAAGCTTTTTATTCCCGTTACATGGATTTTCCTCGAGATGGTGAATCTTCAGCCACATCATGGAGGAGGATGTTGTAAAAGAGAGTAAAGTGCCAGCAATGAAGGGGAGAGTCGACATGAGGGTTGCCCTCCAATTACTTTGCTGAGGAATCAGTACCAGTCTGTTGCTTTTTTGAAGATGGGGCTTTGAGAAAGTGGCCAGTAATGAGAGTGCAGAATGTGCCTAATTTATGTAAATCTTCACCATACACCTGAGCACATGGATTAGTGATTTGTCTGATGGCGGCTTTTTGCCAGTCATATCTTTGGCTAGATTGAGGACTCAAAGCACATTGACCAACTGAGGGAGATCCACTGTCATATCCCATCCAGAACAGAGTAATTCCTGATGAGAAAGAACCACACTAGAGTTTAACTTTGAGACTTATAATTTAAGGAAGAAATGAACATTTCTTCTACAAAACAATGGTATATTGACAGGTAAAGTTTGCTTTCCCCCCCATATCATTTTTTATTAAACCTTTTTTGAGTTAGTTTTAAATTTGCATGCTGTTGTAAGAAATAATATGGAGACAGTGTAACTTTAACTCAGTTTCTTCCAGTGGTAGGTAACACCTTGTAAAACTATAGTACAGTATCACCACCAGGGTCAAACATATAATCCATTCATCTTATTCAGATTTCCCCAGTGTTACCTGCACCCAGATGTGTGTGTGTGTGTGTGTGTGTGTTTAGTTTTATGTACTTTTATCATACACGTAGTTGCCTGTATCTACCATGACAATCAAGATACTGACCAGCTTCAACAACATAAGGATTCCCTGAGTTGCCGTTCATAACCACTCTAGCTTTCCACCCTCCATCCCTAACCCCTCACAATCACTACTCCATTTCTATAATTTTATCATTCTGATAATTAAATCATAAAATATGTAATTTTTAAGACTGACATTTTCTCATACCATAATTTATCTGAATTCATCCAGGTTTTTGTGTGTACCAATAGTTGATTCCTTTCTATTGCTGAGTAATATTCCGTAGTCTAGATGTGGCACAGTTTATTTAACCACTCACCTATGGAAGATCATCTGGATTTTTTCCATCTTGGGGCAATATAAATAAAGCTAGTATAAACTGTCATATATAGGTTATGTGGATGTGGCAACCTCTGGGAAAGAAGGTTGTATCCACAATCGTAGCTCATGGGCACAGCATATGCATCTTCACAGATTGTGCCTACTGCATGGATATAATCAGGTGTTCACCACTTTCCTGCAGTAATGATGATGAACAAGGTCATGCCTGTGGTGTAAGTGGGAAACTAAGACAGGAAACACAGGGGCTCACAGCCTCTCCTTCTGATCCATGGATCAGAAGTCTGAGCTCCATCTTTCTTTAAAAACCCTTGCCCCTCCTTTCAGGGTCCATCTCATTTCCCTTACCTCCGGTTGAAAGGAGCATACCCTGCAGAGAGAGCAGAGGTGATGTGGTTCTCATGTCCTTGAAATGACCTTGTCCCAATTGCAGATGATTTACATGAAGCCCACATTTGTTCTGGTTTTAGTTGGATTGACACTGAGGAGGGACATGAGGTGGTGAAAGGGAGGGAGGTTCTGGGAAGAAGCAAGAACAGTTCATTGATTGTTACGCATTTGTAATCAACCTCTGAGGTTACATGCTCATCTCTACATGGCAAGAAAAGTCTCTTTCTCACTCTTATCAGTGGCCAAAAAAGAATTTTATGAACTCACTAATGGGTCTGAATGAAACCCATGAGGACTCACCTGGGCAGGGTGTACAAAAACCCTGGCACTAGTTCCCTGATTCATCCAACCCCTTCTTGTTAAGGGTGGTCGTGGGAAGGTATGGGACCTGTGTGTGAAGGGCCATGCTTAGTACAATTATCTGATAGGCATGGAGCTAAGTTGCTCATCGCTGCCATCCTAGTCTTTTAGCCTCTTCTTGTTCTCACTGTCTTTCCTACGCAGGGACACAGATCCATGTGTTGGTCCTCTGGTTACCTTCTGTGGGTTTCTATTGGCCTCAAACAGAGGTTCTATTGTTTAAGGCCCTCCATCACCTTCTCAGTGCCACCCCACCTCTCTGCTACCAGGAGCCAACTTGTTCCATTGAAATTTCCACAATCATCTCTTCATACCTTATTCTTCTTACCTGGAATGTCCTTTCCTCTGCTCTTCCTAGAAAATTTCTAGTTCACTTCTGGGGCACAGTTCCAACATCCTGTCTCCTGTCTTGCCCACACTTTTTGCTTTTGGCATGTATCAATATCACAGTGTTGCTGTGCTTCTAAATTTCCATGGACTCTGAGCTCTTTGACAATTGAAATGTATTCTTCTTTGACCTCATAGTGTCTAGTATTTTATAGCCACCTAATACATGTCTGCTGCATGAAGGATGGAAAAGAAAGAGACCAATGTCAACCTGGTGACTCCCTCCTTGGACTCAGAGACCTGCTCCTTCTGCTCACCATTTCCCTTCCTCTGTACAGCAGTAGGGAGTGCCTTCCGCCACAAGTACCATGCAGTATCTTTGGACATCTGCATGGAAAAGAGGCTTTGTCCCATCCAATGGGAATAAATTCCATGGTACCTACCCACTCCTGAAGTTCTAACCAAGTCCCGTAGTGTCTGCTATTAGTAGTCATAGTAAAATGATTTCCCTTTTTAGGAATTCCCTTGTGGAGTATTACTCTGCCTTTCTCTGATTTTTTTTTAATTAGTTAATTATCTTATTTATTTATTTATTTATCTTAACCTCACATTTATATCCTTCAGGTGCCTATGTATTTGCTGAACACATTCCCAAACCAACAATACCACACAGACAAAAATTAGACAGACATTTCCTCCAGGGTTTCTGTTTGTGTGAGGGACAGAGGTGGCTTATGCTGGCTTACCAAAAGGATAATAAACAAAATGGGTGTGGTTCAGAGGAAAAGAGGCAGAAATATATGGGACAGCCATTTAGAAAAACACCTTTTGCCTACTTAAGAAGCTTTAAGTCAGAGTCTTTACCCCTCTTTAGAATCATGGAGGAGAAGTAATTTTTAGATAGAAGTAATTTTTCTCTGAAACATCTGCATACTGTACATGCTGTGTAGTGGTTCTTTCCATTCCAACATATTGTTTCTTTCAATACTTTGCTTTCAGGTGAATATGTCTTATTTCCCTCAACTAGTGCACAGTCTGTGAAAGATAGGAAACATGATTCTACTATGTACTTTGTACCTAGCAAGTATCTAAATATGTATATGTATATATTCATATTCATATTGATTATATATGAATAGTATATCTTAATATTATTTATATATTATATATATTCACATGAATATATATGAATGCATATTCATATTAAAATAACAGCCTTCTGGGTTGCAGAGGGTCTCAGAGGCTGGATCCGGTCATTTGGGAAGGTCACTGTGGCCCATTCACTCAGAGCAGGCCACTCTGAGTGATGGATCCATGTTCACATCTGCAGAATAGCACACAACATACTAGTGTTAACACCCTCCAACCTCTGCCTAAACAAAAAACAAAGAAACTATGCTTCCAGAAAGCAGTTTCTTACAGTTGTCTACACATCCAAGTTGTATTCCCATTTTATGCCTGAGGCCAATGGGGCCGAGGGACATTTCATGGCCTCATTGTATTAGTACTAGGATTTGTAATGGTAAGAGCTCCTGACTTTAAAGTGCTCATGAATTTGGTCATTTATTGTCATTTGTCCTTGGAAAATAATATCCCTTGTCTGATCCAAATTAATCCTAAAATATATGTATCAACAAAGCTATCTTAAGTTGGCCTTGAACCTTGGAATTGCCTCCTGCCAGTCCTCATTTATTCAGTGTGGCTTAAAAGAACAGAGGCATCTTGAAAATGGCCAGATGGCCCCACACGTCAGTCTCCCTTCTTCTTTCTTCCTCACAGAGTAAATGAAAGTCTGCAGTAAGTGATTCTGAATGTTTAATTCGATGCTTTGATATCAAAATTTGGAGCCATTTCTGTGAATATGTGGCACCGATTCCATAATGAGATCCTTCATTTGCTGCAGCAGCTGGAAAAATCTGTGGATGTTAGTGTAGCACCCACTGGTATTCAATTGGCAGTTCTGAGAAGTCATGGTCTCCATGAGAATCAAGTCATGGGAAGAAAGGGAAGGGTCAGGGAAAGAAGTGGAGTTGGATTCATGTTTTCTTACACTACCTCAGTAAGTAGATTCTAGAGTTTCTCTCTCTGAGAGACCTTAGCCCTGGTGCAATCTTTCATGTCCAGGGGATATCAGGATTCTGATCTGTTTATTTATTTGTTCAGTCATTTCAGTGGATTAGCTAAGCTTAATAAAATTCAAGCAACCTGTCCAAAATCATAAATTAGCATTAGTGATTCAAGAATACTGATTTCCTCAGGGTTCTGGCAGAATTTACAGCCATCTTTACTTCCTTCTTTTAAATTATAGAATCTTAAAAAGACCTTGGAAGTCATGCAGCCCCACTACCAACCCTTATTAGATCTCTATTAGGCATGCATCCAGCCCCTGCTTGGATCAGTGGCTCTCAACAGGTATGCAGAGATACATCTGTGTTCCTTGATCCCTTCACAGGTGTGTTTCTAAATATTAATTAAGGAGTAAACTTTATATTTATAAAACTAACACATGCAGCATTATGGTGACGCCTGACACTTGACCTCACATGACCTCCCATTGAGAGGATTGCAGTTTGTGCTAGTAATACCACAGGAGAAGCTGAAGCTGGTGCCAAACATAGGTTGCATGCCTCAGGAACTTCACCTGGGAGATGTCTAGACTGTGGAGAACAGAGTGGGGGCAGACAGCTCTGTTCATACTGCTGGTTGGTGCTCAAATTTGGCCAAAGGGTTGTGGGACAATTGTGGAGGCTCTTGTGGACGACAGGGCGACTTATTTTTAGACCATGGGAGAGATTGTGAGGCAATTATTGATGACTTGCCTAGAAGATTCTGTGTTAAAATAGTGCCATGAATACAAAATAATTCAAGACTACTGCACTGCTCCCTTTTCATGATGGAGTCTCATTACCTCAAAAAGCAGTCTATTCCAGTTTTGCCCAGCTTCAGTTTTATACAGTTTATATTAAAAATATTTGCTAATACCAATGTAAAATCTGGCTGTCTATAACTTCCACCCAAGAGTTTATGTTTTGTTTTTGGAATAGAAACAAATACATCAAACTCCATGTTTACCAGAACTGGCTGTACAATGAATCCTGTAGGAACCCACTTTAAAGTTTGGACTCAGAGATTCCACCCCCAGAAATTCTGCTTGATAGTTGTCCAGGAGATCCTTATTTTTTATTAAACTTCATAGATACTGCTAATGGACAGCCAAGTTTGGAAAATACTGATGTCTTATAATCTTTAGCTGGTAGCTAATTCTTTTAGGTTAATTGAACAATTATTCATAAGCTAAAAACCAGACTCCCAACATATAGATCTTATTCATGGCACATTTTCATGCCTTTCATGTGGGTGTATGGCTCTCTTCTATGAAGGAAAAGAATTTAGGTTCTGAGTACATCCATTTACACCATGCATACCTGCTCAGTGTGGGTTGGTCCTACCTAATGCTGTCATCTACAGACACTTTAAATCCAGACTTAAAAAAAAAAAAAAGACACACAATCAGTGAATTAGAGTATTTTCTTTTAGGGCTCATCATCCTTTGTTGTCCTTTCCTTTCAATTTCAAGTTTCCTAATTAAATGTGTGAACAGAGAAACTGTGTTCTTGATAGATGTTACCTGTCATGGGTTGTAGTCCATAATAGAAAACCTAGTTGTTCTTTCTTCTTCTTCTTCTTCTTCTTCTTCTTCTTCTTCTTCTTCTCTTATACTTATAAGCCTATACCAAATTAAGTAAGGTATAAACATGTTTAGTAACAAAAATAAATAAGCAACAGAGGAGATGACTCATCAGACGTTGAGTGAACTTTATCACTATCAGGCCTAAAATAGAATGCGCTGTTACTGCTCACGACTCCAGCAGACTCTTAGCAGATACAAGTCCTTCCTTTTAGCCACATCCTTTCCGATCATTGTGTCTTCCATTTGAATTGAGCTGTGGTCTTCTGTCTGCCCACATAGTTCTTGTTCCTTTCAAATACAACATAGTCTCCTTTTTACATCTGCTCAGACTGATCCTGTAGCAACAAGTAAATCTTGTAAAATACTAGCAAGCTCGTGACAAACAGATCTATATTCTACTTCCAGGATTTGGGAATTCTCTTTTCTAGTCTTTACTGAGACTATTCTTAAAGTACTTGTTTTCTAGTGCACAAGAAATAGATATTCATCACAAAGAACTAGAACACAGATTTTAAGAGACTGAAAAATGGGCACAGAGATGAAAATATAGACACACATACTTTTTTCCCAAACAACAGCAAAACCACACTATACATTCTATTGTCTCTTTTTCCCCACTAAACAATAATCCACGAACAATTTTCCATACAAATGGATCATTTTGCATACAAGTAAATACATATATTCACCATAAAGACATAGCACAACTACTTTTACTGTTGTTGGGTATCTTGTTTCTAGTTCTCCACTATTATAAATGGTAATGATCATAATCATCTCTTAACCATAAGAATTTAACGTTAGTATATATATTTTTTAACTCTGCCAAGAAAATTATTCTGTCTTTCATAGTTGGAGGTGGGGTTTCAGTGCCCTTCTTTCCACTATTAAGTTACAGAATATGGTGCTTTTAAGAAACTAGAAAGTAGTAATTTTATCTGACCTGGAACTTGGGTTCATCATGAGGTTCTTCATGTTTCTAAGTTTGGGAGGAATGGTGCTCATTCTGTTCAGCCTTCTAGAGTCTACTATGGTGCTCCACTTGCTTCTTCCTTTCCTGGTGGTGGGGCACAGCACTTCTTTGTGTCAGAGAAGGTGGGGAAGGAGGGTGAGGGAAGACACAAGGGACAGCCTGACAACACAGAAAATGCTGACATAAATTAATCAAACGAGGCATCTCACAGGATTGAATTAGTTCCTGATTTATGGTTGCAGTGCTGCGGCTGCCAGGCCGTTTCTTCATGCTCATCTGTTGTTGCCCCTGATTTATGTCGGAGTCTCAGTGCATTGGCTGACTAGAGATCCTTGCACGATGGATGGAAGGGAGAGGGCTGCTCCAATAGTGGCCGTCCCTGGTCCAATCTTCATTCCACCCTCAGAGGGCAGACCCATCTATCAACTTCATTATTTGCCTCATAAACTCAATGTCTGCATCTTTAGGCTCTGTTACATTGCCATGCAAGTCGGGATGGTGATAAAGGGAAAAAAAATATTATTTTTTGACTTCCGTGTTCTTAGAAATTCTTAAAACTGGATAAGATTAAAGCTAAGTCTGTGCTGATGTTATTACCTGTAGGGAGTTGCCCACCCTTCTGTTAGCCTCCTTAAGGTACTCTTAATTTTTGCAATGAGAGACACCTGGGGGGTGATTTGTACAAAGATGTGGTTTGGATGCTCGGGGGCTTTTTCCTTCAGAGAGAAAATTTACCATTGCAACACTTTGTTATAGGAAAAAAATTGTTGGGAACACTTTGCTGCTCATTCTAGAAATCTGTCTGTGGCCTAGTGGATATTCATTAATTCATTTGTTTATGTGTATTCTTTTTAAGAGACCTTGCTAAATTCCATATACTGATTTCCTGCACTTTTGTCTATATTCTCTGACTTCCAGTCTTTAAGAATTCTATGGCCTACAGGAAGAGACAGGCATAAAACATTTTATCAAATAATCATATGATTGTAGGTGTATAATTGCTAATGGTAATAATTCTGGTAAGTGGATTCAAAGTTATGCAGAGTATGTCTAATTTTTTTAAGTGAACATGGAAGACATCAACATCTTTGGAATTCATATGAAACATTCTTTTAAATATATTTAGAGTAGGTAGTGTTGTTTTTGTTTTTGTTTTAAACATATGGTTGGTTGTTGGAAATGGCTAATGTTATTTTAAAACAAGCCTTATTGATAAGGTGAAAGATCAAGTTCACCAATAGTAACTTTGATCACAATTATCTAAATGATGTGTGATTGCCAAGGCACAGGATTATTTTTATTAGTCTTTAAATGTTATGACTATAATTTCCAAATCTATATCCTAGGCAAAACAGTAAACATCTCTAAAACTCATTGTTCTCATCTCTAAATAGTATCTGATTCATAATGTTAGTATGAAATAAGATAAGTTATTTAATATACTTAGCACAACAGGGATACCTGGGTGGCTTGAGGCCCCTGGGTGGCTCATTCCATTGGGCATCTGACTCTTGATTTTGTCTCAGATCATGATCTCAGAATTTGTGAGGTTGAATCTTGTGTTGGGCTCCGTGCTAACAGCACAGAGACTGCTTGGGATTCTCTCTCTCCCTCTCTCTCTGCCCCTCCACTGCTTGCATGTGCATGTACTCTCTCTCTCTCTCAAACTAAATAAATAACCATATATATATATACATATATATGTGTATATATATAGATAGATATACATATATATATGTGTATATGTATGTGTGTGTATCTATCTATAAATAAATAAATAAATAAATATCATATGTATATACGTATGTGTGTGTATCTATCTATCTGTATATAAACCTAGGACAACAATACCTGGCATATAGTAGATATTTGACAAATTCCTGTTATTATTTATTGACTTACTTATTTCTAGCACAAATATTTCTCCTATGTTTAAGAATCACATATTATTTATTGGATATCACCAACTGGATATCCTATAGAAACTTAAAAATTAGAATATTAAAAATAAACCTGGATTGATTGTCTTCTCACTCAAATCTGCTAGTACTGCTACTTGCCTCAGATCAATGAACAGCTTTCACCAAAAACATAGGTGCTCCTGTAGGAGTCTAGTTCAGTCTTCCCATGTATCAAGGTTCCAACCATATTGAATGCTTTCACTTCCTCCACCCTGCCATGGTTTTCTCCCTCAGAGCCTTTACCTATGTGGATCCCTCTGCCTGAAACACTCTGTCTTCCTTCATTTCAACTATGTATCTACTATGCATCCTTCAAGTATCAAGTAGACAGCACCTCTTCCAAGAAGCTTTATTAAACCTCCATACCTTTTATGGGATTCTTCTAAATATTTCATAGTATCTTATAGTATTCCGATTGTGGCACATAACTTCTTATATAAAAAAATAACTATTTTTTTGTTACTGAGTCATGGTCTCTACTATTCAGTCACTGAAATACACATTACACTTTATCCCTTTCATAGATTGAGGAGTAGGTGCTTGGTACTGCACTACCGAATGAATGAGTCTATCTTCACAGGCAATTCCAATACAGAGGAACTTAAAAACTAATTTAAAGGGTATTTTAAATTAAAAGAGAGGTAATCTTCCAATTGACTTCAAAGCATCTGCATATACGCACAGGCGGCTTATGCTATGCATTCAAATAAGAACCATGATTCACTTTTTACAGAATGAACAGATCAACATGAAATCAATTTCCATGAAGTTTTCCAAGAACTATAAAATAAGCCAACTACAGTAACTAGATTCTAACCATTAGCTTTCTTAGCATCACACTTTCTGCATCTCTTCTCCCCCAAACACCCCCCCCCCGATAGTTCTTATACCCTGGGAAAAAGCAAATATCCTTCCAGTCCCCCAACCTTTGCTATTTCTTTGACATCATTCATGAATTTCAGTGTTAAAGGGCACTTTAAAAGTTTTGACCTCTTCTCCTGGGAGACCCGATCTACAGAAGAATTCTTGAGGTAAAAGATAAGCAGTCTTAGACTTTGCAAATTTTTTCCCTACACAACTTGATATCAGACAGAAGAGCAAACAGTTAGAGCTTCTGGCTTCCTGTGGGATATTGATTTTCCCTCTCTGCTACAGCATTTTCCTCATCCTCTTGGCATCCTCTGCAAAAATGAAACATGAGACTTGAAAAACTAAAAATGCTGAAAGTGACAGGTTATTCTGGCATCATGGGTTATGTGAGAATTCTAGTGGAGAGGGGACCGATGTAGCACACTATTGCCCTTCAGGGGTCATCGAGTAGGCTTTTTAGACCCTGGAGAAGATTGACATAAATAATAGGTACTAGGAATGGCAACATAAAAGCCTTTTGGAAAAGTAGGCTAGAAGGACATCAAGAAGCAAATCTGAGGAGATAATGGAAGACAGAGGTAATGGCCCCACAAAGCAAACAGGAAATGTCTTTTTGAGTTCCTCTAGTAGCAACAGAGTAGGTAGCAGCAGACAGGTAGAACATGTGAGTCAGGATGACTGTTTCTTAAGTAAAACAATGAGGTATTGGCCAACTTGTTCCCTGAATCTTATCATCAGTTTGATAGTGGGTGGCTCTCAGCTCTCGTACTGGTGAGTCTCCCAGATGTCCTACTGGCCTCTCCAAGGCTGACTGTGCCCATAGTTCAGCCCCACTCCCATAGTCTGTGCTGAATCCCATTTTACAGAAGGAAAGATTTGAGAAGCTCTTGCCTCATGCTCAGTACTTCTATTTTCAGTCTCACCTACTGTCTAACTGACTTTCATTTAGCACCCATGTTCAATTAACAAGGGAATTGTTCCAGATACCTGTTTCTCAACTTGCCCTACAGTTCTGAATACTAAATTGGGTTCTTTCTTTCGACAACTGAATCCCTGTATTGACTTCTCTAATACTTCAGTTTCCTCTTAGTTTTTACATCTCTTCTGGATTGTGCCTTGTCTCTAGTGGTTGAAAAAAAAATATTACTTTTTGCAGTCTTATTTCCCCAATTATCATGATCTAAAACTTGACCAAGCCACCCATCTGTTTGCTGTCTTTTTCCTTTGATATTTTGTCTTAAGGTCATATCAGACACCCAGCTAGTACCTGGTCACTTTAGTGGAAAGATTTAATATTGGGTTCTGTCCCCCATCTCACCGTAATTAAATGGTTCATGCCCTGTACCTGCACATTTGAGACTTGTCTTCTCTGCTTTTCAAACTGATCATTTAGTCTAGCTGCACAAAGACCTGTACATTATCTTCTGATTTATATGTTAAGCTGTCCAGTGGACATATTTACCTGCCTTTATTATGGGCAACTCTAACTCAGTGTTTAGGAGGCCTAAGTATATCACTTTCTTTCAAATTCTGCTTCTCCTTCTCTATCCTCTTTTGGTTAATGAAATCACCATCTGTTTACTAACTCAAGCCAGAAACTTAGGCATCAACTTTGACTCACTTTTCCTTTCACCACCTATTCCCTAGGTTCTCTATTCATATCTGTGACTTCTTTCTCCATGCCTCATCTGATCTTACAGCTCTAAATATTACCCATGTTTTGATGAGATCCAAAACAATTAAAAATAATGTGTGTGTTAGTGTGTGTGCATGTGTGTACATGTGTGTGTCTCCTTGATGCTCGATACCTGACTTGGCTATCTATCTAACAGTCATCTCAAACACAACATATTCAAAGCAGAACACTTGCTGTCTGACCCCAACACAAGTCTACACTCCCAACAGTCTTCTCCCATCTCAGCAAATGGCATCACCATGTTGCTCAAAGCCAAATTCTCATAGTTAGCTTTAATTCCTCCTACTGAAATGTAGGCTCCAAGAGAACAGGGGCTTCCTGAGTCTAGCTGAGCACTGTATCCTCAGTGCCTGAACATACTACATACTTAATAATATTTGTTCAATTAATTAATTGATAGTTAATCACCCCCTATATCTTTGCTTGTTAAATTATCATTATTTGACCTTTCTCTATAAATAGTAGTTTAGCCATGTTTATAACTCTTAATTTAGCTGTATTTAGAATTCTCAGGTAATGTTTCCCTTTTATCCTTTTCAACAGCCCTAATGAGGCAGATGCAGGTATTTTCTGGCAACAAATGAAGACAGTGAGCAGAGAGATGTTAAGCTAATTATCCAAGGTCACTCTGCTGCCCAGTGACTGTTCCAGGATCCCACCAAGGAGAGTCTACATTCAGATTTCTCCTTTTCAACCAGTCTCATGAGGAGGCAGCTAATCGTCGCTCTTCTCGGGATAACCTGCCTGGCCTTAGCTTCCAGGTTTTCACCAGAATCTAGCTCCATCTAGATGCAGGGGGCTTGTGGTTGGAGGTTGTCCCTGACTGTTTCCAGTCTCATAGTTTTTTAGGTCCCCAGCTTTTACCTTCTTTAGAGCTTCAAGGTAAAATACAGAATATCTGTTTAAATTTGAATTTCAGATAGAAAATAAATCTTATCTTTTAGTATAACTATGTCCCATGCATTTAATCTGAAACTCAAGTTTAACTGTACGTTCTATATTTTTATTTGCTACATTGGGAGTCCCTACCCCTCCTCACTTATATATTTGCCTTTCTGTTCTGACCCATGAAACATTTGACTTGCTTTCAAGCATGGCTAAATCCTTTTATTCTCTCTATATATGTATATGTAGTTTATTCTCTCTCTATATGTATATGTAGCTTAAGTGTAATGTGTATATATATATATATATATATTCCTCCGGTTCTTAAATTTTTTTAATGCTTATTCATTTTTTAAGAGAGAAAGAGAGAGAGAGAGAGCATGTGTGCACATGAGTGGGGGAGGGGCAGAGAGAGAGGGAGACACAGAATCTGGAGCAGGATCCAGGCCTTGAGCTGTCAGCACAGAGCCCGATATGGGGCTTCAACTCACAAACCGCAAGATCATGGCCTGAGCCAAAGTTGGACACTTAATCACCTGAGCCACCCAGGCGCACCATACATTCCTCCAGTTCTGAGTCCTAAATTGTATATATGTATATATAATTTATTATTGTTGGGTCTTTGGAATAGAAGTTAGTGACCATAGTGTAATTCATTGTAGCATTTTGATAAGAAATCTGCTTCATTTTCAAAAAAAAAAGTGTATCTCAAATTTTATAATACTTTCCCTCTTTTAGATACAGAAAAACTCATATGATGTTCCTTCATCTTCATATACCACCAGCAAAAGTAATGTCCTTAAGTTCTAATGTTTGGTGCTAATATAAAAATAATGTCTGTTTTGCTTTTCAAATGTAAATTTATTATAAAACATGTTTTTCTTCAACTATCTATGTTTCTTCTAACAAGATGGGTCTCAAACTTCTTTAAAATGATTCTTAAGTACCCCTTCTACAAGAAACCTTCTTGGGCTCTCTCAGGGAGAGCTCATCACTCCCTGCTCTGGGCCACAGTGCTCCTTCAGATCCACCTGTCAATTCCTATTGAACACTTTGCCTCTGAATTTATGAATGCATTGAACACTGAGGTGCACATAGCACAATGTTTTGTTTTGTTTTTACCTCTATGCTCCCAGCCCCTTGCAAATTCAATAAATATATGTGGTCAATTACTTTTCTAATAAATGTTTACAAGAATAAAGAAGAGCGATATGAGAGCAGCAAAACTTATATCCCAAGCAAGAAACAATTGGCTCCTCAAAGTTAGATTTTTGACTGAAAATTGGCAGATATTAGTGCCAAATAGTCAGTTAACATTGTTTCTCTCATCTATGCTTATATTTTATATATTTTTCTTTGAGTTTTAAACTTTGGAAAAGGGCATTTATTCTCCTTTCTCGTGTAGTTTTCGTGAACACATATGACAAAGTAGATAAGAAATTAGCATCTGGACCCAGACTGGTTAGGCTCAAGCCAAGACTCTATTACTTTCTAGCTGGACAATATGGGAAAGTTACACTTTGTGCCTCACATTCTTATATGTAAAGATGGATTATTAACAAGTGCTTTCTCATGTGGTTCTGGTAATAGTAGGTGGATTAATACGTATAAGGAATTCACACAATTCCTAGAACACAGTGATGAGCATGATGTACATGATGAGAGCATTCAGGTCTACATGGCCCAGCTCTTTTCTGAAGCATCACTTTTTACTTTTGGAAGAGTTGTTGGTGTCTGAAGGCCTGCGGTAAGATGTGGTGCATGTGCTCTTGTGCAAGATAGGACAACCCAGAGCTTGCTGTCAAGCAACTTACCATAAATTTTCTAAACTGTACAATATTTCATATTGCTTGTTTTAATACTTAAAGTCCTCTGTCAGCCCGACCTCTGTTTTATCCCTTCAGCTTTCTGCTTTCTTTGTTCTCAGAACACCATTTTTTGTCATTCATTGTTGACTGCTACATACCCCCAAACATCATTTTCTAGAGCATTAGCCCACATGAAAATCTTCTGGCTCTTTCTGATCATCTAATCAGAAAAGGCAGGACTCTACTGCCAAAACCATCTTCCCCACTTTCCTTTTCACTCACTGACTCTTCCCACTTCCAATTTTCCTGTGTTTGGCCTTTTGGAGGCCATTTTGCTAACACCTTTTCCCAACAGCAAAGCATTCCCAGTCTGGGAGAAAAAAATCATCCTGGTACCTCTTCCTGATGTCATTGTTGCTGCTGTGCAAATTAGGAAGGCATGTCACCTGGTTGTCCCCAAGCACACAAAAAAGTAAGATTGAATATTCTGGCTCCCACCTATAGTCAAGTGAATTATCTTCCCATATTTCTTATTGGGACAGGCAGCAGAGCTCATCTTTTTCTGTGGAATTTTTCACGGGAATTTGTTGACATGCTTTTGTTTCCTCCTATATTTGTTAAAATTGAAATATAAGTGAACCTAATACTTTAGGAGGAAACTGTTCTCTTTAGTTTTCTTGAAAGAAGGAGGAAGAGAGAGATGAATGGACGTGTGAATTCACACACTGTTAGGCGTGTGAAAGAAAGGGATGGGTCGGGGCGCCTGGGTGGCGCAGTCGGTTAAGCGTCCGACTTCAGCCAGGTCACGATCTCGCGGTCCGGGAGTTCGAGCCCCGCGTCGGGCTCTGGGCTGATGGCTCAGAGCCTGGAGCCTGTTTCCAATTCTGTGTCTCCCTCTCTCTCTGCCCCTCCCCCGTTCATGCTCTGTCTCTCTCTGTCTCAAAAATAAATAAACGTTAAAAAAAATTAAAAAAAAAAGAAAGGGATGGGTCAAAAACACATGCAAGTTTCTGGTTGAGGTGGACAGTTAGATAACAACTGAGATAGAGAAAACTGGAAAAGAAGTTAGAGTATGAAAGGTTATGTGATAGACATGTTGAATTTGCATTAACTGTTGTGGAAAAGTCTGTGCTGAAAAAGGCTAGGGAATCTCCAGCATGTGGGTGATGGTTGAAAACCCAAAAATGGATACTATCATCCTGGAGGTTATAAAGAAAGAGCACGAAAGGTGAAGCCTAGGAAAATGCTAGCATTGAAGTCATGATTTCTTCAGGAATGGAAAAACTTAGGCATATTGATAGCCTGAGGAAAACAGCCAAGAAAATTATCGCAAGAAATTCCCATACATTGCTCACCTGTGGGAAAGGCATTCAACACGGTCCACTGTGGTCAAAACTCTGGCTCAAATTAGAAGGTGACCAGCTTTTAGATCTGCTTGGAATTCAACTGAGTTAGACAAGATTGTGTTTACCCATAATAGCTAACATGGGTCCAGTGGTTTCACTTATTTATTTCATATTTCTCAACAACTGTACAATTTAGGTATTATTCACTTGTTATTAGAGATAAGAGAAACAAATAAATGGAGACCCAAAGGATGAGGGTACATGCCCAAGCGACATACCTAGTTAGTGCCAGGACTGGCTTCCAGCCCTAATCAGCTGACCCTAAATCCTATAATTTTTAAAGAAAACACTGTGCATTTTTTTTGCTTTATAGCACCTACTCCTCTAAAATCATTTTGTGGCTCTTTAACTCTTTTTACCTCTTGCTTTTATGTGCTGATATTTTACTATTCTGATAAGAACCCTAGACTGATAATAAGAGGATGGGGACAACAAAACACCAGGGAGAAAAAGGCAAGCCTATTTGCCAGTAATCACACACTTTTCTTCTAGATAATATGCAAGCAACAACGCAGAGGCAGTGATCCAAAACAATGCCAATACTCACTGAATGGAATTGCTAAGAGGTTTCAGTGCTCCCCCCAAAGAGGACAGGTCTGGTAATTGCAAATGAGTTTAATCTGTTTCACATCTGAATTATCCTGGGCTTAGTATCCAAATTGGCTTGCTTCTCAAGTTTGTCAGGTTGGTCTCCTGCACGCTCACCTTTGTCAAGGGAGAAGGAGGTCTGATGAAGAGCAGAGCATGGCTTGGAGCCAGTCTGCTCATCAAGCCGCTATATATTGCACACCTATCCACATAAGTCAAATATGATTTTCCTCGGCAAATCTCCTGCCACCCCATCTCTACCCTAGCAGAAGTAATTGCTCCTTCTGTGTATTCCTACTGCATATGCCAACATTATAACATTAACTCTATCACACATAGACTAGTGTTAAGAGTGCAGATACTTCCTGGGTTTGACAGAGGTCAGCCATTATTAGCTATATGACCTTGGGTAGGTCATATATTCTCTATGTCCCAGCTCCATCATTTATAAAATAGAATATAGTTCTTGTGTAGATTAAATAAGCTAATATGCATAAGGAACATGTAAGAGCTCCTAGGATCTAGGAATTACTATGTAATAGTAGTCATTATCATTAGTTTCTTTAAACATTACCTATTCCACAAAACTGTAGGTAGTGGTCATTCCTTAATTAATTTATATTTCTCCTCATAGCACCATCTGAGATAGAGAAGATGTTCAGTTACTACTGGCTGCAAAAGGAGAATGAATGACTCTCATCTTGGAATGACTAAGGCAGTGTCTGACAATTAGTAAACTGAGCAAGGGAGAGAGTGAGGACCGAATGAACATAAAATCTGTGGAATGGTAGCTGACAGCAGAGTTGGCATTCAATACATTTTTGTGTCCATCACCAAGCATCTACCTGCTTTTTAGGTAGGTCCCATTAAGTCTTCCAGTTGCCTTTGTCTAGGTAGCATGTATCTGAGGTGTACCCCACCAGAGGACTCCGGTGTTGGGTTTCAGGCTCTGGAGATGAGGGTGGCCTACAGCTATCAAAGAAGCATCCTGGAGAAAAACTCTTACAGTGATCCTAGAAGGATAGACAAGTATTAGAGACCATAGCAGGAGGGGAGGGTCTGCCAGAACCAGCACCTTCCATCTTCTTTTGCTTGGTGCTGTGTGGTAAAACAAACATGAAACACAGGAAACAAAAACCTGAAAGTACAACCTCCACCCTCAGGGAAAAGACCATTGTATTCATTAGATAAAAGCTTGGAGGACATTTATTCTGCTGGACTCTTTAAAACTGAGAAATTAGAAAACATTTTATTTTTTTTAATGTTTGTTTATTTTGAGAGCGAGAGAGAGAGTGCACGTGCACAGGCAGAGGAGGAACAGAGAGAAGGGGAGAGAGAATCCCAAGTAGGCTCTGCACTATCAGCGCAGGGCCCGATGCTCTGTGAACCATGAGTTCATGAACCATGAGATTGTAACCTGAGCTGAAATCAAGAGTTGGACATTCAACTGACTGAGCCACCCACGAACTCCAGAAAACTTGAGACGTATGAAGGTGTAGGTTCAGAGACAAAGAAGGAATGAGTACTTTTGATAACCCTAGTTAGCACTAGGAGCTGTGTTTGCCTGAGTTTGGTGAATCAAGACTCCTCATGCAGGTTCCTAGCTACTGAATTGGAAGTTGGAGCTTCGGGGTACAAGTAGACGCCTCTCCTGAGCTCACTACAGTTGGGTCATTGTGGTTCAAATAAGCCAATTATCCCCATGGGACCCCTTCTCATAGCTTCAGTGCCACAGCCTTGGGATAGGGAAGCCACTGTAGTCCAGCAACTGGAGAATGGACTGCTACTGGCTGAAGCCACTTCAAGCTTTGTAGAGACCCAGGACCACATGGCTGCAGTGGGTCTGCTGGACTGTGGCTCAATATGCTCTATGAGTGTTCCAGCTGTGACCAAATCACAGACATATTTTTCTCTTGAGTGTGTTCCCCCTTAATTTTAAAAATGTATATGTATTTCAAGGAAAATTAAATCCATGGGTTTCTAGTTCATTTACCCTTAAATCATTAAAATGCCGTTTAAGAACATTAGGCATCCAAAGAGCTTTGTGAGCCATTCTAATAAGCATTTGAAAGACTCTTCTCTGGTTTCCTCTGGAGCAAATGGATGTGGAGTTTCACAGGATGCAAGTGTGATTTGGAATTCTGAATCAATGTTTTATATAAGGCAAAGGGCCTTAAACCAGATGAAAACACACTACTCTCAATACAGGGAGGTCATAAAAATAATTCTGTTTATTCTACCAACTATGAGTCTAGGAGCACCTCCTGGTGGATTCTTGAGGAGTAAACCTAACACGAGGTCGCATTTTCAGAGCACTGAATACAGTCAGCCCCTGGGCTCTGTGCCTTAATGTCCCTCACCCCTACAGCACTGCAAGGAAGAAATTGCCCCCATTATTTGAATGAGTTTGAGAGAAATAGATTCTGTTACCTGAGATCTCAGGGTGGTAGCCCTAGGATCCACCTTTCCAAAAGCACTTACAATGTGTCCAGAAATTTACCAAACAATCCATTCAATATATATGTTTATTCATTTGAGACATATTTATTCCAGACACTAAATTAATCCTTAAAATAACCCAGTGAGATGGGCATGATGGTTTCCATTTCACAAATAGGGAAGGGGGTGGAAGGCATGGGGAACAAGAAAGGCTCAGAGGTTTAGTGGCTTGTCAAAAGCCACCTATATAACCTGAAAATCCTGTGTCACTCTGTGCCATTGCCTTTTTAAGACAGATATGTCTCAGGCAAAGAGTTACCTGGTTGTTACCACACTGTCGCTGCTCTAATTTAGACAACTTCTTAATAGCAACTTGGACGTTAGCTCATACAGTTGGGTGGTTTCATGCAACTGACAGAATAGCTGCTGTGTTTTAAATAGAATTGTTGGGGCTAAGACATCGATCCCTTATTCATACAAGGGGAAAAGCAAATGTATTGGGTTCATTAGCAAGGAGAATTTATTCATATCACATAGACACTAAGTTGAAAGCTGTATGGTAGGTTTTTAATTGAAAGTCTGGTCAGTGTTGCTGTGATAGCAAAAGCAAAATGAAATTTGGGAGGGGCTAATGGTTCCAACTCATTTGAACTGGAGTTGTTATTTATCTAATATAATAATTGCAGGGTTAAAGGAGACAGGGGCACATTTCTGTAGTACTAAGGATAAAAAAAAAAATGGAAGAACACTCTAAAATTAAGTCAAGTCTTTCTTTCTTTCAACACCCATGCCCACATATTTGGAAAAAAAATGTGGCCACTAGAGGGTACTGTCCAAACACCCAAAGAGATGGAAAGGAGGTAGCTCCTGCTGTATATTTGAAATCCAAAGGAATAAATTAATTCAAGAGGTACTGCAATGAATAGTCTGTGACCTTCAAACTAGTATTCCTGAATCACACATGCCTTGTGAGCCTTTTACTTTTTTTTAAATTTTTTTAATGTTTATTTATTTCTGAGACAGAGAGAGACAGAGCATGAGTGGGGGAGGGGCAGAGAAAGAGGGAGACACAGAATCCAAAGCAGGCTCCAGGCTCTGAGCTGTCAGCACAGAGTCCGAAGCGGGGCTCAAACTCACAAACCATGAGATCATGACCTGAGCCGAAGTCCGTCGCTCAACCAACTGAGCCACCCAGGTGCCCCATCTTTTGCTTTCTTCATGGGACTGAAGAGGAAATTTTCACTCATTTGCATCATATCTCGTTGCATGTGCTCCAGGAACAGTAACTTTCAGGTTTATTACATTTTCTCCCTACCCAACTTTTATCCTATAGACCACACAGTACAAATCTAACCTTAGCATAACTTAATGGTCCCAAAATATTTTATAAACCAGACTTCGAGGAACATGTACTGAATACCTTCTGACGTGTTTACTGTGTTATAAAATGATAACCCTAAATTAAAGAAAGAGTGGCTTTTGGCTAAGCAACAACTTACCATCTAAAATAACCAGAGTATATGGAAACACAAGAAACATGCCAAGAACCAGCATACATATAATTAGTATTTCTGTGCCAATATGATCTCCCATTTGGAGAGCAATTTTTGACAACTTTTCATCTATGTAGCTCATGTGATCATTTTATCTTTATACAGATGTCAAGATTTAGGAGATCCTTTTTTATCAACACACCCATTTTATAGAACCATAAACAGAGGTTCAAGGGAGTAAAGTGGATAAGACTGGTTACTATAAATCCAGATTCAAATTTCTATTTTTGAATCTAAAAATGGTTCCAATACAGTGAGATGCTTCTCGGTTTTCAGTACACATATCAATGAAATAGATTAATTCCTGATTTCAGTAACAAAACAAGGACATGTGCATTAAGCAAATTAAGTCAAGGGCAGATCAGGAAAGCTATGCCAGCCTCTGGGATATCTTTCCAGCTGACTTGACCATGACTCTCTCTTTTTCTTCCCTTTTGGCTGTTAACTGCAAAATTTCCTATATGTGGATACTGTTGTGATGAATGTCACAGCTGTTTATTTACCATCAAATCCGGTTTGGTATAGCTCATAGTGGGTAAGTTCCTAAATAAGCCAGCAGTGGAAGCCTGCAGATCCACAGACTCTCTGGCTGAACCCCACCAGCACTGATTCATGAGGGATGTCTTGCTAGTCTTCCAGCCAAAGTAAGGCAAGATGGATTAAGACAGGGGCCTTGTTTTCCCCCTGCAAACATGAACTAGAGCTGCCATAATTCAGTAGTGTTCCATTTTACCTTTGTACCAATAAAATATCACAGTAAAATGCTCAAGTGGAGGGCAAAGTCAGTGGCCAACTCATCACCCTGAGAGTGCTTCCTTATAGGACGTGGCCAGCCAGCCCTCGCTGCCCTCAGGTTCTCAGGGCTGGCTCCTGGTTTGATTGATTTTATCTGCTGCAGGGCCATCTGCATATCTTGCAGACCTCACTCTATAGTGAGGGTTCTCTGTGCTTTCCTTTTTTCTTATTCCTTCAACTGAGTTGGTTTGTATGCACTTTCCCTTCCCCTTCACTGCCAAAATCCAGGTACAATGGAGAGTGACAAGCCTGAGATTGAAAGTGGAAGAAAAAAGGAAAGAGGCTGATAAAGTGTGGATGCTGAACAATTTAGGGAAAGCTCAATCTACGGACATGTAGGATATGCACGTAGCACAATTTTATGCAAAAACAAAACAAAACAAAACAAAACAAAACAACAACAATGACCAAAAAACCAAAAACCACAAGAGACCTCCTATCCTGGGCTAAAAATAGTCATCCTTGTCTATTTGTTGTTTTCCCTGATGGGGCTAGAATAAAGTGTCACTGGAGGGCTAGGTGCTGTGCTGGGTTTTGAAAATGTTTTTCAAGTTTTGGTTGTCCTATTTTTCAGCTTTATTTTTTTCTGTGTTAAAACAGTATTTATTTATATATTTGGCAATTGCTGTGTATGTGTTGAAATCCCATGACATACATACACTTGGGCTTATCCAAGGTAGAGGCTACAAAGAAGTATGAGTGAGACCCATGCCTTCAAGACAAGACACATCTATGTATATATTTACTACATTAATAAAAATTAAATTACAATACAACATCTATATCAAGCCTCTTAGTTGGACACCACTTATGTGAAACACTATTCCTGTTATATGGTGAACTCTCAAGATTAGGTAGGCAGAGAACTTTAAAAATCATCTATGGATTTCCCCTAAGCTGTCTTACCAGACTAAATTCCCACTTCGTTCATAAAGATGAACAGACCCTGCTAACCATCAGCTACAGATGTTCTGCCTATCCATACCTCTGTCCACACACCTGTCCACACCAGCGCTCAGTTCCCCACTATTCCTGCACACTAGGGTTCTCATCTTCTGGTACTTAACCTCCACCTCCACTGTGAACCCTCTCTGTGGTCATTTCAGTTAGAAAAGCTCTCTCCCTCCCCCAGAGTCTAGTAACAGGTATGTTGTTTGACAACTCTTCTCCTGAATTCATCAACTTCTGTTTTAAAAGAAATTACTTAATTTTTATTCTTTGTATTTTATGTCTTACCTCTGCAATGAACCAGAATTTCTACCTCTGACTTCCTTTCTATCTTGGAGGCCACAGAGTCCATGGGGAAACACAGTAAAAGCTGTGCCTGGCTTGTCTGATTTTCCTTCTATGGATTCCCTTTAGTTAAAGACAAAAATGAAGGAAATGTAAGACAGGGGCTATGATACTTTCATTCGGCCCACTGCCTGCTCCTTGTTGGGCCTGCTGCCTAAGTTCTGTTTGGCTTGATGTACCTGGGCTGGGGCTATTTCCAGGGCAGGCCCCGTGCCGTGAAGAACATGGCAGACTGCTTGCTTGGTGAGTTGAGCCATGTGGCACTATAGCACTCCATATGCTCATTGGCTTTGTCTGTTTCCAGTACTTCATCTGACTTTTCTACAACTCTTCCAGGAATGAAGGCAATGTCTACTTTTCATGGCCTCAGCACAACCTGCCAAGATGGGGATAAGTCTAGTCAAGGTTTCTCAGGCTTGTAAGTTCCTAGACCAATTCTGGGAGGAAAACTTTCTTTACCAGGCTGATAGTCTATGGAGACACTGTACCAGAATAGGAAACTGGAAGGTTGGCAACCAGGAAAGAAAATCAGGAGGCATGGTGATTTAAGGTAAAGCTGCCTACCAACTTTGTGGACCAAGGCAGGAAGCCTGGGGCTCAAACAAGGATCAAAATAGATACAGATAAGACAAGACATGCTCAGCTCCAAGGGAGACTCAGAGCTAATGTGGCCTTTAGGTCAGTCAATGGCAGAATCTTTCTATTAGACTAGAATCTGTCTATTCTTGGGCAAGACTTGGGGACTGAACATTAATGCCTGGCACACAAAAAGTGATCGATGATTATTAAATTGTGTTTCTTCTCATCCTGCCCAAGGGCCACTAAGGCTTTGGAAGTAGATGCTCACTGTAAACTAATTCACTTAGCTCCTTTTACTGGAAATAGCTGGGTAGGTTCAGTTCTATTTATCATCAAATGAGAGATCTGGCGATACTGTAAAATTGGTAGTTACACATTTCACATTAAAATTTCCTAGAAATTCTTCACTGAGTATAATTTTGAATTGCTGAAGTAAATAGAACATAATAGAGCGCATAATCCCTTCTGCTGGGTTTGTTTAAAAGATGAAATGTCAGAAATCAATGTGTGTTTTCCTCAAGCTTTTATTCAGCTGAAAGGGCCTTTTGATAGCCAGTTCTTCCTCCACTGTTTATGTCCTCTCTGTCTTTGATTATCCCTAAGACAAGGCTGAAACCACAGTGTACAAAAAGGTGGCCAGGTAGTAAATGTTGCACAAAAGATAAAACCCTACTGGTGATAACTTGGGGTGCCCTGGTACACTATGGGCTGGAATGTTGGATAGGTCAGGGTGGGTACACAATCTTGAGCTTGTTTTGTAACTGGGCTAGAGGACAGTGCTTTTGTGAGAGACTCCACAGTGGTAGGCTCATTCCATATTCCAAAGATGACAGAGCACTGACTACTTTGTTAGGAGATTGCAACAATCTTTGTAAATAGTTGCCTTCCTTCTCTGTGAAATAATGAATTATTGCCTTCCTGTTGAACTCAGGAATGGCCACATGACTCGCTTTAGCCAAGGAAATGAGAGAAGAAATGATAATGTCAGTTCCCAGCAGAAATTTTAATCCACGATTCCTTCTTCCTCCTCTAATGTGAGACTGGCAATAGACCATTCAGAGGTTGCCTAGCCACTCTTGGTCTAAAGGGAACACACTGTGGAGTTGGATGGACATCTACTCCTTTGCACAAAGTACAGAGCTGCTTGTCACATCCTCTAAGATTCAGGGTCATTTGTTATCACAGCATAACTTAGCCTGTCCTGACTGATGTATATACCATATCCCAGAGACCTCTGACCTCTCCCTATTCCACACTGCAGAGCACTCCTGGGAAAGGAGCATCACATTCAGAACACAGAGTATGTGCTGGTTATGTTTTCAAATGCCTAGAGGTGTGAAGAATTTCTTGAATATCCCCTGTGGCATCAGTCTCAATCAGGATCAGGATCAGAATCGATCTTAATTCACTTTCAGTTAGCTCAGGAGCATTTTGCAGACGAGACCCAGGTAAAGGCAAGGAGACTTCCTGAAGAATTTTAAGAATTGGGGAATAATGCAACTCTTAACAAATCCATGATGAATGGAATGGAACGTGACACCTAAGTGTGCAATCTAGGTATCTCCATCTTGCCTGGTGCAAATCAATGGCAGGAAATGGAGTACTGACCGCATTCCCACTCTCTTGGGTAGGGAAGGCCAACCTTCTAGACAGAAGAGAATGGGTAGCCCAGCTTGTGCTATGTTCTTTAGGATTTTCCTCCCATTTCTCATTAGGGGATTTTACACCTCTTGGAGCTTACCTTTGGGAAATAAACCTTAGACACTTAGACACCTTTCTTATTTGCTGATGAGGTTTTGTTTTGTTTTTTGATATCTCATCTAAGCTTCTCATTTATATTTTGTTTTGAAACACAAATCATCTTTGGTATCAGGGAGAGGCTTCATTTCAGGAATGGAGAAATTGAAATGTGAGAAGAGGCTTGCCCCACATTTCTGAACTCAGTGTGTAGAACACAAGAATCTGATAACCTAGTTCTCAATGCTGAGTCTCCACATTAAGCCAAGCATCCTGCCCCTGCTTGAAAATGTTTGTCTCGGCCTTTATCTTCCTCCGGAGCCAAGTTCCAAATGTACATTTAAGACAAAGCTGAAATGTTTGTTTCACTTTTCCCCTGTTATTTTTCAATTTCCCATGGCTCTGCACTTCCTGCTGGCCCTTGCTGGAGACCTGAATACAGACCCAGGAGGAGTAGCCTCTTGCATTACCAGGGTCCCAGGAAGCTGGCAGGATGATTTGTTTTTGAAGATGTGCTTTCTTTCATTTCTCATTTTCTAGGATCAATGCAGAGGAAGAGGCAGTCCCGGGTCTCAGGTTTTTGGATGATAAAATTAAATTAGCAAGCTAGGTGGACAAACCAAAATTGGACAGTTTAGGTCCCATTTTCCTTGGGTTGTTTAGACAGATTGGTACAATTTTAGTTTGCAGTTTGATCCAAAGAAGGAGTTGATTACTGGCTCTGAAATGAGCTTCCTTCATTCCCTGCGTGAGCTGGTTGAGAAGATGAATCCTACAGCAGCCAAAGGAGTCTGCTAACTGAAAAGAGAGAGAGCTGAGGAGGGTTGTAGGAACAGGGGAGGAGGAGGGGCGTGAAGAGGGGGGTAACAAAAAGTGGGAAGGTTGTGGTGTTTCTTATTGCTGCCCAGCTAAGCCTGCTGGTGATTAACCTGGTAATAAAAGTCAACTCTGTGAGGCATGCCTGGAAATGAAAAGAGGGCCCAAAGTGGATATAAAACAATCTCCCTTTGCTTAGAAATTGACAGCTGATGTTGTGTCCCCTCGGGGAGCCTGTGGGAGGCGACCAGTCTGTCAGCATTCTGAACAGAGCTCCTGCTGCAGCTGCCTGGTCCTGATGAACTGAGAGATGCTTCCTTACAAACTCAATAGGACAAAAGTTTTCTCCATGGCTTTTAATTTGTAAGGTCTGGTGATGGTTTTTTATAATTATGACAGCCTGCCCGTGGTGTCTGCGGTACACCGTGCGCACTCCGACTTTTTCTTGTCCTTCAGCAAGAGCTATTTTGCTCATTAGCTTCAGTATGAGGGAGAAATTGCCGGCTCCCTCTGAAGATTTTGCCATTGGGTGACCTGATAAGCAGAATGCAAATGTGCGAATGTAGCTGGAGCCCAGATCTGGATATCTCTGTGGCTATGAGGATGAAGTTTTCTAAGTGGTTTCATGGACTGGGATTTAGGGGCAGACAGGGAACAGCCTACTGTGAAGACTGCTGAAAGGGACCAGAGCATGCCAGCCTTCCTGATTTGCTTAGTCTAGGATCCAGCATGAAGTACGTTGTTTTGGTGTCAGTGTCAGATTGTTTTTAAGCAAATATAACAACAACAAAATACAGTAGTTTTGATTTTGTTTTAGGGCGTGTGTAGGTTTTCCTGCGTTAGGGATTAAAATAGCCATTTACCCAAGGGACCCTTATTTGGAAGACATCTTTTTAAGTAAACACTGGTTTTTCTTCATAATTCTTTGTAGATAGCCTTATGGTTAATTGTGTGTGTGTGTGTGTGTGTGTGTGTTTCGGTATAGTTTATAAACAATTCAACAAACTTTTTATTAGTTCCTATAAAGAGACAGACACTTTACTAAGAGATGATACAAAAATGTGGTTTTCCTCTTCTCAGCCCAGTGGAACAATCAGAGGAGTAAATAAAGATGCTGGGAATGCATATGGTAAGTACTCTCATAGAGGTAGATTCTTACCCAGACAGAGATAGGAACATGGAGGAGGTGCACCTGAGGAACTCTTCCTTTCTGCAGACAGTGACAAGAGAGCTGACTTGTGCAGGCTAGGAATGGGCAGCTAGGTAGACAAGGGAGTTCCCAAAGGAATACATGTCTTCAGGTAGCTGCTAGGATCTTGAGTTGGATAGAGTGAAGGGTGTAGGAAAGAAGGGCTGCAAGGAGATGAGGATGGCCATGAGGTGAGGGATCACATAAAAATGGAAGCTCTGTCCACCATGCTAAGGAATTGGGATTTTATCCTCAAGAACAAAGGGAGACTTAAAAATAATTTAAGCAGGAAGGTGATATGATCAGATTTGCATTTTGTAAAGATACTCTCACAGCCAAGAAAAGGGACTGGTGAAAATTAACACCGGTGGCACAATATCTAGTTAGTAGACATGCTGATAGGTTAAATAGGAAATTCTGAGGCTCTGACCTTGGACAAAGACCAGAGGATTACAGAAATGGGAAGTCTGAGAGATAGTGGGTAGAAAGGCGAGGATCTGTTATTTGGATGATGAGAGGGAGAAGCAGGCAGAGATGGTCCCCAGGATTGTCATTCTAGAAACTGGGTAAATGAACAAGTCATGTTCAAAATGGGGACTAGAGTAGGAGGAACAAGCTGGGAGCAGGCACTGGAGGAAGATATAGGTTTAAATTTGGATCCGTAGAGATGAATAGCAGGCAGTTGAATAAATTTGAGTTCAGAAAAGAATTCTGGCCTGGATATAGATATGGATACAGACATATAAATGTATAGATTATATATAGTAGACTGACGTAACATAGCTGATGCTGAGTGTGTGAGCGGAGGATGTACAGTGACAAAACATGTTGAAAAGCTGCAGGTAAAGGAGCACTAGGGAGCACTCCCATGCAAGAAATTGTAGATGTCCCAGAAAGATGGAGGGAAAGCTATGGCCAAGAAATTAGGAGAAATTTTAGGAGATGATTTCATGAAAACAAAAGTGTTTCAAGAACAGAGTGGTCAAAATGATCACAAAGAGGAAGACAGGCAGTAAAAACGTATCTTTTGAACTTTCTAACCTGGAGTTCCTTGGAGGTCAATATTGTGTAGGAATAGAAACCAGTTGGCAGTGGGACTGAATGAAAGGTGAAGGGAGGTAAGAAAATGTAACACCAAAAGTATACCACTCTTATGACATTTCCCTGTCGGTGGAGGACAGAGTCCTGACTCTCACAGCTTCTTGGCCTTTAATAGCAAGGATTTCTGTATTCCCCTCCAATTCTCCACTCTGGCTTTAAGTGGCTTTTCTAGTAATGTAAGGGGCAAATTTCCCCTAAGTGCACATTTACAACATGCCTTTTTTTTTTTCCTGTGGAAACCCTTAGCAACCTATTTAACCAAATAATAGGATAAACAGAGTAAAATTTGATCCTATCTTGTATCACTTTTCTAGAAAGACACAAGAAACAGTACTAATGCAAAGTTCTCTGAGGTAACAAAAGGGTAATTCAAGATATTGCAATGCCTATGTCTTCCATTCCCAGAAACCTAGATGTTTTCACTCACAAAGTTTAGCATTTTACTATTTTTTTTTTACTATTATTCACACTTATCTGCTCTTTTCTTTTTCTTTTTCCCCCCATTGGCCATCTTTCAATCTGGATTTATTCTCAATTCTTAACGTCCCGTCAATCCACTCATTACATGTTCAATAGTATTTTTCTGATGTGCTGGAGTTGTTTCCCTGATGAATGGTTTTTCCCTTTAATTTTCAGGCAGCCCTTTTAAGATATCGTAATGCTGATAATTAAAAATAACAGTAGGTTAAAGACACATTTTCCCCAGTGAATGAGGTTTCCCAAATATTTGGACAGATAAAAATGAAACTCAATTCCATGTGGAAGCATAGTCACAGCTGCATAATCTGTTATAAAAGTAAAAGTTCCCAGTGACATGAGAAAGTGGAGAAAGACTAAAGTCACTGAAACACACACTTTTATAAAATTTAGAGAAAAAAAATAATGATTAGGTGGCATTTATCAGGTGACTTATTTTGTCATATTTTTTGCAACTTGCTCATGACAATGTCTTCTTTGGAGAAAATAAAAATGAACTCTATGGGGGCATGAACGCACTTGGGAAGATGGTGACAATGGCATTCATATATATCCTTTCTGGTCTGTCTGCTCAGCAGCTGCTCTAGAAACCTGACAGATGGGGACCCTGAAGTGGATGGGATTGAGCTCTCTGGATGAGATGCTTCTAGGCATTATTTCTGCAGGGCTACCCTGGTGACTAGGGGAGCCCCAATCAACCCCCTACCTCCTAAGACTTGCTTCTTCTTCCCTACGGCCTCTGATCAAAGAGGAGGCCCTTCCAATGTTCTCTTCAAAGAGCAGGAAGAAGTGTCAGTTGGTAAAAATATATCTTCTTGGCTTACTTGTATGTGCATCTAATTAAAGGGACTTTAACTGCATTATCTAAATGCAACTTAGGTGTGTGGTACTGGACATCGATGGGCCAGTCATCTTACTGTACTGTTTAGGAGGAAACCAGCACTCTTTCCTTTTTCTTCCTACTTTTAACCTGGACAATGAAAGGAGAAAATGAAAGCCTAATGAGAACAGTATCTGGGCTGGAAACTAGAGATGTTTTCATCATGCTTCTGCCCCTCTGCTCTTAAACCAACTCTTTGGATAGAAAAACTGAGTCAGGTAGGCTTAGATCCATCCTTCAAATAAATGGGGTGGTGGCAGAAGAGCCAGCTCTTTAATGAGGAAGAGACCCCCCAAGCCACCAGGCCTTGGGGATGGAGAGCTTTTTAGCCACTCCACAGGAAGCAATGACAGGAGGAGTTTAGAATGTGATCTAAGCACCAAGCTACAACTGGCTTGCTGGGCAAATGCCCTTAGAGCCCCCACACCTCGCTTCAGTGAGATTGCCCAGAAATGGGAAACACCTGAACCTGCCATTTAGGCAGCTGGGTTCCCTTCTCTCCCTCTGGAAGATTAGTTCTCCTGTAGAGAAGCCTTCTTTGTGACTCCAGCTCTGGTTTCTTGCAGCAGCCTCAAGCCCTCTGTGTAGCTTCTGCTGGAGGTGAGAGAAATGGCCTTTCACTGCCTCCCCTTCAGAAAGTGTTTCCAGGTATCTGGCTGTGGGGCTGGCTGGCTCTTCTCCACAGCCCCAGAAACTGCAGAAATTTCTAGTGTTTTTCTTCTGGCTGCAGGAGGATGTGGGAGGCTTGATTAAGTCCTGATTGAGATGCCAAAGCAGAACTCCCCCCGGCACCACCCTCACAACCTGATGGCGGCCCTTGCAGGCAGGTTGCAGAATGCCACACAGGGAAAAGGTCACTGAGGAACGCCACAGCACTCAGGATACTGCCCCTCACCAATCGCTGCCAAAGCTTTCAGGCTGTGAAATGAATATTTTATTACCTTATGAAGGGGGAAAAGATTAAATTAGCAAAATGACGATAAAAAAGGGATAACCTGACTTCAACCCTTTTATTATGCTTCACACAACTAGACAGCAAATTGCGTTCTGGGGCTTCTGCTTAGATGGCTGTAAAGAATCTAACTTTTGCTTTCAAATTAACCTGTCAAATCATATATTTATAAAGGAATGAAGGGAAGAAAATGAGGGGCCTAGGTAGTCCCACGCATCAATTAGAGAGAAATTAATTACAATTTATGTGCATTAGCACAGGAACACTCCCAGATTACTCAAGAAATGTCTCTGTACCAGGAAAGGAGTCAAAACAGACCACGTTGGAAGGTAGAGGGTGTTAGGAGGGAAGGGGTTAGTTTCGGCCCAAAGCTAGAGTGGAAGGGGTAGGGGATGGTAGAGATGGTCATGGTTGCTGGCAATTAGACACTCTTCCTGGTGCCTGGTGATGCAGGAGCCTCTAATGAGTGACATATTTTGAGGAAGCAACCTTAGAAAGATCCCCCACACTCTGAAATTATGAAGTGGGCATCCACATACAATAATACCACACTGCTCCAGATAAAGATAGAGTGTCTCGTACTGTCAGTGAATAAGAAAGAACCACATAAAGAAAGGCAAACATCCTTCTTTCTCTTCCTTTGGGACACTGCTAGGTGAGGGAAACTTAGAGGCTGCCCAGAAGGTTAGGAAGGAAATTAGAAGGGGTGTATGATGCTCCTTCAAGTAGTTCCTCAATCTGGTGGATGGCATTGGAATCTGAAGAAAGTCTGTGAATGTCAGAAAACTTTACACTCAAGGTCAAGACAGCCCATGAGAAAATAAATCAACAAGTTAGCAGATTAGACTTTAAATATTTGTCTCTGTTTTTCATAACTGTGAACAAGGATAATGTTTTGTTTCATATAAGAATCACAGAAGCCTTCTGGAAGGTCAGGAATTGGAAGCACTCTCTTCCCTGGGGGCCTGGCCAAGGTGCCACGACACCTCCTCTCTATAGGTGCTGGACTGGGAAGCTGGGTGGACAGCCTCTGTGACTAACGTCTTTCTTCATGCCTGGGAACTGAGGCTGGGATCTGTGCTGGAACCCAGACAACTCTAGACCAGAGTCCCAACCTTCATCTCCCAGCTATTTCTCTACAAGACCTAACAGCCCCTGCGATGGAAGGAATACGGGAACCATGAGGGGCATCTGTGGGGTGTGAGGAAAGCCTCCTGGACTGAGGTGCAGAAAACAGGGGTCTGTGTGGTCAGCAAAGCCTTAAGCTCTTGAAGATATTTCCTCATCTGAAAACATTAGCTTAATTAAAATCACACTATTCTCACTCAGTTTGTTTTAAGGAGCAAAATGTGCATATGGAAACTTTTTGTGAAGTCTCAGGAGCTGTACAGATTTAAGGTCTTACTGTTATAGGCTGCTCTCACTTTAAAAGGTGTACTTTTTTAAAGCAAATGCTCTTTTCCCTTCCTCCTCCATTCCCCCCTCCCTCTCTTTCCCTCCACCCTCCTTCCCACTTCCCCTCCTCCCTTTCTCCCCCATCTTACCATACTCCAGTCTATGAATCTGAAAACGACCTTTTCCAGTTGTGTGGGAGTCTCTTAGGCCCATTAGATCTTTGTTTTCCTCTTTTTAAACTTTTTAATTTCCCCTCTGGAGTTGATGAATTATTCATGTCTTTGAAACAGTTTCTGAAGCCACTGCCTCCAGAGAAAGGTTCCCTTGGCAGGGGACCCTGTGGCTTGCTGATAGAGCTACCAGCCCTTCTCTGATACCCTTCCAACCCTGCAACCTCCACACACTTGTCCGGGTCTGCAACCCCTCAGTACAGCCTGATGGCTTCTGCAATACTCCAGATACAAGTGCCACTTTTATTTTCATGACTAGGATCAAGGGGTCCATTTGACATCCCTGTAACCTGGAAGAAGGGAAGAGAGAGAGGAGAGAGGAAGCCACTTTATAAGATGCCTGGCAGAGACGTGCAAAATGGGCAATGGGGTGGACAGGGATCATTGTCTTTAGGCAGCCTGGACCCTGCAGGGGTTGCTGCTGAGACTGGAAGGGGGAACCAGATGCCAAATCATCACAGGGCTTAACTTTTGAAATGGAACCATATTGAGCAGCATAAAGCACATCAAGTGAGAGAGCTTGAGAGAGAGTATGAATTTTGAAGACTATACGTATGGGTTCAAATTCCTGAAACCCTGATATTTACTCACAGCACAGGCTCTGGAGTGCTGGATTGAAACCCTGCCTGCACCTTTTAGTAGCCATGTTAACTTGGGCAAGGTACATACCTTCTGTGAGCCTGGTGCTCCCCCTTTAACTGAAGATGATGATGGTGCCCCTTGGGTTGTTGGAGGGTCCAGAAAGATCATCCACACAGAGGTTTAGCACTGTATCGGGCAGAGAACGGGGGTCCAATCCACCTTAGATGTTGCTATTACCCACTGTGTGTCTACAATGTGTTAAGTGATGTATCTGTGAAGCTGTGTTTCCTTATTTGTAAGTTAGGAGGTGGTGACAGATGTATAAATACCTAAGACACATTTCCCAAAGCTACTGTTTATGTTTTAAATGAAATAGCAGAAGAAGACTACTCATACTGAGCCTAGCCCAGAAGGGAAGGGATGACCAGAGTGGGCAGGGTTAATCTAGGAACACTTGCTTTCTGGAGGCCCTGGCTTTAGCTCCACTGCCTGGTGCTCTCCTGTAGGCAGAGATGAAGTTCTCTTAGAAAACAAGTTCTAGATCGTTGCCTTCACCAGTGCTGAGTACTAGTGTTATGGTCTCTTTAAGCTTTTCAATGGTTCATCCTCTGTGACTTGTTTCCTTGGGCACAACCACCCTCACTGCCCCCCACCCCCCTCCCAAGAAGGTTCTCCTTTGATCTCCCCAGATAAGCCTCCTCTCAATAGTCAGGTCTGGAATCCAAATTGGATGTCTGCTGCTCAGACTGAAGGATTACCCAGCTGATAGGATGTGTGTTCTCAGCAGCTTCAAAGGTCACCTGTACAGACACTGAGAAGCAGGCTGGGGCTTCAGTGAGCAAATAGCACCACCCACACCTGCAAGATGCCCTTATAACTAAATGGACAAGGTGTCCACAGTTGATTATTAAACTGAAAACTGGTTTTTATTACCTCAATGGCAGGAGCAAATGTGGAGGTGGGGATTGAGGAAATTTTTCTGGACAAGTGGTTTATCAGTAACAAACTGAACAGCAGAGGAGATGAAATACAGGACACTTAAATTTTATGTCTATTTTTTGCAACGAAATTAACATTGCTGTCCTTGAAGTGGGAAGGATAGGAGTTGCCTGGGGCCTCTCTCTGCCTTGACTCAAAGAGGTAGGCTGGGAAGAGTAGAAATGGCCCTTTGTAGGAGAAATGTATGGGTTTTATGTTGCAATGTCAGGAATATTTTCTCATCTCCACAAACTGGGGCTCATCGTGAGTCTCCTGTAGGACCTGCTCCAGATGTTACCGTTACAAATTCTTAATTTACATTGCCCCATGTGCAAATATTGTGGTGTGTCACAAAGTTAGAATGGACAAACCACAAGACCTAAATAACAGACCTTCAGAAGAGAAGACGAGAGCCATCAATTTAGATTTTTAAAGTGCTAAACAGAATTGAGGTGACTGTCTGGTATACTGCTTTTCGGGGAAGGGGGAGAATAGGGCTGAGGGTGGGTGAGGGATATTTCTTTCTTCTACCCTTTCCCCTCTGCCTTATCCTATCTCCTTCCCACAATCTAGTGTGCTTGGTTAAACAGGATCCTAACTCCTGCATCTTGGTGGTTGCTCTCTGCATGTGCTCTTTCCCTGTCTAATAGTTATTGCCTGTCTGGTCTTGGACAAATCACTTAAACTCTGCTCCTTGTCCCTGGTATTTGTAGGGATGGAACACTAGGTCTGCCTTCCATTTCCACCTCTAGAGGGTCATGGTGACAGAATGACAACTGACTTGGTCTCCTTGGAGGCACCACCCCTGTGTCCTCTAGGCCTGGAGGCCAAATCTCCCTGATAGGTGGGCAGAGCTTCCAAACCAGTGCTCCAGGGCTACAAAACCCAACAACCTGGGTAATTCTCCTTTTGCATTTTAAGGGAAGTTGGAGTGAAGTAACTCCTTCTCTTTACTGACTAGCTGAGTATTCTCTATCCAAGTTATCCCATCAAAGTCACTGGGTCACAAACTCAAAGGTACAGTTTGCAGTGGGCAAATCTCCCTTCACAGCTCTTGAGCCACAGGAGAGGGGCCCTTCAGTTGGCTAAGCAGGAGAGATTATTGAAAGACCCAGTGACTTTCCTGAAGACTAGAGAGAAATGAGATTCCTGGTTCTTTTTTTTTTCTTAAGAGAGATAGAATGGCAGAGAGAGAGAGAGAGAGAGAGAGAGAGAGAGAGAGAGAATGAGAATCTTAAGCAGGCTCCATGAGATCATGACCTGAGCTGAAACCAAGAGTTTTATTCTTAATCAAATGAGCCATCCAAGCACCCCAAGGCCCCTGGTTCTAAAGAGGTTAACATTTTGCAGAACCTACTTAGTATGCTTCTAAAGATAATTGCTTTGGGGACAGACTATGGTAAATCTGGCAGCTCAGATCCCTGATACCCAAAGGTATAATTCCCACCTTTAGCACTGCTGTCCTCCCTGCCTCCCTCACTCTGTCAGACAGATCACCAGGGAATTGGCAGGAGACAGGCAGGAGGAAGGCATTTGCTGAGTGACTACTGAAGGACAGGCAGTGGGCCGGGTGATTCTGAGTTAAGTGTGATCTTCATTCCATATTTGCAGATAAAGGATGGATGGAGGTTATCAAGTAGCTGAGTTTGCACAACTTATAAGTATCAGAGTGGTGGACTGGATTCCACAAGTGACAGGGATTTGGTACAGCCGGGGCCAGCCTTCTGTGAGCCTGGCACTTGGTGGGCACTGATTTAAAAATTAAATAAAAGAAAAAGACATGGTGAGTTGACATTAGGTACATGATGTTAGCATTTGCTAGCTCCCTAGAAAGTGCCATGCAAACCACCTGATCATTTATATATATTACTTCATTTAATCCCCACAAATCTATCCCAGGCAAGCATTATCATCCCTACCTTACAACCCCATACTTACTTGTTAATGTTCAAGTAAATGCTATTAGTGATTTTGGAATTGGCCTTTATCCTGCTCACATGATGTGTTCTTCACCTTTGGAAGCAAGATGCATTCTCATCTACTGTCTGCTCAGAAGTTGCCTCCCTTCTCCCAGGCGCTGAATCAGCCAGCTGTTGCTCAGCCTAGATTTAGTGCCATCTCAAACTCATCATTCAGTCCATCAAAATCTGAAAACTCCTCAAATATCCTGTGACCTACGGCTACCCTGGTATCCTGCCACCTGCCTTTCTCCCTTCTGAATGACCAGTAGGCTTCCTGTTCCTTTATGTCTTGTCAGAGGTGCTGAAGCCAGAACCTGCATATGGAAAATGACACAGCAAGAAGGCTTATAACTTTCAAAACAAAAATATTCCTGTGACAAGCCATTTAAGTTCAAGTGGGAAGGGAGCTGGGAGGCCCTGACACTCAGGAATTGGGCCCCATATTCTACTGCTGACTGAGGGAGTTGTAGTCTTCATGTTTGATGAGGATGCCTTGGTGACGGTTATTTGAGTATGCTCCATTCATTGAGCTCCTACAGATGAGAAACATGCTGGGGGAGGCACCGCCACTTCTCAGCACTCAGCAGAGGTCAGGAGGGGAACAGCTGACAAATTGGACAGCTCTTTTTAGAAGTTTAATCTCAAATGTGATTTTTTCCCCTTGTCTATACTGAACACTTGCACTAGCCCTGTCATGTTACTAAGCCTGGGAAGTAAGTCCTCTGGTTTTGCAGGAGATGGACATGGTGGGAGATAGAGTTTTTGCAGTGAAAACATCTGCACTCTAATTGATCATGGATTCTTGTTCCCAGAGCTCAGAGCATCTTATCTAGAGGTCCGTGCATTCATCATCCCCATGGCCTTATCAAGCAAGCCATTATTGGGCATCATTAGCCCCATTTCTCTGTTATGCAGCCAGAGTCCCAACAAAGCTGAGTGATATATCTGGCAGTATACAGCACAAATGGTCAGCCAGGAGTAAAATGGAGTAAAATTCAGCTCTCAGAACTTTAGTTTACTGCTTCAGTCATGGATTCAAGCTATCATTTTATTTTACTTTTAAAAGTGTGTTAATTTATTTTGAGAAAGAGAGAGAACGTGCACACACAGAAGCAGGAGAGGAGCAGAGAGAGAGAGAGAATCCCAAGCAGGCTCCACCCTGTCAGTGTGGCGCCTGATGCAGGACTTAAAATCATAAACTGCAAGATCATGACCTGGATTGAAATCAAGAATTGGTCATTTAATCGACTGAGACACCCAGGCACCCTCATTGCTAGCATTTTAAAATAAGGATAATAAACCAGTCTCACAGAACTGTCATTAATAGAATTGTATATGAATATCCTTAAACTTGTCAGGTGTTTGCTAATGCTATGTGGTCGTGTTCCTTTACTTCTTTTTTTTTCTTTTTTGCAACATATTTGAAGTTTAGTGTAGAGGCCTTTAAATTATTGGAGCCTAGAACTGACACACTGACATTTGTAATGGTCAGAACATTTGCTGTTGAACTTAGTATTGACTCTATTCATTCTTTTCAATAACCTGTGCCCCAAACCCAGAACTTTATAAATCGCAAAGGAAGCTGTTAAATCTGCGGTGTCTGTACACAGTGAGAGTCTCCCGGATCCAACTGGCCAGGCTACCAGAGATGGGCCATGATGGGCACAGATACTGGAGGAAATATGGCATGTCACCAGGAATAAACATTGTCCAGTGAAGACAAGAAGCTTCTCCAACCATTGGAGGGAAGTTTCATTAACACATGTAGATGATCAGTTAATAGCATTCAAACTTAACCATGTATTTAGAATAGAAGAAAATCTCTTATTTTTCCTTCTCTAATGCCCTAATAAATCCACAATAGCCCCTTCATATATTTGCCACTCCTTAAAACTCCCAAATCTATCTCTGTCACCCTTTTTCAGCTCCAGACCTCTGCCATTACTCTAGAGAAAAAAACAAACAAACAAAAACAAAAAAAAAAACCAGGAACCCACAAGTGTCAACGTACTCTCTTTGCACTTCACGACTTTCTTAATGGCATCCTCCTCCTCCTGATCACTTGGGTTCCATCTCCTAGAATTTCCATCTACTTCTGCCTCTCTTTCATACTTATATTCAGTCAGCAATCACAGCCTCCTCATGTGGTCCTGCCCTTGAGCTCAGCCCCCTTCCAATATACTTCCAATAGCACTTCAATAGCTCACAGCCTCATGGCCATACCTCCACTTTCAAATTAGTCCTCCTACTTCGAGTCCTTTCCTTATGTGACATATCTTGGGCATTACCTCCAGAGCAACCTTCCTAAAATACAATTTTTGTCCATAACTCCTATACTCACAAGCTTTCAATAGCTCCTTGTTATATTCAGAACAAAGCATAAATGCTTAAGTTTCACACTTATAACTCTTAACTATGTAAGCCTATCTAACTTTCCAGTCTTCTTTACAATAAAACTTTTTATTCACTCCTATACCTAATTTTCCTAGGCCAATTTAATAATTACCTAGGACATTCCTTCTTGTTCTTATCTCTTTTCTTATCTTCTCCCTCTCCTATAATTGCCAGCCAACATCATATGTAACTTACAAAGCTTAAGTAAATTCCATTTCTTTTAAATGTCCTACCATATATACCACCCCGACCTTGACAAAATACGTCTTTCACTTACATTCCCATAGCACTTTGTAATTCTAGTGAACCACTCATTATTAATCATAGTCAACCTTAGATTAATTAGTAATAGATCTTTATCTCTATTGTTTCTTTAACAGATACTGGTGAACTAAGTTCTCTTTGTTTCCTCTAAAGAATCAGGCAAGCATAGTTTAGGAGCCCAAAATATATTTGTTGAAATGAATTATCACCTGGCCTCACCTCTATTTCCTGCCAATTCCCATAAGCCACCTGAAGACTCAATTCTCATCTGGTCCCCTTTTGTTGCTTAAGAGCCCAAGATTTTTCTTGCCTGGATACCCAAGAAGTATCTGTTTTCTGCTTCTCAGAAACTTGAATTAATTCACTACTCTGTTTTGCTAACTTCCTTTTGTCTCTCATCCAGATGTCTGAGTATTATTGTTTATTTATTCCCTGAATTTGGACCCACAGATCCTTTTTTTCCCCACTAGAAAATGAAAGACATATATCTCCCTTACTTATTAATAATTAACATGTAAAAATTAGCTGTAGCTGTTAGAATATAGATATTTGAGGGCGCCTGGGTGGCGCAGTCGGTTAAGCGTCCGACTTCAGCCAGGTCACGATCTCGCGGTCCGGGAGTTCGAGCCCCGCATCAGGCTCTGGGCTGATGGCTCGGAGCCTGGAGCCTGTTTCCGATTCTGTGTCTCCCTCTCTCTCTGCCCCTCCCCCGTTCATGCTCTGTCTCTCTCTGTCCCAAAAATAAATAAACGTTGAAAAAAAAATTTTTTTTAAAAGAATATAGATATTTGATCATTTGTCTCAATTCACTTGAAATAAGATTGGATATCAATGGACAAATATACCATATAGAAAGTAAGACTGTAGTCAAAATCATGCACTAACTTTTCCCTCAGCAAACATTTATTAAGCTTTTGCTATGTGCCAGCCACCATGCTAAATGCTGCTCATGTGTAGAAAAGTACAGCTGAGACCTTCCCTGAGCTCACAGGTAGGCTACTATTGGTAGGTCCACTCATATCAAATCTGTTCCTACTTTGCATCAGTTCTGGATTTAAAGGTATTTGAAACTGATACATCAGCCACCTGAAGGAAAAAAGTCAAAATTTCTGAGAAAAGTAAAAATGTAACCCACCAAGAAAGAAGGACTCCATGTTGCTTGATGGCACCGCACTGGCATGTCTCTTCCTTTGGGCATGCACCAGGTTCTACTGAAAATTTGTGGCAGGCAGGTGGTAAGGAGAGAGACTGTCAGGGTAGGGGCTAGATCCTTATTAATCCCTGGCAACTAGCCCAAGGAAGAGAGCACAGGGAAGCAGAGAAGGGCTGCTGTTTTTGCTCTTTTCTTCCAGTGACTGAAATATCCATTGTGCAAGGAAAGGGAAGTTACCCCTCCTTGCATTCCCTTCTTGAAATTCTCCTTAAAGTCCTCTCACCACAAGAGAGAGGGGGACAGGATACAAGGAGGCAAGCAGACTCTAAGAGGCATTTCTTAACGTTCAGATATAAAACAAGAACCAGACAAAACAGTGTGTACTCAAGGGCCAGCGTGAGCTCTCCTCCACCTTCATGTAGCAGATCTCAAGAGCCCTCTGCCTTCCTCCTCTCCTCCCTCTTCCTGCTTCTAAAAAGAGCGATGTGATTTATAAACCTGGATTGCAGTTGGTGCCACAGAAATAGAATGTGTTGATCTGTGGAAGAAAACAATAACAGTGGCATTGAACAATAGTTTTTCTATTTAGGAGAGATAGTGTGGTCAAGTAGAGAGAGAAGTAGACAATTTTCCCCGAAGTCCTAGATTCTAATTGAGGGATTTAAGACAGGCCAAGTAAACATTTCTATCATCACAAAGAAAATAGCATGTCAGACTTATCTCTCCTTTATCCCAGGTTTGCTCTGTGGTTTGACTGAGACAAGCAATGTGAAAGTGCTTTGAACAGTGTATTAGTTAGCCTAACCAACACTAAGTGTTATAGTAAATAACCCGCAGATCATAGTACTTAATACAAAAATATCTCACAACAGTTTGTGGTTCAGCAAGGGCTCTCTGCTCCATGTATTCATTCAGGGCCTTGGGCCTACTCACATTGAGGCTCTGTTGTGCCTCAATGCCATGCTGGCCATTCCAACCACAGAAAATGGGAGAGAGGGCAGGGCTTTGTACTGGAATTGCCACTCTTTCATCCCATTCCATTCAGGAAAGTGGATGCTAGTGTTCTAGCTAAATTCAAGGCAGCTATGAAATATAGTTTGTGTTAGTCCCAGAAGGAGAAGTGGGTCCGATGACCATCTTGCCCAGTCACTGGCCCAGTTGCTGTAGGTTATGATTCAAATGCCATCCATCATTCTATCTAGCTAATAATAGGTTGTGACACCTCATCCTCATGGCAACCATCCAAGGTCAACTATGCTCTGCAGTCAGATTCACTAAGGCCACACACATGGAGTAGATATTCAGTACACACTGTGGCTGACTGCTCATGAGACATGTGGTCTCTGACCACATCTGAGGACAATAGCAGCAACATGGCCTATGCCTGGGCTGAACAATTACTTTCACATCGAAAGGTGTGTGATCCAGGAATGTGATAAGACCTTTGGCGGTCTCTTCTCAGACTGTGTCAGACAGACAGCTATGGAGTTAGAGGGCTTGGCCCTTACCCTGTAGCCATCAGAATTCCCGTTATCAACAGCTATCTCTATGCCATGCTCACCCACTCACAAGTAAGCTCCTGCTTTATCTCTTTCATGTCCTTTCATATCTTTGCCTTTTATTTATCAATCCCCTAGTGTTTCAGCAGAGATAAACACCTCATTTACATTTAATTAACAAAAATAATTGAGAACCTACTGTGTGCCATGTTACTGCCAGTGCTACAGATATAAAATCAAATTTCAGACATCTGCATTCTTATAGTTTAGGAATAAGAACAATAAACAAAAGACAGTATGCAATAGTATTAAATTGGTAATATTGACAAAAATGCAAAACGGGGTCAGAGGAAATTAAAGTTACAAGCAGCTCATTGGTGCAATGTTTTGAGTGGGATTTTTGGTTCCAATCAGAAGGTAGATAGACTTAGAAACAGCAAAGATTATAAATTGATCACTCTGACAGGACTAGAATGCAGATAGACTACTAGGGAAAGTGCTTAAAAAGACAGTGAGGGCCAGGCTACAGACATTTTATTTTATTTATTAAGCATTTTGGAACCTTTTGTGGTTTTAGATTAGTGAAATTGTATTGTCATAATAGTGTGTTAAGAAAACTATTCTTTTGACAGAGAACATGATGGATTGGAATAGATACAAAACTAAGGGAAAATAAGTAATATTAACAAAATAACTACTTACTAAGAATTTACTCAACATGTGACTACTTAATCATATCAACCACTTTATGGGTATGTATTATTGTTATTTTATTTAATCAGTATAACAAAGTCAGAATTTGGGCAGTAGCCCAGCTGGTTCATACCCCTAAATGCTAGTAACTTGGCAGAGTAATAAGGACATCTTGAAATTCGGGATGGTAATGAGAATATAAGGAAAGATGAATGAGGCAGAGATTGTAAAAGAAGAATGGATCAGCTGTGTGGATAGATTGGATTTAGGGAATACAGGAAAGGTGAAACATTTATCCTCATTTTCATCCTAGACGAATCTAGAAAAGCAAAAAGTATCATTAAGGAAATTAAGAGGAAAGCATTATGAGGAGGAAGGAGAAGGTAATTTAACCTTCAGGTATATTGAGTTTCAGATGGACATGGATGTAGATAGTAGCTATGTTGGTGGTTCAGTGCGACAATTGATCCTCATCCAGGAAAGAAAAGAGATTTCAGTTCTTGGCTGGGGATACCCAGGTACAGTGCCCAGGAGGCGGTGGAAATGTGGAATCAGTAAAAGCGTGGGAGTCATCTATGTAGAGGTGACAGTCATAAAATACAATAGTCTGTAGGAATTGAGGGAGAGATAGGATTAGGGCTTCAGAAGAGTGAGAAAAGCTAGCATCCCCCTTGTCAAGGGAGGACCAGGGAACCCAGAGAGATGAAGGCTATCTTGTCCAATAACATGTGGATACTTGTTGAAACTAGTTCTGAACACAGGGGATGTAGTGAAAGGGACAGGCAGACCAAGAGAAAGAGAGAGAAAAATGTGAGCACATCATGGGATGGGTCTAGAAGCAATAGCAAAGGATGCCATTTGATAAATGTGCCATGGTGGGCAAGACTTGAGAGCAACGCCCTAGCTGGAGTGAAGAGAAGCTGCACACTTATTCTTTTCACTGCTCCTCCCCCTTCAAATGCTGCAGTCATGGTAAATCTACTTTATGAGGCAATCTCTCCCAAATTCACACACTCTTTTAACTCACTTTTTTTCTTCCTTTTCTACTTCTAGCTAAAGACTCCCCAGTAACCTCAGGAAAACCACACTTGCTCTCTTCTATTTTCTTTTTTTTTTAAATTTTTTAATGTTTATTTATTTTTGAGAGACAGAGTGTGAGCGGGGGAGGGGCAGAGAGAGAGAGAGAGAGAAAGACACAAAATCTGAAGAGGCTCCAGGCTCTGAGCTGTCAGCACAGAGCCCGACGCGGGGCTCGAACTCACAAGCCATGAGATCATGACCTGAGCCAAAGTCGGATGCTTAACTGACTGAGCCACCCAGGGGCCCCCTTTTATTTTCACTTGTAAGGGAAAAATGTCAAAGACTAGCCATGGCTGATCCATGTGAAAAGAGCTTTAGCCATGTATCTACTACAGGAATACTCAAGCCCTGAATCCAGATGGAAAATTAGACACAATAGAGGTGGTGTTCCCAGTTCCCATCACCTCCAAAATGCAAAACATTTCCATTAAAGAATATCGGTTTAATCTGCCTTGCTTTTTCTAATTAAGCAAGCATCAGAACACAAATAGATGCATAGCTGTTCCTTTGCATCTATATATTCAGTAGATAACTTTTCATTGCTTTCTACAGCATATAATCTGGAAGCAGACTGAGCTTAAATTCCAGTTCTATCACTTGCTACTAGTTCACACTGGGCAATCTTTCTGGTCTCAGTTTCTTCAGCTGGGGATAAGAGATCTTACCATATTAGGGGCTCCTGGGTGACCCAGTCAGTTGAGTGTCTGACTTTGACTCAGATCATGATCTTGTGGTTCATGAGTTCAAGCCTCACATCGGGCTCTGTGCTGACAGCTCAGAGCCTGGAGCCTGCTTCGGATTCGGTGTCTCCCTCTCTCTCTGCCCCTACCCGCCCCCCATCAAAAATAAATAAACATTAATTTTAAAAAAAGAGATCCTACCTTATTAGGTTGATGTAAGGAATATATTAATATATTAAACACTTAGAATAGTGTCTGGCACACAGTAAGCACCACATTAGTGCTAGCAGCAATTATTGCTGCTGTTGAGCTATGCAAAGATAAATATGATGTGTTTTCTATCCTCAATGAACTCTCATAGAAAGAGGACTGATTTATTTAGCTTATTTTCACATTTTTCTTAATTATTAGTTTAGCAGGGCCATAATGAGAGTATTTCAATGACATTAAGAATTAAAAATATTTTTATTGGGTCAGTGGAAGACTCTGACAATCATTTATGGCATTATATCTAGAAAAATGCATACCGAGCTCCATACAATCAATACACAAATACCTATAAATCACATCCTATTGTAAATTTGGGGTCTGTTTTTTTGGCCAGAGAAGAGACTCATATGTCAGAGTGACACTCCTTGTAGGTTTGTGAATGGGAAGAAGCTTGACTACCTTTCAAGTATCCCTGGAAATGGTTGAGAACCCATGAAAAGAAGGTTTACTACATAGTCATCTCCAGGAATGCTGTCTGGGAGGAGACCTCAAGGATTCCCTTTAAGGTGTGGATTTAGAGTCATTACAACCTATAGCATCTACCAGTGATGGGACAAGAGATGGGTGGAGGATCTTTCTTTAAGGCATACATAGGATTTGGTAATCAGGGGTTGGGGAATGCCTATGAAAGGTGAGTTGTGTACCATGGTACACATGTGTACCACAAATAGAGAACTAAACAGATTGTACTACTTTGCATATGAAGAAACTTGATTTTGAGAGGTTAGGAAACTCTCTTCAAATCAGAACCAAATCCTGGCTATCTGGCCGCCATGGAAAAGATCTACATTTGGGGCAGAGGCAGAGAACAAGCTTACAAAGATTTTCCTTACCCCACATGGCTAGTTTGACTGAACACAGGCACCCTTACTTTTCTATTAAGGACTCAAAAAGAACTGTGTTTTAGCTGCTAGGTGCGTGTAATTTGCTATCTGTAAACTTCTCTGAAATACTCCCGCCTTAACTAGAGGTTGATTTTTTGATTGCTAGAAAGTGAAATTTGCTGCTAAAATGTGAAACTTCACCCTAAATGGAAAGGGGAGGAATATGAAATGACCACAACATTTAGCTTATTTTTCTCAGGGAGGAGATAGAATGTTAAGGTGCAGTGAGCCTCACTGCAGACCAGGACACCGGCCTGTTTCATGCACTCTTGACATTCAGAGTGGGTTTACAAGAACAGTATGACATGATAGCATGCTGATACACCACACTCCATGTTATGAATCTGACAGATATCAGAAGCAATATGGCTCGCTTTACATTCATCCTTATGAAGCAATCTAATGCGTGAGAGCCATCTTGAAGTCCTTAACATTCCTTTTATTCATCAGTCAGTCCTCCCAATTTAAAACAAACAAGCAAAGAATATTGATGTGATTAGGAGTAAATTCTTGACTCCTTATTGTCTTCTTTGTGCCTAAGTAAAATTCCAGAATAATATAAACCTCAATTTTAGGCAGAGTTAAAAAAAAAAGCAAATGAATAAAATTAAGAACACCATTTATATGTCTCAAAGATTCCATACCTTCCAAAAGAGTGATTTTTTTTTTCCAGGCAGAATAGCTGATCAAGCTTAAACTCGTTACAAATAGCCAAGATTAGAAAGTTTTCCAAGAGATGCTCACCCAAATTTTCTGTAAAAATATTTCTCTCTCGGGGCGCCTGGGTGGCTTAGTCTGTTGAACATCAGACTTCGGCTCGGGTCATGATCTCACAGTGAGTTCAAGCCCCACATCAGGCTCTGTGCTGACAGCTCAGAGCCTGGAGCCTGCTTCAGATTCTGTGTCTGTCTCTCTCTGCCCTTCCCCAGATCATGCATGCTCTGTCCTCTCTCTCTCTCTCAAAAATAAACATTAAATTAAAAAAAAATATTTCTCTCTCTTCTTTCTTTCTTTCTTTCTTTCTTTCTTTCTTCTTTCTTTCTTTCTTTCAATATTTCCACAAGTACCTAAAGCTTCCTATTGTTAAATGGGCCTTAAACCAGTAATGACAAAATCGTCCTTCACATTAATGGAATTTTTGGCCTTTTTGGTCCTGAAATATGAAAATTCCTTGGAAGATATTGGTCATAATTGTTTCCCCAAAATAGTTTACCTTTTCAAAGGCATATTTCTGATAATAATTCTCCTTTGCTAAAAAGTATCCCCTGAAACACCCCAAAACATATCAAACTCTGCAGCAAACACATGAACATACACAATGACTTCAGTGGCTTTCCTTAATTAACAAATAAAGCACATGCATTCCAGGCCCTTCAAAATCCAATCACATCCTAAATTTCTGATTTATTTTCTTTGTTGTTGTTGTTGTTGATGTTGTTGTTTTTATTTTTTAGAAAGAGAGTGAGAGCCCATGCATGTGCATGAGCCGGGGAGGGTCAGAGGGAGAGGGAGAGAGAAAATCCCAAGCAGGCTCTATGCCGAGCACAGAGCCCAATGCAAGGCTCAATATCATGACTGTGAGATACTGACCTGAGCAGAAATCAAGAGTCAGACACTTAGCAGACTGAGCTACCCACCCAGGCCTCCCCTGATTTATTTTCAAGTGTAGTATTTTCTCCTCTCAACCCTCTCCATCCCTTATTCTCTCTCCCATTCTCTCAGAGATCTGACTCTCCCAGCCTGCATGCCTTTCTGCCTGGAATGGCCTTCCTTCCACCTCTACCTCTTGAAAAATCTACCCAGCCCACAAGGAAACAGCTTTATTTTTAGTGTTGGAAGATTCCAAGCTACCATCACCTTTTGGTGTCCTGCCAAGGCTTCAGTATTGATCTGGAAGCTTGGAGGGTCCTTTCTCTGACTCTGTAGTGCTTGCAAACTCCCCATGTTCAAGGCAGTGAGGAAAGAGCCACTGGCTTGCCTGATGGAGATATACTTCCACCTTGTTTGAGGATGAGTTTGAGTTTAGCAGTAGAGGCTTGGACCTCAAAGTCAAATGTTTTATTCCCTCCCTGCCCTTGCCTTATTTCTCATCATGCACACCATCCCAAACTCTTACCACCCTACCTTGCCTCACAAGAGCTCTTCTTCAGAGATAGAAATTAAATGGGTTTTACTGTTTGCATTATTAATTTTTCTTACCTGTCTTCTTCTCTCAGACACTACATCCCTGAGTCTCTGCAAATACCAGTAATGAATTTCTCATAAGTAGTTACATCCTAGGTCTCTTGAATAAATGGGGGTGAGGAACAAACAATCAGAATGGGTCTGTGAAGGGTAATACGATATTTCTTGGTCAATATTGCTTTTTTGTCCCACCATGGAATTCTGCAGCTGTCGTATATGGCAAGTTTCTAATTTGGGTAATTACAGTCTGCTTACCTCTGTTTCTCTTGTGGTTCAAATATAACTTATTTTTCATGTCCTTTCCTAAATAAAACAAAGAAGCCTACTTGTGGTATTGCTATTTGCAGAAACAAAGGGGGTGGAGAGGGGTAGCAGAGTAGAAAAGAAAAGTGCTTTCAGAGTCAGAGGCACAGGCCTTGCCATGCATGCTAGGAGGACCCTAAACACTGAAGAGTCTCAGGTTTTGCATCTGTAGTTTGGGAATCTTATCCTGACTGCTGCAGGGATTACATAGGATAATGCAGCTACATAGAAACTTTAAGTTGGTAGGAACAGGTTTAGCAGAGCATTTCATGTAAGCAAGGAAACCCTCCTTTCTTCTGCAGTGTACGTCCAGTTCATACCAATTGTTAAGAAAAGCACAATGAAGTGGAGGAAAGAAGAGTAATCACCATGACTACCTCTTGCGCAAGGAGATAGCTAACCACTATGGAAGGAGAACCAGCACAGGAGTTAAGAGTCAAGGGGTTCACATCTGGTTGACTTCAGCTGCTAACCAGCTAACCACCCATCAATCACAAGGCCATTAAATTCCTCCCTAACAATCAGGGAAAAGTAACTTCAGTTGTTACTTATTGTCACAAATGTTGTTGTAAAGCTCAGAAGAACTGACATAGGTGTGTGCACAATGATCAAATATAAGTCCTGTGTATTCATTAAGTAGAGAGGAAGGCCAGCCTTAGTAAGTTAGGTAACCAGTAAGAGCGATCTCTTTCAGAGCATTTCTTCCAGAAGTTTCTTATCAGCGATTGTACCATTCTGTGCACTCTGCTGGCTTCTAAAATGAACCTGATGGGGCACTTGGGTGGCTCAGTTAAGCATCTGACTATTGATCTCGGCTCAGGTCATGATCTCATGGTTTTGGGTTCGAGTCCCAAGTCAGGCTCCATGCTAACAGTGTGGAGGCTGCTTGGGATCCTCTCTCTCTCTGCCCCTCCCCCACTCATTCTCTTTCTCTCTCTTAAAATAAATAAACTTAAATAAGTAAATAAAATGAATGTGAGGTTGTTATGCAATAAAAAAAAAAGGAATCAGTAAATTTGGATAAAATGTGCAGTAGAAAATTAGCCAAGAAATGAAGAGAAGGCAGTTCTGGAAACAGAAAAAAATACTCCAGAAAATACTGGTAAAGGAAAGTGACTACAACAAAGCACAGAAGCTCTTATCAAAGAACCTTATTGGTGATCTCTGCCCCCTCCTGGCTCTGGGGTCTCTCACTCCCTCCTGAGTATGGATTTAGGGAGAAGAGCTCTACCCGATTCTACCAGCAGAATGCTGCCCCATCTGTGTTGCCTTCACAAGTTACACAAGATTTCCCAGTCAAGCAAAAAGCCAAAGACCAGGACTGGGACACATTATGGAGGCAGCATCCAGAGAGGAGCTTCTGAGCTGATAGGACAGGGCAGGAAAAGAAGGCTTGGAGTGAGCCCCCAGGACTGACCCATCCAGCCCTCCTGTCCTGTCTCCACTGCCCATGCAGGGGTGAAGGCACCCCCACCCATCTGCCCAGGTCTCCCATGGGAGACCTCTGTGAGCGATTTCAGCTCACTCTTAAAGAGTCTCCCGCTCTTATTTTATATGGATTTCATTTTGTAGACACTAAGTCTACCTGCACACATTTCCCTAGTTAAGTCTACAAGTGGGGAAGTGAATCAGGCTTTGCAGTGCTTGCTATGTGAGCAGGAGAGGGGTGTGGGGGCACTGCAGGAGGGGGATGTAAGACCCGAAGGAGCTTTATTAATAGTTAAGTGGACAGGGCTGATAATGGGATATCTTTGTATTGTCCCAACAGATAAGTTACAATACACAAGCTTGCAGGCAGCTCCTGTGATTTGCATTGATACAATTCAGGCTGAGGTTTTTCATTATATGGCAGGAATGATACAGGAGCCTGTATTATCAAAGACAGCTGAAAAGCGCTCAGCAGCTAGCTCATATTCTGTGTGTGCGTATTCATTAACAGTTAGTAAGGTGCTTTGTCCCCGGTGGTATTGGATGTTTCATGGTGAATCATTAACAACTTGAACAGCTTCATACATATGTCTTATTGATGTGTAAAGTTATTGCAACCCAGGCTTTTTTTTCTTTCTTTTTTCCTGAATGAGTGAATTCTGCTCTACTCCAGATTTTGAGGAAAGCCTAAGTGACACTTTCAGTGATTCAAGGATCTTTGAACTAGAGACGGGCTGCTATAAGGCAAGCCCCCAGGAAGCTGACAATCTGGCTGATGAGACAGGTGGATAGATTTTTTAAAAAGAGTATGGAGCAGGAGATGCTCTGTAGCTATTCCTCAAGGGCAATAGAAGGGCAGCCACTGCATTGCCAAGCAGACAACATAAAATGAAGACTGTGGACAAGGGTGACCGGTAGCCCTTCTGGACAGAGGGCAAAGCGGGGAAACTGAAACCCTAAGCAGCCCTAAGGTAAAGGAAGGACTGTGTGAAGGAGGGAGTGAAGTCTCAAGAGGATGGAAGAGACAAAAATGCTTAGCAGCTGACAGTAAGAAAATTTGGAAGCTAAAAACAAAGGAGCCAAGGCAGCTTTTCCTGGCTAGGGATAGAAAGAATAAATGGTATCAGAGTTAGAAACCAATTATCTCTGATTGCACAATCAGGAACCTGCTTTGAGCCAGGCTCCAGCCCCACCACCACCCAGGGGTCTGGGGCCACCTGAGAATGATGTCAGACCCCAGGAACTGCTCCATCCTATTAAGTCTGGATTAGCATTAGACAACATTTGGGGGCCATGCCTTCTGAGTTCTAACAAAGCAGAGAATTTCCTGGCAGTTGTCAGAACTATTTTGTTGGCAGAATTTCAATTTCTGAGTCGTTAGGCACCAAACAATCCAAAATATATTTTCTGATTTCCATGACTTTTGTTCCAAGCCCTCAAAGGGCTTCTTCAAAAGAACACATACAGTTGACCCTTGAACAACACACGTTTGGACTGTGCAGTTTCGTTTATATGCAGATTGTTTTTATAGTACCGTACTATAAATGTATTTTCCTTAAGATTTTATTAATAACAGTTTCTTTTCTCTAGCTGACTTTATGGTAAAAATACAGTATATTATACATATACAAAATGAGTCAATCAACTATGTTATTGGTAAGGCTTCTGGTCAATAGTAGACTATTACTAGTTAAGTTTGGGAGAGTTGGCTCCACTGGGTGGCTCAGTCTGTTGAGGGACCAACTCTCGATTTCAGCTCAGGTCATGATCCCAGGGTATGTGGAATCGAGCCCTCATCAGGCTCCATGCTCACAGTGCAGAACCTGCTTGGGATTTTCTCTCTCCATCTCTCTCTCTCTCTCTCTCTCTCTCTCTCTCTCTCTCTCCGCCCCTCACACCTGTGCACGTGCGTTCTCCTTCTCTCTCAAAATAAATAAACATTTTTTTAAAAAAAGTTTTGGGGAGTCAAAATTTATATGCAAAGTTTCAGCTACAGAGTGTAGGTGTCCCTAACCCTGACAGGGGTCAACTATACTTTATGCTATCTCTAAAGCCACTGGTCTCACTATTCTATATGTTTAACCACTGAGTGCCTTTGTGTCTAATCTGCATTAGGCCATCACTGTCTTCCTCCCCAGTCCCATCCAACCAGATGTGATCTACTGCAAAATCTGTACAATTGCTTCATGGTCTGTTTTTGTTTGTTTGTTTTTTTAACAGTTTTATTTAGATTGTAATTGACATACAAGAAACCTCATATATTAAAAAGGTATAATTTGATTAGTTACAGCAAATATATATGTCCATGAAATAATCGCCATCAACATAATGACCTTACAACACCCACAAATTTTGTCATTTCCCTTTGTAATCCCCTTCTCAACCCTGGAGGACCACTGATCACATTAAATAGTTTACATTTTCGGTATTTTAAGATATTTCATTTATTTTAATAAATGGAATCATGGAGTATATAACTCTTTTTTGTTTGTTTGTTTGTTTTTTGTTTTTGTTTTTGTTTTGTTTTTTTGGTCTGGCTTCTTTCACTTATCACTATTGTCAAGTAGTATTCCATTGCAGAAATATACCAAACATAGTTTGGATATCCATTCACTTATTGATCAAATTTAGTTTGTTTCCAGTTTGGGGCTACTATAAATAAAGTTGAGATGAACATTTTTTTAAGTTTATTTATTTATTTTGAGTGAGAGAGAGCAAGAGGGAGTTTGGGGCACAGAGAAGAAGAGAGACAGAATCTCAAGCAGGTTCCACACTGTCAGTGCAGAGCCCGATACAGGGCTCGAACTAACGAAACGTGAGATCATCACCTGAGCCGAAATCAAGAGTTGGACGTTTAACTGACTGACCCACCCAAGTACCCAGTGATGAACATTTGTGTACAGGTCTTCATGACCATATACCTGAATTCATCTTGGAAAAATACGTAGGAGAGGAAAGCCTGGTCATTTGGTGGGTTTACTTTTTAGGAAACTTTTTAGGAAACTGCCCAAATATTTTCCAAATTGGTTCTACCATTTTATATTTCCATCAGCAGTGTAGGGGAGTTCTAGATGCTCCAATCCTTTCAGGCACTGGTTAGAGTCAATATTTTAACATTACCCATTTGAGTAAGTGTAAAGTGGTTCTCACTGTGGTTTTAATTTGCATTTTCTCTAATGACTAATGAGATTAGGCATCTTTTCATGTGCTCATTTGCCTTCAGTGTATCTTTGGTGAAGTGTTTTTCAAATCTTCTGCCAATTTTTAAATGGGTTGTTTATTTTCTTACAATTGAATTTTGAGAGTTGTTATATATTCTTGATATGAGTCCTTTACTAACTATATGATTTGCAAATATTTTCTCCCTGTATTTAGTTGTCTTCTCATTCTCTAAACAGCAATTTTAAAGGAACAGTTATTAATTTTAATGAAGTCTAATTTATAAATTTAACCTCTTACGGATCCTTCTAAAAGTTTTATGCTTTGTATTTAGATCTGGGTCCATTTTAATTTTTGTATGTGGCCTGTATTATGATTTGAAGTCCATTATTTTGCATATGGATATGCAATTTTTCCACCACCACTCAGTGAGAAGTGTGTTCTTTCTCCACTGAATTGCCTTAGCATTTAAAAAAAAGGTTTATTTTTTAATATAATTTATTGTCAAATTGGCTTACATACAACACCCAGTGTTCATCCCAACAAGTGCCCTCCGCAATACCCATCACCCATTTTCCCTTTCCTCCAACCCCCCCACTCCCTCCACCTTCAGTTTATTCTCTGTATTTAAGAGTCTTTTGTGGTTTGCCTCCCTCCCTCTGTGTTTGTATCTATTCCCCACCCCCCCCCCCCTTCTGCCATGGTCTAAGTTTCTCAAGATCCACATATGAGTGAAAACATATGATATCTGTCTTTCTCTGACTGACTTATTTCACTCAGCATAATACCTTCCAGTTCCATCCACATTGCTGCAAATGTCCGTAGACAGAACATGAGTGGGGGAGGGGCAGAGAGAGAGGGAGACAAAGAATCTGAAGCAGGCTCCAGGTTCTGAGCTGTCAGCACAGAGCCCCATGTGGGGATAGAACTTGCAAACCATGAGATCATGACCTGAACCGAAGTCAGATGCTCAACTGACTGAGCCACCCAGGGGCTCCGTGTCTTAGCACATTTATCAAAAAACACTTGTCCATATACCTATATATTAGTCTACTTGTAAATTCCCCATACTGTCCCAATGATAGATTTCTCCACTTTTACATAAAACCACACTGTTTGGATTGTTGTAACTTTATTATAATCTGGACTTAGATTGTGCTAGTACTCTGACTTTGCTCTTCTTTGTCAAGGTTCTTTGTTCATGCTGGGTCTAACATTTTCACATAAATTCTATAAAAGTCAGTTTGTCAATTTCTAATGATAACAATAATAATAATAACAATAATAATAATAATAAACCTGCTGGGATTTTCATTGGAAATGCATAGAATTTAGGAAACAATTTGGGGAGAATTGGCATCTTTGATTAGTTTTGGTGTTAGGCTTAACTAATAAATTGAGTTGGGAAATTTCTCTTTTTCTAATTTCTGAGTTTGTGTAGCATTAGTGTTATTTCTTTGTTGAGTATTTGATAGAATTTACCACAGAAGTAATCTGGGACTGGAATTTTATTTCTGGAAGGATTTTAAACTATAATCTTAATTTCCATAATGGATATAATAGTATTCAAGTTACCTATGTCTTTATGAGTGACCTGTGGTAGTTTGTGTCTTTGGAGAATTTTTTTTTCTTTTTATTTAAGTTGTTGAATTTATTGGCACAAACTTGTTAATAATATGCCCTTACTATCCTTTAATTGTCTGTAGAAACTATAATGATGTCTCTTTTGATTTCTGTTGTCTTTCTCTGTTATTATTCCCTGATCAATTAGAATTCGATCCTTTTGGGTTTTAATTTTAAAATTCATCATGGGTCTTGCTTTTAAAATTTGTTAGGCTGAACTGGAGTTATGCACTCTCTATGGCTAATTATTTCTTGCTACTAAAGATAGTTCTGTGTACTCTACCCAATGTCCTGGGAATAATGTGTTCTTCCAGTCTGGCGGGTAGCAACAGGCACTTTTCCTGACCCAGTGTGTTTTTACTGCTAATCACTTGAAGTGATCTTTTTCATGGCCTTGGGTACCTTACATGCATGTTCTGATCAGTACTCAGCTGAGAACTTCAGGGGAACTCTTTGAAGCTCTCTGAAATTCCCTCTCTGTGAAGCTAGCTCTCTCCTCTCCAGCACTCTGTTCTGCAAACTCTAGCTGCTTTGGTCTCTCCCGACTCTCAACCTAGTCTCTTCATTTCGGAGAGACCTCAAGGCTCCATCTATTTCCGTAGCCTGCATACTCCTCTGTATCACTGCAGAGGTTACTTTCTTTGTTTTCCATCTCTTATGGGTCACTGTCTCTCACTGCCTGATGTTCAGGGCCTTGGAAATCATTGTTTCATATATTCTGGCTGTGTTTTTGGTTGTTGCAGTCGAGAGGGAAAAACTGGTCCCTGTTATTCCATTGTGGCTGGAAGCAGAGCCTTTGATATAGAGAAGACTTCCCAGAGCCCTCAAGAGAAAGAAGGCTACACTGTTTCATTTCTGCTGGCATTTTCTTTTCCATTCTCTTGGCCTTCCTGACAGCCCTCCCTCTCCCAGGGTCAGTGAAAACCTGTTCCAAAAATGCAGACTATCCAAAGAGCTGTGCTGATAGACCTTCTCTACCCTGGAGTTCTGCAGTCAGCAAAAAGTTCCCACCCATGGGAAGCCTGCTTTGAAGCCAGAGCTGTGGTGAGGCTCTTCCTCTGACTTACTTTTCTGAGATATCTCCAGTGGTTCTTTTCACTGCCAGGGATTACACCGTTTAAAAGTCAGAGCCTTCTCCTCCACAGGAGGGAAAACCTCATTTTGTGGAGCAAAGAGTTTAGTTTAGAGAACTATACATAAAAAAAATTTGACTTTATAAGGAACAAAAGGAACCATTCTCCAGGGATTATTTTCCTCCCTTTGCCTCTTCTACTTTTTACATTTGAAAGGGATGGAAAGGCTGAGAAAGGTATCTGCCAGATCCTTCAAGCTGATTCTGCAAAGCCAGAGTCCAAAGACTGTAAGAGCAGCAATAAATCAGGATTCCACCTCCTTAGAGGTGTCCGCAGAATCCATCAGGTACGAGGTTGGAGAGGGGTTGCCAATCAGCATCCTTCACTAATTCCTTTATTCTATAAATTTCTGCTATGTCTTTAAATCCACCAGTCACTTTGAGATGCTGAAGATAAATGATTGAGAAAACCTGGTATAAAGGAAAATATCAGGAGTGAGGGCACAAAAGAGAAGACTTTATGGAGTCTCTGGAAAAAAATTCAAGGGAAATTAGTCCTATTGTGTTACTATGGACTGATGGTTATTTACACTGCAGAACCAGCATGTCCTAAAAATCACACTGTCTTCTGGTATGGAATAAAGCACATGGCTATTCCCTTCTTCTTTTGGCCAACTCTACCTGTTTCTGAGGGCTTGGTTTGGAAGCCTCTCCTATCTCTTATGTCTCCATTAGATGCCTGTCTTTGATGCTTGTGAAGACCATTATATTTGCCCCTTAGTAAAATACACTTTAATGTTCTACTATTGTTTTTTTTTTTCTCAAATAGATCATAGGCTTCAGGAAAGCAGCAATTTGTCTCCTTCATAGTTGTATCCCTACTGCCAGCACAAGTCTGTGCACATGGCTGGTAGTTGGTAAATATTCCTTAAATAAATGAATGTTGACTCATTATTTTTTTTTCCCTTCAAGTGAATCTGTGAGATAGGAAGAGGACCTGTAATTATCATCATTTGACAGATATGCAAAGGAGGCCCAAAATAGTTGGATCTTGAAATCTTAGAATAATAGCATTTTAAATTCCTGGGGATCTTGAAGAATGTGCACTACAGGGTATGGCAAGACCCCTTTGAACTTGGAGGTACAAGATGATGAATCAAAAGAGAGAAAGGAGCCACATCTAAGGGCAGCTCAGGGTCACACTTGTTTTCTAGTTTCACATATATTACCATATTCTTTTGAAAGTTTGAGGATGGGAAAAGAGGACATGCCAACAGAGTTGGAAGTACAGTGGAAACATGGAAGCCACTTCTGAGCACTATCCAGGCAGTATTTCAGAGCACTGGTTTAAAAAAAAAACACATCTTTCCTTACCTGCCACTTTTCTAGGCATTGTCTTTTTTGGTAGTGATTTTGCATCTTTCCCATTCCTACTTTTCTGTCAACCTTCTGCAGGTGCATTTGTGTGCCCATGGCTCAGAAATCCAGAAAGGATGCCTGGCTGGTTTAGTCAGTTAAAGCGTCTGACTTTGGCTCAGGTCATGGTCTCATGGTTCGTGAGTTCAAGCCCCACATGGGGTTCTGTGCTGAGAGCTCAGAGATTCTGTGTCTCCCTCTCTCTCTGCTCTCAAAACAAATAAACAGTTTCCCTGCTCTCTCTCTCCCTGTCAGAAACAAGTAAACCAATTTTTTTATTAAAAAAAAAAAGAAAAAAAAAAAGAAATCCAGAAGGGATCTGGCATTCCAGTCTGTTTGCCCACTTAACTGAGTAGCGTGAACAAGTTATTCAGCTTCCCCCAACCTCATCATTCTCCACAGAGAAATTATAAAAATATGGGGAGGAAGGACAAATGTCATCTTCAGGATAGTGGTTGTTTCTGTAGGATCAAGCGGTGAGATTCAAAGGAGATTTCAACTCTATCTGTAAGATTTTTCATTCTTAAAAATTTATGAGGAGCACCTGCGTGGCTTAGTCAGTTAAACTGCTGACTTCGGCTCAGGTCATGATCTCACGGTCTGTGAGTTTGAGCCCCATGTCGGGCTCTGTGCTGACAGCTCAGAACCTGGAGCCTGCTTCAGATTCTCTGTCTCCCTCTCTCTCTGCCCCTTCCCCACTCATGCTCTGTCTCTCTAGCTCTCAAAAGTAAATAAACAAAAAAATTTTTAAAAACTTATTAAGTAAAAGTGGGAAAATGTAATACTTCTTAATTTTCAGTGCTGGGTGCATGAATATTTGTCCATAGTCCTCTGTACTTTTCTGTATGTAATTTACATAAAAAACATTAAGGGGTGGCAATAGGGTGATAATTAAAGTACCTTGCAGAGTTTGGGTAAAATATGGATTCTGTATGTAAAACATTAATACACAGCTGACACAGCCATGGCGGGTGGTGAGGGAGAGAAAAAGAGTGAGTTATGAACAGGTCAGGGAGGTAAAGCTCAAACATAGACCCTGAGAATGACCTTGGTCCATTAATCCAGGGAAGCAATTATTTCACTTATGGAAAATAAATCTATCATGGATATTTTTAAGTGTCTATATAAAAACCTTGTGCAGGGGTAAGCCCATTGACTCCCTGGGATTGGCTGCTCCCTGTACACATCCTTAACATCAGGAAGGGAGCTGGTCCCCCTGTTGTGCTACTAATAACCATGAATACAACCAGTTGGTGCATCTCCAGTGGCTACACCTTCCAGTTCCAAGAGGTTGCTTAGACAACAGAGAACTCAGATCACTGTGCCTTTTTGTTCTTATTTGCATCAATTCCTGGCCCACAGAGGGTTTAGCCAGAGCCCACTGACCAGTACACCAGCTGTGCACAGGTAAGAAATGGCTTCCACTTTGTGTCCACAGGAAACACCTTGGTTCTTTGGGTCTCTTCTGTCTCATGTAAATGGCCAGGTCAAAAGGAATTGAATGAGTGGATTATTCAGGTTTCCATGCTACTGTGGAAGAGACTGTAGGCAAAGTGTTTGCAAGGAGATGTTGAGGAGGAAGATGGCGGGGAGGACAGAGATGAAGAGAATATTTCAGGCACCGAAATGGGAAGGGTTTCTCAGAGGCACAGGAGACATCAGGGCTGTAGGAGGTGGGGCCTGTGTGAAGCTGAAGATGACAGCTCCATCTCAATGCCACCACACTGCCTGCTCGGCCCTGCAGTGGGGCTCTGTGATTAGAACGGGAACCTTTGCCCTCTGGGGATGCTCAGCAAATGTCAGGCTTTAATGAGATTTCCCACTCTGTTGAAGGGCTCTTGTGAAGTGTGTGCCACTCACAGCAAGAAACCAGCTGGAGGTTGCATCGACCTGCCACTCTGGGAAAGGTCCCCTCAACCTGCGATGAAGCATAGAAACCATAGAAAGGTGCCCAGGGCCCCTGGGCAGAGGAGATGTCCAGGACTCCATGCTTCCATCCTAGGCTGTCCCTGAATTTGCTGAATGCTTTGCACAGAACCCACAGATGGGGAATGCTGTGGTAGAGAAAGAACCATAAGATGTCACACTGCTTAACCTTCTACCTTCAGGAAATACTATACTTTAAGCAAATCAGAGAACATATGCACTTTCTTAGAATGTCTTTTTTATTTCTTGAGGGCATAACTTAAGTACTGGAGAGAAATGGACAAATTCTCTCCCACCCACTTTTCACTCTTCATTCCACATTTCCTTCCCTGTAAGACCTAGAAGGCTTTGGGCTACCCAAGTGCAGAACAGAGATAAGACCACTTTCTGTGCCTTAAGGGCATGGTAGCCATTGCTGGCATTACTGCTGAGGGACAATAACCAAATTGAGAACCTTCAACCTGAATGGTGTGAGCTTGCATTGGGAGCTTGCTCTGTTAGCATACTCCACATCCTTTTTTCAGATTTATTCTCTTGAAGGCTCAGATGAGATAGCAAGGTTGATATCAATGATATTAGTACTTAAAGTAATTATAATAATGCATTCATTAAAACCCCACAATGCCTGAAATCACCAGGGTGCTGACTCCAAATGAAAAATCACAAAGAGAGAACCAGGAAGGATGCTACTCTGGTCGAGGTGACCTTTTGGCATATGGTGATTCAGAGGTTGGGTGCATTGGTTCTTAAAGAACTCTCTAAGAACCCATCCATCTGGACCCCTGTGTTGCTCCTCCAAGCATTCCGAGCTGACCATATGGCCCTTGATAAAGCAGCTACGGAAGAGGGAGGTAGGGAACCCATCCAGAATAGCTTGTTATTCTCAAGGCATGCTGCACTTGGCTAAGGCACATCCCTTGTTTAAATCTTAAAAGCAAAAATATAAATAAATAATGTAAATTTAAAAAATATACCTTAAAAGAAAAGTTTTTTGTTCATATGTTTTGCTTGTATGTGTTGTCATTTCTACCAGGGCAAACAATAAAAAAGACGCCCACCAAATATACATTTGAGTAAAACACAATCAGACCTTAATAAATAAAGAAATGGTCTCTAGCATGAGAATTTCTCCACTCAGGGACTCTGTTTAATATGCATGATCATTTCAAAATCTTTTAAAGTCTGAAAAATGCAATGGTAATTCAAGGGCAAGAATTATCTGTCACCCAAATGGGTTAGCTGACCCCAAACCATACAATCAATACAGAGTCTGGAATTGAGAGAATTTCTTCCTGAATGATGTCATAGGTGAATGTTCTTCAAATCCATGTCCTTGGGGTTATCATAGTGTACACAGTGATCTGAGAAGGAATTAATTCTATGGATTAAAGTATTTTTTCCTGGTGAATTTTCTTAAGAAGAAGTCATGGAGAAACATAATTTCTGCTTTAAAAAAGACTTTAAGAAAATTGTAGAATATATCCTCCACAGTAATTTAGACACACTTTGATATTAATTTCCAAATGAAAAGACTCTTTAAGTACCTTACAGGGAAGAAAGCAGCTGGAGAATGGAAGAATTACATGCTGGTCATTGGATAAAATGCCATAGTAGTGAAAATGAGCTTTTGCCAAGTTGTTATTGAGAAACACACTATAGATTCCAACATACCTTTGGAAGCAGATATATTGGATGGCCTAGCTAGGCTTATTTGAAGGGAGATTGAGGTACATGTTAGAATAATCAGAAAATTGATAGCTAGGGGAATTGAGGTTGAGTCATGTTGGAGAAAAGAGTTAAAGTGGAAGGAGGGCAAGTATATGTTGACTACAAGATCCCTGGATGACTCTGATGTGCTGTCTGCACACCTCACCAATACTCTATGAAGAACCACCATCCAATTATGCTCAATGCACATAAATGTGATAAACCTAAAAAGTCAATAAAAATAAGAGGCCTCCTGTCCAGAAATGTAGGAGGAACTCAATACTATTATTTTGAAAGTGAAACAGAAGTCAGGACATTTCTTGCCTAGCACAAGATTGTCAGTAACCAGCAGGATGACTTTGTAAAAACCCATTTTACATAGAGATTATGTCACCCCATAACTCTACTATGGCCAAGGAAACTGAAGTCCCAAGAGGATTGTCACCCCTTTATTCCACTACCTTTCAAGGTCAGGCAACCATTTAGTTAGCAGAACTGGAACTAGAATTCAGGATTCTCCAGCTCCATTTGTGCTTATACAATTACTGCCATACATGTTCTTTTCAAAAATACATTGCAATCAATTACAACTCCCTATAATCCATAAGGATCATCTCTGTTATTACCAAGAATAATAGCTTTACTATTCCCAAATGACTTTCACAAATGTAATATAGATAAATATGAGGATATGGGGAACCTTGACAATATGGATCTTCAAATAAGCATTTGAGCAGACCCTACATCAAGAAATACAGCTTTAAAATAATCACAAGGAAATGGCACTGGTATTTTGTCATTTATTTGGGTCAAAACAAAATGCAATTACATATGATTACTTTCCTGGGAATGAAAATATTAGCATTAGATGTTCCTTAGGGATTTTTTTGAGATCATTTTTATTAAATATTTGTACTCATAGAAAAGTTTTCTTTTGGGGCGCCTGGGTGGCTCAGTCGGTTAAGCGTCCGACTTCAGCTCAGGTCATGATCTCGCGGTCTGTGAGTTCAAGCCCCGCGTCGGGCTCTGGGCAGACCGCTCAGAGCCTGGAGCGTGTTTTGCATTTTGTGTCTCCCTCTCTCTGACCCTCCCCCATTCATGCTCTGTCTCTCTCTGTCTCAAAAATAAATAAACGTTAAAAAAATTTTTTAAAAAGAAAAGTTTTCTTTTTAATCTTGAAAACTTTAGAAGGTCTTAAGGATTGTCAAGAAATGAAATGGTATTCATCTGGAAAATATGCTGGCAGATTTCAAGAGCTTTAAGTGGGTAGGCAAGCAACAAAGTCTAATGTGATCAAGTATATATTAAAAGATCGTGAGTGAAATCTAATATATGTAAAATGTTTTCCTAGATCTCATCAGTTTGGGGGTAAAAATAAAACTATATGAAAAGTAATAAACAGATACAACAGTCTTTACTTCTTGCTGATCCTTGGCCAGGACACCTACAAATGCACTCCCTTCCCAGGTATTTCAGGGCAACCAAATGCCTATTAATCCCTGCCAGTCACTCACTAAAAGGGCAGATGAGTAAATATCCCAAGTTTTGATGATTTAACAGAAGTTAAAAAGTCTAAAAAGTTCCTGCCAGCCATAGGAAATGACTCTGTGTAGATTTAGACTAATTAAAATATGGTTTCCTTCATAAATGCCGTATATATTAATACAACGGGGTGTTTGGTGAATTGTAATAAATAAGGGAAACTGTGAGAAGTTATCAGAATAATTTAATGGTACATAGTATCTTCCTTATAGTTGGAAGCTCTGGTCCTGGAAATAGATCATCTCTAAGCACTGGAAAACTTTTAGGGTGCACATGATAATAGTAGAGTGGCCAATGTATGAGTTTTTGAGATAGATCAGAATTAGAGTGATGTTTACAAAATTATTTAGTCTCTCTGAACTTTGACTTCATCCTTTGAGGCACAGATCTTTTTCTATTTAAAACTATTAGGTGGATGGCCTAGGATAGCTTCCTTAACCTGTGTTTACTTCACATAGTATGGAGTCAATCAATTTACCTTCTAGAACTGTGAGATCAAATTAGTTGATTTATGTAAAATGATTAGAACAAGACCTGCATCACATGGTAAGTGTCCATTAAGGCTTAGCTCTTGTATTTTTCCAACTTGATTTTAAACTCCATGAAGGCATGGATTTTGCTCCATCCCCAGTGCCTAGAACACTGCTTTGTCCATATTACATGCTTAATAAATATTTAAATATTAACTGAACTAGTCTTTGCAATGGAAATAATACCTACACATATCAAGATGCAAAACATTGTCTTCTGTATATATATATATATATATATATGTATACATATATATACACACATATATATACACACACATATATACATATACACACACACATATATATATATATACACACATATACACATATATATGTGTGTGTGTGTGTGTAGCTTATACACACACACACTCTCTCTCTCTCTCTCTCTCTCTCACACACACACACACACACACACACCCTGGGGAGATTAAAAGGCTTAGAGGATCACCATAGACAGGGCTGGCACTTTAGTTCTGGGCCCAGAGCTCAAGAGCTTTGATCAGTGGTCATGGAGCAAGTCCAGCAGTTATGCTATCCCTGAGCTTCAGACATCCAGGTTAGGTCCAAAGCTCTGAACAAAGCTGGGCCTGGAGCTGTCGTTTCCTAGGATTCTACATGATTGTTGATTTCCATGTTTACAAGCCTCCACTGGTTTTCCAGTGCTCACAGAAAGAGTCTGCATCTGCTAAAACAGCACCCATTGCCCTCCCCTCCAGCCTTGCCTGCCTGCCCAGCTCAACTTTCCCCATGCCCTTGCTGCTGCTTTGCACCGTGTGTGATGTGAAAGTAGACTCAGCTTCCCTTAGCCTAACTCCCAGCCCTTGGGAAAGCTGTTCCTTTCCCTTCTCTTCTACTGGCAAGTTTCTCCTCATTTGTGATTATACTCCATTGGCTTTTTGTGTTTACCTCAATTTCCTTCCTTGGTGTGAATTTTATCCTTTGAAAGTATCCTGCAAGAGTCTGTGTATACCTTTAATATTCCAAATGATATTTTGAACTATATCTGTTTCCAGGTTCATATGAGTTTCTCATATATATTCAAGTGTATTACTGATCTGGGTGTTCTGGTGCTTTGTCCTGGGCTTGGTACCAAGAAGTGCTTGGTGAAGATTTGCTGAAGGAACATTCGAGTGAAGGGTTGATTTTATCCCTGGTCCCACTGGCCAGCCAGGTATTTCTAGCATAGTTTCCTACAAATCAGGGACAAAGTGCCCTACTGGGACAGCATATAATTGCAAATATATCTTTAAGGAGATACAGATGTAGAGATGTGTGTCCCTGATAGCTGAGTACAGGAACATGGACCTCCAAGGAGAGGCCATACCTGAGCCACTTAGGCCTCTTCTCTCACCAGAGAAGAGACGTCTCTTGTCCAGTACGTTCATCTCAGGCTTGGCTGCAGTGATGAGCCCCTTCCAGTGCCTGAGGCATAATGGTGCTAGAAGGAGTTTGGATTGATACTGATAATACTTGCCAAGCTATGGCATGATGTGGTATTTATATGCCCAATAGGCCTCTAAAAAAGTAATTATCTAAAGGAAGGAATTGTTTAGAGCCTCACATTGAATTCCAGTCTTCTTTTGGCCTTCAGGGCTAACATTGCTAATCAGTGCCAAATTACCACTATTTTAATACTTGAATTAAAAACAAAACCAACCATTTGCTCAGTGGGAGGTCTTAACTGGACCATATCCATGCCTGGGTCTCTGTAGAGGGCACTTTGCTATATTTCTGGTTGCCAGTGAGCACTTGTGGACAGAAGCAAGACCAGGAAAACTGCCAGCCAGCTGCCTGCTTCCCCCACCTCATCTCTCCAGCAGCAGGCCCTGCGTACAGGGGCAAGTAGCAGTTCTGTGGGCAGAAACAGTGAGTAGATTGGAATTGAAGAATTGTATTTTTTGATATGATAAAATTGCATTTCATGTGAGAGGAGATTTTCTCACGAAGACAGATGGTCACAAAGGCAGCCTCTAGGAGACTGCTTCTCCACCTTGCCTCCGTCTTGCTTTTCATGCCTTTGTGATTCTTACTACTGAGCTCATCTCTCTTAATTCTGTCTCTTTGACCAAAAGATGGTATAAGGGGAGGTCTTTTCAATATTCTTCCAGTTCCCTGTCCACTTTAATCAGGGCCATTGGGTAAATGCCATGAAACGAAAGCCACCCCTGACTCTGATAAAGACTCTAGTTTATTACTCTCACTATTAAGGAAATTAACTGCCATACTCCAGCCCTGGGCCCAAGCTCTACAAGGATAAACTTTCCTTCAGAACGGCTTCCCTATGGCTTTGATGGTGTGAACAAAGCCCGGGACATAGACATGTCTCAGATATGTCCGATGTAGTCTCTGGAAAGAACGAGGCATCTTAACTATGGAGACAGATGCCACACTACCGTGTATAGAGACATGTTCAAAGGCTGTTAGTGTAGTCCAAGACTTTTTACCCGAGTTACAGTTAGTTAACAAGGGAGCTGGGACTCACACTGTGACATGTTTGTTTGTTTTCTGAGGGGTGTTTTCACCTGCTGGAGAAACATTGTACCTTTATACGCTTAAATTGAAAACAAAGGCTATTATTTGATAATTATTTGATATTGTTTGATATTGATAATCCTTGTCCAGCTCTCAAAGGATGGTGGATTTTGAACAGTACCTATTTCTTCCTGGAAATATCTGTTTGCATATTACTGTAGACTTGATAAAGTCCCTGAAAAGGTTCCAGTGATGCTTTTACAATCTATTGGTATCATTATTACAATCATTCAAAAGTTAGAGCATAGTCTGCTTGAGATCTAAGCAATTTATATAGCTTCATTTTCCATTGCAGTTGTGCATTACTTTCATTTTTATTTTCTGTAGTTGAAAATGGTTGTTTTTACTTTGAAAGTGATTATCAGACTGATCACTCTGAGACCAATTACAAGGTAAATTGTCTAGTATGTCCCAACATACTAGGTTTAAAATTAGGTTCTCACTTGAGCAATTATCTAGTTAAACAACTTCTCATATGAGCATTAGATCAAAAAGTAATCTGTGCTAGACACAGACATGTGGGAAGGAAGGAAGGAAGGAAGGAAGGATGGAAGGAAGGAAAAAGGGAAAACATAAAAGGGAGGTAATGAGCAACTGCAATAGAATATTAAGCTAGTGAAGTTGCTTACATCAGAAGCAGACTATGCTCTAACTCTTAGAAAGAAAGAAAAGAAAGAAAGAGGGAAGAAGGAAGGGATGAAGGAAGGAGGGAAGGAAGGAGGGAAGGAGAGAAGGAAGGAAGGAAGGAAGGAAGGGTCATAGAGTCTAAGTCTAAAGTTCTCTTTTGTCTAACAAAAGAGCGGACACAGGATTAAAATGAAAGATGGCTATTGTCCTGGGAAACACACACACACACACACACACACACACACACACACACAAACAAGAGCCCCCGAATAAGGGTCCTTGCCTCATATTTATTCAGAGCAGAAGGCTTGCAAATGTGATGGGTGTTTACAAAGAGACAAACTAGGAACTTTAACTTGTGGATGTGAGGAGGAAAAGGGGATTTTGAAGATATACAGTGTTTGGGGTTTGGGTCAATGTAAAACAAAATCCAGGTGCCAGGCATATGAGTAGATGGTTGTTAATGGCAGACAGGAGGCGCACTGTTTATCTTTGCCAGCCTAGAGGATGAGACAGACAGGGGAATAACCTCAGGGTTAACAAGACACCTGGTTTTTTTAGTTAACCATGTCTGCTCAGGGCTGCTTTGCCTGAAGCACAGCGGTCCAAAGTCCAATTCGCCAATTTACCTAACCTGGCCCTATTCTCCTATGAAAGCAGCTTTCTGCTGTAGTACTAAACTTGGGGTGCTTTCACCCTGAATATCTAATCTTGTTATTCCTATGCATTGGGCACCTTTGCGCCGATTCTATTTCAGGCCTTTGCCTTTCTCTCTCTATTTTTGGGGGTTCAGCACCCCCCTATTTTGGGGTGTCTTTGCACCTCCTTATTCTTGGCACCTTTGTGCCTCCCTATTCTTAAAGTGCCAATCTGGTTACCCAAACTCGGGTGTGAACATTTTATGACTTTGTGTTTCTTTATGCCTTGTTAACCCACTGGTGTAGGCCCCAGGGGATTCCTAAGCTTATCCCCCACAAGGAGGGAAAGAAGGAAGGAAGGAAGGAAGGAAGGAAGGAAGGAAGGAAGGAAGGAAGGAACTGCCATCTGCAATAGGGCCAGTTCTCTATGGTCCCTTTATAGCCCAACATTAGTCTTCTTTCAAAAGTCTGTGGGAATCCTATAGGACCATGGTTAATGGAAAGGATCAGTGAAAGCTCTGATTCATCCCAGACTCTCTTTAAAAGTAGCCAAAATTCAAAAACATTCAAGTTAATGATATATATGAGGTGGGAAAGAGCTATATACTCTACTCAAAAGTAGTCTAAACTCCTTGCTGATATAGATGGATCCAGGGCTGAGGTAAAGGGTCTACAAAATGAGTCTTGAACATTTTCATAGGCCACAAAATAAAGATAATGCTCAAGAAAACAATTGGAATATTTATTTTTAAAAATTTTTAGTGTTTACTTATTTTTGAGAGAGAGAGAGAGAAAGAGAAAGAGAGGGAGGGCAGAGAGAGAGAGAGAGACACAAAATTCAAAGAAGGCTCCAGGCTCTGAGCTGTCAGCACAGAGCCTGACACGGGGATAGAACTCACAGACTGCAAGATCACGACCTGAGCCAAAGTCGGGTGCTTAACCAACTGAGCCACCCTGGAACCCCAAGAGTTGGAACATTTAAAATGACACGGGAGGCAGTTTACAGAGGTCTCTCTGAACAAATCTGAGATAATTTGAGCATCAAAACAAAACAAAACCGTTTTTAAAAGCTTATAACATAAATAAAAGACTTTAATCCCTGAATAAAATAGAATCAAAGAGTCTGTATGGATTTAAATAGAGGGATGAATGAATGAATCTATGAATGCATGAATGAATGAATCGAAAATATCTTTCTGGCAGTATAATTCCGACTCAGAATGCAGAATAAAAGAAGAAATTGGAACAGCACCTTTTGCAACACCCACAGAAATAATTGATACAGGCAGTAATCATCAGCAGTACTAAAACTAGCTGATGAATGTTTGATGAGGAAAAAGACATGGATATAGTTATAAAGTATCTTCTCAGAAACTACTTATAATTTACAAAAGAAAAAGGATATTCACTTGACATAATAAAAACCCGCCAGACCCTAGCCAAGTAATCAAAAAGTTAACATCCCCAGGAATGGTTCAAACCTATATCACATACCTTTATAAAGAGATGCATTCAAGAAGAACATGGTATCATTTCTATTTATTCCTGTCAAGAATGTATAACCAGAATCTAAAACTGGAAAATATTTAGCACACTTACATTAGGGACAATTCTACAAATTCACTGGTCAAAATCTTCAAAAACATGAAGGTTTGAAAGAAAGAAAGCTTGAGGAATGGTTCCAGACTAGAGCAGTGCCAAAGCTATTTCACAACTAAATGTAACGAATCTTTTCAGATTGGCTTCTGAACCTGGAGGATAGAAAATTACAGGGGATGTTATTGAGAAAACTAATAAAATTTGTCTGTAAATGGTGAATTTGATATTAATGCTAAAATTTCCTGATTTTGAAAATTGTACTGTGGCTATGTAAAGAACACCCTCAATTTTAGGAAAGAAGCACTGAAGTATTTCAGGGGTAAATGGACATGATGGTTCAAATTTATTGCTGATTATTAATAAAAATGTAAGAAAGCAAACACATTAGCAAAAATACTAAAAAAAAAACAAATTGGTACAATGTTACCCAGTGAATCTGGGTAAACATATGAAAGATTTTGTATTTTTTCCCTAAATTCAAAATTATATAAACATACACTTAAAGGGGTGCCTGGGTGGCTTGGTTGGTTGAACATCTGACTTCACCTGAGGTCATGATCTTGCAGTTTGTGAGTTCAAGCACCGCACTGCTGTCAGTGGGAACCCACTTTGTAACCCCTGTCACCCTCCTCCTCTGCTTGTATATGCTCTCTCTCTCTTAAAAATAAATAAAATATTTCAAAAACTTTAAAAAACATACACTTAAAAATAATTTTTAAACTGTTCAAAGCAGACTTAAAAAGCTATAACAATTCAGCTAAATTTATAGTCCCTTAGTCTTTAGCCATTTCATAAGGCTGGTTTTATCATTAATTTTTAGTAAGAAATGGAATGTTTGTCAAAGTGATTCAGAGGAATGGGTTTCTTACATCTCAGAAATGTGTGTGAATGTTTATAAGACTCCAATTACTTTTTACTTCTTTAGACCTCAGATAGATCCATTTTTTTGTTAGAATGGCTTCAGAGTAGAAATTATAGGCACAAAAAGTTAGTTCCAGGGGAGATTACCTTCTCAGCACCCTCATTTGCTTCATAACCCCTACCTGCGTGGGCTGGACCAGCACAGTGGTAGATTTGCAAACAGCTTAGAGGAAACACCCAGAAAGCATTGCTACAAGGCAGACAAAAGTGCAACTACTCTCCCAGATCTGTAACCTGACCTACAATGAGGTTTCATAATCTTAGACCAAGATAGCAACTCCCCTTTGTGAATAGTGTCAGGATAGTATGAACCTTGTTGGGGGACCTCAGGACTGGAATGTAGATTGAATAGCTACAAACAAGGAAGTGATTGGTATATAGGCAAATGTCAGTGTCAGCTTGTGATATGCTCTTCAACCTCTCATTCAATGATATACAAATAACTTGTAAACAAAATTTAACTGACACCCTACATGATCCAGCCTTTAAAGAGTGTCAAGTCAAAGTCACAGTATACTTACAGAAAAAAGTAGAACTGAAAACAATTTCAAGAAAACAATTTCAATTCAATTCTAAGAAAACATAAAAAGGGAGGGAGTGACTTTTTAATATACAACAAGACACCTTAAATATCCTTTACCCCAAACCACTGCTCTCTCTAAAACTCTCAATCCAGTCTTTGAGGTTCTTAAGTCTGCCTCCTTATTCATCCAACCAACAAGTATTTAATTAGCACCTACTTCATGCCAAGTACAATATTTTGCCCTGGAGATACAGTGGTGAAAGAAATAGACACAATTTTCTGTCTCTGTGGATTTTGTATCTGGTAGAAAAAGTAAGCATTACATGAGGAACTATTGCATATTTTGAACATGATCTGGCTCAAACCTTTAAAAAATATCTCTGGCCATGGGTTAGAAAAGGGCTTCAAGGCAATTGAAGAAGAAAATGGAAGACGATTGTTTGGTCCAGGATGATAACATTAAAGGTAAAGGGTAATGATAATATTCTAGAACTTGAAGGTAGAGTTGGCAATATTTGCCATGGATAGGGAATGGGATATGAAAAAAGAAAGTCATCAGCATGGCCACAAGATTTTGGCCAGAGCAACTAACGAGATGCTATTAGCACTTCTAGAGGCTGGGAAGACAGTGGGAGGAGTGTGCTGGGAGAGGCCCAGAGTTCAGCTTGGGTACCTAGTAGATAGACTTATACACTGTGAAAGCAGTTCAGGGGACTAGTTTGTGTTGGAGATGTCACTGTGTGCATAATCAGTGTAAGTCTTTCACATAAGCTTTTTGTGAACAACGGGATGATAAAGCAAGTAGAAGGTCTTCAACAACTGTAAATATGAGGAATTCTTCTTATGCTTATGCCCCATTTCTGATGAAAGCAGAGGGTAACGTGTATAGGCCCTGGTGTGTTTCAGAATGGCCTCTTTCCAAGCATGGGTCCACAATCTCACAAAAAATCACAATTTGGTCTAAAAGCTCACACTGTTTTGTTTTTTGTTGTTTTTTATAAAAATGAGTCTTTCAGTAAGGTACAATGCATTTAGTTTTATGCTAATGAGGAAAGAATCCTATTTGTGCTTGAAGCTCAGAAGTCAAAGCACTGAACTGGATAATAAAAATGAGCAGCCTTATTCACACACTGGGGGAAAAATCATAGTTTCTTATCTATGGAGGGGAAACTAAGGAAAATCATATAATTTCTTTAGAATTGGTTTATTCTTCAGCCCTTAGTCATTAGTAAAATTGCCTTATCCTTTAACAGAACAGGAAATCAGTTAGCTATTGCCAGCATTTGGCTTCATCCACAGTTCAAGTTTCTTGTTTCCTCTTGAGCTATGTTTCCATTCTATTGTAAAAAGAGCAATGAACTTTCAGTCAGAAAACCTGAGTGTATATCCTGACTCTATGTGACCTATGAACATTAGTTTCTTGGCTATGATAAAATTTGATGTACGTATCCCTTAGAGGTTTTAAAAGAATTAAATAATGATATACGTGCATGAAACCATCATAAAAATGAAAGTAGTTCTATTATGTTTCTCTCCTTCTTCCTTATTTCTCTATCTTCTGCTCAAGTTTCAAATTCTTAAGGCCTAAAACCATGCTGTAGGCAAATAAAAGAGTGACCAATTGGTTGATTTAAAAGATTATTTTTAATGTATTGCATTTTCTGAAAAATCTTCATTCTTTCTAAATAGTAATTCAAAAAGATAATGTGAAACCATGGCAAAATGGCAAAGCAGATACAAAATAAAGCAAAGGGAAAGAGCTGGAAAAAAAATTGTTTTATACCCATGCAGTTTAGCTCTGAGCAGACAAAACAAAAAGGCCTTCTTTTCACATGGTGATGAAGAGGAGACTCACCACTGTCACTGGGCTTTCAATGAGGCATTTAAAAAATACATTTGGTGCATTTTCAACTTAGCTGGGAGAGAAGGTTTTCACCTTCTCATGTACACTGTAATTGCAAGTCAACTGCACGTGGGAATTGTACATACTAGGACTTGCCTGGATCTGGGTGGAGCAAGGGAAAACATAAGTCACAGCATTTTCCCTCAGGGGCTGGTGGCTGAGGCAGACACAGTGAAATCCCCCAAAGGGCAAGAGGATGACAGTTGTCTAGTCTTGAGCTTTGTGCAATAAATGAGTTGCCAAGTGTCTTTTCACTGGCTTGCTCTGGGCTCACATGGAGCACTTCTGAAGGTGGCAGGACGATGTTTTTACAGAAGGCGGGTGGAAGTGCTACTGAACTACAAGATACAAAGAGGCAACTTGTTTCCTCCTTAGCTCGGACTTGCTAAACCTGGGGACATTGATCTATCCAAAAAAAAGTATAAGGTAAACACCCCCTCATCTCGGGCCTGCTATTAGGACACCTGTTATTCTAAAAAAATGCAATGTCATTTTTTCTCTGAAAAAATAAAATACATCTAAAGGACAGCAGCTCTTTTTGCCCATGTTCAGAAAATTGTTTGAAATTGTTCTGACAACGAAAAAAAAACAACCAAGACCAATCCAGTTATACTCTTTATTAATTACTTCTTTACTTATTTTGAACTAATTTCCAATCTGTTAGACACTCAGCATCACAGTAACTGAGTTTTAAGATCAATGTTCATTTTTACGCATTTATATTCCATTGAGTTTTATAAGTAATATGTTTTTTTTTTTCTTTTAATAATTTCTTCTTTGGGAGGCTACTGGGTGGCTCAGTCTTAGGTTAAGCATCTGACTTTGGTTCAGGTCATGATCTCACAGTTTGTGAGTTTGAACCCTACATTGTGCTCTGTGGTGGTTCAGAGCCTGCTTGGGATTCTCTCTCTCTCCCTCTCTCTCTGTCCCTCCCCCACTTGTGCTCTGTGTCTCTCAAAAATAAATAATAAACTAAATTTTTTTTTAATATTTTTTTTCCCTTTTTGGTCAGAAGTGAACAAACTTGAACTTCAAAAAGCCTGAGTCTTCTTCAAAATTCTTATAAAGTACAAAGTTAAAAAAAAAAAAAAGATTTGATGAAACCATACTCTCTGGATTAATATAAGGAATCAATAAGTTTGTCATCAAGCTGTCTCTCACCATATCAAAACTAAGGTAATGAAAGTGCATAAATGCATTATTTGAATATTACACACAAGCTTGGCAATATATTTCCTAAGAACCAGCATGAAGGTGGAGGTACAGGACAATTTCCCCAGTCCAATGTCTGTAGATCTATAACAGCATCTTAAGAAAAAAATAATATCCTTCACTGCTGCCCTTGAGTGACAAAGCTGATGAAAAATAAAGTCATAGATAACTCTGGCTGACAATATAAGCATCTTTTACCCATCTTGCAGGTTATTAACAGGTGTCAATCACAGGTGGGAATCTAATCAAATATCAATGTAATTCCCTAGGCAATGATAAGACCAATATCACCTATGAAGGATCAGCTCATCCCCCCCTCCAAACAAACAAACAAACAAAGAAAACCTTTCCCGGAACTGTGTCTTATGGGAGCCCTGTCTGCTTAGGATAGAAAAGTTACCCAAGTTCATTGTTTTTCTAGACAGGTGGTGTTCCATGAGTTTGAAGTGGGCTCCAGATGGGCAGAGATGATGAAAGAATCATCCAAGTGATACACATCCCTCCTGGGTGTTAAATAGTGCATTGACTGTGTCATGGAGCTTTGAAACCAATAAGGCTAATGACAGAGCTGGTATCTGAGAAGGCTTGCACTAACATCGGGGAAACATGTCAAGTGACCTCTTGGAGAACTGGGGACAGAGGGAATATGATCGTGGAAAGTCTTTCTCCCCAGCCATAGCAAAAGAAAGAGATGGATATTTTCTCAGGGACACTTCAGTTTCCATCTAAGTTGCAGATGCACCAGAATAGACAAAGAAACCAGCTACAGTGCCAGTAAGCAAATGATTTGTTTTTTACTGTTATGTTGTAAATGGCCCGAGTATTCTGCTGGGATTATAGTAGATTTGTGTGTTTTTTTTTCTCACTCACATGAATTAAGCATATTACCCCAAACAATGTTCAACGTTCTCCTTTCTGCAGGGATCAGACTGGCTTGGAGAAGAATACTCCTAACCTTTGACCCAGAAACCAAATCACACTGGCTGGTCCCATTTATTTAGCTCCTTACTCAGAGCTGTCTTACATACTTTTTCCATATTATTTCAATTTTGCTGCCAACAACCATGTGGGTCAGTATTACTATTATTATTCCTACCTCATATGTGAAGGGAACTGAGGGCTAAAAAAGTTAAAGAACAGCCTGATAGCATGGAGATAAGTGGCAAAAGTCAAATCATGTCACAGTATGACTCCAGAGTCCATGATCTTAACCACCACACCAGATTTTTCCCAGTTAGTTTCGGTGTTCCACACTATCTCTGCCCTTAGTACTGCTGATCGTACCCAGTTCATAAGGGGAAATGCTCTTACATAACTTGTTTCCCACCTGGCTCTTAGAACTAGGAGAGATGTTGGGGAAGGAAAAATAATCTTATAGATTACCAGAACTTCTACCTTTGAAGTGCAGGGTTACCATTCATTCTGAACCCCAGAATGAATAAGACAGAGGTTGTTCTAGGTAATGTAAAAAAAAAAATCCTACAGCTGAGCTGAAGAGCCAAACGTCTTGACTTTTAGCTCAAAACCCTTCTCAAAACACTAAACACTGTACCTTCTTCTCTGATATAGGAACTCAGTTTATGGTCTCAAGATAAATGTAAGATCACTCATAAAGATCTGTCACATCTGCTACATACTCAGAACTTGAGTGACTTAACAATGCACAGAGCTCATACTGTGAGAACACCAGACTGAGGCAAGACTCAGAAAGCCTTGTCTTTTCTGTACCTGATGAATATAAGGTGTTCTTTGGGGGGGCAGGGTGGTATCATATTTACTCATTAATATTTAAATATAGGAGTGCCTGGGTGGCTCAGTCGGTTAAGTGTCCAACTTTGGCTCAGGACATGATCTCATGGTGTATGAGTTCTAACTCCAAATCAGGCTCCATGCTGTTAGCATGGATTCTGTATCTCCCTCTCTCTCTGCCCCTCCCCACTTTCTCAAAAATAAATAAACATTAAAAGAAAATATTTAAGTATAGTCACATAATCTTCACCTTACAGAACACCCATTATCCTAAAGTTTCTGCTCTGACTGGGTGTTGTATGGAAACCAATTTGTCAATAAATTTCATAAAAAAAAAAAAGTCTCTGCTCTGTGGAGAATATACTCCAGAAATGTAATGTAATTTTATCTCTTTAATTCCATCCTTGTCTATGTTATATTGCCTTAATAAACTAGAAAAAAAGGTTTTCCCACCTTTGCACTATTGACTTTTTGGACTGAGAAATTCTTTACATGTGTGGGCTATCCTGTGCACTATAGGATGTTTAGCCTCCCCATCCTCTACTTACTGGATGACAGCAGCACCTCCTACCAAAGTTATGCCAATCAGAACTATTTCCAGGCCATGCCAAATGCTCTAAGGAGGCCAAAATTGCCCTTAGTTGAGAACCACTGGGCCATAGGCTTCCTGAGTTTAAGTTCCATGCATTCTATTTGCTTTCTATTTCTGCCTCACTTTCTTCGATTGCAAAATTGGATTGGATGAGATAAACTCTAACTTACCCATTTTCACATTTTTTAAATGTTTATTTATTTTTGAGAAAGACAGAGTACGAGCAGGGGAGGAGCAGAGAGAGAGGGAGACACAGAATCTGAAGCCAGCTCCAGGCTCTGAGCTGTCAGCACATTTCCTGATGTGGGGCCTGAACTCACGGACCACCAGATCATGACCTGAGCCAAAGTCGGAACCTTAACAGACTGAGTCACCCAGATGCCCCACTTACCCATTTTCGAATATAAGGACTCATATCTCTTTTGGGATCTGATCTTCCAGTGCTCAACAATATTTCCTGGGGGGCTAAACTCATAGATAAGTTTTGGGGCAACGCCAAGATCAATTTACCCAGTATACTAACCAAAAGCATTCTTTGGGGGCTAAAACTGTAAGTGATAAGGATTTCACTAGAAAACACAGAAGGAAAGCTAGCTAGAGAGAACCAATTAACCCACCCAGAAGATAGGAAGAGCAACCAGGAAGTCGGAGGAAAGAGCAGGAAAGTCCCAGCCTTCTGAAGCAGTCAGCTTGGATGTGAGTCTTCCTGAGGCTTGGAGACTTGCAAAGGGCTTAAAGCAATAAAACCACAAGACTTCCTGCATGTGAAGATACACATGCAGGAAACATCAGTAAAACCTTTCCCTATCTAGTATATTTCATAGAACGTGCTTCATTGTATATTTAACATGTATTTTTGATCACCTATAGCTTTCAAAGTGCTCTCTTTGATAAAAGGAAGGTATAAAGATTTATTAAATATGTTTTATCACAAAAGGACTTAAAATTAGTGAAGGTGATACATTTGTATTCAATCCACAGAGAGTAAATGGTAACCCAAGGAAAGGCAGGAAGGCTTAGTGTCGACTCATTATGGAAGACCCAGTCGTATGTGTAAAGTGACTTGTTTGCTAGAACCTCAATGTTTCAATTTACCCCCCTGAAAAGCTCTAGTGCAGAACATTCTAACACCCTTGGGATAGTAAGCTACAAGGGTCTTTCTTCCTCGAAATATAATAAAGTGTTGACTATAATTTTATTAGGAAGGATTGAATTTTCATTTTGTATTCTTAGACCAACCAAGTAAATGTGTAGCCAAATTTCTGTGTACCCGTAATCCTATAATTTAGTAATATATGGCCACTTAGAGGACTAACAACTTTCTAAGGACTAAGAATAGAAGTAGAGTTGCATATTAATTCATAGCAAATTCGTCTCTTGGTCCAATCTGAAAATATATCTTGACACTGATCAGCAAATGTATGCCAGCCTTTACTCTGAAATTAAAAGAAAAAAAAGGTATTTTTCAAGGCTTATTTCTTTGTTATACTTCTGTCTTGATCTAAAGTGAACCCTCTCCTGCTATAAACAAGGATAATTTGGCTTCTGTGCTTTTGTGAGTCCCGAACCCTTTCCTTTAACAATCTTGATGAGCATGTGGGGTTGTGTGCTGCATACCAATAGCCACTCCAAGCCTGAAAAAGAGGTAGTCAACCCAACCCACACCATCTGTGGTCTCAGCTAGATTTGTGGCATGTCTCCCTGAGCTGAAGCAAACCTCCCTCTGTCTCAAGTACATTGAGAATCAGAAATAAAAAATAAATTAAGACAAGTAGGCAAACATTAAAATGAGTTGTTACAGAACATTTGTGTACATTCCCATCTTCATGTCAAGAGAGCATCATTCTGTTATAATGGCATCCTTTCCTGAGAGCACCTCATGGCAGTCAGTCATAAATAAGAAGCCATGGAAATAAATAATAATGGGAAAATGGAAACTGAGTCACTGAGGATCTTTATTACCATTTAGACAAAGCATCGGTGACTATGAAGAGGGAAAGACAAACAAAAACAATGAAGAAAAGAAGTCCCACTATTGTATTGCTGTCTTGTCTATGTCAACAAAAAATCTGGCTCTGTTTGGCTGACAAGTTGCCTGAATAAATAAGTTAGAGCCAGAGGTATTCATTTGTGATGAGAAGTTTCTTATAGCCTGTATCAGGAGTTCCAGAAGCCCTGACAAGGACAGCACTGACTCTATAAATCAGTGAGGTCATTTTGTCTTTCTCAAAAATATTATCTCAGGGTTCATCTGGGAAATTTTGAAGGGCTCTCTCCCTCCCTCTTATCAGAGAGCAACAGCTTTAAATGCAGATAGACACCCTCTAATAAAAATGCAAGCAGAAGTCTTCAATCCATATTAAGTTATGGTTAATCATTTATTTATATGTACTTTGGCATTTCTATTTAAATATATACCATTTGTTTACTACCACCATTCCAAAAGTGGTCACAGTTATGCCTGGGGTAGGCATCCCTTGCAATTCTCCTCTTGAGTAGAGGAAAGGAGTCTGGCCTGAGGTTAGGGAGAGTTTTAAGTCTTGATCCGGGCATGATTTACCTACAGGCCCTTGGCCTTATTTTCCACATGAGGTTGCCTATGACTGGAAAATATTACCAAGCATCGTATTACCTACAGAGTTAACATAATTGATAAAGAGCTCATCTCTCCCCCTAGTGCAGTGAGTGGTTGATAGTCTCTTTAATGTTGAGTGGGGTCAGACCAAAGGAGGCTTAGAGGCAAGAGTGGGGAATGATGACTGATCTGAAAAGCACTGAGTGCTTTGGAAGTAGTATCATGCATTTGTATTTATGTTTATGTAGTGTATATTTACTTTTTATTTTTGTCTCCTCCTCCCCCATCCCAAGCAGCTGACTTTGACATGTGCTCCATTGTCTGGTCCTGGATATGTCATTTGTGCTTACATTTGCTTTGCGGTTTGCTATTTGAAGTATCATTAGTTGCTTCCTCATCCTGGCTTTACCATCATCCCATTTGCCATCTGGATGGAACACATTGCTATAAGCACTGCAGCCCCATATACACAATTATGTAGTTCCTTACACTGCTGGGGGGTTCGTTATTTCTTTAGAAAACAAGGATGTGATGTGCATAAAAGCGTTAGCTCTGATTTTACCATCTAAGACATATGATAAATTCTTTGAGACTATTTCTAGTTGCCATCATCATTTCTTGCAGAAAATCTGCATTATGTATCTGCATGGTGCTTTACAGACTATGGCAGATATCGCTAAGTAAGTGCAATGTTTGTCTTCTAGAAACCTGCAGTTTCAAAAGGACAGGATGAACAAATGTTGGTAAAGATACCCAACTATACAGTGCACAAAAATTCTTTTTCTCACAAGTGAGTTTTTTGTGAAAGTAAGTTGATAAAAATCACTGTTAAATTGGTATAAGTGTACATGTGCTATTAACAATTATAACAACTGTTTGAGAAAATGAGGAATTTAAAACATTAAAATCATTCAGTTTAGCCATAACAATGCTGGATCTAGATGGAATATTGTTATTTTCAAATAGTGCCATTGAATATGATTTTTCTACAAAACTATTCTTTTTCTATTTGTGACCCAATAATTCCAGTTGCCCTGGCTAAAAAGCTCCAAATCCTCTTTGAGTCATTCTTGTTTTTCTTCTACTAAATCAAATTTGTTGTCAAGTCCTTTCATTCAGAATGTGTCTTAATATTCACATTCTGTCCATCTCTATTTTAGACCTATTTCTGAATTTTGGCAGCTCTCCCCCAGGAGATCTCCTTACCATTGGTTTCCACTCATTTCGATGTATCTGACACTAAACAATGGCTCTGACATGCACATATCACCAATTATTATACATATCCACATCTTTTCTTCATTTCTTGAAGGTGGAAATCCCCTCTTTGTACCATTCAGTTACACAAATCTTATTTTCACCTCATGACCCCATCAACGAAACCCTCAGCAACTATACTTAGTCTGATTAAAGCTTTCTCTGCCTTGAAATTTGTGCTTCTAGTCAGAACCACAGCTACATAATTAATTGTTTTCTTAATGATTTCACATATGCATTTATCCCTAGCTCTGGCTCTAGGTCTTACATTTCATTTTTAGTTATCAGCTCACCAAGCATAAAGTTGATCAAACAGACATAATAGGTGGACAACAAACCTTTGATTGTTTTTCCAGGCATATCTCTAAACCATAAAGTTCAAAGAGACATAGAAAATTCTTAATGTGTCTAACAACCCATTATACACCTATAGCATATAATTGGTTCAAAATTGTTTTGGCCTATTAATATTTTGCTTTACATTACATCTTGGGTTAGCTGGCATTAATGGCTGAATTCTGACTGAGAGTGACCTTTATAGGAAAATTATTCCCACAGTTCATGATTTGGATTTGAGTCTTTAATATTTTTCTCTATAGCTTGGTTGTGAACTATGTTTGATTTAATTAAAATCCACTTTTAGATACAAAAGAAATCAACAATCTGAAGAAAAGTGAAATGTCATATTCTTCAATCCTCTCTCTTGAGTGCTTTGAATTTTTTCTTAAAGCATTTGCTGAAGGCATTTACAGGCCCTTTTCACCAGAAATAAAACCTAACACCAGCTGAGTCAGAATCAAGATTAGTTCAAATCTTGGACATGTTTTAATTTCAATGTTTTTACATCTTAGCAACATTATGAGAACATATTTTAATTACCATATGTATCTAGGATGTATACTTTCCAAAGCACAGGGAGATAGAATGCCAAACCATCACCAAATGGACAAATGCCCAAAAAATTGGTAAGTATTGCTAAAGATTTTGTTTTCTGAAAATTTCTTTCTTTTGCCAGGATCCCATGAGGTTAGGGTATGTTTATGCTAAGTAACAAAACATTTAGAGGTTTTGGGGAGCTAGACTGTGAGATCCTTGAGATTTCTGGCTCTCAGGCAGGCCCAGCCCTCTGTCTAATGAAGGGAAAGGGGAAGAATTGATGATGACTCTTCAGTACATTGGACAGCTCCTGCTGCCAGCCTGCCATGGAAAAGCTTCATCAACAGATTGCTAATTTCCCTCCTTTCTCCCTGAATAGCATTATGCCTTCTGGCAAGAAGCAGTGTGTTGCATCCATCCACAAGATCTCACCTGTGGACATGTGAAGCTATCTAATGGGCTCCTGCTTTTTGCCCCACTGGTCTGTGACTGAGCAGGGAGACAAAGCTGCACAAGTTGCTAATTGTCTCAGCCTGTAAATCTTGAATGATGAAAAATATTAAAATGGAAGGAAAACAGCTATTATATCTCTTTCTTGAAAAAACTTGCACTGTGAAAGGCTCATTAACATCATTAGTGTTCCATTAACCTCTAGCTAGACAAATAAACTGGAGGTAATTTCAGACTAGAGAGAGAAAGAGAGAGAGAGAGAGAGAAAGGAACTTAAAAATTATCCATGTCTAGGTGACATTTTCCAGCTACCCTGATTGAACATTTGGACAGACACCAGCAACTTTACTTACTTTAATGCCAGCCTGGCACTGGAGTATAGCCAGAACCCTGGCTGCTAGGGAGGGCTGTAGGTAACAGCAAGTGGGGAGAGTCATTGATTGGGACAAAATGAAATTCATTTTAACACAACATATTAAATCTTGCAAAGGAACACTGTGTGATACAATACAAGATTTAAAAATATCTACTACAAAATTATGTTCTATTGTATGAACAAGAGGCTTTTTCACCTTGTAATTTTTCCCCATCACATTTTGTTTTATTCTAATCCACACCTCCCTACCTGGCTCTCCTTCTTTGATCCCCATTCTCAAAGTCTACTACAAATCTGGAAGTTAAATGCAAGAATTGCAAAGGCTGTTAATCTTTAGGTTTCTTAGTATAGGGTGTAATTTTTTACATGGGAACAAATCTTAGGTTTTGTTTTTGACTCAATCTCAAAATACAACGTGGATTTTGTTGATTGCATTTTTCCTTCTTTAAAAAAAAGATCCTTAAGTTTTCTTGAGTACTATTTGTGAAAAATATAGATGTATAAAGTTTTATCAAAGTATAATAGGTAGTAAAACTATAGTTTCGCAATTATCCAACATAAGCTTAAACAAATACATAAGTTACAATGTCTGTCTCAAAGTTGAAATCCTCAGATCACTGTTATAATAGTGTTTTTTTAATGTTTATTTTTGAGAGAGAGACAGACAGACAGAGAGACAGACAGAGCATGAGCGGGGGAGAGGCAGAGAGAGAAGGAAAGAGAATCCTAAGCAAGCTCCAGGCTCCAGGCTTTGAGCTGTCAGCAAAGAGCCTGATGCAGGGCTTGAGCTCACTGATCGCAAGATTATGACCGAAGCCAAAGTTGGACTCTTAACTGACTGAGCCACCCAGATACCCCACAATAAAATAGTGTTTTAGTTTTATTATTAATTTTAGATATAACAATTATTTGCATTATTTCCTTAATTTTGTATCCAGGCATGAAAAGTTCATGACAATAATTAAGGCACCTTTATAGGGAGGGACACTTTCCCCAGCAACCACTGACCGTCCTATTATTTCCCAGAGAAGGGATGCTGGCTGTCTGTTGAGAACTTGATATGGCACCTGGGGTTTTACTCCAGCTTTATACTTCATGGGTCATAAAATTATCTCATTTAGAGAGATTTGAGTTTCCATCCATACAGACATTTACGTTGGATATTCAAAATCAAAGTTGGCTTAGTCATGGAGCATGTATTTCTCTACATATTATGTACTTAAGGGTCTTTCTCAAACTCTGAATAATTCTCTTAGCTTGGATGGAATGGTTTAGCCTTTTTGATTATAATTCAGGGCCACTGAATCATTAGTTTCAAATTAAATCTTTTTCGTTCGCATGCCAGATAAATTTTCTTTTCTCACTTGGATCTGGGAAGTAAACTTTGAACTTATCTCTACCTTAGAAGACTCTGGGTAAGGTCAGATCCATAAATAGATAATCTTTCTGAATTCTCCTTTGAAGCTCTTAAACCCTTTCTTTCACCACACAACTGTCCACTTACTTAGTCCTTCCCTAAAAAGTGCCTAATAGTTATTAGGCAATATGCAAGACATTAATGACCTAAATATCATGAGTTCCCTCTAACTCCTCCCACTAACCCAATTCTCAGATGATCTCCCTTCTTCTCTTCATCTTCTTAGGTCCCATCGTCTTTATTCTGTCCTGTTTCCCCTAGCCAGAAACAGACATGCAGTTGCAAAAAACATTTGCATTAAAATAATTTTAGCCTCAACAAATCAGGCTAGTAGGGCTGTTTTATGGGAATATATGGCTGGAAAACATCTTACTCACCAGATGAGGAAATGCATACAACTCATTATATATTGATACACTGAGATACTGTCTGGCATCAGTAGAACAGCTAGATAAACAGTGTCCTAATGTTGAACCTTGACACAACCATAACACGCAGATACCCAGTATCTAAGGACACTGCTGATTTCTCCTTGGAAATGTAGCACGTTATATGATAGGATGCTCTGGTGTTGGTGCATACATAATTGAGCTTTGTACTAAATATCAGCAACCAGATGAAATATTTGCACAAAGCTGCTGGTATTTGAATGCCCAGCAGCACTAAGGTAAAAATTTAATGTTATATCCCAGTACTCTCTTTATATTCATGTTTTCATGAAATCTCCTTCCCAAGCTCAAACATCTGCTAGATACATGCTTCAAGACCCTGCTGTTGCTAACTCATTTCCAGCATCTCAAGAGAACTTTAAGGCAGGTGTTTGAATGTGTAAGCATATAGTTCATTCCAGACATTGATTCCCTAATAAGTTGTCATTTGGTACCGTCTTGCTCTTTCCTGCTATTCCTTGAATAAACAAGATATTGTCCTTAGTTCTGGTGATGTGAGCATTCATCCAGACCCTTGCATCAAGATAGAAGTAGTAGATCATTGTCTAAAAGCAAGATAAAAACTCAAATGATGCTCCTGAACAACTTGCATGTGTAGAAGCATTAACAATGCCATGTGTCACCTACTGTAGGTCATTGTAAGAGAAGCATTACAAAGAGCTAACAAAGGACAGTGATTTGCCAAGGGATTGGAAAAGTTGCTTCAGGCTCTCTCAGGGAACCATGGGTTGAAGACTTGAAAATAATGTCTGGACATTTGTCTCTAGTTTTGCAAATTTTTATCCTGGAGTTTTCAGCAACATAACCTTATCTGGTAAATCTAGCCTGTAAGCAAACAGATTTAAATCAAATATATTCATTGGTGCATGGGTGATTTCTGTTAAATGTATTCTTGTGACTAGCTTTCTTGACTGAAACAAAAACCACTTCTCCATTTAAAGAAACTTTGATCTGAAAGCCTCAAAGGCAAAGTAATTAACAGCTATTCTCACATCTCACAGTACAGGTAGATAATTATAGCCACACCTATATTTTTTCAGAAACAGTTTATCCCAGATTCATACAAGTGGAGTAATGCTATTAAAATAAGGGCAATATTTAAACACATCAGGGGGCACTTGGGTGGCTCAGTCCCTCTGTTAAGCATCCAACTCATGTCATGATCTTATGGTTCATGAGTTCGAGCCCTGTGTCAGACTGTGCTGACAGCATGGATCTGCTTGGAAATCTCTCTCTTATCTTTTCTCTCTGCCTCTCTCTTCCTTTCTATCTATCGATCTCTCTCTATATATATCTATCACTCTCTCTCTCTCTCTCTCAAAATAAATAAATAAACTTATTTTTTTTAATAAAAAATGAACACACCAGGACTCCTGATTTCTAGCACTCAGATCACAGCTAGCAGAAATGAAGACCACCTGGCCAGTGAAACCACTGGACTTATTTATCAACTCATATTCTTGGCTTTGACTTAACTTTATGTTTCTTGTAAGAGAAAAATTAAGATTTGTCTATTTTTTAAGTGAATTGAATTAACTGAAGGAAATGCAGAAGCATCATGCACATTGTGAGCCCCTTTACCACCACACTCAAAAACTCTAGCGGTGGTTGTTCAGAAAGTTAAGTACAGATTCCTAACTTTGGCATGAAAGACCCTGATCAGCATAAGTCTGCCACTTTCTTTGGAAATAAGCCCTTGTACTCCAGTAAATCTATATATTTTTAAAGCTATTTTTAATGCACGTATACTACTTGCTTACTACTTGCTTTCAAGACAGATGGAATTGTGTTTGAATTCAGGCCCATTATTTTCTGAGAATAATAATAATCTCATAGATCTTTGTGATAATTATGTAAGATTCAAACTGTAACTTACCAAAGGTTGTGCTGGACGTGTAACAGGTGATTAATAAATGATAGTCATTACAGTTACTATGCATTCAACAATTGCTATAGCTTGGTTGCAAGCTATAGAATCCAGTCAATCGAGCTTAGAAAAATAATGGGATTTATTTGAAAGACGCTGGATATTTCTGATAAGCAAGCTATGGGATGGGAAAGTGCACAGCTAGACCTCAGAGATACCTGACATTAACAATTCAAACACTGTTACCATAACTCATCTGTTTCTCTTTTGCTTCTCACATTCTCTTTCTTTTGCTCCTTCTTATAAGTTGGATCTCTATAGTGTTTGTATTGTAGACTGAACTCCTCTGTGTGAAAAGAATAAGATAATTGAGAGTTCTTGGGCTTCATTTCATGATTTACTCCCATTCTCTGTGGTTCTTACTCCAAAAGTAGAGGCTATCCCGGAGTGCAAAGACTGTTATCAGATGAGAAGTACCAAGGATTATCCATTATTGTAGAATATAAGCATATAAAGATAGCAAAATTAAATCCCTATCCTCAAATTACTTAAAGTTGTAATTAAAGTAAAATAAAGTTGTTGAGAGTTATGTTAAGAAAGTCAAAAAGATTAAAGTGTAGACAAAAGAGTGCCTAACTTGGAGGGGATGGGAAGGCAGGGAGGGTCATGATTTATGTGGGAAGTGAGCTGATGACTGAAAGAGTGTGTGCATGTATGTGTGTATAGGCAAGCACACACAGCTGTGCAGGAAGGAACTATTGTGAGTAAAGATATTCCAACCAAAATGAGCATCGTTTGTAAAAGTACATAAACCTGCGTAAGCTTTCTGTCTTTGGAAATTCCTGGGCAGTTTCTTATGGCTATTTATACAGTCTGTTAGACCCTGTGTACATGGAAGAAACTTAGCAGAAGAATTCATACTTTGAAATGCTTTTATGAGATATGATGAGGTTGGATGATAGATCATAGATGGTAGGATCCATTCAAGTATTTAAATTAGGAAAATGATATAATCATATTTACTTTTTAGAAAGATCATTTTGATAGTGCAGAGAATAGGTTGGAGGGGAATAGGCAGAGGACATAAGAGAATCTGTATAACTCAGGTAATATAATGATAATATGAACCATGAAAAGTGACTCTAGAGATAGCAGAAATGATAAGGCCTGCTGACCTATCAGACTTCAAGGAGAAGAACAATAAGTGTGGCTCATATATGCATGGGATGCATGGAATAGCAAATGGAAAGAAGAGTAAGATTTAGAAGAGAAAAATGTTGATTGAGCTCATATTTGGATAAATTGAATCCAGGGTATTTGTGGATTGAACCCACCCACCACTTCTCTTCACTTCCCTTATACTACACTTTCAGTTCTTTAGACTTTCCATACGGGCAGGTACATGCACTGCCCTCTCACTACTGTGGTCTTTCCACTGTCTCATCAACTTAAGTGCAACCTGTCTCTGAATTGCAATTCAATATTTATTTTCTCTGTATGTACAGTCTTCCTTGTTTCTCCTTATCCTGTGGTATTATGGCCCCAGGTATCTCTTCTTCACAAGATTATCACAGTTATAGTTTCAGATTTTGTTAGAGAGAAAAATTACACCAGATGTTTGTTAAAAATGTCAAAGAATACTTTATTCAAGAGGATTACAGTGAGGGTCAATACTATTAGGATAAGGGAGAGAGAGATTGAACTCAGCTCTGAATACAATAGGACCAAGAAGGAATTTGAGGCCAAGGAGCAGATGGAAAATCACTTAAGAGGAACTTGGTTAAAGTATCAAGGTTAGAGGAAGGGAGGAGAATTAGCTATCAAGGTGAGGAGTTCTTCACAGACTTGCTCAGCAGGCCAAGGACAGAGCCAGGGACAGAGTCAGGAAGAGAACACAGAGGAGCCAAATAAAAGTTTGGTCAATGAAGGAGTTCTTGTCAACTTACATGGGTGAGTTTTTGATAACTTTGTATCCTCCATTAGAATGATAGCTCCGAAAGAGTGAAGATCCTGTCAACTTCAGCTCAGCCTTTATTCCCAACCCTAAAGCAATGTCTGGCACATGGAATGTGCTCAATAAATAACTATTTAATCATGGAAGTAGATGTCAAATTTGGAGACTCAATCACAACTTTCTACACACAACTCTTTCTGCTTCAACCCCCCCCCCCCCCCCCCCCGCTATCCAGTGTCTCTATCCAATCATAAGGTCCTGGGCTTTCTTTTGGGGGGTGGTTGAAGTCCCCACTTGTCAACAAGTCTTTTCTGATATCTTTAGTTCCAAGTATATCCTATTTCCCTGAACTTCAACAAGTCCTTATTATCTGTTTCATTTATCAAGCACTTAATCATATTCTTCCTTATTTTTTAATGAATTCAGTGAGACTCCCACAACTAGATGATGTGTCCTTAGAGAGCAAGAAACTTGTCAGAAGACTTTTGCTTTAACTTTAGCACAGAGAATTCTGCTATCACCTGGTAGTTCTCAGTCAATACCTCCAAACAAGTGAGTGACTTCATTAATTAATACAATTAATTCTTATCCCTAAAGAAGTTTATAATTAATAAGGAGCATAGGATAAATATTTATTTTTCTTACAAAAATAATATAACTTATCTGTCTAGGTAAGTAAAATTGCCTTCAAAGAAATCACCTTGGGAAATAATACACTGTTGTTAAAATATATTCATTGCTCAGAATGTACTCAGAATTTCTCTTTTGGCATAACATATGCTGTTTGACATATTTCCAGATGCTACGTGTTATATCTATACTTGTCACGTAGTAGCAATGATCTCAACAAGGCAATTGGTCCTGTTCACTTACTATTATCACACAGAATGGCTCAAGATCAACTGTTCTTCTTCTTCTTTTTTTTTTTTTTTTTGGCACTTTTCTTTCAAAATTTAATTGGCTTAGATCCAACAATTCTTGACAGTGGGTCAAATCATTCCATTACCGTGATACATTTGGCAGTGTATATCAGCAGGTTCCCCAGAAACTACATTACTTACTATTGGCCTTCCTATGGGAATTTGTGGAGATATTTTTATTGCTGTGATGGACGATTGATAACACTTGCTTTGAAATTTTTCTGGGATAAAATTGTAGTCACTCTGCTTTGTGTATTAAAAAAATGGGTACTTGATCACCAAATATCCTTGTTTAATATAAGTTGCCAACCTTATTCTTCACTCAAATTGATGGTCAAAGCGTCTAAATCATTCTGGATTGGTAACAACATAGACTACCTGCATTCTGGATGTTTGCCAGAAAGCTATGTTGTCCTTTTTTTTTTTTTTTTTTTAATTGTTCTACTGTCATTAAAGTTCAATTGTGGGAAGAGCTATTTATCCAGATTGTGTAATCCTTTAGTTGAATTAAATTAAGACAACCTCATGTTTTAACTTAGTATCAAATTATTTTTATTGTAATCCCCTTTTATATTATTACCTAATTCACTGCAGGCCAAGGGAAGGTGATAAAAGTTGTTGTTTTCTATTGAAGAGTGTTATGGAAGAAAGTGCCTGCTGTCACTTTTATTCACTGCTCCCACTGTGTGGGCATGGCACTCCACCCAAGGGCACTTGCATCTTCCCACTGGATGGAAGAGGACATTATGACTTACAGCTAAAGTATCCAACTAAGGGGCCAAGGTGGATCTCAAGCCCAAGTCTATGTGACTTCAGAGTCTATGTTATTTTTTTCATTAAAAAATATATTTTAGAGAGGGATAGAATGAGCAGGAGAGAGGGGCAGAGGGAGAGAGAGAGAGAGAAAGAGAGAAGATCCTAAGTAGGCTCCATGCTCAGGACAGAGCTAGACATGGGGCTCAATCCCAAGACCCTGGGATCATAACCTGAGCAGAAACCAAGATTCAACACCCAACTGACTAAGCCACTCAGGCGTCCCTCAGAGTCTGTGTTTTTAAGACATAATGAAAAACCATGGAGTTTTCTGATAGACTCAGTATCGAAAAGAAAGAAAGAAAAAAGAAAAAGAAGAAAGGAAAGCTGTGGTTCTCTTGAGAAATGAGCTCACTTTTACTTTACCAACTACTTGCCTGTAGTAAGAGCATGTTTCTCTTTCTGAAGTTGATAGCACAGAGTCAAATTTGCCACCCACTGTTCACATTTGTATAAGATTTTAAAAGATATTTCTACAGTGATTTTCTGTGTAGTTGTATTTTTTTCTTAACCTTATTTTTTCTGCACACACATTTTTCCATATATTTATTTCATTATGCTCTGTAGTAGATACTTTTGCATGTTGTCACAAACTCAATGTGATAATTACAGCTTATAAGTTTTACTCACCTATACCATCTACTAAGGTGAGTTCCCACTTTACAGATGAGAATTCAGATTCCTACAGTATAATCTGTATATGCAATATTACCCAGCCAGCAAGTATGGGAAAGAACCTATCACAAACCTGGGCTGACTTCTGCAGCATTGGAGTAGAAGGCAACATTTCCCCAACACTGTTCTCTGGTCACTAGGGTCTGAGATGTGGTAATAGATACTTACAAAAAAAAATAAGTTTTGAAAGGCCTGTGGTCACATATGTGGGTCAAAGTATGTATAGCATCTCTCGCTCCCTCTCTTTCTCTCTCTCTCTCTCTCAGGGAGTTACTAAAAATGAATATTGTAAATTCTCTATGAAGACCAGTAATAAATAAACCAGTAAGCAAATTTATAAACTACTGAGTCAAACTGGTACTTTTAAAGTTGATTTGGTCCTCTTTTTTCTTTTCACTTAAAATATCTATTAAAATCTTCTTGGAAATTGTTATTTTTAAAAGCACAGCTTGGGAAATGTTGGTAAATGAAATAAAAAAATATCAAAGCAGAAATATAAGCAGCAACTAGATGTTAGCCTGAGCTCTCTGCTAACCAGCAGTGTGACCTTCATTCAGTCACTTAACCTCTTTGGGCTGTAAGATCATCCTGTGTTAAATTATAGGTTTGAACTAGATGCCCTCAAATGCGCCTCTCAGTGCTAACATTTTTGATGCCTGACTCTAAGTGCAATCTCATTTGAGGCAGGTTCAAGTGTATACTTAGGTTTGAGGGTTGAATGTAGCATCCAGAGGAGTTTTGATTCGGGAATGAGCTCAAAAACAGTAAAGTCCTAGTTCATCAAGATATATTAGGAAGCACTTCAAAGACACAAAGGAAGAGTATCATGACCCCGTCATGGGGATGGGGATGAGGAGTAGGGAAGGAGGAACACAAGGAGCGGCAGAGAATCTTCCTTCTCCCAAAATGAAAAGGCAAGCACAGGTCCTTTGGCAGAATTTTCAGCTGCAAGAAGGAGATGAAGTAAAGAGGAGGATATTTATTAGATAATAAATTGAATTATTTTTTATTGCAAACTGGAAATTGAACTTACCTGCATTTCTTTTCCTATTTATAATATTCTCCAACTTGTAGGAAGCTCGGAGGAAAAAAAACTCGAATACATAAAAAAGTTGATGTCCCTTGCAAAGTTAAAAAAATCACATCACATTTTATGTTAGGCTTTTAAAATAAGGAAAAATAATTACACCTTGAATTGAGAACATTGTTTGACTGTAATATCTCTTTTCAAGTAGATTCTACTAATTCCAGATTTAGAAAATGAAAATGTGTTCATAGAAACCATCAGAGCAAGGCAGATGGAATAAGGTATTTGAAAAATCTTAAAGCTGCACTTGAATTATCACCTTCAGATCTGCATATTTGAAATATATTATTAAAAGTCTTTCTCTAGCACTGCTTTATACCACCTTCTGATATGTACAAAGGGGCATCATTAACTGTCCTCTATTTTCTCTGAGGACTGAATAAAGGGAGGAGAGATTTTAACAGTAGCAGGAAGAAGCTAAGTTAGCTATTAGATGAACTGGCAGGTTAATTAAATGATGCAACTACATAAATATATGCATGATCTAGATTGCCTTCTATTCTATAATTTATTCTCAGATTGGATTTGCAAAAGGACCCAGAAAGTCTTTATTCTTCTACTTCCTTTCCAACATGGAATACCTATTTAGCTCTTTGCCCAAACCCCAATAATTCTTTGAGGTGCACATAGATGCTTCTTCTTCTTTTTTTTTTTTATATAAATGGTTCTTTACTTCATGTAACACTCTATTACATATTGTTCTTTATTTTCATCAATAACATAAGCTTTGGCACTTTATTATAGGAGTATGTAAATGATGTTACATAGGCTACAGCTCTGACTTATTAGTTAATTGTTACTTATGGTTTGTCTTGCCAAATGTACTGAAAGTTCTTTCAAATCAATTCAATAAAGAGTGTCTTCTCTTTGTGCTGGGTACTTACGAGATCTTAAAGATGATGGAAACCTCCACTGTCCCAGGTCTCTAGGAGCTTAGGTCAAGTGGGGAGTGGCATGCTTGCAACTGATTAGAACACAGAGCAGCCCAGAGCAAGGGTGGAGAAGAAAGAGAAGGAAGACATTTTATGTAGGAGGTAATGAAGAGAAACTTCCTTCTGGCAGATTAATAGCCCTACTATGCAGCACAATGGCATATATTAGTTACTCATGGAATACATTTAATTGTATGAATGAAAGAAGAGATGAATGTATGTTGATAGACAAAGACATGAGGGAAGTGAAATGTAAAAAGAAAGGTAAACATTAATATTTAATAGTAAGGATTCCGTTTAACTGGCTTCTATAAGAAGGGAAGGTAAAGGAGATAAACTTGGAAAAGTGGGTAGGAACAAGGTATTTGAGTGCTTAAATTACAAAATATGTGGTTTATTCTTCATTCTGTAGGTAATGGGAAAAAAAGGTGGAATTTGAGCAGAAGAATGACATTATGGAGTGTTTTGATGTCAGTATTTTTATATCATGATTCTTACAATAAATGTGTATTGCATGGTAGGTGCTTACTGATATCTGAATTACTGTTTTGAGTTCTAATTTAAAAAACGGCAATAGGTTAGATAGAAAATGCAGGAGTCACATTCATATAAAAAAAACAAAACAAACAAACAAAAAAAACAAACAACCCTGATCTAAGAGGCAATCTTGCACTCACTGTAGAGAAGGCTATGGAAACCAAATGAGGTTCAACAAAAGAGCTAGGATCAGAACCCAGGTGTCCTGTTTCCAGGCCAAGCACCATCCTACTGGCTTAGGCCCCCGAATGTCCCTCCGGGCAACCCACTCCCACAAAGGCTTCCAAGCAGAGCCTAATCTCCTTCAATTTCACTTGAAAAGATGAAGTGCTTCAAGTTTCAAACTTAGACACCCTCTAGAGGTGCCTGGGTCAATATTTGCCTCCCGGGTATGAAGTTCTCTGTGTCTAAGCTGTATCTTACTGCTAAAGCCTAAGACCAATTTATGAGGAACTAAAATTTGAATTTGAAAATTGACCTTCATCAAATTTTATTTTACATCTTCAAACATTGATGGTTAAGGATAATAAGACTCAAACAGCATTTATTGAGCACCTAGTGTGTGCAAGGTACTGTGCCAGGGTCTGTGGGGTGGGCTGGAGTAGAACCTTCCCAGTGCAAATCCTAGTTATGCCACATACTAGGTGTTCTTAAATGAGCTATTGCCTTCCATTAGTCACTTTCCTTAAAATGAGAATAATAAAACCTACTTTTCAGGTCTTTTCTGTGGTTACAGGCAGTATAGAATTTTGTCTTTTCTAGCCAGATAAAAATAGCCAAGACAGGTCTCCACTCTCAAAGAATTTGCTGTCTAGTTAGGGAGACAAGGCTGGAGTGTGCAAAAAGTTAATTAGTAACAAAAGATTAAAATAACAGTTCCAGACAACAATAGGAAAGATGTCACAAGGCTGTATAAGATTAATTGCCAAATGAATTCTTTACACAATAATAATCCAAAGAAAGAACGAATCATTTAAGATTCAGAAGACAACCAAATTCATCACCCCCTCCTTCAATACTCTTCTATAGGTGGGGGTGGGGGGTGGGGGGGGGGGAATGTTCCTACACCCAAATTGAGAAGCCCTGGATTCTCAGAGCTCATGTGGAACTCTACCCTGGTCTTGAGAGCACTTGACCTGGTCTTCCCCTGAGTTGGGTATGTGATGGCATCTTCCCTAATAACAAGGCCATGTTCATGCTAATATTCCCTGGGGTACCTAGAATATAAGGCATTTATTCCATTAATGCATTACCTGGTCTTTTTTTATTAAAAGTGGCAAAAATGCAAGTAACTCAACCCAGCTTTTTTATATGTGAATTTATTGGCTCAATGGCTGACAAAATAGAGGGTGCAATTACTGGTTTCAGGTACCCCTGAATTCACAGGGCCAGGTGACCTCATCAGGACTCTGCCTCTTTTCATCCTTTGTCTTCTCTCCTTATTGAAGGGAGCCCCCACTCAGGTAAGCTTTCTCCACAAAGTGAATGTACATAATCCCCATAATCCTAATAGCTGTTAACCCCAGAGAAAAGAGCACCAGCCATTTCTCCAGTCTCAGGACAAGTCCCTTCCAGGATGACCTGGCATGGGAACATGTGAATTACCATTTCTTCAGAATCATGGGGAGGGATGCTGCACAAAGGAAAAAAATTCTGGGCTGACAAAATAGCAGTATATGGCCACTTCATAGTAAATTCTAAGCTTGGTCATATTTTTTATCATTGGAGATAGAGGAAAAAACTACAAAGAAATTTGTACCTTGATGAGTGTGCATACCCAACTCAGTGTGTGTGAGTGCATGTGAGTGAGTGAGTGTATATGTGAGTGTGTGTAGCAAGCAGGTGGGTAAGGCTGATGGGGATTACTAGCATTGGTGCTCAACTTCTCCCTCACGCAAGACTCACCTGAGGCTCAAAGTCCTTCAGATGGAGAAAAGATAACATAAACTCATCACCATGGTTTCCTATTATTTCTCTTATCTCCTGCCATGTTGCAAAGAAATGCTAGGTTTGAAATATCCCAGGACTACGAGAAGTCTTCATGGATTTCCATGTGTCCATGAGGACACAGCCCTGGCCAGCTGACCTGGGGCAGCGGGGGGGTGGGGGATGGGGGGAGAACAGTTCCCCTGACTGCAGCAGCCTAGCTGTGGAGGGAGCAGGTTGCACCCACTCTGTCACCTTGTGCTATGCTCAGCCCTTGAGCATCTGCTTGATTGACTCGCTGGTGCCTGTCCAGGGCATGCTGTTAAATTCCTTGGTCACAGTCCTGTTTTCCTTTTGGCCAGAGCTCTTGTTTTTTTTTTTTAAATGGATGCCTGGTCTATAATGAGCTATACAGCTCAAGGCAGGTTTAAAGACTTTCCGGGTCAGTGAGCCAGAACGAGGTACCAAAAGCAGGGGCAGATGGCAGAAAGGATGGGGACCTGTGGGGCTGCAGTGGTCTCCAGACACAGCCTGTGTGTGGGTTTCAGTGCCCAAGTGATGGGCTGCTGACAGGATCTGTCAATCAGAGGGATCTTGCAGGTGTAAGACAGCTCTTCTGTTCCCATATGACTGTCTGGAGATGCGATAATCAGTACTATGGCTGAGGGAAGGTGAGCTCTGCAGCTGCACTGACAACCTAGGGTAGGAGGGGAGGTCCTCCAGATAGAGGAAGGCTAGGCGGGAGCCTTCAAGGGGTGTCCACCTTGAAATGTATTCCAAGGAAATGAGCTGGAACTGAAGAAGGGAAGGCTAGGTAGTGCTGCATCACAGACTCCTTCTGAGTGCATGTATTCCTTCTCTCAGGAGAGAAGCGGCTTGCTGTCTGCTCCTGGGACTCCCTGGTGCTCTGTCCTCCTGGAAGAACTTTTTGCTTTCTGTGATCTAGAGCAATGCAGGAAACTCCTGGCAGCTTATTTGGATGCAGGGCTCCCTCCAGGGGCTGTTATGGGAACTGAAGTACTAAGCAGGGTCAGGCTTGTTCATCTTCTGGGTCTGTCCAGGAAGCACTGGGCCAGGCACTAGGCATTCCAGGACCAACCAGACATAACCCTTATTTTCAAGGAGCTCTCAGCAGAGGAATGAGCTCCAATAAACAATCTAGCACAGTAAGATAGGAGTAAAATGGAAGTGTATGTGCATACTCTGGAGGAAGGGACCAGAACTCCTCAGTAATCCTAGGATGCTTCCCAGAGGATGTAGCACTCTGGGGTTGAAAGAGGGAAAGACTTTTGTTTGATAGAGAAGAACATTACAGCCAGAGAGAATGACCTCTGCAAAGGCAGAGAAGACCATGTCTGAAGCTGGTGAGAGGTGGGCTCAGTAGGGTGGTAGGATGTGTGCAGCAGAAGTACTCAGATATGAGTGGAGGTATAAAAGACTATCTGGAACTTTACACACTATGTTCATGACTGCATCCAGATTCTTCCTTCAACCTCAGTTTCTTTTCCTAGGAATGAGATTCTTGACTGGGTGATAAGCACAATTGAAATATGCCTCAAAACCTGGACTGTCCAAACTTCTCAGCTGAGAGGGTCCCTCGAGAGGCCCCACAGCAGGGCTCCACAGTGAGAACCCATGGCAGAGCCCAACAGTGGAACCCTACAGTAGGAGTCCTATAACAGAACCCCATAACAAGGGTACATTGTATATGCTACTGGGCCTTTCACAATCTACCTCTGAGGTTGTGGCAGAAGCTACTATCTGCCACCTCAAGAGGAGGTAGGACCTACCTATGGATTGGTCAGTGGCTCTTACATGTGCCACCAGTCCCACACATAAAAGTCAAGAGATGGGCTGTGAACATCAAATACATTACTATGTGTCAAATGCTTCATTCACTCATTCTCTCACTTATTTCTGAGTTCAGCAAACTTTTGTTGAGCTTGTACATCACAGCACAGTTCAGCTAGGTGTTGAGAATACAAAGGAAATGGGATTTCGGTGCTAAGTCACAGAACTTGTAATTTTGAGGGAGATGTTCACCTGCATGAATAATTAGGATGCAGTGTCCAATGAGATGCCTGTTAAGTATCTCCATAGTGTGAGGGCATCCCTGAGGAAAAAGGGAAATAAACTCTTCACAGAATGCCATGGAGTTTTGGAGAAAAGCTTCCATCAAAGAAAAGTTCATAGAGTCTTTCCAGGCAGAAGCACTGACTTCTAACTTCATGTACCTCATATGGTCTCCTCCACCACCCATAATTGATGCTAGAAGGGCCTGTAGCCCTGAAATCCTGAACACAGACTGGGGATGCTGTGGCAGGTCCTACAGAGGATAGCAACACTGAATATCTGGACTTCAGATCCCTCTTAGTCTGTTCAGGCTGCTATCACACCAGGTGGCTTAAACAACAGACATTTCTTTCTCACAGTTCTGGAGGCTGGGAAGCTCCAAGATGAAGGTACAATAATGGTCAGGTACTAGTGAGGGTTCTCTTCCCAGCTGGTGGAGGCCACGTTCTCACCGTATCCTCATCTAAACTTAATTACCTCCCAAGTCCCCATCTCTGAATAGCATCACGTTAGAAGGTGATGGATTTGTGAAGGACATAAACATTCAGTGGTCCTTTCCAGTTCTAAATCTTCTGATTTATATATTTAATATACTTTTGCAAATCATTCCCACCAAAAGCTAGGTGGGGCCTCACACTCTTCACAATACATTCTGCACCCACACCCTCTGCCACTTCCCATCCCTCTCCACTGGACTGTGAGGTCCATGGACAAGTCTTGTTCTATGCTGAAATGCCAGATACTAGACCAGAGTTTGGGATTTAGTAGAAGCCTTGAATAAGTAATGAATAGACAAATATGTGAAGAAACAGACACTGAAGAAGTGGTGAACACACCTAGTCCTCCAAAACAACGTGAGCTTTTCTCCATCTTCAAGTTACTCACAGGCTCTTTTAAGTGAAAAGACAGGAGCACAGTGAAATCAGGTACCTTGCTGGCTTCAAGGCAGGGATGAACTTGTTTAATGAGATATGTGAATATGAACCCCGGGCCTGTGGGTATCCTCACAGCCAAACCGTGGTCTCAGGCAATGTTACAGCTAAAATCTTCCACAGAAGAAAGGAGAGCCTGTTTCAGGGAAAGCCATTTCCACAAGAAAATGGAAATGAGTTATGGGTCCACTTTGCATATAGATTTTACGCTCCCTCCTGGTCCACACAGAAGCTGAAGTAAACAATTCTTAGAAATGAAAGGACTCAGGTTATACCCAGACCTACCAAAGCAGAACCTGCATTTTGACAAGCCTGCCAGGTGGCTAACCAGTGTGCACCTAACAGCATGAGAGTCACTGCCCTGTGGTCCCATTTTTGTTTTTTGTTTTTGTTTGTTTTTAACATTTATTCAGTTTTTGAGAGACAGAGACAGAGACAGAGACAGAGCACGAATAGGGGAGGGGCAGAGAGAGAGGGAGACACAGAATCCAAAGCAGGCTCCAGGCTCCGAACTGACAGCACGGAGCCCGACAGGCAGGCTCAAACCCACAGACTGTGAGATCATGGCCTGAGCCTAAGTAGGATGCTTAACCAACTGAGCCACCTAGGTGACCCCTGTTTTGTTGACTCAGGGTCAGTTCTTTACCTCTGACTGTTTGCATGTCTGGCTGGATTGCTGTAGGTAGCCCTACCTACAGATTGGTCAGTGGCTCTTGGTGTGGGTGGGTGGGGACACTCTTCCTAACCCTTGAGGAGTTTTTCTGTAGTGGCATTCTTCTGCTCACACTCATCCACAACTGGGCTCTGAAACCTCTGGTAAGATGCTCTCCTTCGTGTCAAATCAATTCTGTAAATCTGTTTTGCTAACATGGTTGAAGTTCAAAAGGCATTCCCAATGAGCTGCTTCATTAAGAGGGAAGAGTAGAGCCTACCTTCCTGTCCTCCAGGAGAGGCATCACAGCATGCCTGCAACACCTACAATGAGAAAAGGCAGACCCTGCCGCAGGCTGGAGAAGATCAGGGTATGAGAGGTGGATGGAATGTTGGAGATCTCGCCATTCATTCCAAACAGAGGGTGGTTATGGAATTGATGAGCTCACTCGATGACCTGGTGTGAGGGTTGATGTGGGAATGAAGCCTGGCTTGTCCAGAGCCTCCCACAGTTCCCATGGGGCATAGCCACCCTTGACTGTGCTCTACATGGAGATTTCCAAAATCACTTTGTCTTCCCCCTGAGGACAAGCTCCGAACACTTCGGGTGCATTTTTTACTTTCTCCCTTTTCATAAAGAGGATTTTAATTCATTTTTATTTCCTTCAATCCTGGATTTATTTATTTATTTATTTATGTACGTATTTATTTTAAATATAATTTATTGTCAAGTTATCTAACATACAGTGTATACAGTGTGCTTTTGGCTTCAGGAGTAGATTCCCATGATTCATCGCTTACATACAACACCCAGTGCCAGACTGGAGATCACAAGTTGTTTCCACTAAGACCAAAAACAAATTAATGGTTAGTAATAATGGTAAACACGATCTACTCCAGCTGTGTATCAAAAACATGGGCCCTGTCTCCAGCAATCCTGCATCATTGATGTGTGGCCTTGAACACTTCTAAGGAAAAAGGGAAATTATTCTGGAATAAGAAAAACCCACTATGAGCTCTAATGAGTCATATGGTCACTTTTTCCTTCTGTTGGGCTGAAGTATGTCTCTCTTGATTTACACTAGCACAAATGTGTATCAAAAGTATCTGCAATGACATTATCTAATACTTTTCCCAACAACCAATGTCAGAAGAGCAATTCAGGCAGATGTGCATGCAGAAAACTGCGTGAGGCAAGATGGGAAATGAAGGTGGCCAGAATGAATGCTGGAGTGGGGATGATCCAGGATGACAACAAGCACGGCATTTCTGGGGAACACCAGGAGACCAAGCCACTCAGTGGCTTTTTCTGGCTCAGGATTTTCATCTGCCATTCAAGACCCTGTAATAAGTGTATACTTTGTGTTTGTCAGGAAGTGAAAAATAGAATAGAATAAAGGTCAATAAAGGACATATACGTAATTCTGGTGGGAGTCATCCTCCAATATAAGAGGTTTCTTTTATATTTTAAGTTTTGAGAGACAGCCAGGATTATGAAAATCAATGGGCAGAGAGCGCCCTCTTGTGTCCTACAGGAGTCAGTACAGTAAGTGAATTACTGTGCTAGGGAAATGAGCTTAAGGAATGTTGGAGTCTTGGACTGGAGGTGATTTCAGGGCTTGTGTTCTTCCTTCACTACACAGAAAAGGAACAAGGGACTTGGACAAGAGGAATGGAGGATCAAGGGTAGAATGTAGGTTTCTAAACGTCCAAATCCTATTGCCTTTCATTTTACTGCATTCATTTTTCATTCAGGCACAGACCAATGAATGAATCATACTTCTTCCTTTCTGGTATGTCATAATTCTGGCTTGCAGGAGGACTCTCTCATTCCTTCACCCTTTCTTTAGTTTTCTCTAATCCATATTCTCCACTCAAATCACTGCACACAGGCAACGTTGCCTCTGTTTGCACATCTAGTGTAAAAAAATATATGTAGACATTCAGCTGTTGACAACATTCAGCTGTTTAGGTAAGTGATGCTGTTTGATATCTTGTTCCCATCTTTGCCACCCAGAGTCATGTTGCTGCCCTGTGTGTACTGAGCTAATGGCTTCTAATCTCTGTTCTGTGCTGTGTATGTGCACAATGTGCTTGCCTCTTGACCACCCAGCTGACGTGCACCATGAATGTCTGCAGCCCTCTTCCACCAGCATGTCCGTGGGCATTCTCCCAGGTGCACCCTTAAGGACACACATATCTGGGGCTGATCTGGACCCAGAAGTGAAATTGCTGGGTTACAGAATATCATTTATTTAATCTAAGTGCTTCCGGATCTCTCTTCAGAATAACTGCTTCCACAAGTTTTCTGATATTTCCTGTATCCCCTACAACACTTGACATTATCCACCTTTCCAATCTTTCCCAGTCAATTAAGTGTAAAGTTATTTCATTCCCTTTTCTCATCATTTTAATCTCTATTTATCAGATCACCAATGAGATGAAGATCGCTTCCTGCAGTGATAACCACGTGAATTTCATCTTTAAATTGCTCATATATTTTGCCTATTTTCCTTTATAATTCTTTTCTTTTTTTAATGATTTGAATAATTTATTTGTAGAAACAAAGTACTAATTCCTGTTTTTTTTTTTTAATTCATTACAAACATCTTCTCCTAGTAAGTCAACTATTTTTTTTTAACGTTTATTTTTGAGACAGAGAGAGACAGAGCATGAACGGGGGAGGGTCAGAGAGAGGGAGACACAGAATCTGAAACAGGCTCCAGGCTCTGAGCTGTCAGCACAGAGCCCGACGCGGGGTTCGAACTCACGGACCGCGAGATCCTGACCTGAGCCGAAGTCAGCCGCCTAACCGACTGAGCCACCCAGGCGCCCCTAAGTCAACTATTTTTAAAACGTTTCCTTCATTGACCAGAAATGCTTAATTCTGACACACTTAGAATCATCAGTTTTCCTTGTGCTTTTGCTTTTGAAGTTATTTATAGAAATTCAGAAAACCCTTCCCCTGTTCTAGTTCACAAAGACATGCTCCAACATTTCCTTCTATTGATTATATAATTTCACTTCACATTTCACTTTTTAAATCACACAGAATCCAGCTTTGAGAGTGACATTAGGCAGCAAAGGATCTGACTTATTTCATTCTTGAATTCAAACTGCTTTCTACTTGTCACTTACACAAGGCATCACACCAAGCCCACAAGGAAACTGCAGGCAGATCTGTAAGCCTTAGACCTGATTCCACGTGCTCAGCTCCCTACGTCGAGGGAACAATCCCAAAAGCTTTTTTTCAGGATGGGCAGAACCCAAGATCTCTTTCAAGTACCCCCAGGCATTCCTAGCCTTCATGATATCCCATCAGGAGTGGGTCCTTAAAGTCTCATGTTGCTATATGAGAAGCTTGTAAGCTGACCTTATCTGATTTTCTCAATGTCACATGAGGGAACCGAGGTCTCATGCAGACTGGCTCCTCATGTTCAGAAATCAGTGTCTGTTGCAGGCCTCTCTCAAGGAAAAGGCATCAGGCACCTTTTGTAGGTAGGTTAATAGGGAAGAGCAAAAAAATCCACATGTGCCACTTACCATCATCCCCTGAAGACTTCACTATCAGACAGCTAAGTATTTCCCCACACTATCTTTTAAATATTATGTCCCTAGGAATCATTCAGAGCTTACATAAGAATTGAAATTGACTTGGGGCTTTTGTCTCCTTGAAGGAAGAGAACTGGGTGAAATTCATGTACCAGCATATAAAGGATTATGAAGTGGGAGGCAGGAGATACATTTTTCATCCAACCTGAGCACTGATTTCAAATCACTTAGTTCCTCTGAGCCTCAGTATCTTCATGATAATGACAACAATGATGATGGTGGTGGTGGTGGTAGCATCACACGTGGTTTCACAAGGGTGGGCCAGTGAAGGTGACAGCTTTAGAGGTCTACAACACAGAGTAGTGGTGAGATCCAGTGATTTGTCCCAGAAATGACCCTCTCCTCAAAAACCTGAGTCATTAAGATGGAAACATTTTTGGAATAGGGGACAGGACAAATTATTTGGACAAGTAAATGTAGAATTAGGCAGAAGTAGCCAATTTTTTTACCAAAGATATACATGTAATGACTTGAAAAGATGTCTACAAAATATTAAATAAATAAAACATAAATACAATAGTATTGCATCCCTCTGTCTATTAAAAAAACACAAGTGGGTGCCTGGATGTTCAGTCAGTTAAGCATCCTACTTTTGATATTGGCTCAGGTCACGATCCTGGGATCATGAATCCAGCCCTGCATCAGGCTCCATGCTGGAGCCTGCTTGAGATTCTCTCTCCCTTGTCTGCACCTCTCCGCTGCTTGCATGCTCTCCCTTTCTCTCTAAAATAAACAAAGCAAGAAAGGTGTGCAGATTTTATATACATTTTTGCATGAAAAGAATAAATTATGTAAAGAATATGCAGTACTTTTCTAAAATTCTAAAACATCGTAATATCAGTATAGACGGGAGAGGCAAAGACTATGGATTTTATATTAGATTTTTTTGTATTTTTCAAGGTATTTCAATGAACATGCATTAGGTTCAAAATTCAAATAGCAAAACAAGCTATAGGATGATTGGGATTTTGGAGACAGATTCAATTGCTGTTGGCCCCTTCCAGTTTCCATATAGATTTATACATATCAGCAGAATCCATGCCTCAAGAAGGCCCCACTCTCCTAGGCCTTATCTATGGCTTTCTGTTGTTTCAAAGGTCAAGTGTGCCTGAACCATGAGGAAATGGGACTCTCTGATGTCCTGGCCTTGCCCTAAAGAATATTCTCTTCCTGATTAAGTGGTCAGAGTCTTCAGGGAAAATGGGTCATGTGTTTTTCTTGGCCAAGTCTTTTAGGGCCTCAGGTGTGAAAGGCAGCACTGCCGATAAGCAGTCTGTGTGGCAAGTGAGGGTGTTCAAACCTGCAGAAAATAACAGTAAACCCAGGCCTTCCATGCAACCTTTGCACCCCTACACCATCAACAATATCCCACAAGTTTTTCTGAACACCTCCCAACAAGCGCCTCTTAGAAATGTCAGCCATTCTTTAGAGAGGCATAGGAAGAATGAAGGGATGTGCCTGTTAGAAAGCCTTCTCACATTTGTGTCTCTGTTAAGAAGAAGCTCTAAGACCCAATGAACCTGTTCTCAGGCCCGGTCCTGGGAGAAAGTTGGCTTTTCTACAACCTAGTAATAAAAGTCTGATAAGCATATAGCAGATTGCCAAACCAATCTTGACAGTGTCATAGAAATATTGATCCTACAGTCACTTCTGATATCTGTCAGTGTCAATATTTTGCATCCTTGTGGTTACTTTGAGAGAAAGAATGAGAGAAATGCCTGCTGCATTCCTCTGTCCTGTGTGACAAAATGCTGCTGAGGCTGACAGGAACAACAGGGAAACTTGAGAGGTTCACATCTCTGCTGTCTTCCTCTTTGTTTTGATTCTCTTGTCCTGAGGTATTTGCCATAGACACTGTTTGGCTAGAACCTGAAAATCCCTGCAGGAAAGTGTGAGGGTGGTGCACAGGGATGGGGCAGGTTCTGTGTATGATTATTGACTCTGTCCTTCACTGTTTACAATTTTTGAAACAGGACTAGAAGATACGGTTTCCGATTGCTTTCTTTCCAACTATATCAACATTTAAAGCACTTAGAAATCTGTGTTGCAAAGAAACTGGGTAATGATGAATGATCATGGATACAGCCAGATCTGCTACTCATATTTTTGTAAGAGTAAATAAATTAGATTAACAACAGGAGTGTCCTATCACTCACCCTCTGCAAACCAGTCTAAACTGGCCAGTTCATCAGGGATCTTGGGGTCAAGTTCCACTCACTGTTGGCTATTACTCTCCCCAGCTCTCAGCTTCCCTCTTCCTGGGAGCTGGAATAAAGGGTCTCTAAAGTCAGGTGGCAAAGTCTTCATTTGTCCCCTTCAGGCTAAAGGCTTACATTTTCTTCTCCACTTAAAAGGGAGCTGAACACGCAGAAATGCATTATAATGAACTAATACCAGAAATATGTGTAAGTAAAGTTTCTAGAATTCTGAGCCTCCTACTAGCCAAAGTAAAGACAGGAGTCACCATTAAACTAGCATCAGAAAAATCAGATCTCTGAATCAGAAGGAAATTTAGAGGTCTTGTAGTATAGCTCAAATATGATACATAAATCCCTCATATAACATCTGAGGCCATATGTCAGGGAAGCCAAGTAGATCTGTTACTTGGTGGTCTTAGAAAAATGAAGGATTAACATTTAAAATGAGTTCTAGAAAGATATAGATGTTTCAAGTAGATTTGCATATTGAGAGGAAGAATGTGGATTGACTTATTCTGTAGGGCCCTGAGGGCTCTCCAAAGATTGAACAAGCTATCTTGGCAAATAATGAATGAGATTCCCATTATTGGAGTCATTCATGTAGAGAATAGATGGCATGGGATGGAGGATAAATTAATATTTAAGAATATACGTTTTGGAATAAGTCAAACTGGTTTTGAATTCTGGCTGTGCTAAATACCATCTGTGTGACCTTGGACCACTATTCTAAGTCTGTTTTTTTATTCACAAAGTAGATATGGTTATTCATTGCTCTACTTTTAAGGGATTTGGGGAGTTTTCAAAGAAATACTGTGTATAAAGCACATAGCATTTTACTTGGGTCAATAAATGGTAAGTTTCTATTGCTATTGTTTATAATAGGTTGGCAAAAGCATTGTTGGGGGTTAGGATGTCAAGACCAAATGATATTTCACCTTCCTCCCAATACTATGACTTCACACTCACAAGCTGTTTATTGAGAATTTGTTGTGTGGCTGGCACTGAGAGAGGCATGCTGAGTGCACAGGGTCGGTGAGGTTGACATAATCCTCACTCTCATGGAGCATGCAGTCTAGATTCTGTGATGGCTTGTGTGAGGGGCAGGAGAAGTACTGACTTCTGTTCTAGTGGCAATAGATTGACTTAGTGCTGAGAGCTCCCCACATCTCATATCTCTTGGGTTCCCCTTGTTAGAATATTGCTAATATAGTCGCTTAGCATTCCTTCTCTTTGGCCCAAGAGGTCTACGGGAATATACTGTATTGGACACTGCTGCTACCCAGTTCACATTCTTTTCCTCTGTCCACCTTTTATTTCAGCCAGTGCTGCAATGAGAAGCTTCCTACAGATATAAACAAAAACCATCTCACTTCAGTTGCACCTTGCTTTTCTGCTCCAGGGCTTTGTGGTGCCTACAGGAACCTTCTAGGCACTCAGACAATAACGTGAGTGTGAGCGAGTTAACAACCAAGGAGCGACCCATAACAAATGAGGAAGTGGAGGTGGAGGATGTGTTCTTCCCTCTCCACCCCTCAGGCAGGTCATCCTGAGATGCATTTACATGGCTCCTTAGAAGAAGTCTGCAGGATTGAACCCCATCTGAACCTCAGTTTAGATTTAGAGACTAAGTCAAGATCTCTCTTTTGTATTGACTTTTTCTCCTTCCAAGTTTCACCCTTCCTGGTCGCCCACACCTGTCACCTGCAATCACTTCCACAAACAACCTGTCTTCACACAAACCCTTGTCTCTGCCTCTGCTCTCCTGCATCAGTAAAGTCTGTATCCCAACACTCAGTCGAAGTCCCTACTAAATCTCAACCTTTGCAGTGCCTGGCTGGCTCAGTCAGAAGAGTGTGTGATTCTCGATCTTGGGGTCATGAGTTCCAGACCCATGTTGGGTATAGAGATTACTACAAGATAAAAATAAAAATATGGGGCACCTGGGTGGCTCAGTTGGTTGGGTGTCTGACTTCGGCTCAGTCATGATCTCACAGTCCGTGAGTTCAAGCCCCGCATGGGGCTCTGTGCTGACGGCACAGATTCTGTGTCTCCTTCTCTCTCTGCCCCTCTCCCGCTCACGTTCTGTCTCTCTCTGTGTCAAAAATAAATTAAAAAATTAAAACATAATTATAAAAATAATAATAAATAATATTTGGTATTCAGAACCCAAATGTTCATTGAGGAAGAGGTTGTGCCGGTGGTATGTCCCAGACCCACTGTGGAGACTCGTCAGATTATTACAGGCACACTGCCATGCCCTGTGTTTATCCCAATATTATACTCAGAGTTAACTCACTTCCTTAGCACTTAACTTTTGTCTAATACACAGAGAATTATGCTTTCTCTGCATATTATATTATATATAGCTATATAGGTAATATTATAGCAGTTCCAAAAATATAGTTTAGACTTTACAAAGTTATTCCACCTTTGATCACTAAGCAGTTCCTAGAAGTAAGTAGGGTAAGTACAAGAATGAGTTTTCCTTTGGGTGATATCCCACAGGTAGAACTCACCAAAATCTCTTTTTTTGAGATGAATAATACCCACTTTTTTTATTTTCTTAAATGCTTTGCCCCTCCCTAAAACTCATAGGAAGATTATGTTGTTATTGTTTTTCAATTATAGTAACTGTTTAGACTCCCATTTATTTCCTTAAACACAGAGTTCTTTAACAACATTTTGAATGATTGTCATAGTACTTTTTTAAAAATTAAGATATAGTTCGCATACCACAAAATTGGCCATTCTAAAGTTTACAATTCAATGTTTTTTAGCATATTCCCAAAGTTGTAAACCCATCACCATTAGTTAATTCTGGAACATATTTGTCATTAGTAAGAAACCCATATGCATTAATAGTCTCATAGCCTCACCAGTTGCTATGTTGCTATCTTCCCACTGCATAACTTAATTTTGCCCATTTCAGAATGAGATTCGTGAATCAGAGCACAATGTTCCCTTAGGAATACAGAGTGACAAAGGACTGTCCTGGATGCACAATCTTAAGTGCTTTGCTAACTCTTTGACTTTGGACAAGTATTTGATCCTTTCTGAGCCTGTTTGCCATTTGTAAATGAGAAGACTGGGCTATATAATGAAGACTACTTTGGGATTTGCAGGATCTTAAGAATACATTTTCTAGGGGCGCCTGGGTGGCGTAGTCGGTTAAGCTTCCGACTTCAGCCAGGTCACGATCTCGCGGTCCGTGAGTTCGAGCCCCGCGTCAGGCTCTTGGCTGATGGCTCAGAGCCTGGAGCCTGTTTCTGATTCTGTGTCTCCCTCTCTCTCTGCCCCTCCCCCGTTCATGCTCTGTCTCTCTCTGTCCCAAAAATAAATAAACGTTGAAAAAAAAATTTAAAAAAAAAGAATACATTTTCTAGGAGGCAGATGAGTGCAAAGTCTCCAGAATTTTTAATGAATGTTGATAGATGCATTTTTCTGAATCCACATAGCAAAATTTTGAGAGACTCTAGCACCTTCTTCACCACTTAAGAAATGAACAACTAATGGACTTGCCAATAAAACTCCTTTTGCAGCTCTAACATCTCAGTAGTGTCTATAGTTTACCTTTGAGAAATAGTTTCAAGAAGTGACTTGCCCAAATCACCCAGAAGGTACCACAAGTACACAGCACATGTCTGAATCTTGGGCCAGTGATTTCTCTGGGTCTTTGCTATTCCTTTGATAAATGTTGTGCTTCAAAATCAGAAAAATCTCCAAGTCTTATTTTGTACATCTAAATATGCAATGAATACTACTCATCTACTGGTAATACTAGTTGCCCCTCAAAGAGACAATATGAGGATTTTAAAAAGGGCCCTTCAATGGAGTAAACACTCAGTAAATCACATTTTTATTCTTTGCTTTTGAGAAGGGATCGTGGTTACATGTTTTACAAAATACCCCTGCAGCACACATACACACACGTTGCAAAATTCCTTGCTGAACTAGTAGGAACCATATACACAATTTTTTTTTTCCTGACTGAGTTGTGAAATTGCTTGGATGTCTGAGCTCTGTGTTGGTTCTCTTGAAGCACAGTAAAACTTTTGGTTGTCTCAAACCATTTCACTGTGCTTAGATGGGGCAAAACCATCATCTCTGGTAAGATCTGAGGAGCTGTGAATTTCCTGCCTCTCTTGCACAGTACTTCACACACACCAATGTGGAATATCTTATTTTTTCAGATGAAACATATCTGGGTGTATTTAAAAACATCGTCTCTCATTTGACCTTTTAAGACTGTGCACTGCAGGGAGAACCACTGTTCTTTCCCCTCAGTCCCTTTGCTGGGAACATCCATATTCACCTGGATGGGTGGAAAAGAGCCTAGTTTGCTGGCAAAGGATGTGTGGTGCCTCTCAGGAGATTGGTGGCTGCCACTGTGCTTGTAGGAACATATGGAGCTCAGGGTGTGACCCTGCCTGTCCACCTCCTGGTCTGCACAGAGTCCTGGGAACTAACACCAGTCACCCCTAAGCTCATGTCCTCTAAGTTATGCCTGGTGCAGTTTCATACTCATACTTCCCGCTGCCTGCCCTGACCACCCAGCCAGTGTGAGCCCAGGCAATGGGAGCTAATTATAACATCAGCTTAGACACAACCTAATTATAAAGGAAACTGCAACAAACAAGATGGATTTATGCATTCCAAAATCAACTGAATATTACCTTAGGTTGTATCCTTTTTAGGAATAAACCACTAGCTAGTTCTCTCCATGGTGTTCTAACATCTGATAGTAGAGAGTAGATGTGTATAACTATGTCCCTTTGTCTGCCTGCCAGAGGATTTAGAGCTGGGCCGCTGTTCATCTATGTCCCCGGGTGACCTGGTATCCACTTATCCCCAGGGGGGATGTTGGACAGAGATTGTGAATTCTTGAGCCTAAATCATCCTGTAGGAGAGAATTTAGCAACTGGCAGAAGCAGGGCCAAGGGGTTCCAGGAGCTTTAGACAGAACAGGGACACGCAGGGAAGCACAGAAAATTGACATTGAAAGTTGCCTGTTTGAAAGACACGACAGCCTTTGCTTGCTGCAGAGCTAATTATTATGCAAATTTATGCTAATAAACTCTGCCTTGAATGTTGTTGAGAAGCTGCCTTTTCCCGTTAACATAGCTGTAATGAGAGGTAAATTTGTAATGCAGATGCCCGAGGTAATATATCCTAAATCACTTTATGGTGTAACGGACTCTTTCTCACCCCACCCCACACAAATGTCAATTTAAATTAGCTTTTGCTTTGCATATTTATTGAAGCTTTATTTATTGTTAATATGTACTAAGGACACCAACTAAACAGCCCCCACTACTTGTTAGAAGTGGAATTTAGCAGAGAGCCGGGGATTGGCATTTGTTCATCAGGAGATGGTAGATATTTTTTTTTCTTCTCCCAGACAGAGCCACAGTATCAGCTTGGATGGTGCCAGAATTGCTCACGTGCCTCCATCCTCCTCTGAGCTTGCTATCATATTGGGTTCTACAAGGAGAGAGCAGTTCTAAGACAGTAATTATCATAGGGCATTTCTCCCATCCAAGTACTAACCAGTCCTGACTCTGCTTAGCTTCCGAGATCAGATGAGATCAGGCGCGTTCAGGGTGGTATGACCGTAGACTATTATAGAGCATTTCTAAGAGTCAATAGTCTTTGCACCTCTACTTCTTTGCACCTCTACCATCCAGAGGTGCAGAAGCTTGCTCCTGCCCAGGAAAGGGAGTGCAATTGACCCCTTTGGAAGCTTACACAGGTACATGCACACATGCGTACACACACACACATAGGCACTTAGGTCCACATGCTCTCACACACTCTTATCTACATGTTATGGCTCATATACAGTGTCCTGACCCCGTTCCCCTTGTGCTCACTCCCATTTGTGTAGATCAGGCACACCTTTATTCTGATAGTCTTGTGCAAATCTTTTCTTGGTGTCTACACCTGGGGCCAACACACACAAGCCACCACTCCCCACGTACCCCAGCTATGGTCTTGGGGTACCACTCTGTCATGAATCGGAAGGTGTGGCATATGTGCTCTGAAAAGTTACTGCAAGTAATTCTGATATGAACCTTCCCTGGCTTGGTAAAGACACAGCACTAAACCATGAGTAATTTTCTTCTAGCTCCGGTTCTGTCCCTTTTTAAAACATAGAATGACTACTATACGTCAGTCATAATGTTAAGCATTTTACTTGCATTTTCCCCTCACAGTAGCTTTTTTTTTTAACTAAAGTACAGTTGATATAGTGTTACATTAGTTTCAGGTGGACAACACAGTGATTTGACAAGTCCATATGTTATTATGTGTTCACCACAAGTATAGTTACCTCTGCCCCTATACAACACTATTACAGTACCATTGACTATATTCCCTGTACTGTACCTTTCATCCCCATGCCTTATTTATTCCATACAGTTACTTTTGATTTAGCAATTTTATGCCTATTTTGGAGATGGGAAGACAGGCTTTGTGGTTTAAATTAACCTTCCCAAGGTTCTCCACTTATTGCACATGGTAAATTAAATCTAAATACATGTTATTAGGTTCCAAAGCTCATGTTCTTTTCACTACACCATTCTACTTCTTAGCTAATATCTCAGTAAATTTATATTTTATCTCCCTCTATAAATTAAGATGTTGGATTTGAAGATCTCAAAAGTTCTTTGATCCCTCTAGTGCCAAATGATGTTATTCTATGATAATGGAAGTAATTATCTCTTGATTCTAATCTGGTCTCTTCATCTTTCATTGTGACCTAAGTGTAAACTGGTTACTCGCTTAAAGATCTTTGAGTGCTGTTACCTACCTCTTTAGTTGCTCATAGGTTTCTTCTAGGGCACCTTGACCCTTACCAGCATGGAAAATGAGCATATAAAGAATCTGGGCTAACTGAACACAGTACGATATCAACCAGATGTGTTCATTTATGTATACATATATTCAGAGAATGCCAAAATATCCATCTGCTAAGAATCGTCTCAGGTATTTATGTGTCACGTCCCTATAATTTTCTTCATTAGCATAACTCCTTTGAATCAAGCTATCAGGACACTTGGGGAACATGTAAATCCACATGACATGGGGCAACATATCAAGTGTTTGTGCCAGATAATTCATGGATATATATTTATCAGAAATCAAGCTAAATAGGAAGCATTGCAAGAACAGAGACATGAATTTTGATGAAGAAATATGCTGAGAACTGTCTTTCTCCTCTATGGTTTCTACATCAAGAAGACTATTGCTGCTATAAATCACCCCTCTGTAAATAAAAATCCAATTAATCAGATTGTTTTTAGCTCAGATTTATTAAGGAAAAAAATCATCTTGTGGCAATTTAGGGCAAATTATTGAAGCAAGCTTTGAGGTCTTCTTCAACTCCTGGTACCCATGCGCTGCCCGAATCCTAAGCTCTGTTCCAAATAAGCCAGAATGTCTTGATTTCACATAGAGTTTCAGAATGTTGGCTTAAGGAAGTACACTAGGTTATAATGCTGAGCTGGAATCAATACACAAACTATTGGCATCAATCTTTGATACCTTAATATAAATAAGTTTATCAGATCAATTTTCGCTGTGACAACGTGCTGAGAAAAGGCTTTTAAAAAGGCATACTATTTCATGTTTAGAAAGAAAATACATGGGTGAGTGGGTGAGATCAAGCCCTGTATCGAACCTTGTGTTGAGCCTAGGTCAGGCTCTGTGCTGAGCGTGGAGCCTGCTTATGATTCTCTCTCCCTCTCCCTCTGCTTCTGCCCCTCCCCATCACTTGTATTCATTCTCTTTCTCTGTCAAAAATTAATAAAATTTTAAAAATAGAAAGTACATTTTCTTTATTAAAATTCCCCAAAAGTGAAAACACTGAACAAAATAGAAAAGAAGGTAATAATTATCTATAACTCCACCCTCAAAAATAACCATTCTTGGGTCACCGGGGTGGCTCAGTTGGTTAAGTGTCTGACTCATGATTTCAGCTTAGGTTGTCATCTCACAGTTCATGGGATTGAGCCCCACATCGGGTTCTGCACTAACAGTGCAGAGCCTTCTTGGGATTCTCTCTCCCTCTCTTTCTCTCCCCTTCCCCCCCTTGCACACACTCTCTCAAAGTAAATAAATTTGTAAAACTGATCATCTTTCAAACTTCTCTATAGGGCAGAGTTGATAAGATATTGCATATATATATCATGAATATTTTCCCAAGGAAGAACGGATTTTGAAATGTAGGATGTACAACACCTCACCCCAGGAACCGGCAGAACTGGGTTTGAGCCACATAGAGCATCAGGGATGACCATACTGATCCCTGAGGGAAGGAAAACAGGATGGCAGGAGGGAGCAGTGAATAGGATAATGGAAGGCTACAAAAGACACCTCTATCCAAGTCACCATTTTGCCAAAGTGCAAAATTTGGGCATACAATTGATTCAAATCCTTCAGCCCTTCTGAGTCTTAGTTTACTTCTTGGTGAAATAAGAAATTCAGGCTAGCACATCTCTGAAGTTCTCTTCAATCTAAGGGTTTGTTCCACTTGAAAACGGATTGCAATTCTGCTGATCCTGAGTTCTTTCAAAGCTTCAGCCAGCATCAGGGGTCAGAGCTGCCAGGTTCAACAGTCCCTCAGTCCAACCCCCAGAGAGTCCCTCTAAATAGATTAGAATTTGTGGCTTTTAATGGGAACATTGAGCAGTGATTTGCAGTAGGAAGCGCCTGGAACCTGGATACAGAAGGTCCTATTCAGATTCAAGCTATATCCTTTACTGACTATAGAACTCTGAACAAATGTCTTAACCTCTTTGAGCTTCAGTTCCCAATCTGGTAAATGGCACTAATTATACATACTTAAAAAAAATGGTTGTGACACTGTGCTTATATATATATATGTATATATAATATATATAATATATATAGAATATATATAGAGAATATATATAGAATATATATAGAATATATATATTCTATATATAGCCATGTTCTGCAATTTCTAAAGTACTTTATACCTTAATTGAGCCACAAAGTAGAGAATAAGAACTCAGTGATTCTTGGGGTGCCTGGGTGCCTTAGTCGGTTGAGCGTCCGACTTTGGCTCAGGTCATGATCTCGCAGTCTGTGAGTTCGAGCCCCGTGTTGGGCTCTGTGCTGACAGTTCAGAGCCTGTAGCTTGCTTTGGATTCTGTGTCTCCCTCTCTCTCTGCCCCTCCCTGACTCGCACTCTGTGTCTCTCTATCAAAAAATGAATAGAGGCGCCTGGGTGGCGCAGTCGGTTGGGCGTCCGACTTCAGCCAGGTCACGATCTCGTGGTCTGTGAGTTTGAGCACGGCGTCAGGCTCTGGGCTGATGGCTCAGAGCCTGGAGCCTGTTTCCGATTCTGTGTCTCCCTCTCTCTCTGCCCCTCCCCCGTTCATGCTCTGTCTCTCTCTGTCCCAAAAATAAATAAACGTTGAAAAAAGAATTAAAAAAAATGAATAAACGCTAAAGAAAATTAAAAAAAAGAACTCAGTGATTCTTTAGAACCAATTGTACAGCTCATTATTGACCTTTTTTTTTTCTATTTTATTTGTTTACTGGTTTTACTGTTCAGATCACTTTCATCTTTATCATCTTAGTACAGTTTTACAAGGATGTGGGGGATACATGACATGAGGTGGCAGCATCATTTGATGGATGAATGGAACCCCAGGGTATTCCAATGGCTGCACATGGTATACAGTAACTTCCTTGTTGCTGACTGCCAGAGTCAGGATTTGGAAGTGTATTTAGCCAGATGTATTGAAAATATTTCAAGACTTAGGTCAGGCACTCTAAGTTTGGTTCCTTGAACTAACAAGGAAGCTCTAGCAAGTGTTGTATCCTCTCTGGACCTAAGTAACGTCTTCTTTAAAGGATAGTGTATGGTGGGCACTGGCATTTTCTAAAGTCTCTTTCCAGTACTGTTAGCTCATTATTTTGAGTGTTTACAGAGTATTTCTACTGTTTGGAGAAGGGCTATGAGTTAAAGTTTCACTTTGTTCACTGGTTATAGGATTGGTTCCCCTCAAGGGAAATGGCTGTTAGCATGAGCAGAGGTGAGATAAGCCAGGGTATCTCTCACTTTCCCATTCACCCTGGATATGCTCCCTTCCTTGGTAAACAGCTATCGAAAGGGGGCTGCTGGCACACAGTCCTAAATGGACTGAGGAAACAGGATTCTGGGCCTCTCTGGTCTTTATGCCCAGGGGATGTTTTTCTTCTATCAGGGAGTTAAGGAACAACTAAAGGAGCCTTCCTCTCAAGCGGAGTACACTGTTTGGGGAGAGAAGAGGTAGTCACAGGAAAGATCTCATAACACAAAATGGGCCGCCAAGCTGTACGTGTTGGGGTTCAGCCTCTGAGCATTCATGTTAAGAGGAGGCTCAAGGAAGGTTTCATCCAGGATTTGAGGGATGAAGAGTTTAGATAGGTGGAGGGAGGAAGGAAGACACTCTGGACAAAGGAGCTTAGGAGCATAAGCACATGCTGGCAATGCGCCTGCCTGTGAGTGGGCAGGTACCTTGGCCTAGATGACCAAGGCAGTATCTGAACTTTACCTCTGTAATCATTCATATCCCACCCCACCTTGTAAGTCCACTAAAAGTACCCTGTCCACACTGAGAAGACATCCAGGGAGAGGCTGACAGAGGGCCTTTGTAATCTTTGTTCCCTGTCTGCAAAGACTGCAGACAAGTGTAAGACTATCATGGACCACAGGGCTCCATGATGAGGCTTATTGCCAGTGCCCTTTCTAGCCAAGTTTGGCCACTGTGCTGGAAGGAAAAACATAACAGTGTACTTACATAGGAGAAATAACATGTAAGCATTCACTTGTTTTTAGCATTGTCATATGCTCCGGGCTCCCCTGTGCTATGGGCAGTGCCGTGGAGATGGCCTGCCTCAGGAAGGAAGGCTGACTAGGTGACAGAGCCCCCCCCCCCCCCAGGATCACAGGCAGCAGTGGGGTGCATCCTCTAAATCCACCCTTCGAATGCCACCTCGTTATATTGGTGGGTTGGCAGGCACTTGCATACATTGTTTAGAAGTGCACTTTCCCACTTTGCCCTACATCTTGTAGCTCTATTTCAGCTGTCTGGCCCAGGGCTTGGCACAGGGATCCACTTTCTTTCATAACAATGCCCCTGTTCCCCGTGGGGCTTCACACCCACTCACATCCAGCATAAACACAATGATTCCTTTTCCAAGCACCAGATTGGAACCATTTCCTATGCATCCTGCTCTCTTCCATCTGGGGCCACAAGCTATGCTCATCACTGAGGATATCAATCCTTATTTGCACCCCACTTCAGACCCCTGGCAATTCCTCCATCCTTGTTTTCTTTTTCTCCTTGTACTTATCATTATTGAACATATTTTACAGATGGAACTTGATGAATGTCTACCTCAGTGACAGAATACAGACTCCAAAGCAGATTTTTATCTGTTTTGGCCAGTGTTATATATCTTTAGCACATAGTAGGCCTCCAATAAATGTTTTTGGAGTAAATGAATAAAACCTTTTTAAATTTCTTGCATTACATTCACTTTCTTACATTCACGTGACTATTGCATGTCAGGCAATGTAGATACAAAAACAAGATTCTGGCCCTGCCCTCAAAGAGATCTATAATTTGTGAGGTTCTTACTAAACATGATCCTGATACAGCCCTATAGTCCCATTCATCTGCTCCTAATGAAAGGCAAGCTTGGTGTCAATCCATCCTAGGAAATAATTTCACAAAGCATATTCACAACATAGAGTGCATTTCTCCCTCCAATGGACTTCTGGGGTGGGAGGCACCAAAGAAAGATGGCCTCTGAGTGGCCACATGGGGACTTCTAAAAGACACAGTCTCTTGTAGAATCCAGCTTTTAGCTCTTTCTCCCCCTTTGGCTCTCCACACTTTTCCCAGGTGTGATTACCAGGTGCTGTATAGCTGCAGCAAACTTCTACGCTTCCAATGTGGCAGGACTACCCACCCACCCATTGTCTGGCTGACAGGTACTGACTCCTGTCCTATGGGAAGGCCAGCTGCACTTGGGCCTCAACCAGGAAACCCCGTAAGGTTGATATGCAGAGTGGATGTGTAGTGCTAGTGATTGCCCACCAAGTGGAGACAAACCTCTATAAATGAGCTAAGAGACTGCACTCTGATCAGGCATCATTTCTTCAGCTCCTCAGCCTTCTCCTTACAGGAGTCATCTGCTTTTCCTGTCCCTGCACATCAGGGCCATACATTTTCCCCCTCCTCGCCATGCCTGACTCTCTACCTGAACCTTACCTGCCACTCTAATGCTTATCTGACTCTATCTGGGGCCTTATTGCCCCCTCCTTGCCTTGTTTAACTGCCTAGCCAGGACTTAACTTCCCCTCCAAAGTCTTGTCTGATTCTCTACCTGGGGCCTTACCTGCCCCTCCAAAACCCTGACTCTATGTACCATTCTTTCCTTCCTTTGCATCAGGGCCACCTCTATTTTTTTTTTTTTTTCCTCCAGCCCCTTCCGTATAATCAGCCCAAACACAAGGGGCTTTAGGAAACCATTTTTTGAAAAACAGATGTTAAAGCAGTATCTTCCTAGCCCTGTCTGCATCTGACACATTCAAGTGATCAAATCCTGCTCATGGTTAACCAGTTTGACAAAAACATCCAGGAAATTTTTCTCAATTCAGAAACTGCTTTGAAGATCTGTCTCATATTAATGATCACAAACTGCTCTGTAAATGACCTTTTTTTGAGAATGAGGCTGATGAAAACCTTACAGCATATAAATAAGACCCAAAGTCATCATTCAAATCCTATTAAAAGAGTGCTAACACAGACATGCTTCACAGTCTCACTGCATGAACATCACTGAAAAATCTCACAGAGCCATGGAATATGGATCCATAAGACTTTTTATAAGAGTACAGTGTACCTTTATGCCTTTTTGACACCATGAGATGCTGTCTAGTCTGTTGTGCTTAACAAGAAAAACATGACAGGTGGAAAAGAGACCTCTGGAGAGTAGCCAGAGCCTGAGAGAACCAACCACTGGGTTCCTTCTCTCTCCCTTGGCAGGACACAAACTGTCAGTTCTAACTCAGGACTTCACCACTCTGGTTCACTATTATAGACTGGTGCAATCAGAAAGGGGCAAGAAGGAGAAGGACAGACTAGACTTGGCCACTGGCATAGCTGGTGTCTTGACAGACAGATCCTGGGTGCACCAGGAGGTGCTGACAGAGTAACTAGAATACAACAGAAAGACAGCATGATATCTAAAAACCCAGAGAAGTTCAGTGTGGAATGATGGTGATGGATACTAGGCAGATATAAGGATGGAGCAGTTGTCTCCATAGACACTGGGGTTCTGCAGGGGCATCTGAGAGCACCCACACCAGGGGAGCCCAAGGCTACTCTTGCTGCAGGCTGGCTACATGCAGTGGTAATAGGAAAAAGACAGAAGCCCATTTATAGACAGAGAAGTATGGAATACAGTCTACCAAAGCAGCACCTCAAACACAGGAATGATGCCTGGGTGGAATTATCAAAATTGGTGTTAGTGGTATGGTTGTCGAGACAGTCTGAAATCAGAATGGGGACAGGAGCAGTGCCTCGGTAGCTCAGTTAGGAGTCTGCCTTTGGCTCAGGTCATTATCTCACGGTGTGTGAGTTCGAGCCCCACATTGGGCTCTCTGCTGTCTGTGCACAGCCCACTTCAGATCTTCTGTCCTCTCTCTCTCTGTCCCTCCCCTGCTCATGATCTCTCTCTCTTTCTCAAAAATAAAAATAAATAAATAACTTTTTTAAAAAAGGAAAGGGTACAGGAGATCAAGCCTGAAATAGCAGTAATAGTGATGTGGTGTCCCCTCCTAGAAGATTGCTCAGTCAGTCCTGTCTTACTGACATGTCAAATGGATGAGGATCAGAAGACTTCATCTATTGAGAAGAGAGGGTACAGAGTAGAGAAAGGACAAGGCATAACATTTTGAGCCCAGAGCTGTTTTGCAAATCTTTGGCATGGAAATCCTAAACTGGAAACCAATATGTTACAAGAAAGGACGATCTAAGCCCCATTTTGTTAGATCCTATTATTTGCAAATGTTTCTGGGAAAACTTCTCAGGCCCATTTGCAATACTGGTGGTGAAATTCAGGGTATAAAGAGATACTGATACTGACTTCACTTACGCGTGGACAATGAGGATCCATGAGATTTAACATAGGCTCAACAGATTATCATGAACCTACTTTCACTCAGGTTTTGGCCAGTTTGGAAGAGTCGAGGCTAGGCAGTGGGGGTGAGATGTTTAGAAACAGGTCTTCTGAAGGTATGGACAGGAGTGAGAAGCTTGACTGCATCCTGTTGTTGGTGGACACCTGAAGCTTGAGCACCATTGAGATTAGCACAAAATAGCCTTGGAAATGACACTGAGCATAGGCTGGATTAACGGACCCCCTCTAAAAGGTGTCTTCACAGTTATTTCTAAGAATTTTTTGGAATATTATTTTTAGTGTCCCTTCTTGAAGCTAAATAAGACCCCATGCCCTCCTTCCATAGGGTTGCCTCTAAAGCACCATTGAAATTCTCATTTTTAAAACCCCATATTCCCTTTTGATTTACTTTTTGGTTCCATTTATGAACATACCTAATGTGCATGGATGGAAAGAAGAAAAGAAATGAAATCAAGGGCCCCCACCTAATTATACCTGTGGAAAAGTTATCCAAAGAAAAGGTTAGAAGACCCCTTTTGCATGGCACATTAAAATAATTTATGGAGAACCTCTCCCTTCCAGCTGAGGAGGTGGTCAAGATGAGAGGATAAATCTTTAAAAGAATAATGTTTTCAAAATCGGATTCCTTGTCCTCAGATCCTTTGATGTATGAGTGTAATAGTAGGTAGGACACATAGTGAAATATACATGAGATTGTCTGAGAGAGCAGAGCTCAGTGGAGGAAATATTAGTGTTTACATCAAAACTCAATTGGAACACTCATTTCAAGATGATAGTTTGTTATGTTGAATGCAATTTAGCTCCACAAGGATGTTTTCTTGCTGTCTCTAGGACTCTCCCCATTCCTGCCCCAACTCTGTCCCCACTTCCCCTCTCTTTTCCTCCTCCATATCACTATAAGGAAGCAAAGCACGACCACCTTGTGATTTGTTCTTGTGGCTGCCAGACTGAAAAGAGAAGGAAGAAAAGGAGATAGAACACTTGGACATTACCAACAATTCTCTAGATTTGTGGAGACTTAATCAGACAGTTTTAAACAAAGAAATTGGTACAAAGAGGATGATTTCCTTGTAGAAAACCAACCAAAGAAACTAGCTCCAGGCAAGAATATCTTCCTCCTCCCTTTCCTCAGCTCTTATTCCTCTTGTCCACACTTTAAGATAATTCAACAATAGTAAAGAGAAGTGGTGGTGAGACTGACCTTGTTGGGAGAGCCAGCTTGGTTAAGAGCCGCTTCTGCAGCCTCCGAAGGCAGCAGTCCCATTGGTTAATGCAAACTTTGATGCAGGCAGAGATTGACATGACCATCATCTCTGCATGCAGTCGGTCCCCCAGTCAACAAGCATTTAGTGAGGAACTGCTGTTCACAGCCTTTCCAGACCTCCGTGTGGGGCCCAAAGAGCAGTGCTTTTAAAATGTGGTAAGGCTTTTCAGCATCCTTCCCTTACACTTTTGAATGGGAGGCTTCCTCCTCAGCAGGATGCTTGTTTTTCTCATCAGGCAGTTTCTGTCAGTCTGCACTATAGGAGGACTGCAGGTGCCTTGGCCCAGTGGAGCTGGCAAACTGAAGACATGGTGGTCGTTTCCTCCCCTCCACACCTGGCTCTCACTGAGTATCTCCTTCCATCCTTTGGCATGACTTTGCCCTCAGCAGGGAGTAGACAGGTCTGAGCACAAACCTTTAACACAGGTGCTAAGTTATAATTCAAGAGTGGAGGAGAGCTGCCTTTCTGTGTGTGGTTGGCTACATAGGTAATGTGTGGCTACTGTGATGTGTCAGAATCTCTTGTTTCCAGACTCTGATGGTGCAAGGTCCAGTAATGATGACGGAGACAGTTGATTCCCTTCTAGAAGTTTTGTGGACTCCCTCTTGACCCTGGTAGCAAATATCCTCTCTTCTTTCTGAGAAGCTTAGAAGCTCTGAAACCTGAGTATGAGAGAAGGAAAAAAAAAAAGAAAGGACAGGACAGAAGATGAGAGAATATAAATGTAAGAATTAGAAGTAACTGCAAAAAAATCCTTTATCCTAACTTAATTTTGTTTTTGAATTTTGGAATGTGAGAGCCAGAGAGAGGAGTGGCTTAACAGAGGTTTTATAGATAGTTGGCAGCAAATCTAGAATTCAAAATCATGTCCCTTAATTGTGAATATCACCACAGATCTCATTCATGAAGTCTGAGTATTAGAAGCTGTTAAGACAATGGGAGCTGATAAAAGTTTTCCAAAATTCTAATTTTCACCTGAAAATTTTGGCATTGACAACAGATACAGGTTTTTTTCTATGAAGTGATTGGCTTCCTTCCTTCACTTTTGAAAAAATGACTGGCAAGTACCCAAGTCTAAATAACTATGGATTGGCCATCATTTTTTCAGGTAAATATCACGCTCTATGAAAACAGCAGCTAGTTCAGCTTGCAAGTCAGACACAAGTGCTTTTCCTTGTGACATTGTACTGGAGTGTGCAGGAAAAGTGCTTTGGGTGAAATTCCCATTTCATTATACAGAATACTAAAAACATTTATACTTAAGAGATGAGATCTAATAAAATTAATTTTTTTTTAGTATTTAATGAAGGGCATTATTTTTTTAAGTTTATTTTTTTATTTGTTTATTTGAGAGAGAGAGAGAGAGAGAGAGAGAGAGAGATGGAGTTGAGGGCCTGAGAGAGGGAGAGAGAGAATACCAAGCAGACTCCTCATTGTGAACATAGAACCTGACGTGGGGCTTGAACTCACAGACTGTGAGATCATGATCTGAACTGAAGTCAAGAGTCAGATGCTTAACCAACTGAGCCACCCAGGCTCCCATAATGAAGGCCATTCTTAAGTGAAACTGGCTTTGGGGAGTTACAATGTTTGGAGGTGAAGACCATAATGACACTGGCACAATTCACTGCTGATCCTGTGGTTTGTGCTAAGGCCCTGGCAGTTTTGCTTTTGCAAAAAGCAAATTGGTTTCTGCCACATGAGTGCAAATATCAACATGATAAAAAAAGTAAATAATGTCTTAATATCATTATGAAAATAGCTGTGCTCTCACAGATACCCTGAAAGGTCTTGGAGACCCTCAGAGATCTATGGATAATACTTTAAGAACCATTAAATTAAAGAATCAGCAGATGTTTTGAATATCAGGGTGCTGGGCTCAGAGACTTTTGTGGTATATTTAATCTATACGGTAACAAGTGTCAGGATGGCAATACAAACTGCAGACAGGTGCATAATGTTTATCTGTGATATTACTGCATTGACCTCTGAATGATACTATATAGAATCAATAGTTCCTACCACTGAGTCTTTAGGATAGAAATCCACATGTTAGTCATGGAGAAAAATTTGGTAAATTTCAATGACCAACAATGCAGGTCTTTTCAAATTATCATATGTCTGAAGCTTATAGCAAAGTTTCCCTGGTACTGTCATTTCCTGGTTTAACCTTGGCCCTACTGGAGGTGACTTAGGTCAGTGAGGCTACAACTGATTTGGAACCCACTGTGAGAGTATCTTCAAAAACCAGGCTTCCTTTGTCTCCTGAAGTACAATTATTACTTCTGTATATTTTATGCAAAAACATCTTGCTGTTTTATTTTTATCCTTATCTTCAAAATACTTAGGTTTCTCTCTCCTCTCTCTCTCTCTCTCTCTCTCTTTCAAAATAAAGAAACCTAAAAAAAAACATTTTAAAAAAACATGAAAAAGTGGCACCTGGGTGGCTCAGTCGGTTGTGTCTGACTCTTGATTTCAGCTCAGGTCGTGATCTCATGGCCTGTGAGTTTGAGCTCCACATCAGGCTCTGCACTGATAGTGTGGAGCCTGCTTGTAATTCTGTCTCTCCCTCTCTCTGCCCCTTCCCCACTTGCTCTCTCTCTCTCTCTCTCTCAAAACAAATAAAGAACCCTTAAAAAGTAACAAATAAATAATATAAAATACTTAGGTTATTCATAGACTCTTAGCAATGGACAGAAACCTAAGCAAAAAGCTGTCTTGTCCTGGGAGATGCTGAGAAACACAAAGGAGGGGTGGGGGCATTTGGGGTGCTAACACTAGACAGATCCCTTGACTTCTGAGATTGAATTCTTTCAAGATGCTGCCATGGTGGGAGGGGGACTGCTTCTTTTTACTGAAACGAGAAGGCCTCTGAAATGGTACCATAATGTAGAAATTGAGGCAAGAGGAGACTCTCTAAATTCTTCCCTGGTGTGCTGCATTCTCAGTGTAACATGTCTTTCCTATCTTACTTTCCTCTAATCTTCCTAGGGACCCCCATGTTTCTGTATATCAGATAATCAGGATGTTCACCAGCACCCCCCACACACATCATGATCCTCTATATCTTTGCTGCCCCATGTTCAACCATGTTTCCTCTGTTTGGAATGCTCCCTTATGCCCCCCTTACTTTCTGAGAAGCTTCTATTCATTCTTTAAGTCTTATGTCATGTCACCTTCTCCCCAAGATTTCTATTCTCATGTCCTCATTCTGACCAGTCAGAATCAATCCCTTCCTCCTATATGTTGTGATAGCTTCAATCATGCTACATTTAAACATTATTATATTACCATTAAGTTTTTACCTAGCTTTACTAGTCAGCTTGAAATTTTTCAAAAGCACTGACAAATGTACATGAGATTAGTGGAAGGTACTGGCCATGAACTGGGTGGATATATATTGAGTAAAACAGACATGGTATTGGCAGTCAAGATGTTCCCATTCTGGTGAGGAAGGCAGATAATAAACCAGTAAAGATAAAGTATACTATGATGTATTATAAAGAAAATAAGCTTATAATGTTAGACAAGGTACGATGCTTTATTAGTTTTGTGTATTACAAACACTTAGAATATTGCCTTATACGTTGTACGAGTTCAATATATTTTTGGCAGTGCATACACCCTCAATGGGCACACGAAGACCAGAGAAGACTGTGTAGAAAATCCAATACATTTATGGAAGAATATGTAATAAAGGGACTGTGACAGAGATATGGGCAGAATTCAGGAAGCAAATGTGATGATGAAATACTGGTGTGGGCTATTGCTTTGAGAAAAGGACTGTTCAACAGCAGCTGGGTTAAGGGTCCTCAACTCCTCTCTCTTCCCACCTGCCATCTCCTGCTGGAGCAAAATATTGGCCAAACCCAACCACAAGCTGAAGGCAAGGGAGCCTGGCTGATGATGTCTGTAGAGATCAGTCTCCAAGGGCACAGAGCAGGGCAGAAAGGGTGAAGAACGGAACTAGAAAAGCAGTTCACATAGAAGCAGAATGACCAGCACAGTGTGTACCCATCATATCTAGCTAGCCTTTGGCCTTGCACAATTCCTTATCACATTCCATGCCAATCTGAGGTCTACACTGTCCCTCTGGGTGATGGGGTTTATGTAAGGGGTATTCCCTTAGGCCCTGGAGCCAAGCACTTGACATAAGATTCTGGCTACCTGTGTACAGGGTATAGAACCCTGCTTGAGTAAAATTAAAGACAGAGGATAAAAGAGTGAGAGATGTAGTAATATCTCTCCCCTGGAGGAGTTGTAAATCTGTTTTATGAAGAAAACAATGTTCATGAATGAGATTTTATACTTACTAAGCCATATATAACAATTAAAAATTAATATAGTATCATCTGAACACTGCACATGTTTGAGGGCTTGGCAGAGATTTACCGTGATCAGAATCAGGTTGAATTAATCAGGCAACAATGTCTTAGAGTTTAGGATAAAGTCCAGTCAAGTTGAAAAAGGAATGCTGCCCTGCCCTGAGAACAAGTATTTTCTCCAGACATTTAATTTGGGGGACCCTTGAAATTAGTAGTTAATTTCATAGTAGATTTATTCTTTAATGTGTCCTGGTTTATTTCCATTTTCACAGAAAGAGACATTCTCTCTATGATTAGAGATTTACTGAATCTTGGGAGAGATTGAGCATTGATCTGGCTTACCTTATTGATTTCCAATTCCCCAGAGACTCTAAACAGGTATTGATTGAGATGTTTATGCAGCTAATCATTCTGTATGCATGTTCCCTATGCCTGTCTTTTTCCTATTAGGGTATGAGATAGTTTATGAAATTACAATCAATTTCATATCAGATGTTCAGGAATGACCACAGATGACTTTTTATTCAATGCCAAATATAGCATGAAAATTATTTGTAACTTTTTTCCCCCCTCCTCTGCCAAATCCCCCCAATCCATGATAGTTGGAGTACTTTGAGTGTCAAATTTTTAAAATTATTATTTCTCTTACAACAAAGGCAATTCATCCAGGAGGTAAGTCACCACTTGAAAGTATGTTTCTCAACTCAAAGTTGCAGAGTAGGCTGAAAGGAGACAGTTGAACTCTCCACAGTGTTATGAGTAGAGAGAAGACTCAGACGTTCCCCTGCTGCTCACCGATAGATCAGAACAGTCCCTGCCAGTGCTTTTAAATCCCTATATGCCTTTCATCTATGCTTATGTGATAATGTACCCAACCAAGGAAGTTAGCCAACGGATAGGTGAAAATAAATAATAAATAATTTGAAGACAATAGAGCACAACACAAGAAAGAGAGTGAATAGAGATGGGAAAGAGAGTTTTTTGGGTGGCATGGTTGGGCAAAGCCTCTCTGGGGAAGAGGCATTGGAACAAAGAACTATATGATCAGAAGCCAGCTGTGAGGAGACCTGGGAGCAGTGGTGAGGACACCTGGAGCCTCCTGCGAAGCTGTGGCACAGTGAGGAAGGCAGGCAGGCACAAGTAGGGAAGTGATGGGCAGAGCAGCCTTCCAGGCCACGTAAAGCATGGTCTTAGGGGAATGTTCAGATTATATAATAGGCATAATGGGAAGCTTCTGAGGTTTTGAGGCAGCAGAGACATGATCTGATCTCTCAGCATTAGGGGCAAATATGAAGCATGGGAACCAGTAGGAGGCTGCTGTGTGGTCCTGTACTTAGACTGAGGAAGGAATGGAGCAAATGGGGAAGAATATAATTCAGGACTTAGAGCTTGCATCTGCTGATAGATTGGACATGATGATGAGGAAGAGAGAAAACAAAGATGATGTGTAGAGTTTGGCCTGAGAAAGTAGGAATGGCCATGACATTCACCATCATGGAAAATACAGGAGGAGGAACAGACTTGTTGGAAGGAGAAGGATGGTGGAACCAACAGGTCAGTTGTGCTCAACTTGCATGTATTTAAGGGCCTTCCTAGCCATCCAGGTGATGTCGTGTGGATGGTGAGATGGAGGAGGGAGCCTGGCACTAGAGTGTTTGTTTCACATGGACCACACAAGGAGAAGGCAGATTAAAGTAGAGAGAGATGATCAGAAAATGGAAGATGAGTCAGCAAAGACAGAGAGAAAGTAGAGAGAAAGGTTGTAGAAAAGCCAAGTGAGTGGTTTACCAGAATCAAGTAAGGAAAATGCTTCTAGGGAAAACATGCATCCACTGTGATCAATGCCACTGAAGGGCTGAGTACAATGAGAGAAATTTTAATCATTGTTTTTGGCAGGAAAGAGTTCACAGGCGACCTTGACAATAGCAATTTCAATAGCATAATGGGAACAAAGCCTGATTGGAGTAGATGGAAATCAGGGGATAGAAAGTGAAAAGTGCAAAACAGAACACAACGTGATTTTTAAAACAGAGTTTTATTGTGAAGGGGGGCAGGGAAACAGGGCACTTGCTGGAAGGGAGGGCGTGGAACCAAGGAAAGGATTTTAATGTTTATGATGATTATTATGATAATAACCACTGTCATCACAATCATAATGCCTACCATTTATTGAGTGCTTACCATGCGCCAGGCACTGTGCCAGGCTTTCTCCATACATTATCTCCTTGAACCTTTCAGCAAACCTAGAAGGAAGACTCTGAGATTATTATCAGTTTAAATGTGTGAGAACAGAGAAACCAGGGTCCTAAATTTGCTGAGTGATAGAGAGCAATCCACTCTCTAAACTCTCTAATCTACCTCATGGATAGGGTCCCTTTAAAAGACTAGCTGAAAATGGGTGAAATTCCTAACTGCCCTTAGTCAAGACCTATTTTGGTTGCAAAGGATAGAATCCCAGCTCAAACTGGCTTAAGAAAAAAAAAAAAGTGAGAGAAATTTAATTCATGTATCTCAAAAATCCAGAAGTAGATCTGATTTCAGGTATAACAGGATTCACAGGCTCAAACAGTGTAATTAGGATTTAGTCTCTCTATCTCTGCACCACTGGGCTCTGTTTTGTACTCTGCTGACTTTATTCCCAGGGAGGCTTTCCTCACGTGGTGGTCTCCAGCTGCTCCTGGCTTACTTCCAACAGTTTGGAAAACCGGTTTCAGGTGCCAGAGTCACAGAGTCACGGCATGGGGTGGGTCAGGGGGTTGAGGGTGGAGGGAGATGAATCTTCTCACAGGACTTGAGTCACCTCTTCATCACTGAAACAATTGCTAAACCCCAAGGTCACAGTGTGATCTCAGGGTCTGGGCCTAGGCCCTGAGCCTGCCTCCAGAGGCTCAGGACTGATGTGGATGTAGAGGTTGCTCTGTGAAAGAAATATCTGTGTGTTATTCACCAAAAAAGGGCTATGGGGCAGGCCAAAAGGGCAGATGCCCAGTGAACTATGAATGCATTCAGATGTTTCCTTTTTTCTCTTTTACAAAGATTTCTAGAATATAAATTCTAAGAGGACAGACGTCTTTCCAGTCTTACTCACCAAGAATAGTCTTTTAGCACCTGAGTGGTACTTTATAAGCTCAGGTTCAATCAGTTTCAAACATATAAATATATATGTATGTGTATATAATTATATATATTTGTATTTACTTATTTATTTACAAAGTTTATTTATTTTGAAAAAGAGCACAAGTTGTGGAGGAACAGAAAGAGAGGGAAGGAGAAAGAATCCCATGCAGGCTCTGCACTGCCAGTGCAGAGCCTGACATGGGGCTCAAACTCATGAACCTGTGAGATCATGACCCAAGCTGGAATCAAGAATCAGATGCTCAGCTGACTGAGCCACCCAGGTTCACCTATTTATTTATTTGAGAGAGAAAGAAAGAGGGAGAGAGCATGCATGCAAACACGTGGGAAAGGGGCAGAGAGGAGAGAGAGAGAATCCCATGCAGTCTACTTGCTATCTGTGCAGAGCCTGATGCCGGGCTTTAACCTGAGAACTGTGAGATCATGACCTGAGTCAAAGTTGGACACAACCAACTAAGCTACCCAGGAACCCCAAATGTGTGTGTGTGTGTGTGTGTGTGTGTGTATACACATGTTCATTTATTTTGTGAAAGAGACAGCATGTGTGTGCGCACATGCACAAATGGGGGAGGGGCAGAGGGAGAGACAAACAATCCAAAGCAGGCTGCACACTCAGCCTGGAGCCCTATGCAGGGCTTGATCCGAGGACCCTGAGATCATGACCTGAGCCAAAAATCAAGAGTTAGATGCTTAACTGACTGAGCCCCCTAGGCGCCCCCAAAAGTATTTTTTTTAATGAATGAATGACCTCAAGTGATTCTCCTATAATTCTGTCTGTTTCACTGGATTTATTTACTTAATTCTAGTTGGACAGCTCTTTATGTATTTGAAACACATGATTATTTCTCCTACCTGAAGTTTTCCAACCTTCCAAAACCCTTAGTTTATTTGGAAATAGTATTTTCAGTTAATGCCCTCCTCTTCAGAACAGTGTTTCTGATGTTATTTTATTCAAAGAGGAAAAACTGCCTGGGTACAAAAACTGCAGCTCTTGCTGTGATGTCCCCTGAGGGTAAGAACCTGAAGGTTTAGCCAGAATTGAAATCCCCACAAATTCTAATGAAGCTTTGCTTTGTCTCACCCCTGGGGGTTTATTTTCTCCCCACTGACTCCCATAAGGTGAGCAGAGCTCTGGGGAAAGACAGGTACACGACAAAAAGCTTGTTTGGGTGTATTTGCTTCTGAGGCTGGAGTGCCTGTGGCAGAACCATCCATCTGGAAAACTCTCAAGTGGGTGGAGATGAGCACTGAACTATCTTCGTAGGCGATCTGAAATTTTACGTTGTGCAGAGTGTCAGTATGAGGATGCTGATGGCCCTTTAATTGTAGAAAAAGAAATCTGAGTTTTCTCTAATGATGAGGGGAGCTTATAATAAAAAAATCAGTATGGTCCATCGTGTCCTACGTAAACTGAATGCCTTCTTGAATGTTTAGAGTTTTTTTTTTTTTTTTCATAGCAAAACCTTATGTGGAGCTATATGGAAGAGAAGCATGGAATAGTATCTTGGACAGAAAGCAGCAATTTATCATAAAGATAAAGGGCATGGGCTCCAGAGCCAACCGCCCAGCTTCAAACCCTAACTCCCCTTTTCTTTAATTAGCTGACTGCAAGCCAGATGCTAATCATCTGCATCTTAGTTCCGCTCTTGGTAAAATATGGACAATAAAAAAGTAGTACCTCATAGATGGTAGACATCAGTTGATATATTTAAAGAATTTAAAACAGTGCTTGACACACAAATATCAATATATGTTTGTTTCTACTGTTATTATTTTGAATGGGAAAAAGATAGAAATGTAAGTATGAGTGTGCATAAAAAATTGGGAGCTTTGGTCTGAATATTCAGAGGAAATGTGTGTGTGTGTGTGTGTGTGTGTGTGTGTGTGTTGAGGAGCAGGAGGAGGACGAGGAGGAAGATGAGGAGAAAAGTTTGGTTTTGAGGCTGATCTCATCTGGCTGTTGGCAAAATATTTTCACATTTTAGGAACTGAGAGCACCTGTTGGCTGTTTCACAAGTTTAAGAGCAATTGCTCTGAAGTCAGAAATGGAATTAATGTCATGGAAAGAACCAGAGGCTGATGTGAATAATTAAGCCTCCTAATGAGAACATTAATATTTCCCCAATAGATTGATTTAGTGTTTCTCTTGCTGGGATTGTTGCACAAACTTACCTGAAATGCCATTTATCTTGATTGCTCAGGACAAACTGCACCGGCAAAAAAAATAAAATAAAATAAAATAAAATAAAATAAAATAAAATAAAATAAAATAGGGGCGCCTGGGTGGCTCAGTCGGTTAGGCGGCCGACTTCGGCTCAGGTCATGATCTCGCGGTCCGTGAGTTCGAGCCCCGCGTCGGACTCTGTGCTGACCGCTCAGAGCCTGGAGCCTGTTTCGGATTCTGTGTCTCCCTCTCTCTCTGCCCCTCCCCTATTCGCGCTCTGTCTCTCTCTGTCTCAAAAATAAATCAACATTAAAAAAAAAATTTAAAAAAATAAAATAAAATAAAATAAAATAAAATAAAACAAAATAAAATAAAATAAGTTAAAAAACCTGGTAGACCACCTAATGTTATACTGAGGACCCTAAAAATGTGGGAAGGGAGCACTTCACCTAGGAAATCATGAGCCCACAGGATAATTCTTAGTAGTAAAGATTCCAAGCAAAGCATCTCTGGGCTTCGGCTTACTATGCTTTACTAATTTTTATGTGAAGATGGGCTTACTTGCTTAGCCTCTTCCTATGGCATTTAACGTGCTAGAAATTTGTACCTCTCAAGTTCACTGATGCCAACTTTGCTTCGACCATGAGAACACTCATGCTACTCGAACAAGCAGGCTAGGAATGGTGCTTTAGTCAGCATCCAACCACAGCAGTGGGGCCAGGAGGAGACATACACATATCTAAATGGATTTTTCTGAGGGATGGCCTACCCAAATGTGGGCTAAGTAAGTCCAGAGTTCTTACGGTAGGCAACCAGGAAGGGAAAAACATGAATAGGCAAGAACTTTACTGTCATGAGCCAAAGTTTGTTGTCCTAAGGTGACAATGAGGAAGGAAGTTCTAGGGAGAAGGGAGAACAATTGTGGCTCTAGGGGTCCAGTCTCCATCATGGAGGGTCTAAGCTTTCCAATGGTTGAGTTGGACCCATATAGGATAATTCGTCCTTTTGATTAACTTAGAGTCACCCACTGGGGACTTCAATCATATCTACAAAATCCCTCCACAGCAGCACCTACATTACTGTGTGGCTGAATAACTGGGAGAATATGTATGTATGATACAAGGTGGCAGCTGCTTCCTCTCTGTCCTCATGTTTGCCTGAGAGAAACTCCCATGTACTCCAGCTAATGGGAAACATACGAGAAAGAGAATTCTGGGGGCTGGAATTCAATCTATCCAAGCCAACACATCAAAAACTAGCACAAATGGTGTGCAAAGGATAGGAGTGAAAAACAGTTCCTAAGACAACTTTGACCTGCACATTGTCAAGGAAGCAGATCAGGTTTTGAGGACACATTGATCCCAGTTTACACATTATTTTATTGGTATCAACATCTCACATCTCTGAGCTAGTTCATAGATTCCCAGCAATGCTCACATCTGCAATCCATTTCCATTTTGCTTTGTTTGGCTTCAAGCTTTATCTAACCCTTTCAAATAGCTGCTGTGGGTATCATTCTCCTTCATTTTACAGGTAGAGCCTCTGAAGACAAGGGAGTAAGTCATGCAGTCAGTGTGAGGTAGGCCAGATAAGCCGAGATCTTCTGACTCCAAATCCAGGGCTCAAGCCATGTCTGTGACTGTCCAGGATGAGATTCAGCTTGCTTGGTGTCTTGAGCACTATCTCCTCTGACAACACTTTCCATTACTGCCGAGTCTTTAAATGAATAGGAGATGATCCGAGATGGTTGTGTCCAAAAAAATGGCTCTGGGCTCTCCTTGTCTATGGATAAATTCTACTTTAGGTAACTAATAGTCTCAGAAAATTAAAGACCACACAGAAGCCAATGTTATACTCATAGGAAATTCCATATTCAAAAGACAGCCATTAGATTGTAAGCCCCATAAGGGCAGCAAGTTTTATCTGTGTTATTCACTGTTGTATCCATTTGGGCTCAGAATAAAATCCATCAAATGGCAGGCTTTCAATAAATAGTTTTGAATATAGATTAATGTAAATGAAGCTATGAATCCTGAATCCATGGGGAATCCTGAATCCATGGGGAACTCAATGTTATTGAGTTTTTGTAAAGTAAGATCTCCAGGACTTTTAAACATACTGTGTTAATTAACAGAACTAACTTGCCACTTCGTGGTCAAAGTGCACATTACACATGCTGGGCATCTTGGGCCACATGTTCTAAACATCTTCAAAGAGTCAGGTCCTAGAATAATCCAGGAGAAGTCAGAGCTCCATGTCTTAATCTCACAATACAAAGTCTCTCTGGGGCACAATAGCAAAGCCTCTCTTGGTATCAGCTGAATCTCCTAGAATTAACTGATGCTTTGTTCTGGGGTATCTTGTAGGTAGGAACCAACCAGGAGCCCATAAAAAATGATAGATTTTTCCCCAAATAAATATATGCCATAGACAAGGGGAAACTTTTACTTCTTTTGAAGGCAACACGAAGTCACAAGTTTAATTAACCTGCAATAAACTGAGAGCTGCTTTTATCCAGTAGCCACTTTCCATCTGTTTAGAGTGGTAGTTTCTGGCTCCAAATGGTATGTGTTCATTGCTTTTTTTACAGGATTTTAGCAATTTTTCGTAAGTAGAAAATCATCCTTGTGATGGTCAGTAGAGAGCAGGGATTGATGTGGGCTGCGCTGCCATCATCCTGCTTGCCTTTGAACATGAATTTCAAAGTTAGTTCACTTCTCTGATAAAATGGGAATGATAAAAGTATTTGCCTTACAGAATTGTGAGAATGAAAATGTGTTAATCATGTAAATCATGTAGAAGAGTACCTGGTCTGGCATAAGTTCTCAGTATTATCAGTACTATTAGTATACTGGTTGAAATCCTTATTGAATTAGCAGGACATAATATTTGGGGAAGAGGGAAATCTGAACCTCTTTAGGAAGCCTGGATCTCAAGTCCTGCACAAGTGTGTCGAGAGAGGGACAGTGGCTCCTTGGACTTGCTCCACCAAGGGTGTCAAGGCTTTCAAACAAAGACAGACAGGGCAGGAAGCACCCCACAGTCTCCTGGCTGTAACATGTTACAACGGAGAAATTGAGCACGTCCGATTCTCAGAGGAAGCATGGCTAATATCTCCCAGGGGATTCTTCACATTCAGAATTCAGACAAATTGCTGCTTTTTAATTAACAGAGCCCCAACAACTCTGTTATCTGTCTTCTCATGAATCTATTTTCTCTCTAATCCCTTCTCGCTTTCCCACCCTGTCTGCTGCTGAGCTGTAATCTTTCAAAGCACTCCCTGAGGAGTGGACAAAGGAAGGAAGGAGCAGAGAAAAGGGTGGCAAACTTTAGGCAAATGATGGATGGCTTGTGACCAATGGTCAGCAGTCCCCTGACTATCTGTTTACAGCTGCAAAAGACCCATGACTGAGACCCCAAAGTGAAACACGTGGGCTGCAGTGTGGTCTGTGAGCTGGGTGTTATTAAAGATCTAGCAGAATTCCCTTGACAGGAACAAGTGGAGAAAGCATTAAGGAATGTCTCCCAAATATCCCATTAATTTAAATTTAATAGGACAGTTATTGAATAATAAATAACAACTGAATTAAGGGGATATATTTATTAAGGACTTATGCCCAGATAACACAATTGTGGCCACACCAGTTGAGAAGCCATAGTATTAATGGTTGCATCTTTGTGAAAAGATCCCCCAATGATGGTGAGGATAAACTCAGAGGAACACTCAAGGCTCTACCTTGTCCTATCAACCCTCCAGGGTTCCCAGAGAAGTGGCATGTTTTTTCAGGCTGAGGGAGCCTCTTTTGCTGAGAAGGTGGACACACATCTTCACACTGGGCCAAGTGAAGCTGTGATCAGGTTTTGTTTTCCAGAACATCCACCATGAGGCCTGTGTTATGGAAATGTAAGATATGATCACCTTGTCTCAATCACCATTTCATATCTGTCCTATGACTCTGTTTGATGCATTCTCAGTTTCTAGAAAACAGCTTATTTCCAGCTCCATTCCCAGCAGGGTACTTCAAAATGACTTTTGAAAAAAAAAAAATTCTAAACTTAAAAATATCCCCTTCCACTTTCCTGCTCCTAACTTATTAGAACAACGCCTAAGGCAGCCGGGGTGTCATTGGCAGCTCTATTTGTGATGGGTCTGGAAGAGTTGATATGTTTATGAATATTTACATCTCCAAGAGAAGACTGCTGTTAAGTAGATTTTTTTTTTAATTCTGTAAATCTCTTCTCCTGTCATTAAATGCTGTAAGTCACAGAAAGGCAGAGAAAAGAATGCAAAGGAAAATGAAGAATAGGCCACTATGGGCACCCCAAAGACTGTGCTGCACAGACACTCACATGGCAGTGGATAAGAAGGAGGAGGGCATGGGCAAGGCATGTTGTGCAGTTGTGTTGTGATCCCTCCGCTTTGTTTTCATATGATGGGGCTGATGCTTTCTGATATTAGAGAAAAATTCCTGGCATTGGAATCTATTTATAGAGGACAGGAGAAGGAAGGCAGTGGCTCATTCATGCAAGAGCCAAGTGTAAGAGGCAGGAAGGCAATCATCTGAGGTTGCATGGAAAGGGCATTGGGATATGTTCTTTAGTCGACTAGCTACTTTGAAATTTAATAATTCTTCATTTTCATCCTGTTACCTGTCTCCACATACATACTGCCTCTTTCCAAGGAACCTAAGCATTTAAATTTTTGGAAAAGTTTCAAAGGTATTCACCTGGTACAAAGTAGGTTACAATGCTCTCCTCTTAGTGATCCCAGAATCTAAATAAATCACTTGAGAACACACAGCAAACTGAGAATCAAAGGTTGTGCTCATCCCCACAGTCATCTTCAGGCCATCCCTCGGGCTGGTGTCTCCATAGTATGACAATTACAAAACTGTGTATTTTAGCATCACGACCTGTAGGAGAGCAGAGAACAGGCTATCTTCCCTTTGCATAACCCTCCTTCAGGGAGGCATCTTGACACCTTGTATTGTTAGAGGACTGTCAGGGATTTGGGTCTCTTCCTGCTTGGCTACAGAAGCCATTTGAAGCTGGTGACTATTGAGCCATTACTGTGCCCTAATTTGCAAGTTACTTTGCAAAGATGCCTTCCCCTTAGCAGGCTCTCTAAGCATTATGAAGCTGTCTATCAGTAGGCAGTCTTGTGCACATTTTCTAGTTAATTTAAAAAAAACCCAGAGTAAAAGTTTTTAACATTCTAGAGTAGATGTCTCTAACTTGTAGACATCACTAGATGTACCTTGTTCAGTGAATGTGGTGTCCAATTATGGGTGACACTTCTGATAGGGGAGGAGGAAGAAATGACACAGTCTGACTCACAGGGCATTAGCTCTCTAGCAAGGAAGCTTTGCTGAGCCTTGGCCAACCAGTGGGATCCTGACTCCTTATCTCCCATTGTAGACTTTAGAGAGACTAAATTCCCCATTTCTCTCTTCATAATGACCATGCCACTTCACTGAGCATCTGCCACTCCATTTCAGGGATCCAGTACCACAGCCCCTGTATTTTAGGAAAGAAAAAAGATGAAACCATCTGTGACTGTTCCTCTGAGATGGGTATCTCCTTTGTCCATTCAACAAATGCTCTTAAGTACCTAATGGAATGCAAGACCATAGAAACATGAAGAACCCTACAAAACTTTTTTTCTGACATGGGAGGAACCAAGCATCAAGTATAAGGAAACAAAATGCATACACAGGAAATGAATCAGAATCCAGCCTGTAAGCAGGTCCAAAACAATAGAGCTCAGAGTTGATGACATCATTTCTAGAGGGACCCGAGTGTAGCAGGTGAATGAGGGAGTACATGTGATTTGATCTCTTCCCACATTCTCAATTTGTTTCCCATGCTAGACAGTCCCAAAACTTGACCTGCAGCCAGTAGTGTGCATGAGATCCGATGGTACATCCCCTTCCCAGCACTATACTCAATGATATCACATTGGTAGCTTGAAACTGGCCATGGCAGGAGGACATTACACCAAGGAAGTAGAACAACACTAAGAATCAAGGGTTTTGTTCTCCTTTCAGAGAATTGGTTGCCACATTTACCATCATGCCTTTGCCCCAGCCTGCATCTCTCGAGTTTCACTCCCATACATCTGAATGCTTAAAACATGTCCACTAGCTGGTTTATGAATACTTTTAGCTCAGTATATTTAGCCCCAATTTATTTATTTGTTTTCTTTATTTGTTTCTCCTTTGATTCCCTTCCGAGACAATAGCACCCACTTGTTCATATAGAAACCCAGGAGTCATCCAGACTATTTCTTCTCCCATACTTCCTAAATCCTCTAAGCCAAAGTCCTATTGATTGTGATAATATATTTCTTCTTCTGCTCTCCATCCACTGGCCCTACCCTAGGTCAAGACACCATCATTTATTGCCAGATAACATCATTATCAGTCTTGAAAAAAGGTTTTTCTGCCTTGTAGCTAACCTAGTTTTAATCAATGCTAAAATCTACAGCTAGGTAGTAAATTTTTAAAAACCACACACGGAAACATGTCATTCCTTGCTTAACCATTCTACCCCCAGTGATTACTCATGTACTTGTTAGAAGTAAATGATTATTTACCACTCTATTATAGCTTATAAAGCATTGCATGATCTAACCATTGTTTTTCTCATTTCTTACTGTCTTCCTAACGCATAATTTTTTGCTTCTACACATATTTCTTACCTATTGTTTCCAGCTCTCATCTCAAGCAAAAGGATGCATATGAACATACACCCATACATCCACACCCACACCCACACCCACTTATACACAAGCATGTGCACTTGCAAGTACACATACATCCTCTTCACCTGGACCATTTCTACCCATCTTTGGCTTCAGCTTAGACCCAGCTTTCTTGTGAAAGCCTTTTCCTGATCCTTTCCATGTGATAGCAAAAATCTTGGATTTCTCCAGCATAGCATGTAACACCCTACTATAAATGTGTAGTAATACATCTTCATTTCCCTCAGGAAAGCAAGCGTGATGAGAACAGTCATTGCTGTCCCCCATCCAGCACAGTGCCTGGCCTCTGGAAGGTGACCAATAAGTATTTATTTATTAATTCAATGTATGCATACATGAATGAAGATATCAAAGATTAATTCACTCCTAGATATACTTTTTTATTGAAAGTGTTTACTGGCTCATAATTATTGAGATCTATCTGCTATGAACTATTTGTCTGGATTTCTCCCATTATTTTTCTGATTCTTTTTTCCCTGTCTTTTTTGTAATGCATAATACAAATGACCTCACACAATCACTCACAATTGGGAGCATCAGCGGATGGACAAGAATGCGTGAGGGAAAAAAAATGCTCTGCATGGACAAAGACGGATTCTGTTTGTCAGAACACGTATTGTCAAATCCCACACACATCAACGCTGTGGACTGGAGCACGGATCCTCCTAAAGCAATATCATGGTGAAGCCGGAAATCTATTTTCCTGGGTGTGCACAGCTGTCTCCTAGCACTTTGGGGAGCAGCAGGGGGTACACGAAGAAGGCAGAAAGGGAAGTCTGGTTAATTTAGGAGTTGAGGAGCAGAGCAGCCTGGTGGGGTGGAGGCCTTTGGTCAGCTTGGCTTCCTTAAGGAAGGAGGTAATGAGAAGAATGGCTCCTTAAGAGTGCTTGGTAGGGGTTCATATGTGTTCTCTCACGATCAATTCCAGGGGAAATTTAGGCAGGTTTCAAGTCAAAATAGGATTTCTCTAACAGCCAGAACAGAAAACTGCACCTGAACCCACCATCCCAGCTGAGCTCTCTCTGCCTCTTGCATCCTCCTTGGTAATGAAGATTCTCAAATGAGAGGAGAGTTGATAAGGTTGATGATGAAAAAGAATCCATTTGAGGTTTACTTCAGCCTTCTCTGACATGCAGGGGCCTGAACTTGTGTGTGCTGGGCTAGTTGGGAGTGATGGCTGAGGGAATGTGGAAGCTTCTTCACAGAGAAGACGTAGGGCTTCTGCAAGTGTTTTGCAGGAAGCCTTTTCTGTGTGGAATGGTGCTCGAGAGGCACTTTCTTTCTCTCTGAATCTCATCCCCTAATTTTCTCCCTTGATAATTAAATTACAGTAACAGGTTGACACCAAAAATAGAGGGGGCGGCTTGAATGTCTTCAAAATTAAATTCATCCTGTGACAGAAATATGATTTGGCTCTACCGAGGCTTTCTGCTTCAGCGAGTAGCTAAGGGTTCCAGTGTTAACCTCAGCAGTTAAAGGTGCCCTCTGATACGTTTGGAAACTAGCCAAGGTCTCACCATTTGGCTCCCCTGAAGAATTTAACAGCAGAGCTAGCCTAGGGCAAAATACAAAAGGAATAGGGCAGCAGTGACAAGAAAGGAACAACACATTAATGGTGTTCTTTGAGCTTCATGAAGCCAATGTGGGGAGAGCACTTGGGAACAGAAACCCTCAAACCAGACCGTTAGGGCAGATGTGTGGTGGGAAACAAGCAGTGGATTTCTGTGAGTGAAACACTGCCACTTGCATTTAGTTATTGAGTAATTTCTGTAAGCTTTATCCCTCCATGTGTAAAATGGAGAATATGATTCACCCACTTAGCAGAATTGTTGAAAGGCAGAGTATGCATCTGTCAGAGGTAAGGTGTTCAGTGCTTGGCACACAAAGGCTGCATGTTTAAGTTTTCTCTACATTGCACACATGAGGCCATTGCTATCCATTAGGATCCCAGGGTCCTTTCTAATTAATGCTGGGAAAGGCAGCTTTTCATGGAAGATGAGCAGTGAAGGCATGAGACGGATTGCTGAGTTGGTGCGGTCATTGGCATTCTTAGAGCATTGCAGCCCTCGCATACCCCAGGAGCCTGCCTTCATTAAACAGGAGTGGGGGCCTCTCTGCCTTCCCTTGTCACATGTGAATGTGGGCCTAATGGTGGTGATTAGTCAGTGTCCAGCGAGGGAATGGGTGGGCTCCCACTGCCCCCCCCACTTCTGCACAGCATGCTGAGTGATGCATTGGATGAGGGGATGGAAGGGTCATTAGCCAACAGGACTGGATATTGATCCAAAGAGTGAGATTCTGGGATTTGGAGGCAAGTCACAGCCCCTTCTTGTGGAAAATAAGCAGTTATGCCTTCTTGGAAGGCTCTGAGCACCCAGAGGGCCAGGAAGACCATTTGGAGTTGGAGTCCCAAAGAGAACCCCTTTTCCAAACCCAAATCAGTCTGATTGTATACAGTAATGTCAGAGATGCCTTGAATTCTAGTTTTTTTTTCATCTTTTTAACACGTTATTCCATATTTGTTCATTCTTTTTTAAAATGTTTGTTTTGAAAGAGAGAGAGAGAGAGAGAGAGAGAACACAAGCATGAAGGAGTGGGAGAGGGGCAGAGAGAGATGGAGAGAGAGAATCCCAAGCAGGCCCTATGTTCTCAATGTGAAGCCCAACTCAGGGCCTGATCCCAAGAACCATGCGATCATGACCTAAGCCAAAATCAAAAGTCAGATACTTAACTGACTGAACCACCCAGGCCCCCTATCTTTTTCCATTCTTAATTCATATACAGTAACTGCATTCCCAGGAGATCCTCTCTCACTGTGCTGTTAGAAGAGCATGTCAACTGAGCAGTACATTTCCTCTGAATAACACCAAATGTCATCCTAGAGTTAAAAGCAGAGGGTATATGTGACACATTTGCTGCAAGAGGGCAGGCTACAATACTTGGAGAGAGACGACATGATGTTCTTCATTCCTAGAAGTTGTCCCTCATTTCTTCCTGACAGTTCATTTAAAGGCCATTGCCAAGCACAGAAAGAAACTACCAAGGGTAAGAGAGGTGGTTGAAACCCTTGGAAGCAGGGCTGTAGCAACTACAGAGGAACAAAGAAGTGAATACTTCAAGAATTAGATCCAAACCATAGCCTTCACTTGTGTTTGAAAGTTAATTCAGTCAGCAACAGTAACATGGTGCCATCACCTAAGATTTACTTATCCAGTGAACACTTAACTGTGTTCCAAAAACCTTTGTCAAGTGCTTCATGTGCATTATCCAATATTATCCTAACTACCCTAAGAAATGGTTGTTATAGGGGCAACTGGGTGACTCAACTTGAGCATCTGACTTCAAGTCAGGTCATGATGTCACGGTTCATGGGTTTGAGTCCTATGTCAGGCTCTGTGCTGACAGCTCAGAGCCTGGAGTCTGCTTCAGATTCTGTGTTTCCCTCTTTCTCTGCCCCTCCCCCACTAACACTCTATCTCTCAAAAACAAATAAACATTAAAAATTTAAAAAAATATAAATGGTTGTTATTGTTACTTCCCATCACCCAGATTTAAAAAACAAAACACACACACGTGAATAAGTAACTGAAATGTAGAAAGTCTCAGGAATTTCCCAAGGTCACCAGCAAAAAACGGCTTGAGGTTTAAGTAAGAAGCTGGGATTTGAACTCAAACTGTCCCTGTAGTTAATCTTTTCATCTGGCTCTTGCCCGGGTTACTTGCAGTATTTCCAAGCCTTTTATAACCAAAGCCCCTGCAAAGCTTTCTGATTCCTTCCCCACTCATCTTTACCAGGTAAGAAGATACTGTGTCTGGTTGTATGTTCTGCTCTTTGTATTATGAAATCCACAGGTATTGTGTTCAGATGGCACAAATCACTCCCCAGAGTGCTTGATATGCACCCTCCTTTTCTCCCTTTCTCCTTCCCCTGTCCTAGTGGCATTCATTCATGTATTAATATGACAGCATCTATTGAGCCCCTATAGTGCCTATAGGGAGAGACAATCATACAGTGATGTTCTGGATGACTCCCTGCCTCCCAGGCAAGCAAGGGACCCCCTTTCATGCAGTGGGTGTTCCAGGTGGGAGCAGGGCTATGTGTCCTCCCACCACTTCTAGAAGTGAACACCACTCATCTGTCTGCATTCACTCCAAAGCATGCTCCTGTGGGAAGCCTTTTCCAGCCACTGCATGCCTTCTCCTCCCACACACACATAGGAATTAAAATAAGACATTCCTATAGGAAAGTCTCAGAAAATCAAGTTGGAAAGACAGGTTAGGCTGGATGAGAAAGGGTCTCAATTGATAGACAAAAGAGCTTGGCCTTAAAACAATAGGCAATAGGAAGTGATGGAGGGCATTTGAGAAAGAGAGCGGCATTTAGCGATATGGAATTAGGACATGACTTATGGGGCAGGTGGATGAATATTAAGAATGAGTTTAGGAGGAACCAGACCAGATCAGGGGCATATAGAGGAGGAGGAGGCGATGTGAGGCCTTCTCAGACAGGAGAATATTCTTATTTGGAACAGGGGCAGGAGTCAAATAACACCGTTAAGAAAATGCAGTGAAAGTCAACACCTTTTATTCACCATTCAGGATTAAGGAGTTGACTTGAGGATGCCAATAATTTAGGACATGTTTCATTTGGCCAGTTGAGGAAGAGAGAAAAGGGAAGTTCTTCCTTCCTAGATCCTCATGTGACTGATGAGCTTTCCTTTTAGTCTGTGGCATCTTCCCTCTGATTGGTAATTCAGGCATGCCTGTCCAGATTGCCAGTGAAGACAATGTGGCTTACAGTCTGGGCTCCAAGACTTCTGGCTCCTGCACATGATGCACTTCCTATAGAGCCCAGACCAGGTGCTCTGAGCTCTGCTGTGTATTGACAGCCAGGCTGTCCACCTACCTCATACTCCTGGCCTGCCACCCCCACCCCATGAAGTATAGTCCCTCTGTGTGAGAGGATACTGAGTTCAGAATCCACCTAACCTGACACCTCTGGTAAGCGCTGGAGGCCTTTGGAAGGCATACAGAGGAAGGACTGAGGGACATTTAAGTGAACATAAAACTATAATTCCCTGATTCCCTATGCCCATCCCAAGGTCTGTTAAAGATGCCTTGAACGAGGTGGTTCCAATGGGCTAGAGGCTGGCACTGGCTGGCCAACCCAGGTGCTGCTGTTCACTGTACACTCACATGCTCAGGGACATAGATATCAGCATCAAGCTGTGGGGAGAATAAAGTGTATTCTCTTTTCCCTGCCTGACATCTCTAATCCTGGACCTGTGGAATTCATTCTGAAGGCACCACAAGGCCTTGGAGTTCTGAAATCTCTAAACACATGGATAAGAAAACAAGTCCCAGTCAGCAGGAGAAGTGGGAATGGGAGCATTTGCCACTTTCCTGCTAACTGCTTTGAAAGGAAATGGACAGGTGTGGGTCCTGCTGATTCCTGAAACTGTCACAGATGAGAAACAGCATGAAATGGCAGGACAGCTTTGTAGATCTCAGTCTGGCACTCTTGCCAAGATCATAGAGACTTGGGGGAGGAACTGTTTCAACCAAAAGAAGCAGCAGGATTTTGGTTTGTTTTTTGTTTGTTTGTTTTGTTCTCGTTTTATTTGTTTTGGCAACTTAGAGGCAACAGTGAATCAAAATGGTAAAAGGAAACTAACCCTATTACAACCAGTTTTTTTTTCTTTTTTATGTGGCCTTGCACTCACTTCTTCAGACAGTGGAGGGTGGTGGGATCTTATCCCAGCTCTGCTAGCTGTGTGACCTAGGTATTCATGCTTACCCTCTCTGGGCTATGACTGCTTCACCCATAATGAGGGTAATAATAACTCCCACACAGGGATTTTTGAGAAAATTAAGATAGATATCACTTTGGACTAGTGCCTGGCAATCTAGAATAGCTCAATTTTTGTTGTCATTATTTAGAAAAAAAAATTTATAAATTTAAACATTTATAAAAAAATTATAAATCCTTTTATATATAATGTTGTATATGTTGATAACCATGGTCTATTGAAATAACTCGTGTTTGTTAAATAACAACCTTGAAGCAAGGAAGTTTTTATTTTTCCCACATTTTATAGCTAAAGAAACCAAAGCCCAAAGAGGGAAGGTTGGCAGACAAATGCCCCACCTGAGCTGTAAACAATCTCTGGGGGGAATGCCAGGGCAGGAGAAAGGATTCAGGCCACATGCTGGGTGTGTGAAGAGACATGACGGATGCTCAGGTTTCCTATTCTCCACCTGGAGCTCTTCTTGCTCTGCTCCTTTGCCAAGAACCAGGCGAGTATCTAGGGTAAGAATGAGGCAGCCACTTCCCCTGTTTGCAGGGACATGTTCCCAGAGTTAAAGGGTCTCTAAAATCCTTCTGCTGAAACATGAAATTTAATACGGAGAAATATTTCACATATCCATCCTCATAGTTTGCATTTGTTAGGTCCTTCAATGGACCAGACACTGCAGTCAAAGTGGGGCCTTTCCTCAAGGATTTGCCCTCAAGCATCTGGAGTGGGCATAGTAGACTCTCAGACTCACGCATTATGATCAAAAGTTGTCCCAATTCACACAAATTCTAACCATTTCAACATGTTGGCCCTTCTTCTGGCCCCTAAGAGTTCTAAGCAGCATAGCTCAGAAGAGAGAGGTTGCCTTGAAGGTCAGTGCTAATTGCAAGGTGACCGTGACCCTGGCCCATGAAAGGGTGATGAGTTTAGGCAGCTGGGTTCCCTTTTTCTTCAGCAGGATCTGCGTTCCCTATCCAGCAGCTGTGGGTGCCTAAAATTGACATTTGAGCTATGTATAAATTTCACTAGCTCTCTAAAAAGGTGGCAAAATGAGCCCATATATAGGATTGTGTACTTTCCATGCCAGCCTGGCTCCAAATTAAAGAGTCCAACTAGGTTAGAAGAGAATACAAAATTTAGAAGCTACATTGGAGGTCATTCAGCCCTACCTCCTATTCAATGCTAAGAATCCTTTTTGCAAGCTCCTGCACATGGTCTTGTAGTCTGAACTTGAATACCTCCAATAACAGAGAGCTCAGTACTTGGCAAGATAATCAAATTCAATTTTGAACACTTTTTTTTTTTTTTTTGCTTCAAATGAATCCCATCTTTGGTTTCCTATAACTCTTACCTGTTGGGTTTCTTCCCAAGGTGAATAGAGTCTATCCTCTCAATAGTGTTCTGAATTGTTTTGAAGTAGGCTCTGTTGACTCAAATAAGTTTTGTCTTTCTACTTTTGTTTTTTACCATTTATTTAGCCTTATGATTTAGTCCTTATGATTTTCAGCTATTCACTCTCTAACCTCAATGTCCTCTGCTAGGGCACAGGATGAACCTCATATGAATGCTTTCCAATGTAGCCAGGCAGAGGGGTCAGGGATGAAACCCTATACCATCTAAGTTGACTGAGGACAAAGCTCATATGCTGGAAGGGAGAACAAAGGTTATGGTCACAAAGATCACTCATTGCATGAGCCCCAATGAGGAAGCAAGCCTAGAAATGTAAGGTAGAAAGTATAGCAAATGGACAGAAAGAGGCAGAGAAGTAGAAGCAGGATGGCTCAAAGATCTAGATTTGTTCTCTTGCTGATAAATGAGGCTCCCTCCCACTTCCCACCTCAGCAGAGACTAAAGCTGTCCATTCTTTATCCAAATACAGGACATTGTCCTGAATCAAGTGCACCAAATTAGTCTTGGACCATTGTCCCAAGAAATCAAGATCTTTTTGAATCCTGATTCTGTCTCTCGGGATGTTCATTATTTTTCTCAGCCTCATATAGTCCATAGGAAACATTAGCATACATTCCACATCTTTCCTCAGGTCAATGCTTAAATTAAATATCCAATAAGACAGGGCCATGTGCAGATCCCTGAAACACATCCCTGTGTTTAGTATGTATTAGACATGCTGAAATATACCTATTGTAATATTTGGTGAGTGAATATGAGTTAAGGAGAAGATAACAATGTAAAAGAAATATCAGATCATCTAATTATAGCATGTAAACAAATATGAACAATAAAATTTAACATTTCTTTCATGAGGCCACGGAGAATATTTTATTGATCTTTGTAATATTGGCAGCTAAGCAGTGCCTGGCACATAATATGAATTTACTCCGTGTTTATTATTTTTTTTAATGAACACATACACCTTCGCATCATTCTAGGAAAGAATGGGGATTAGGGAGGCTCTCAGGTCTGTTTCTCTAAACTTAGGGAGGGACCATGCAAAGCAAACATAATTCATCATCCTCCAGCCACCCCTGGTGATCTGCCTCTTCTCTCACTCTCACTTTATCTGTAGAACTTGAATTTTTAGTTTATCAAGGTCCCAACTATCTTGAGAAATTCTATATTTCTTGGTAGATGTATGAGTCTACTCAGGCTGCCATAACAAAATACCACATGCCCAGAAAGATATTTCTCTCAGTTCTGGAAGCTGGAAGTCCAAGACTAAGGTGTCAGTGTGGTAAGTTTCTCTTGAGGCTTCACCCCTTGGCTTGCAGATGGCCATCTTCTCGCTGTGTCCTCACATGGTCTTTCTTCTGTGTGCTCTCCTAGTGTCTCTCTGTGTGTCTCAATCATCCAAGGTATAAACGTGAAAATGGAATTTGCTGGAGAGATATGTGAACATGCACCTGCAATATTCTTTTTGTAGTTGGTGTAGTAGAAAGTGTCTCTAGGAAGAGGAAGCTTTGCTGCCACTCTGGTAATTTGAGAGAGAGGGTGCCAGGACACTGCACACTCCTCACCTGTGAGGCAGACTGAGCCACGATAAAGATAATCTAAAGGCCAGAGCTCATGTCAGTACTGCCCTTCCTCCATATATATCCTAAGGGGCAGAAAACTTAGGGAAAGCGACATTCCCAATGCATCCCTACTTCCCATCTGGGGCATTATCCAACCAGTGCTGAAGGTCACATCTGACAATGGTGAGGGTGGGGGACATGAAGGGGAGGAAGGAAGGGATGATAATCCTTGCAAAGAGTTCCCCTTCATCATCCCAGGGTTAAAAACCTGCCTTTTCTTGTGCCTGTGGGAACTGGTGTTGTCAGTGTGCAAGACAAAATAGGATCTGGGTTCCAAAATGGATTTTCCAAGTTAACATTCAGGCTATATGTACCTCTTACGGCTCAGTTCTTATACCTTGGTTACAGCGATTTAAAAGCTAAGTTTATTAAACACTTATGATAGCTCAGTAACAATTCTCAATGTTCTTACATCACACTCACAATGCTCAATCCAGTGGCATTCTACTTTGGGGAATACTGAGGCACACTGAGGTTAAACAACTTGTTCAGGGGCTGACACTTGGAAAGAGATGAAGCTGGCATTCAACCCCAGACAATCTCACTCCAGACCCCATGCTCTTAAAATGCTCCTCTACTTATGAATAAAACGTAATAAAAACTTATTAAGCACTAGATGTGTGACAGGCACTGGTCTAAGGTCATACAACTAGTAATTGGCTTTCCAGTATCACATACATGCTTCTCCCTCTCTGTTTTGCTTTTACTGCCTCACACACACACACACACACACACACACACACAGCTCCTCTTCTATTTGGAATCAAGCCACTCATCTTGGGGTAACTGCTTGGGGGATTTACCCCTCCAAAAAGAATCCAGACTGAGGATGAGTGATAGAGGCATACTAGGCCTTTAGGACAGACCAAAGCAGGCCTACCTCCTGGAAGAACATCCTTTCCACCCCCTTTCTCAAAATAGCACTGTTGCAATCATTCATTGGCAAGCACACTCTTTCACACTTATTGGATGCGAAGCATGCCCAAATTAATTACTATACTTATTTCAATCACAACTAAGTCATTTTTTTCCATTTGCATCAAGGAGCCAATAAAAGATGACAGTTTAAGACTCCTGTTTTTGGAGACAAGCAGATTTAGCTATGCCTTATCTTGCTTGTATTGGTGAGTTGGTTCTCTGCAAATTAAGTAATTTAATTGTTTCCTGAAGGATAGTTGCCTGATCTTACAGTGGGAATACCATACCTACCTCAGTCTTACTGTGAGGTTGATGCCCATGACCACACAGCTGGTAAGTTGCAGAGATAGGATTCAAATCCAGTTTTGTCTGATTCCACATCCATGATCACTAGTTGTGCACATGTTTTTTTTTTTTTTAACTTTCTTTAGACTAAATGTTCTCTTTTGTAAAATGGGCATACTTATTCTCACCTCACTGATCTGTGGTAATGAAATGAAATGATATGTACAAAAAAATACAGTGCTAGGCACAATGGGTTCAATGTGGTAACTGTTGTAGAAAGATCAGTAGAAGCTGTAAGAGAAGCTTTATTCCCTGCAAGCTGTAAGTAAGAAGATATTTATATATGATTATGTTCTTACATCTACTTTTGCTTTTGACTTCAGAATATATGCATATGCATCTACTTTTTTATTTCAGAATATATGGATATGAATGATATGTGTAATTTTTAGAGTGTCTGAGATGGCAAGTAGTCAAAGGAGCTAGACCAGTAGAGAAGACATGACGAATGCATAGTCCTAAGTGGGAATGTATTTATTCTGGAATGTGACCCGCCTCATGCACAGAAGGACGGGTGAACTGGTTCTGCTGTGTAGATGGAGTTGTAAGCTTTGGAGCAATCAAGGCACTTTGTCTTGTCAGCTTGCTGGTAATTCATCAAAGAGAATAAATGGACAGAGTACCCTGTGTGAATCTAATCTCTCCTAACTTACCAGACTCAATTCCCAAGAAGGCAGGAGATAGAACCCAGACCAAAGCACAGTGTGGAAAAAATGAAAGGGACCTTTCTGTGGTAATATCTCTACGTTCTTTTTTTTTTTTATGACTCCAGTTTTAGTCCTTGAACAAATGGACATAAATAATTCCAACCATTAGTAGCTAAAAATGGACAACCATTTCTGGATCAGGAGAGAGACAGACTAATTATATTAATGTAGAGTAATTATATATATTTATGTTCCGTATCCTCACTGCAGTTCTGAGATAAAATTCTCTTTGGGAGGGAATTGGTGAAGTCAGAGAAGCAGTAGGGCACTAGGCGGATGTTTCAGAAATTCCAGTTGTTTGAAAGTAGAAGAAATGTCTGCATTTGAGCCTTTAACTTAACACTAAATGCTGGTCAGAGTAGTGCGCTGGTCGCTAAGGAGCCTGCACCAAGTGATAACTGTTAGATACCAGCTGCTGTGAGAATCCAAGGGGAGTCGCTTTTAATTCACATCTTGCATTAGGTTCTTGATTTAAAAAGAGAGTGAAGTTCTGCAGCTACCTTGTACATGTGAGGATTATTGCTAGAAAAGGAAGATGCTTAAGTGGAGTTTTTGGCCATTTATTGCTGCTAGTTCTGGACTGCCTGCCCCATATTCTCACATAGACTTGGGGATTCAGCCACCAAATGATGTCCCCAAGGTTTTACAGCCAAGACCAATGGGAGTGTATGACAATTTCAGTTCTTTTGTGAACCCTATTTTGATTTGAAAGGTGGATGTGTATGCTGAGTGGGGCCAAACTTCACATCCTGCATGATGACTGAGTCACCAGTGAAAGCAATGCCCCAGGATGGGTGTACTGATTTGGACCTCACTATCTTGTGCAGGGTACAACTAACAGACTGAGGCATTATGGAAGGGGGAAAGTGGGGGAGGGGGTTGTCTGATCAGTCAGACTTGGGTCATTTGCTCAACTTTGGGTCAGTCATTTGGTCCAGAGAGACTAGTAATCTGACTAACTAGGTCTAGGTCATGTGACCTCTGTTCTATCTAGAAGACGACTAGTCCCACCAGAACCCAGTGAGCAGGAAAGGACAAGAGGAAGTCCCTATTTTCAGAGCAGATAAAAAGGGGGATGTTGGGGAAAAAAAACACACTATAAAATACCCAATCTCACCATCTTTCACTGTGTGATCTTGGGCAGAGAGAATGTTATCTATTTTAGCTCAAGATAAATGATGATGATAAATTCTCCCTCATAAGGTTGAAGATTAAATGAGTTAACAGACATAAAAAAAACAAAGTACTGTGTTTGGCATGGAATAGGCACTCAATAAATGTTAATTCCCTTGGTACTAAACAGATACCTGTATTTTAATACGTTTTAAGAGGTCTTGAAGTGCTAATTTGAAAGCTTGGTTCTAATGTTTCTGACCAGGCTGTGATTCAGTGAGGAAGGAAAGAGGAGAAAATACTTTTTGTCTGCCATACTGCCCTGTATTATTAGTCCAGATCATTCCAAAACTTCCCTGTACCTCTCATCAACCATCACTGAAGCAAAAGCTATGGCTATGCCTTCTATTACCATACTTGCTCTTTGGAAGCTTCTCATCCATCCATCCTTCCATTCATCCACCTGTCTTTCCATTCCTTCAATAGGTATATTTGAACACCTATTAAATGCAAAACACTATGCTAAGTACTGTCTTTACAGGCATGTTTTAAACAGAGCCCTTGCTTTATGGAGACGTCTTTGAGGTCACTTTTCAGAATTTATATCCTACTCTATCTATCCTATAGATTGTGGGGGTGAGTGAACAGACAAAGGACCTTCCCTAATAGAAGCTATTGAAACTTCCAACGTGTAGTTACTATGATACTTTGAAAAAAAGAAAAGCCCAAACTTTGAGCACAGTACAAAGGTTAATGGAATGTTTTTCGATACCTCTGCTTAGTAGAGAGAAATTTATTATGGAAAAAAGAGGCAGGAGTTCAAACTTTCCTGGATAGCTTTTTAAGAGGCCCAAACTATCAAAATCATCTCCCAAATAACCCTTTTAAATCCAAAAATAATAGTCTTGCTAATTAAATTTTTAACGAATATTATAGCTGGCATATCAATTGTAGGTAAAATTTATGAAGCAGTGGGCTGAATTTTATATGCTGCATTACTCTATGGCTGTTGTGAATATTAACGCTAGTTTTCACTTTACTGTTTTGGCCTCAATGTGGGTTCTTTTCTTAGAGCTTTGTGATGGTTCTGTTACATAGACAGGGCAGAGTGCCCTATCCTTATGTTACAAATTAGGAAATGAAGCTCAGAGACCTGGAAGATGAGATGAGTCACACATTTTTACACACTTTGTAGACTTTTGAATATAACTGCTTTAACCTAGTGTTTCAAGGACTTTGTCTTTAGGGCACATTATTTGCTGTGTCTAAGGCCTTTTTAGCCTTGAGACCTTGATGACAGCATGATCTGGTATGGTGCTGTTGTTATAACCAGAAAGTTCATCCACCTTGGAGGACTTTCAAAGGCATAAGTCTCCAAATATGCCCCTGTGCTAAGGGTCTGTTGTAGCAGATGTCAGAAACAGGTCTCTGGAGCCAGTCTCCCAGGCCCGAATCCTGGTGTCTCATTTTAAGATTATGGGGAACCTGACTGACTTATTTCACATCTCTGTGCTTCATCCCCTTCTTCTGTAATATGAAGATAATAGCATTTCCTATTTGGATTGCTATGGACATTAAGTGAGCATTATCAGCTGCATGGGGGCTAGGTATTCATGGGATTCCTTCAAGAATCTCTCTCTCACACACACGCACACCGCACACCCCTCCCACCAAATAACTCAAACTTGCACGCTTGTTACAAACACATTATAAATGTGTGCACCTCACAAGAAGTTATGTGAAGATTCTTGTCAGAATGAATGAATGATGGGATTTGGACAGGATAATTATCTGAGGAAGTTTCTAGTGAGAAGATGAGACAAGAACTGACTTTTGGCAACTACCTGGAGGACAGAGTGGTATAGAAAAGCACCTTTCCAAATATGTCCTTCGCAGCCTGTCACCGGGCCTGACATTCTGCCAGTAGTAAAATATTCCATTAGGTCTTAGACTTTTTTTCTCTAATGGACATTTGAAGTGCAACACTTACAAGCAACCAGATTCTCTAGAAGTATAACAATAAATGGTGTTAAATTTGAAGAGACACGAGTAGGAAAAAAAAATCACTGGTTGAGGAGAGATGTGGGAGATTTTACAGCTCACAGATAAATTCTTCAAACTTCACTTTTGTACCTGAAGAGGGGCTAAGCCCCAAGTAGCTAGAAAGTAGCTTTTTATTTTCCCTTTTTCTTATTTTTTAAATTAATTCACTACATGAAGGATTTGTAAAAGCATATTCACATTTGTTAAATTCTGACTTAAGATTTATGAATCTCCCATAAGCCTCCTTTACCCAAGGAAGGCTTTTATTGGCATGCAGATGAAGCACACACACACACACACACAACATGCATCACACACACACACGACACACACATACACACCAAACATAGATACTCCTTACACCACACCACACTATACACTCACATACACAGAAAATAGCCCAGAATCTGTAAATCTTAATCCCCTTCCATCATTTCTTGCTGTGTGACAATGTAGGAGACATTGAGGAATTAGGATAACTAATGTCTTCCCTGCCTCCCTCACAGAATTGATGGGAGGACTGGGATGTCACGTGGAAAAGTGCTCTGTAGCCATGCAGAGCTCCAAAGAGGTCAGTCAGTGCATTCTTCACTGAATGAGGTTGTGAGCAGGTCTTCCCCACAGACCACCATGAGGGGTCATTGGGACTGCCAACCCCTCTCAACCCATGCCCAAGGCTGGCTGTGTGCTGATGAACTGATTCATCGATGGCATGACCCAGGACACCACAGTCCACGCAGGGGCACTTGGGCAACACTGCCCTGGCCTCATGGAGAAACTCTCTTGTAGGGAAGTGTCTTTGCACTAAAGGTATCAGCTGTGCAAATCCTGTTAAGACCACTGTCAGTTCTTCATTTTGCTTTGACCAGCAAGTCTTTGGCAAGTGCTTGCTTTTAACCTATATTGAACCTATGTCATATAAGAAGAGAAAAATTTCTCTCAGCACTTTCTTAGCACCTAGGAATTATTTCATAATAACCCCATGGGATACATACCATTACTATTATCTCCTCTGTGACATACAGGCGATGAAACTGCCAGGGCAACCAGCCATTCTGGCTCACCTGGGTCTGAGGGAAATCCAGGAACATGACATTTTCAGTGTTAAAATTGTGGAAGTCCCAAGGCAAATGATGACAAGTGGTCACCAGAAAACCGGGGCGCAGACAGAGGCTATGTCACTTTCCTGGGGTCACACAGCTAGTAAGTAGTAGAGCTGAGATTTGATGCTACTCAAGCATTTCAGTTACTGATCCCTCAATCTTAAGTTCCTATTTGCCCTCTGTGACCTGGCTGAGCTCTTACAATTTCCTACCATGGGAAATTTTTTCAAGGTTAATGATATGAAAATTAAAATTAAAATTTATCAAGGTTAATGATGTATCTCATAAATTATTGTGTACATCAGGGCACTCTTAATATATTTGTCCAAACTATCTATTAAGCATATGAAAAAACAATGTATTATAAATCTAATATTTTTCATGTAAAGCACAAATAAACAAATACAGGCATAACATGCAGTCCTGAAAAGATAAAAGCTGATCGAACTATTTATTTATTTTTTTAATTTCTTTAATGTTTTTATTTTATTTTGAGACAGAGACAGAACATGAGTGGGGGGAGGGGCAGAGATAGAGGGAGACACAGAATCCGAAGCAAGCTCCAGCCTCCAACCTGTCAGCACAGAGCCCAACGCGGGGCTCAAACTCAAGGACCATGAGATCATGACCTGAGCTGAAGTCGGATGCTTAACTGACTGAGCCACATAGGTGGCCCTAACCATTTATTTATTTATTTATTTATTTATTTATTATTATTATTTTTTTAAAGATCTGTTTTTTTTTTTCCAAAGTTTATTTATTTTTGGGACAGAGACAGAGCATGAACGGGGGGAGGGGCAGAGAGAGAGGGAGACACAGAATCGGAAACAGGCTCCAGGCTCTGAGCCATCAGCCCAGAGCCTGACACGGGGCTCGAACTCGCAGACCGCGAGATCGTGACCTGGCTGAAGTCTGACGCTCAACCGACTGTGCCACCCAGGCGCCCCTCATTTATTTATTTTTGATTGAACTATTTAAAATCAATTACTACTAACCACCTAGGAATCCAGAAAACAGAGAAAGCAGTGAGAGGCCGGTCATGAGAGAAAGCACTGTGAAAATGTAGGACCTTAACTGAAAGGTTTTGTCTAGACCAGATTTAGATATTTGGAGAGGAGAAATTTCTAGGTAGAAAAACAAGGGGAAGAGCACACATCCCAAACACTGCACAGCATATACCACACACATAGCACACACACCATACATACATGTCAGGCAAGAGAAAACCTACTGTATCCAGATACTTAGGATGAGGTTGGGAGCTAATAGGAAATGATGATGAGAAAGGAGGGTACAAAAGGCTCTTACAGAATTTTTAAAAAATGTTTTATCTTAGAGAGAGAGAGTTCAAGGGGCGGGGGGAGAGGGCAAAGGGAAAGAGAATCTCAAGCAGGCTCCTCAGTGAGGAGACCGACCAAAGCTCCATCTCACAACTGTGAGATCATGACCTGAGCCCAAATCAAGAGCGCTCAACCACTGAGCCTCCCAGGTGCTCCCAGGCTTTTCTAAAGAAAAGGCAGAACAGCTGTCCTCAGTCATCACTCAGATGACCACAAACTGTGGTATTACAATGGGTCATTTTCTAAAAAACCTGATAAAATTCTTTATTCCTTGAATAAGCCAAAACTCCAAATCCATTTTGACATTTTTTTACATGTACTATTTGAGTATGGGGAGGGATTCTACAATCCACTTCTATAATTTTGTTCAAAACTTTATAGATTACAAGTTTTCACCATTTTATTTTTTTATGTTTATTTATTTTTGAAAAAGATAAAGAGACAGAGAATGAGTGGGGGAGGGGCGGAGAGAGAGAGAGGGGGAGTCACGGGCTCCACTCTGAGCTGTCACCACAGAGATCACCTTGGGGCTCAAACTCACAAACCATGAGATCATGACCTGAGGCAAAGTTGGAAACTGAACTGATTGAGTCACCCAGGGTGCCCCACAATTTTTCACCATTTTAAAGGCTCCTAAAAACAAAAGAATTATTCAGATAGGCCGTATTTCTTGAGAGTTATTATGTACAACAGAAAACTGTAACATATTTGCCCAAATTACTTGAGCTTCAATGAGGGAAACAATAATATATTAAAAAATCAAATTTAAAAAGCACAAAAATAGCCGAATAACCCATTTTTTTTCCAATTTCCAGCCTTGCTTTCAACTGAAGAATCCAGTGTTCCTGAGAGACCCTATTGACTGACTTACCAAATAGTTAAGGACCATAAATTCTTAAATACAGTTATCCAAACTCCATGTGAACCACACATTTTGAGAGTACCTTTGCCCAGCAATGGTTTTAATCCAATAGACATGAAGCTGTATAATCAAGAACTTCATCACAGTTGTAATCACCCACAGAAATGCCAACATTGAAAACAGTCCCAATACTTGGGACTGCAATTCACAAGTGAAACGAGACTGCATATATTTGCTCAAAGAACAATCATTTACATTTCTGTGAACTATAGAATGAGTCACTCCATATTTATATATTTATGCTTACTGCTGGGTTGTATACTGCAGCCTAATATTCTAATTACTCCCAAATCAATCCCATTTTTCTCTCTATGGAGGGAAATGAGCTATAGGCTCATCTATGCATATTCTGCATAGAGCCCTCAGCACATCAGCCTACAAGTTGTCTTAAAGTAGAGTTTGAGGGTTGCTTACTTTTCAATCATCAGGGTTATGTGATAAAATGTAAATTCACAGGGCCTGAACAGAACACAGTTTCAGGAATCTGAATACCTAAAATCTGTTCTCTAGTGACCTTTATCCACTCTAGTCTGAAGGATCATTGGTATAGAAAGTGCATGAAAACAGGCTCTTTTTCTCACCAGATCACTCATGGCACTGATAAAACTGAGTTCTAGAAGGTGATTTTGCATCCAGGTCTTTGACAAAATGGCCTTGCTAACCCAGCTTCAAATGTTGGAGGGCTAGCAAAAATGCATCGCATGGGAACTTTCCCCAGAATCTTTTATTGATGAAATGTCTTCACCACTACCAGAATTGTCTGGGGAAAGTATGAGACTTGCTTGACATGTTTTGCAAGCTGCAATTAAATATTCACAGAGCAAAAAGTCATATGTAGTTCTTTGTTGTACATGAATTACGTGCAAAGGGTATATTACAGTAGGCAAATAACATTTCTTAAACTGTACATCTTATTGACTGTGAAATCCAACCCACTCTGCCCTGTGAGCATCTGCTCCTCTTCTCTTTTTGTGTGTTCCACCTGCATTTCTTCTGTATTTACACCTCTCCGGAAGGCTTGCATTCTGATTAGTTAAGGGTAGTGGATATGTACACTGGTTCACCTGGTAAGAACATCTCTCTCCCAAAGAATGCTCCTAACTTCTATCAAAACCCCTCAACACACTTGCTCTGGTAGCCTTCTCTTACTTTCTCTTCATTGCTACCAACCTGACTGAATTTTCTGGTAAATCATTCCACCCTCCCCACCTTCTGTCTTCTGTAAAACAGCATGGGGTGTCCCCAACTTATCTATGCATGTTTCTGTAACACTTACTCATGTGAACTGACACTCATCTTTGCTTCCCCATGGACCATAATGATCTCAAGGGATGGAGGTGTTCACTTCTTCCTCTGTCATACCTAATGATAACCAACTCAACATTCTGCACAATTAGCTCTGGGCCTCTGTGCATAGTGGGTGCTCAATCAATGCTGCCAACTGACTGACTCAGTGATGGTTATTCTTCCTTCACCTTATTGCTTAGAAAGGCAATTCTCTCTGCCACCCACAGAACGAAACTTGATTTCCCCAAGCATTAATTTTATAAAACCAGGAGAATCGATCTAATATAAGGCCATCACTAGGAGTTAACCTCATAGCTCTCATCAAGTAAACTCATGCAAGCCTTTCTTTTTCTTTTCTTTTTTTTCCCCCCTCACAGACTATTTTTTAAAACTCTCAGTAAATACATTTAATAATCAGTTGGTAGATTAGCATACAAAACTAGTCTTAACTAAATTAGAATTCAATCTTTATTTGAGTCAGTGATGGCTAATATTGACTGTTGCATAGAATTATGAGAAACCCCTGAATAGTGAGCTCCAGTGGAGCCTAGATCTATTTTTTAAAACCAGTTATTGATTTCTGCAAATAGGCTTTCCTTGAGGCTCCAGCAGATCATGGTCTTTAGGTGAAGTGTGGTGAGGTGATGGATAGTAAGGGAGAGTACATTTTCCCTTTGTTCATCTACATTCTTATTAATAATAATATCTTTCATTTATAACTCCTTTCATCCCCGAGCATCGAGAAGTGCCTTGCAGATGTAATAATACTGTATGGAGAAATCCATCACCTAGCCTGGAGGCAAAACACAGCGGTTGTCTAGCTACACAGCTCAGATGAACCATAGCTCGGGACACCAGGAGGAGGTGAACATCTAGCCAAATATATTTTAAGAAGACAGTGACAGGTGCCTAGATTGGAGTGGGGCTAGGCTCTTTGACCTAACCACCACCAGTGTGATGAAGGGCTCTGCACCTGAATCCCCAACCACTGTACCCAGTGCAGGGTGGCAATTGAGCATGTTATCTCAAAAAGATAACCCATTTAAGAAGCAAGGTCCCATTTCTCTTCCCCCCACCCCCAAAATAAAGGAAGGACAGAATTAACTAGGCAAGTATGATGGAATGCACTATTTGTAGAAATGTGTGCCTGCCCTTCATCCACAGGCAAGTTGAACTGTAATAACATCTTCTGTATTGCTGTGATCCCAGCTTGTAAGCATTTCCTCTCAAAGCCTTTGTTTCTGTCTCTTTTAACTGCATAAAGGCATATATGGAAGAATGACTATCTGGGCATAATGGGTAAACCTCAAAGAGGAGGTTACATTAGTTCACTTCATCACTTACTGATTGTGTAAACTTAGGCAGGTGGCTTAACCTCTGTGCCTCTGTTTCCTCATCTGCAAGAAGAGAGTGGCAATTGAACCTATCTCTTAGGCTCTTTGAAGACTGAATGAGATGGTCTACGTGCAGTGCTTATCATAGTATCTGCCACACAGTAAGCGCTAAATGTCAGTTAGTATTAGCATTATTATTCTGTAGATACAGTGGAAAATATTTTGAGATTAATCTTTAAACCCCTTATGATTAATTTTTATCTGGATATTTTCCTCCAACTTGGTTGATAGCACATTATAAATATTAAAAATATGTCTGTTGGTTAAAAAGCAAAATAAGAAAACAGAAAGGCATGCGTAGGCAAGAATAAGTTCATCCATTAAGTTTCCCTTCAGAAGAGGTTGCCATCAAGATTTATAGGTGATTTCTTTTAAGTGTTTGTTGTATGAAGTCATTTTTTTTTCTGATCACTTGGACATCTCTTGAAACCCAGGAAAGCTTGCCATCTTGATCAGCAAGGAAATTGCCCACCCATATCAGGAGATCACATGATGAGCCTCCCAGGTCCTACTGCTAATTAGCAACCCAGATTTTTCCCACCCCCAAGCAATCCATTGACTCAGTCCTGCATAGGATGCCAGTACCTTTCTCTCGTGTATGGCTTAGTTTAATGGTTTTACTTCACTGTGCTTTGACCTATTCATGTGCATTCAAATCACCACTAGTGCTTAGAAAGCAGTCCTAGAGAGTAAGCATTCAGTCTGCTCGGTTCTCCAGCACAGGGCCCACAATGTTGTCCTGTCATGGGCAAGTGAACACTTAAATGTCCCCTGATGCCAATGATTCAGGTGGTGCTATTTTGCTGTATGCACTGGATACAGATTATTTTTGACCAGCTTAGTAGCTGCTGTGTGAGCAAGACACTGGCTTAATTACCTTTCTTAATGGCTGATAAGGATCAAAGGATGGGTGAGCTGGAATGCTGAGTGGCACCAGCTGCCATTTCCCATTTCCTTACTGTCCCCAGCCTTGTCCATGAAAGGCAAGATTAGAAATGACATCCACTTATCGCCACTTTTCCTCCAATGACATGTGGCTCATACCTTTAAGTGAGCGAGTTTCTCCCTCCTGCATGTGGCAAAGGGAGAAAGCTATGTACTCCCTGCTCACTTGATTATTCTCTCTCCAGCTGAGATGCAGAAACCTAATTGCTGTTGAGTAAATCTTATCTACAACTGAGCTGACCACACGGGACAACTGAGTCCTCAGCTCAGGAACTGGGATATATTACAAAAAAACTGGATTGTACAACAGATTTACTTCACTAGAGACATACACTGAGGGCTCTCTTTTGAAGTCACCATTTGCCTTCTGAGACTCCTCTCTGGAGTTATAATTATTTCTAAGCAAATGCTCTGGCCTAAAAATTTGGGAAAATATTTCCATATCAGAAGTCAATGATCTCTGCACGCTATTCTGTTCATTCATTTACATAGATGTATTCACTTACTACACTGTAAGCCCCATGAGGACCATGGATTCTCAATTCCTAATATCTGGTCCATGACAGGTGCTTGATAAATGTTTATTGGATGTCTGAAAGAATAAAATAAGGAGTGAGTTCTACATTAGACATAAGAATGAATACATCAACAAATGAGCAAATATACATTTGCATTTTTGGCTAAATGTTCTGTGATGTTGGTTAAAACAATCTACACAAGGACCCCTGGGTGCCCAGTTGGGGGAATTGGGGAAAGGATTAAAATCCATTCTTTACTCAGGTCACTAATACAAAATTTTCCAAAAAACATAGGAAAACAACAAAAAAAGAAAATTTCTTAATGGGATATGTTGCAATTGGTGTGCATGTGCCCAAATCTTAAAAGGAAAGCCTTGCTTCTCCATACCATTAAGTAATTGTTGGACCCTAAAGTTGTTTGTTCTCATACTTTTAGCTCAGAAAAATTACCCTCTAATGTCCCTAGGTGCCAGCCAAGAGCTTTAGAAGTGGGTTTATTTTTCCCCATCTGGAGCATCACCCTTTGCCCACTAACCGCAAGTGTCTAGAAAAGGAAAGGAAGAGAAAGAGTCCCAGCTGCTTGTGCAGTGCAGGCAGCTCTAGGCAGAAGAAACCACTACCGAAAGCACTCCTAGGGCAACGGATAACCCCTCCTTCTCAGGACACTTCCAGTGGGGGCAATCCTCCTGACGTAGGCACTAAAGAGTAGGAACCAGTTAGGTCAGAGGCAGCACAAGGTTTGAAGTGGTCCATAGCAGACTGACAGTCCCAGTGTTTGTGGGGAGGGATGGGAAGACAGATGTAGGTGAGATTCCAAATTGAGGTGAACTGGCAATCCATTTCAAATCCTGGGAGGCCACACCTCAGGCCTGGCTCATTGAGATGGGCAGGCCGTTTTGGAAACTGTCTTTCTATGTATATTTATGTAGAACACCCAGCATCCCTGCAAGGAGCTGTTGCTTGTTATTTTGACTGATTACAGCAGAGTGGCTTTGTTGCAATGGCAGCAGCCACGCATTAGCTCTGGTGAGCCAGACAGAAACCATCAGCTCATTCTGACCACATCCACCCCTGGAGGTGAATATTCAACAGGAATTGATCTCCTTAATGAGAACACAGCCCACACTGCTTTGATTAGCAGCAGTGGAATTTTAAATAGTTAATTATGACAGAGAGTTCAGCATGTGCACATGTGTGCACTGGGGAGCATGCGCATGTATGAGAAAGTTGACATACAGATGGTAAGTCGGCACTCAGCCAGTGCCTGGGCCTGGAGCCTTGCAGGATGTCCAGGGAGGGTAATGCCAGAGAACAACACCAAGCCACTGGTGGTTGGAACAAGAATGGCCCTGCCATCAGAGAAATCCCTTAAGGGAAGTGCTTGATGATGTGCCCTTCACTTGGTGCCCGTAAGAAATGCTTTCCAGTACATTCTGTCCAGACTCTGTCCGATGTCCCTGTCCTCTGATATGGCCATGGGACATATGGGATGATGCAGATGAATGCAGTGGTTTAGGAGAGCAGATCTGCCCATTCCAAACAAAATAGCTCCCTTTTTCTAAAACTTGGCTGAAATACCTCCTCCCCCAAACCCAATGAACATAATTAAGAATAAGCTGAAATGGACAAGAAGACATGATAATTGATTGTGGCCTTTCTGCCTGGCAGCTGCACTTAATTAACCTTTAGATTCAAATATCAAGTGGTGTCTGCATGGAGAGACTTGGGGAAGGAGCTGTCTGACCACACTTATCTCTACTCACTGAGGGCCTGGTTCAGAGGTCACCCTGGGGATGAACCAAATCTCAACCATCCATCCCCATTCCCACCAAACATCATTCAGATACCAAGAGTTTCCTCTCAAATCTTCCAGGACATGAGAATGCCTAACATGTGCCTGTGTTTTTGCAGCCTGGTCTCTAGCTTTGAGTCATAACACTTGCAAATGAGAGTTTATTACTTGAGATCTTCTTAGCTAGGCTTTTCAAAAGGCAAACAACGACACGACCCACAGACCAGATGTCATGTGTCCAGAAAACAAAAGCATGACAGTCCTGCTCAGGTCTTTTTCATCTCACCAGCCTGTGGAGATCATGATCACTCAGTCACATCCCCTTTAAGAACAAAGCACAGCAAACGTGAGAACTGCAGGTGAACACTGGGAATTTGGGACTCTGCTCAAACTCACTCAACAAACTGAAAAGGCAGGAGCAGCCAGTTTCTCAGCAGCATCTGTGTGGCTCATGGGAGGTGGACACAGCTTTGATTTTGTCAGTCCTTGTTTAAAGGCTGACCCTGGTGCAGCCACCTCAGTCTCACTGTTTTTGAGGCATGTTGCTGGGGATGACACAAAGCGTGCCTCAGGGCATATGGGGCCAGGGTGATGCGCTGTGTCCCCAGACTTCTCTGCCCCCTGGGATCAGGTGGAGGCTGGTTCTCAGCCCATGCACGGTTGGAGCTCTTTACTGTATGGCTTCTCAAGGACTGGTGTGAAACCAGCAGCAGGACAACGGACTGTCTGACCTCTAAATACAGTTCAGAGCACAACTCAGGTCTCTTTCCCTTGTCTCTCACTGGCAGTCTGGTTTCAAAAGAGGGTCAGACTCTACTGACCTACAAAATGGCATATCTAAATTGTCATACATTTTGGAGGGTAATGTCAGTGTTTCTGGCTATGCTTTGCCTGTCTTGGCTGGCCACATTTAGAAGAGGGGAAAAAAAGGAATAGAAAAAAGACAGAGTAAGGGGAATAACATAGGAAAGAAAAAGCAAGAAAAGAAATAAAAGAGGAAAGAAGAGAAGGAAAATATAAACTCACATTTCCTCTCCTTATTTCCTACACCCATTTTTGGTACCTAAGTTTCCCTGTTCAGTCGACATCTTAATGGCGGACCTATTCCTCCCTCTCCAGCATTTTTTCAAAAGCAAAGTAATAACCCTAGCTACCAGGCTTTTAAATAAGAGAGTAATTACTTTTAACAACAGGACAGGGATAGTAGGCATACTGTATGTCACAACAAAGAGCATCCCAGCTCTTCAGCAGATAGCCATCTCCCTAGCAAGTACTGCCTTCCCATCATGGCTCTAGTTGTCGAGTGCCTGGTGTCCTTCTCTCATTGGGTTTGGACCCATTTTATAGTTTCTATAAAACCAAAACAGTCATTTAGAATAACTCCTGGCCAGTTATTCATTGATCACTCCAAGAATGTGTATACTATTATTCTTCCAACTTCCAGCAAGTGGTGTGACAATGGTAGAGTCATCTGTCATCTGAAATTCAGGTATAAAGAAAAGTTGGCCATCAATTGCCCAACTGAACACTGACTGGTATCATAAATAAGCATTAAAGATACAAAATATCATCTAAGGAAGAAAGGCACCCAGAGTGATGGTTCTCAAATATTAAATTACCTAGGGGTCACCTAAGGATCACTTAAAAATGCATATTGCAAGGCACCATCCTCAGATATTCTGGTTTATTAGATCTCAAGTGGAGCCCAGACCTCCACATTTTAACAAGAACACTGGGGTCATTTTTCTTACATGTGGTTCCCAGGTCTTACTTGGACAAACATCAGTGAAAGTTAACAATGTATCGTTACTCTTTGCCTTTTCTGAGGATATTTCTCCAACATTGCTTTGGACCAAGGACATAGGCCCAGTTATAAAAGAACAATGTGGACTGTGCCTCCTGGCATGTCATAATGTTTGTAAATATATGTGAGGATGCTTGTGTGTATACGTGTGGGACAAGTGAGTGTGCTGAAATAAGACTTCCTTTTTCTCTCTTCCCTCTTTTCTTTTTATTCACTATGGAAGATACTGAATGTGACAGGGAAAACTTCTAAAATGGCCTCCTAAAGATGCTTCATCCTGATTCCAGGTACTTTCAAATATGATATCTATCACTCCAGTGATTATGTTATACGGTGCAGTTGACCTTAAGATAGGAAGACTATTCCTGGATTTTCCATATGGGTCCAATGCTATCATAGGAATCCTTAAAAAGCAGAGAACCTTCTACAGCTGGTGACATAAAGAGACATCAAAGAGATCTGGACCACGAAGGGGAGTTGAAAAGCCTTAATTGGCTTTGAAGATGGTAGGTAGCATATACCAAGGAATGAAGGTGATCCTTTGGAGCTGGGTGCCAGCAAGGAATCAGGGACGTTAGTCCCATAACTTCAAGGAACTGAACTCAGCCAATAGCCTGTATGAGCTTAGAAACAGATTCTTCCCCAGAGTCTCCACATAAGAGCCCAGGCTGGCCAACACCTTGTGAGACCCTGAGCAGAGAACCTGGCCAAGCCCACCTGGATCTCTGAGCCACACAGTTTTAAGCCACCAAATTTTTGGTAAATTGTTTCACAACAATAGAAAACTACTACTCTTAGGGAATACCAAATGGATAAAATATAACCCTATCCTTCAGGATCTCATAATACAAGAGAGGCCAACAATACACCACAAATCAAAATGTGATGTACTAAGCATCTGTTAAAGAGATGAACACAAGGAACTATGGAAACTGGAACAGAACCATTCTTGCTTGGTGTGCTAAGAGTCAAGGGAGGTCAGCAAAGTTTCCACAGAGAAGGTGAATGGGCTGGTTTTAGAGGGTTTTGTTAGGTACAGAAGTAAGAGGGGACATAGGTTAAGGAAAGAGCAGAATCAAAGGCAGAGTGGTCTGAAAGTACTTGTCAGGATGGGAAAGGAAATTCAGAGCCAAGTGTAGCTGGAGCCTATATGGACAATGACCACAGATGATGTTGGAAGTCATGCAGCAGTCAGGGGGAGGATACTTCACATCTTGAATTTGTGATGGGGAGTCCTGGAAGGTGGTGAGCATGTAGGAATGACTAGTCAAATTTTCCTTTCTGTGTGCAACTCAGGCACATAGAATGGGATTAATTACAATTATGGGTTCATACCACACTCACAATTGTGGCTTTTTTCTCATTCTTACTTTCTTCCTCCTTCGCTCCCTCCTTCTTTCCCCTTCCAAATATAATGCATACTTTTGAACACTACACCCAGCACAGAAGCCAGAGCACTGGCAACTTATCTACTCGTGTGTATCCTCCCCTATCCTATCTCGTATCTAATGATTGATTAATCAATAATTTTATCAATCTACCTTCCAACCTACTTATCTGTTTTTCTCATATCTATGTGCATTTCTCATTTGTAATTGTTTAGGTATTTTCTTTTTAATTTACAAGAGGGCACCATGCTGTTCATAATCTTTTGTATTTGTGATTGAGTTACTAAAGTTTCATCCCATATGTTGCCTGGAGCTATACTTCATTCATTTTGATTGCTGTACATTATTACATTGAGTGCATATGCTGAGATGAATTGGCCTATTCTTCCATTCTTCTAGATCTGGCAATTTGGGAGGTTTATGCAAGAGTTCACCTAGCAGAAAATATGGCACTGGGATTAGGGCAGTAGATGTGGGTTGGAAAAGAGAGGGCAGGAGAGAAACATAGAGATAAATTGGTCACGATCAGTGTTCAAAATGGCTAGCATAGGAAATAGTTGAGTAAAACATACATTAAAATCCTATAGTTCTGCTTCCCACTTCCCCACTGGACTTCCCGTGTGCACGCAAAAGGAAGCCTCATGTGGTTGAACCCTGTGGTCCAAGAGAACACAGAAGAACATGTATCTCAAAGTAATGCATTCTATGCATCACAGAAGAAAATCAATGGATCTTTTCCTGCATGGAAATATAGATGTGGGGAGCAGCACTCTGGATCCTGCTGGTAGATGGATGGTAATATTTCAATGAACTGGGAGGCTTTAGAATCCTTGAAAAAGGCCTGTGGTAGAATAACCATCTTGAGATGAAGAAGCAGCAGGAACAGAAAATCTTGCAGCCTAGTAGGCAAGAATTGGAACTGAATATATAGCTATGTTTTTATGACATTTGCCCCAGACCAAATCACCACTTGCTGCAGGTATAAGTACCCCCTTGGAGTTCCAGTAGGACACAGGGCTCTTCTTCACTCACTGCTGTAAGCAATTCTGAAGAGCCCTGACTATACAGTGTTAAGTGGATTTAGGAGGAGGTGGATCAAGGGACATTTTTTACCATCTCTCTTTTAAAATATGTTACAAAGTAGGGTGGTAGAAGAGAGGTTTTTAATTTTTATTAGAAATTATACTTACATTTAATTCCTTCTGTCAAATGGACCATTATGCTTACAATGAGTAATTATCTTTATCGTCCTAAAATACTTCATCTTCAAAAGAAAATGTTTAAATAAACCTTTGTTAGAATACTTCAATATAAGAAGCTTTACTGAGTTTCACTTTAATGAAATTTGGCCTTCTTACAGGACTGGTAGTAATTGGATGTGTACATTATTTAAATTCATTTTTCCTAATTCATTGCATTATTTTAAACATTTTATTTTTGAGATATTATACACTAACCAAAAAATGATTTAGGCCATGAAAAAAAGGGAAAGTCCTTGTAATTTTTATATCAAAGAGATGTTTTATCTTTTGATAAGTAACTGTCATTTTCTTTGTACAACAGGGCCCACATGGTGTGGGGGAGTTCAGAGGGGCTTCATGGAGAAAAATAGTTCTAGATTCAGTCCTACCACTAAATAGCTAGGTGACCAAGAGCTAGGTACCTGACATCTCTGTGCCTGTTGCCTTGTTTGTAGAATGAGGGGGTCGATTAGATAACAAGGGTGCTAATTCCTGGGGGAGATGCCAGCCCAACTCACAAGCCAACGGAAGTGAGCCATCTGGGAGTCCTGTTCCAAATGCTAAAATATCCAGGAAGCTATGAGAAAGTCCAACTGCAAACCTATTGTTGTTCAGCATTAGATGATCTCGATTTTACCTTTGTTTTTAACCTAACAAATTTAAATTATGAGTTGAGTTTCTGCTATGTGTAACATATACCATTATTAAAGAAAATGCTTCTTTGATGAATGTTTACATTGAATTATTTTACCATTTATTTGAATTAACTGAAACATGCACTATTTCCCTCTTTGTTTTCCAAGTGCTTTGAACCCAAATCTTCTGGGGCTCCAGAAATCAAGCAGGAGGTTGAGCTTGATGCTGAGGAACTCTGATAAGCAAGAGGGATTATTTATTTTGTCTAGACCAGTGCTTCTCAACCTTGACACTATTGACATTTTGATCTGATAGTTCTTTGTTGTGGAGGACAGTCCTGTGTATTGTGGGATGTTTAACAGGGTCATCCCCACTCTCCACCTCCCGGGTGCCAGTAAAAGAACATCACGACTCCCAGTTGTGATAACCAAAAATGTCTCCAGACATTGTGCAATGCCTGTATGGGGCAAAATTGCCCCCAGTAGAGACTGATTTGTCTAAATCAGGAACCAGCAGACTATAGCCTGTGGTCCAAGACTGGCCAGCCACCTGTTTTCTAGATTAAGCTATTTTGGAACATAGTCATGCTCATGTGTTTACATATTTTCTACAGCTGTTTTTATGCTACATCAGCAGAGTTGAGTAGCTGTAACAGAGGTCATATAACCCACAAAACCTGAATGTTTACTATCTAGCCCTTTACAGGAAAACTTATCAGCCTTTGCTCTAGACCAATACAATGAGTGAGGCAGGTGCTTTCCTTGCCAGGCAAGAATACATTACAGCTCCTTACAGGAGAATGAGTGATGTGGGGGATGTAGGTGAATGAAGGAGTAAGAAAATCTAAATAGTGTTAGTGTCAGCACCCACAAGGATGCCAAGAGCACGTCAATACTGCAAGGTACTTAGTCAACTTTTCTAGCAGCTTTCAGTACATGCTATTCTATTTTACTTTTTAACACCTTGTAAGATATGCAAAAGAAGTGATGGTAGGCCCATTTTGCAGATGAGCAAACTGGCTTAAGAATGACTATATGACTTGTCACATTCTGTCAGAACTTAGACTATAAACCAATTTTGATTGTCCCAAGTCTTTCCATTTTAACTTCAGAATCCTTGATGCTGAAAGGACTTCGAATATCTTCCATTCTAGCTTCCTAGCTTCCTATCAAATACAACTCTCCTTACTATAACGATATTTCCAGAAGGAAAGAGAAATCACTGTTTATTCAATTTTTAAATTGAATTTAAATTGAATAAATTTAAATAATTTTAATCTTTTTAAATTTTTTTTAATGTTTATTTATTTTTGAGAGAGAGACAGAGTGTGAGTGGGGTAGGAGCAGAGGGAGAGGGAGACACAGAATCAGAAACAGGCTCCAGGCTCTGAGCTGTCAACACAGAGCCCAATGTGGGGCTTGAACTCAAGAATCATGAGATCATGACCTGAGCTGAAGTCGGTCTTTTACTGACAGGGCTACCCAGGCGCCCCTAAATAACTTTAATCTTAAGAGGGTTTGCCTCTTAAGGGGGCGCCTGGGTAGCTTAGTCAATTGGGCATTTGATTTCAGCTCAGGTCATGAACTCATGATTCGTGAGTTCAAGTCCCATGTCGGTCTCTGTGCTGACAGTTCAGAGCCTGGAACCTGCTTCGGATGGATTGTGTGTCTCTGTCTTTCTCTGCCTCCTCTGGCCCCCATGCTCATGCTTTCTCTGTGTCTCTCTTTCTCTCTCTCTCTCAAAAATAAATAAACATTTTAAGAAAAAGAAGGTTGGCCCTTGAATTAATCTTAGCCATAATTTTTGGAGTTTATAACATGTCTCCTCCAGGCAGAATCACAGAGGTCACTTCCTGACAGAGTCTCAGGAACCCCAAAGACTATGGACTCCAATTACCTGTGCTGTATGTGAATCTAAAGCAAAGGGTCCCCAATGGGTGTTAGTCTCAAAACCCTTAGTCACTAGTATTAAGGGAGCTCACTTTTCCCCACAATGGCCAACACCAGGGTTGCATAACTGTGACTTTAAGAATTCATCATCCTTCTACTAAATAGAAATAAGTTTTCCTATACCTGCTACCATTAAACATCATTCTACTACTTAAAATTGACAGAAAGAGTCTGATCCTATTTGCTAGAAGCGAATCCTTCAGCTCTTACTCATTTAACAATAGGATCTCTACTAAATGTTCTTGTCTTTGTCTTTATCCTGCTGGATTCTTATTTCCTTAAACAACATGGTTTCAAGGACTCTAGCCATGTTCTGTTGTTCTGTCCTGAACCCCTCTTGCAGCAGTTCATCTACATCCTTCTAAAACATTTCCAGGTATTGTTGCACTACCAATCATGTTTCCTAAGTTTGCAAGTCGATTCATGATATGAACTCATTATCAACTTATCCTCAACTGAATTCCCTGTGGATTTTTACAAACGCTGCAGCTTGGCTACACGTTTCTCATCTTCTATTTTATAGTTGTTTCGGGATCTGAAGGCATGGCTTTCTATTTCCCTCTTTTTAATGTCAGCTTGGTAAACTCAGCTCATAATTCTAGCCTCTTGAGATATTTCTAGATCCTGTTTTTGTCTTCCAATTTATTTACTATTCCACTTGGCTTCATGTCAGCCATAAATTTTGACAGTATAGGTTTTGTATCTTTAGTCAAGACATTGATAAAAATATTGAATAGGATAAGGCTAAAGACAGTTATCACTGGGAAACTCCTTCCAGATTGCCAGAAATTCATTAATCAGAAACTTTTGGTCACAGTCATTAAATTAATTAATTACAGATTCACTCCATTAAACTATGATCCAGTCCACATTTCTTTATTGTGCTACAAGGATACTTTAATAACTCTTTAAATATTTGAAGACTCTTCAACCTCTTCTAAGTCTGCTTACTTCTAAGCTGTCCCCTCTTGCGTTTAGAATTTGCTTCTTAGCTTCTTCATTTGTTCATTTTTAATTTGTCTATTTATTCACACATCTCATTCAATTACCAAATACTGATAAATACTTTCTGTATATCAGACACTGTGCCAGAAGCTAGAACTACAATGATATGATACACTGAACCCAGTACTTCATACTGTCCACCTGGTACAGAACACAGCAAAACAATACCTCTCTTGGTCTGGATACTATTCAGCTGAATCCAATCATCTAGATTTTTTGCACTTTTATCGTTAAGCCAAGTTCACCAATCTATCAATACAGTTGATTTTAGGAACTAAAACACCAGACTTCCTTAATGTGCTCCTAGTAGTATAAACTTGTTATATTTGGACAGACCATGAGCATCTTTTTTATTCTAGATTCTGTTGTTTCTCACGTTAGCCAGCTCTTCTCAATGTGTGCTATTATATTTTTGACAAGCAAGTCTTTTATGTCTGCTTACTTACAAAATTTGAAATTTCATGAGATCAGAGATTGTATCTATATTGGTAGATACAATGTGCCTTTTTCTTGAAAGGATAAAGAGTAAATAAATGCTCATCTAAGTTATTGTTTATGTTAAACAGCAAAGTATCAAAGAATGCTTTTAACTCCACTGGAAACTTCTGTACATGCTGACTCTGGTTCAGTAATCAAAAATTTTTATATAGATGTCCTAATAATAATCACTCCACATCAGTACAGATAATCCATACTAACACCCTTAGCAAAGTGGAAAATTTACCTAGTCTTCTTGCTGTGACTTCTTAATCAGGCATGTTTATGAAGAGATCACTCATATTACCAGATATCTTAGGGTGAGTTCCATGGAAATAGATTCTCAACTGGAGAATTTTGTGCAAGTTTATTCTTGAGTATGCTTGGAACAATATGTGCAACAAGGGAAGGAATCAGAATTGGCCAAAGGGAAGGCTGGTTTCATGTAGTTTACCAGAGGACTCAGTCAATACTACAGGAGACTCTGGAGCTAAGATAACCCTTTAGAGTTGCCCCAGATGAGGAGGGAAGGGTGCCAGAATTTTGTATTCTCATACAACTTGGGCCCTGGAAGTGGGCTACCCCATTAATTTGAGGTGATCTCGGATGAGATAGCCTGACCCCAGATAGAGCAAAATGACCTTTGATGAAACAAGGTGACCTCTGATTAGGGCATTTCCCAGAGAGACGGTCAACTGGTAGAAAACTTCCAGGATGAATATTTCTGGCATTTAGGAAAATGAGTGCCTCTCCAAGGATTTGTGTAACACATCATGGCATCCACAACAGCAGGGAAAATAACCCAGGGAAGAAATATTCTCAGTATAACCTTGGAACTCTTCAGAAATTTTGCTCTGATTTTGATGGGAATCTTTTTTTTTTCACCACCTGATTTTCATTTACATTTTAATTGTCTACCAGTCCACTGGGATGTGTAATGAGCAATTGTCAACTTCTTATGACGCACTCGCTTTCTTTCCATAACTCACAAATTGCTAATCCATAAACAAACTAACCCTAATTCTGTAGCAAATGGGACAGCCCAGGGATTCCTGGGATACTGATGCTATTTTAAAGCCATATTTCTACCCAAGAGACTTGGAAAACTGAAGAGCTTTAGTAGTTGGTGAACTCTTTGGAGAACCAGAGAACATGTAGCCATATTACAGGGTTGCACTGACTTGATAACTCTAATGATAAACCACCCTGGGCACACTTTGAGTATTTGTATACATGTGTCTGCCCTCATAGAATTATCTGCATTTCTAAGAGGATAATCATATAATTGCAATAGCTCCCAAGTACAGGACAATATATGCAAGAAAAATATAAACGATTTTTCCCCAGCATCCTTTGTTCGTGGATAGTATTGTCATCTGTTTTGCAATGAAAAAAGCTGAAAGAAGATAGGAACCCAAGAAGACCTGATACATGTGCTATACTATTCATAATTTCTATGCCCAGCCTTTCCTCCAGGCATCCTGGGCTTGGGTCTGTTTCTATTACACACTGAATTTTTTCCAGCCTAATTTCTTTGTCTCTCTATGTGCCTTCTATTTCCGTAAGAGATTAAAAGACAACAAAATGAAAACAAGCACCTGTATCTCAGTTTCCACAGGTACTTCCAAAGTTTTAAGCTTCAGCTCTGAGGGCTCAAACCCCTTTAAATGCTCAATTTCCCACCCTGCCTTCCAAAGGAACAGAGAATCTGTCTACTGGACAGGTTCATTAACAAATTAATAGAATAATCAGCAGGGCTTTGTGTGCATTTTGGAGATAAAAAACTGGTAACAGCATTCTTTGACTCTTTAATGGGCTGATAAGCACCAAGTATCTGCTCTGTGGCTGAGCTAATCACACAGATAACGGAGGTTAAATCAATCCAGAGTTCTGCTGAGGTCATTTATAGATGGAGCTGTACTCTTGCACCAGCTAGCAGAATTTCAGGCATTTTTGAATATGATAACAGGGAGCTGCTAAAAGCAAGAAAGGGGGCAGGGAAGGCAAAACAAAACTCTAAAATGAGTCTTGTTAAGCTGTGTGTATGGGGGAAATTCCCAACACCACAATTTGTGGGGCTGAACCCATAGAGGTGCCCAATCAGTTTGGGGGCAAAAACGCTTTGGGGATATGTCTGCTCTTGAATTGGTTTGACATGTGATCTGAAAGTCAGAAAAGCAAAGGACTTTCCTTTCCCTGCTTTTCCCTCCTCTGTTTTAAATTGACTATGATTGCTTTTGAGAGTGAAGGATTAATAGCTCAGGTATTCTGCAGACAATTATTAGGCAGGTCTCCAGCTCAGACCGCAAACACTACTCCATCTCAGCCAGCCCCTTGACAGAAAACTGCATGTGCCTGGTGTCCTCCACCTCTGTCCAGGGATGTTTGGCTGCATTCTGACATAATTGTCTTGGCCCCTTCCAGGGCATTGTCCCTACTTCCATGGAAGGAAGGACCTGGGAGCACATGGAGGGCTGATGTTGTCAGGCCAATGCATAGACACTTATAACTCACAGGCAAAAAAGTGTAGGAACAATTATAATAGCATAAGTGGAAATGGCAGACACATGGGACTACAGAAGATGGTATATATATATATATATATATATATATATATACATATATACATACATATATATATATGATGAATGCAATGTACATAAATATTTTCTAAACACAACAGTGAATTATTTGCATTTTTTGCTAATGCCTCTACTTTCTTTGGCATATAGAATGAGCCAATGAACCTGTGTCCTGTGGAAAATGTATAAATGTTGTCTGATGTTGCTCTTAGATATAATGCTGACTAATGTTAAATCACAAATAGACAGTATTTTAAGTAGAAAGAAACGGCATGTGTTTTACATAGTTCTGGCCAGCAAAGCATAGCAGTCAGCCATCTACTTTTGACACTTCCTGTACCAAACATGTGCAAAATCAGAGTTCATTATTTCAAATTAGGTTAATCTATGACAAAAATATTATGATGATTAAGCAAGACAAGACTTTCTTGTTCATTTAAAAGTAAAGAAGCAGCTTGTTCAAGGTCTTACGGTGACTTAAAGTCAGAAAAAGAACTAGGTCTCATTGTTCTGCTGTGCACTCTCTATTTCCAATGTCACTTTAGGGTAACCAAATAGTTAATCTCACCAGGTCCATGAACTCCACATTCCAAACAGGAAGAAGGAAGAAGTACAGGAAAAGGGGTGCCCTTGCTTTAAAAACTCATCCTGGAAGTGCCACACAACTTATTTGCCAGAATTTAGTCATAAGGTCACAGCTAACCCAACAGATGCCTAGAAATTCCAGGATTCTGTGATTAAGAGTAAAGATAAATATGGATACTGAGTAACAATCAGCAATCTCTGTCCCACAGGGCCAAGGGAATGCCCATCTCCAGAAAGGAAGGAGATTATAGAATAATGGAACTTGGAAAGAAAAAAAGGTTACAAAAAAAAATGAGATTCACAGAAGAGATTCATTGGGGAAATCTGTATCAGATGTGCATAATACATTGAGAAATATCTCTCCATGCCTAACAGTTTCTTCTTGGGTCACTGAACTACCAGAAAGGAATGCTGTGAAGGTTTGGGATATATCTGTAGTCCCCGACAAAAGACAACATACACACAAAAGACATCACACACACACACACAAATAGACAGGTGTGTGTGTATGCAAAATCTTTTAAAAAGTGTATCTTGCCTCTTGAAATGGCAGAGGAGACCAGCGGCACTGGTCTCACCCAATATGATCTGCCACATGTTCCTACAGAAGAGAAGAATACTCAAGTGGTATGGAGGTAGTGGTGATGGAAAAGTGTAACTTAGGTAGAAACCACGTTTGCTGAATATACCCATATCACATTTGCCACCTCTGTATTTCCAAGCAATCTGGGAACAAGACTATAGACATTCATTCATTCATTCATTTGTCCCACAATTAATCTTTTAGAATCTCCTCTTCCCCAGGAGCTGTGATTGGCAGTAGGAATGTGATGGAAAACAGTGTCCAGGGATATTGGTTGGAGAGGTAGGTGAGCATCAGAGCATACCATGATTTAATTTGAGTTTGTATTTCATTCTAGCTTAATGTGTAGCCATCAAGGACTTTAACCATATGTGAAAGATGGCTCTGACTGATGAGGGAATGGTTCAGAAAAAGGGAAGGATGGAAAGAGGCAACAGTGGAGAAGCATTCACAGCCCTCTAGATAGGAAGTGAAGGCAGTGTTAGACTAGCTCAGAGCAGTGGAGGTAACCAGAAGGCAGAGCCACTGGAGAGAGTCCACAGAAGTTAGTGAAGGGATAAAGAAAGCAGAAGCATCATAACCCACTGATTTCTGTATGGGAGATGGTATTTGATCCAGCTTCTCTTAATGCAAGGGAGGGGCAGAGCAGGAGGAATGCAGTGGAAGGAAAGAGAGAGAGTCTCAGTCCCTGTCCACCCAAGGGCCTAGTGTAGACCAAATCTGTAGAGGGCTAATGTCAGCTAACATCAAGTGGACCCTGAAGTGAAGCAGAAGCACAGATCTCCTCGCCTGCTGATGGGTAGAGCAGAGCAGAGCACATCCTCTGAAATGGACTATGCCTATGTTGGCTTTCACTGGAAGGGATTAGAAGAACTACAAAGCAAAGTCAGCATGACAAGGTCAGGCCTCAGTAGTCTGCAGAGGGCATTTTCAGGCTGGACCCTGCATCCCTTCTGCCAACCACCCCACAGCATTCCTCTATTTTGCTCATTCTTGGCTGTCAATTGCAGATCATAGACAGGATTCCATCTGACTCTAAGGAGAGCACGGAGCCATTAACAGAACATCAATACCACAGGAATCCAAAGGAGCCTAATAATAATAATAATAATAGCTACAGCAAAATCACACTTTCTTTCCTCACTAGAGTCTCTAAGGAGACAGTTCTGTCCCAAGGGGCGTTGACTATGGGAAATGATTTTCAGGTAAGGTGGATGGAGGCCATCTCAGATTAAATAGCAGACACAGAGTGAGATCTACTCTCTGGAATGCTTGCTCCGGCTGTGGGAATGTGTGGGTGCCCAACTTCCTTCCAAACTGGAACACAGCCGCCAATGTCCCCACTCCTTTGCCTCTTCCTCTCCTCTTTTCCAGCTGGCTTTTCTGCCCAACTTCAGTGGGTTGAGAGACATGTGCCAGCTTTAGTGGCAGGTGAAGAGACTGGGGGTAATCTGCATGTGGAACAGAATGACAGGTACCTCAACCTATGATTCCAGATGTACACCGGGAGAGTGAGGGATATTCTGACATCTGTCATAGGTGGGGGGTAAGAGCACAAGATGTACGCAAAGACCTGCTTTGTTCATTTTTCCATTTCTTGGAGAAGATTTGTTTTGTTAAAAGTTAGATACTCAAGAGTTAGGGACCTTAATTCACTACAAGAAGCAATAGCATGCTATGTTTTCCAAATATGCTCCTATAAAATAATGGAATTATGTGATAGACTGAAAAATGGCTCTCCAAAGACATTTACATTCTCCTCTGGGAACCTGTGAATGTCAGTTTATATGACAAAAAAGAGATTTTGGAAGATGTGATTAAGTAAGGATTGAGATAGGGAGATTATCCTGGATTACTTGGGAGGGCCCTAAACACAATCACGTACATCCTTACAAGAGAGAGGTAGTGAAAGATTTTATGACACAGATGAGAAAGTGATGTGCTGATAGAGCAGAGAAAGATTTGAACATGCTGACCTTGCAGGTTGGAATGGTGTGGCCACAGGTCAAGGAATGTCAGCAGCCAGCAGAAACTGAAAAAAGCAAACAAAAGATTCTTCCCTACAACCCCAGGAAGGAGCATAGACTCACTTGATATGGGCCCAGTGATGCTAATTTCAGACTTCTGCGTTTTCAAATCTTTGCCCTATGCTAGCAATCACAGATGAATGAAGAAATTGTACTTGATATTTTGTGGCATATCAAAAAAGGCCCTGTCTTACAGGTCTCATTTTCTCCCATTGATGTAAGGAACATAATACCTACAACTCATGGGGTTATTTCATCAAACGAGAGATCAGTGTTTGCAAGTAGTCTTGAAACATTCCAGCATCAATCACGGCAAGTTTGATTATAAGGTCTTATCAGATTGGTTAATTCTAGAATAATTTACAATTATCCAATCTCACTCTCTTGCTCTGTCTCTCTACACACACACACACACACACACACACACAACTTATGGAAAATAATTCTATATTTAGGTGAACACTAGGTTTATAAATGTGTCTTACATTGAATAACATGTTACAGGTTACTGAGAACTTTTACATGTACCATCTTATCTAACCTCACACTACCCCTACAGGCACACAAAATGGGCATCATCATCCTCATGTATAGGTGAAGAAAGCAAAGACACTCCCTACTCTTGGTAGAAAGTGTTGAGACTTACTCAGGGTAACATGGATATAAGTGGTGAGCCAAGATTCAAAGACAGATCTTTATGAATGCATGAATGAAGAACTGAAAAGCCTTTCTTGTCTGTTTAATTCAGTGACAACTAAGTAGGTACTTTACATTCAGACAGACCTGGAATGGAATTCTAGCCTTGCTCTTAGTAGCTCTGTAACTTTGGTTAGTTATTTAACCTCTGTGATTTCTTCGTCATCTATCAAACTGGGATAATAGCGCATATTTTATTAGCCTGAGTGAATATTCAAGCCTGAATAAGTTAAGGGGGAATCCCTGGATCCATTCCTGATCTTAAGAATTGTCCTTTCAGTGGGCTTGGGTGGCTCAGTCGGTTGAGCGTCTGACTTCTGCTCAGGTCATGATCTCACAGTTTGTGAGTTCAAGCCTTACATCAGGCTCTGTGCTGACAACTCAAAGCCTCGAGCCTGCTTCGGATTCTGTGTCTCCTTGTCTCTCTGCCCCTCCTCCACCCTCCCTCTCCCTCTCTCTCTCAAAAATTAATAAACGTTAAAAAAATCTTAAGAAAAAGAATTGTCCTTTCAAAATTATAAGGTGGTTTTTTTTGTTTGTTTTTTGTGTTTGTTTGTTTGTTTTTTTTTTGGAACTCTTGTCCAGACCTCGAGTTCAATCCCAGTCTTAGCATCTGACCTATTTATTTAACTCCTTTCAAAGCATTTGTGCTCAACTTTTCTCTCTTTACGTTTATCAAAAAAGTAAAGTTATAATCTCAGCCATTTGTTACTTAAAAGATAAATTTGTTAATTGTAATTAAAATGACTCATTGTAATGATTACACCATATTAAGACAAGGGTGCTAGGAACACCACTGGCAAATGGTTAGGATCTCTTTGAACACATCTTTCTTATGCCACAGCTACAGAGGAGCTCTCTCCTATAGTTCAGCTGAGCCTGGGGTCCATACTTATGTGCTCTGAGGCTGATCTGACCTAGAGATCTCTATCTCTGATCTCAGTACCTTCAGTGGTCCCTACTTTGGACAATGTTTGATTGAAGTACACTTGGAAGGCTGATACTCAAGATGATCCTAACAATTTATTTATTTTTTTGATCATACTAGGTCTGTGACATGATCACTCTTCCACCCTCAAAGCAGCAGCAGTAATGTAGCCAGCTATTGACTGGGTTTTAGCTAGTAGGAAAGGTTTGGTGTGGACAGCCACTACTTAGTGTTAAGTTACAACCAATGACCATGGTGTGAGGGAGATACTAAAGGTTAATCCACACAAGAATACAGTCTAGTGAAAAGCTCGGTCTAGTTTACCTTCTGCTGAGACTTCATTCTGGCAACTGGGCCTGAAAACCAGGGACTGGTTTTCTGGTTATAAGGTTTCACTCTTAGGAAAGAAGGAGTCCTGCCATCTCAGGAGCATTAGTTTCTCTGTGTGTGTGAACATAGGTATGGGTGTGCTAGATATTGAAATTAAGATTTCCAGTCTGTTGTCTTGGTGCCTGGGTGGCTGAGTATCCGACTTTGGCTCAGGTCATGATCTCACGGTTTGTGGGTTCGAGCCCCATGTCGGGCTCTGTGTTGAATGGTTGCTCAGGGCCTGGAGCCTGCTTCGGATTCTGTGTCTCCTTCTCTTTCTGCCCTTCCTTTGCTCGCGCTCTGTCTCTCAAAAGCAAATAAAATGTAAAATAAATTTTTAAAAAAGGCTTCCAGTCTGTTGAGCATAGTCCTTAGTTACTATTATTTTTTTCTTCTTAAGACTCCTGTTTAACCATTCCATATTCTTTCTCAAGAAGTTCTTTTCTTTCTTTCTTTCTTTCTTTCTTTCTTTCTTTCTTTCTTCTTTTTCTTTTAATTGCAGGGCATTGGCTTATCCTTTGAATGACATGGAATTATGATTTTTATGTATCCTTTATGACTTCTCTTCCATTCTGGAGTTTTGCATATTTCCTGGAGGATTGTGCTAGTATGAGAAATGAGAAAACCAGCTGCAATTATAGATTATGGACATCCTCCAATGCAGACCTTGAAAGCTGATATCATTAAACATGGATTACTATCTATTAAATATTTGACTTGGTCAAGGGTATTTTATAACAAATATATACCTCTAGGTTTGGATTCTGCAGTTTTAACACATCCTTCTCTTACGTCAACTTTAATTTTCATTCATTTGGCCTATTGAAGTATATGTACAGGAAAATGGCTCCCCATGTCTAGTGGGCTGAGTCCAGGCAGACTTCCTGCAACAGGCTGCATTTGAGATGTTCTGTGGTAGGAGGCTGAGATAGTTTGGCAGAAGAAGGGGGGAGTTTAGACTTTCTGCTCTGGGATAGACCCCTATCTCCTTTCCACTGTGTTGCCAAGGGAATTATCCAAAAATTCCATTTTTGCTATCTGGTAGCTCTATCTTTAAGGGAGACTCAAGCTGTTTAAAGCCAGGTTGGCAGCCTCCTTGGCACCTGAGTTCCTGACATTTCTGACACCCGCCTCTGGCTGCACCACATGTGCATGCTCATGGCAGCATGCAGAGGTACAAGAAAAACCTAAATTTAAATGTTAAAAAGGTTTTGTTCATTACTGGTGGCATTCCCCCCCCCCCGCCCCACCCTCCATTTGTCACTTGGAGCGGAGCTGTGACTCTTTTAATATCAAACAAATAATAAGCTTCCTCTAAAGTGATTTTTCTGACAAGGAGCTCAATATATTAAACTTTATCTATATTTTAATAGCCAATTTCACACCAAACTGCCTTCTTAATAATGTATTTACCACCTGGGGATATTATTCCAACCCATCTGGAAAGAATTGGAAATTAACTGTCCCTAAACTGAGTCTGTATGTGCTTTACACTTGCTGTAGAAAACAGCAGTGTCATTTCTAGGGGTGGGGGCGCTGGGACAAGAGGGAGACTCCCCACCTGGGGAGGGTGCAATCTGGAAGAGAAATGATAGTAGGCTTCGATGCATGCATGCATGCATGCATTCCTTCTCCAGAGGCAAAGCTCATCCCCATGATGAGCTGAGAAAACCTAGTGCCAGAACTGGTAGGGATGCTGGGAGCAAGGAACTATCCCAACTGTATTTTAAAAACATATGGACTTATTTTATTACCAACTGACAACGCGTAGACTTGAGGCAAGTTTCTTATTGTCTGACCTTTAGTTTCCTCATCTGTAGGAAGGGGTTTGGCCAGATGACTCCAAACAACTTTTGTGTATGTAAAACATGTAATGCACATTGGAGGCTTGTGATCCCTCCAGAAAATGCTTTCTTTACCCATTCCTAACCATAATGGGAGTTGTTTGGGGACTATTGTTTTACCGTTTTGGTCATTTATACCTATGGAAATTGACAGAGTGAGAAGCTCTATAGACACTAAAATGAATAATGAGCCTTAGGACCATACAGAAAAGCTTCTCACTAGGGAGTTGTGAGTAAGTCCATGGTCTGCATAGTAAGAAGTAAACATAGGCTCCCTCCCAGTAATAAGGTGGAGAAAATGACCAACCTGTGTCTAACAAAGCCATTGAGTGGGGCTGTCAAATCATGCAGATTAATTCGGCAAGCCCTACCTAACTTATAGTCTATTGGTGAAGACATAAACAGATTGTTGCAGGATTATGTGATATGTTTTATAAGGAACAGAATATGACAGGGCACAGACGTGGAATACTTCTTGGAGCACTCAGAGAAGTCACCCAGAAAATAGATATTTCACCTGAGTCTTGAAAGATGGACAAGTGGCCACTGTTCATTCAGATATAGGGAGTGGACTTATGTCCCAGCCCTACTTCATGGGCTCTGACAAGGAAGCAAGAAGAAAGGTCTTTCTGAGGGTCAGGAAAGTTCTTGGTTCCAATTTGCACAGGACATGAACCTCTGGTGTTGGGCTAAAACCAGTACCAGCTAGATTTCAAAGAACCCAGGGAGAAACTTTGGGTTTTGTGAATCTGGAGACACAATTTGTGTCTGGAAAAAAATATTGGGTCTAAGATGTGGTGAGTACAAGTCAAGAGTTCAAGAGTGGGAGAAACAGGTAACTTTGAGGGATGAGTTGAAAATTGTGGGAAGCACACAAATTTGCTCTTTGAAGCAAATAAAATGAAAATAAGATGAATCCTGCTGTGGCTCATGTAGGCTAGCCTCATCCAGGAGTCTTCTCTTGAGATCCTATGAAGGATGGTGATGAGGGTAGCCTCACTCTCTCCTACTGACATCCAAGTGTCCTTCTTGGCTCCATGACTTTTGAGGAGCCAGTGCATCTGGATCAGCACTGCGTGAATGTTATGTTCATCTCAGTCAAGCCCAGGCAGTGCAAAGCAGAGGCAAATGTAAAGAAGGCATTCCCAGGAGGAACAATGGTAAGACAACACCTCATTGGTCTTCTTGGAGGCAAATGAATTTGATTCATCCAGACCCAGACAGAACAAAAAAGTGTATATGGGAAGGGAAAACCTGATGGGATGTTTGGTGGCTTGGGCTGATAGCAAAGCCACAGAAATACCAGACAGTCGTGGTGTCAGAAGCCTGCCATATCTAATCTTGTGTGCCTGTCTCCTTCCAGGGCCTGAGGAGCACTCAGATGCCCGTGTGTGTGGGGGTGAGGAGAGAGAGGTGATAGCTATCTTCCAGGTCCTAAGGACCCAGAGTCCCAAATTAATCAGCAAACCGGAAGACTAACCATGACAGACAGGTCAAGGAGGAAAGAGGTAACAGTCTCCTTTAATCCTGTGATCGGAGGATGTGCATTACTGACAGTTACCTGGGGACCCAGAGATACCAGATTCCCTAACTTAATCAGACAGATAACGGAGCAGCCCTGGCTGAGGCCTCACCAGGAAATGTGCAACAATAGGAGAAGTCCCCTCAGGGCCCGTGCTGCTACAGAGATAATAAACTATATAAAAATCTGTCACCAGGCGATAAGTGATGAATTAGAATCAATTATATGTTTAAAATAATAGACATCACCGACTTCCCTACTGGAAGTGCCATGGTTTTGTCTGGCCTCAGAGGTGGTAACAGAAGGATGACTCTCCATGATGTCGTCTGTACTAGGTGGACGAAAAGTACCATATAGACAAGACTTTTTCAGTCCAGATTGACTGCTTTGTGGTTAAAAGAAAGAAAAATACACAGAAAGCTGTGAGCCAAGTTTCCATCTTTACCCCCTCCCCAATTTTGTATTTGCCTTTATGTCCTGTGTGCTAGGACTGAAACACTTGATGAGCAATTGGTGTAAGGAGGTCTCCAGAAAGGCATTTGCTCTGTGCCTTTAAATTTTTCCAGGTGTACAACATGCTTAATAACCTAATCTCTGATGAAGATTGACATTTGTTAAAAATATGCTAAAGTTTGTAGAGCATTCTATGCAGACTCTTAATCCAAAATGGATACACAGCAGTGAGAGTACATTTGGAGTGCTGGTTGAAGTCTTTTCCATTCTCCCCTACCGAATCCCTCCCTTACTGAGATGAACACAGCCAACATTTGAAAAAGAAAAAGAAAAGAAAGAAAAAATAATCAAGAGCTTTTAAGTTTCTTTAGCACTTTGGATTCCAATTCCAAATTTCCACATTTTCTTTTATTATATTCTTACTGTTATTGTTGTTTCTACTACTACTTCTGCTACTATTTAGGAAGAGCCTTGGTCCCTAGATCCAAGTTCTGTCTTTGTAAGTGATGGCAGCCACAGCTCATTGAGGTTTTCATACACTCCATTAGTAATATCCTCCCTCTCATTTTCCTGTCTGCCTAGCAAACTTCTATCCATTCTTCACATACGCAGCTCATCCTTAGTCCACTTGCAAAGCTCCTCTTTGACCATCATATCCCTCCATAACATTGAATACCCTCTGCTTTATACTACTGCAGTTGCAATTTACACACTGGGCTATGATGCACTTACCACAGTGCACTAGTAGACAGAAAGGTGACGAATACTCAGGGGCTTAGGTTTCAATGTCAGCTATTTACTAACTACAAACAGTTGTCTTTTTAAAATCTCAATTTTCTCAGCCAACAATGGGTATTATGATGATAACATTCAAATCCTAGGGTTTCTTGCATATTAAATGAAACAAGGCATGAAAAATGCTTGTATGTATTAAATGCTCAATAAATAGTGGTAGTTGATGTTATTATAATTCTTTCTTATAATGTCTGCATTAGTTTGATTACATGTCTGTATTATTTTCAATAATGTATCTTGAAGGCTGGAACTATGTTCCATTCAACTGGTAAAATTCTAGCGAGGAGTACAGAAGCTGAAGTCAGGCTTCCCTATGTCCCATTGGGCCCTCAGAGATTTCAAATGCTTATGGACACTTGAGTATCCCTGCCCTTGTCTTCTTACCAAATTTGGGACTACCCAGCACCCTCTGGTCTACTCTGCCACCACTCTGCCCCCTCGGCCCCACCTCTGTCTCCGCCCCTCTCCTGCTCACCCAAGCCCGCTCTCCCACACATCCTTCTCCTCTTGCCCCTCCCGCTGGACTCTGTCCCTCTCTGGGACACCCCCAACTCAGTTGGACCGCGGCCAGGCCACTCCCCAGCCCGCCCGGCTCCCTCTTTCCTCCCACCGCCTACGCACCCCTGCCCCTCCCCATCCCGGCCCGGCCCCACCCTCTCGGCCCGCCCCCTCCCGCCTCCTCTCCTGGGCGGTGCTCGGGCTGCCCCTTTATTCTTCGAGAGCACCACCCTCTTGTCTCCTTTGCTCCTCCTCCCTGTACTTACGCTGACCTGGTAGATTTAGTCTTTTGAGTGGTTCTGTATCAAAAGTTTAATTAGAAAATCGCGCCTGGGCTTTTTAATAGCCTGTGTTCTGGCCGTAAAGCCCTGGACGTGGTCCCGAGCGCGCGCGCCGGGCGCCGGCTAATGGCAGGAGCGCGCCAGCCACCGCAGCGCGCTGGGACTCCCGCCCTGAATCTTATTTACATTCGGACTAACAATAGCTCTGGAGCCGGGCTATAAATAATTTCTGGGGAAGAGTTGTCTAATTAAACGTGCAGCAGTAAGGAAAGTGCTTTAACCACAAGGCTGGTGTCCTAATGAACGTAATCACTGGATGGGGACAGCTTAGGAATCACATCTAGACATCTCCCAGTGGAGGCAGAGAGATGGAGGGAAAAATACTCGGGGAGAATTTCCAATCAATATTTAATTGTGCAGTGTGTTAAACTCGTTAGAAGACCTCTTTTTTCCTTCCATTTTCCCATACCCAGAGGTAAAAAAAAAAAAAAAAAAAAAAGATTTCAAAATGCAGCTTTGTGGGGTGGTCTCAGTCTCAGACTGCAGTGGGAAAATTGTGTGTTGTCAATACTGAATAAAAATTAACTGAACATGTAAGATGTATGAATTAACAAGTAGTGGCATATAATCTTGATAGATGCTGAATTCAAAGATAAAGATGAGTATAAGGTCTGATTCCAGAGTCTTTTTGCCTGACCTACTGTATTTCTAAACTCTAGTCTCCTAGAAGTCAGGGGCTCTGAGCGGTGTGTTCTGCCCTCTTAAGCACGGAGTTGGGACAGGGGCCTGCTCCCAGCAGTGAATGATGACTACCGAAGGGCAGCTTTTCCCACAGGGATCTTTATGGAGGGCACCATGCCCCTGTCAATATCTAAGCGGCTGCCAGCCAGCCAAGAAGTAAGCCCAAGGCAGCCATGCTTATTTCTGCTCCATTAGAAACAGACAATATAACATCAGCCAGATGGAAAAGGACAAAATCAGAATGCAGTGTCATTATCTCTCCACGTTCCTAATACCAAACTCCTGAGGACAGAAAGTGTATGAGGCAAGGAAGGACAGCACACCATCAAATTGATTATGTGTAGGCGACATGGGAAATACACGTGTACACAGATTCACATAGATACCTAGTAAACACAAATATATATATCAATACATCAAATGAATAGAGACGCACAAATACATATGATAACACGCAAGCTGGTGAAACTGAATCAACCCAGTGTAGGAACAATGTAAGGACGATGACAGGAAGCTCAAGCTGGTGAGGATGTGGTTCTACAGAGGACCTCCTGCTGAACTGTGGTAACAGACTAGTAGCTAGTACTCATATCCCTGACATCCTTCCCACATGCCATACACCATACCCATAGATGAAAAAAACAGTGTGCCACCTGTGATTAATCTAGTTCACCACTGGATGTCAACGTTGCTCTAGCCAATTAGAGAACAAATAGAAATCGCAATATCCTTTGTCTTGTAAAAGGAGAGTTTGAGCTCCAGTGATGTGTTGAAGTTATGAATGTACTGAAGAAGAGGAGGGTTGGATACCCATCCTCTGATAAAGTCCAAAAAGGAAAATTATCAATTTTTAAATCCATCCTGTTCCCTTTCATCTCAACCACTACACTTTTCCCAACACTCCCAATTCCCTTTCCCCAGCTTATCACTCCCCACAATTAGCACTTCCTAATATACCATATAATATTCTCATTTATTTTGCTTACTGCTTGTCTCCCCCAGTTAGAACATAAATCCCATGAGGACACGGAACTTTTTTTTTTACCTTGTTCTGTACTCTATTCCTGATGCTTAACACAGTGCTTGGCATCAAGTAGGTGTTTGATAAACATTCATTTTGAATGAATAATACATAAAGCAATTAATGGAATTTGATCAATAAATACAAAAGCAACAGAGATCTTATTCCGATACTTCTGGAAATTCTCTTTCTTTCTCTGGAAGAAGCTTAGATGGCTAGTGAAAGGGTGCAGAAGCTGAGACCTAAACTCAGGAAATATCAGACTTGGGAGAGATTTCAAGCCTTCATCTAAGTGTAATCACAAATTCTGCTTCTACCTTGTTTTGTCTACTTGGGAAGATAGCACATCCTCCCTCAGCCTTAGCTTCCTTGTTAATACAGTGGGATAATCATGATAATATTGGCCTCACCTACCCTTTAAGGTCTTATGAGGTCAAATGTCACCGCATTAGTACAAAATGTCTTCTCTTGGCTAATATATTCCAGATCCTCCCCAAATTCCCACATGCATGCAGTAAACATTGAAGCCTGTACACACAGTACTGACAATATAAATATTATAATCCTTTTCCAAAGATGAATATGGAATTTATAAACCTTCTTGAAATAAATCACTTGACTCAAAGATCTTAATTCAAAAACTAAACTACAATGAAAACAGGCATCACAAATCAGTCTTGGATTGGACAATAAACGTTTTGTCTACCCCAAGATATCAAGGGATTGTAAACAGAGCATTTCCTTCAGAGGCAGGAGCCTCAAGTTTGCTGCCGTTTCTGTATCTCCTATTTTAGGCATATATGCAAGACTTGGGCTGCCATGGAAGCCGAGCTAGCATTTTTCTAAATCCATATGTTTAATTTTTAATAAATAAATTAAATTAAGCAAAACTAGGTCTACAGTGTAGAGCCCTTTCAAATTATTTACTATGCTGTCACTTTGGGCTCATTGATGCTTGTTAATATTTCAAATTCAATGATAAGCACCATTTATAAGCTAAATAAGATATTATTAGCACAATAATGGTAGAAACATGAGGACACTGCTAAGCTAAGGTGAAAAATGCATTATTGAATGAAATTTAATTAGCAGATTTTGTTCTATTAATGGCTTATATATTGCATTTATGAAAATGAATACAAATATGATCCAGGCAATCTTTCCACTGAGAAAATGTCACTGGTAATCTAACTTCACTCCTACTCTTTAAAGCAGATGCAGGATGAAAATTGATGTCCTGGTCTCTTGCCAGTCAAAAGATTTTTTAGTTTGTGGTTCTAATAATAGCCAAGCAGTGGAGACAGATGTCTTATGTGGAGCTATGGCAGGTGTGAAGAAGGCTTTGTGGTGAGAATTAATTGTGGACTCTTTTCTTATGGCAATCCTTGGGGCAGTGGGTGTCAGAATGGAGCTATAGTTGTGCATTGCTTAGCTGGTTAAGTCTGACTTATCTTCATTATGTGTTCCTATTCCCCTGTTGGGCAACATGGCTTTGGTAGAAAGGAAAGGACTTGGAATCATATACCATGGATTCAATACTTACACCATTTATAAACTTTGTGCGACTTACCTTTTTTAAAGCAAAGAAAACACATTAGCTGTCTCACTCTTCCTGACAATAATTCCATGAGGTTAGATAATATTAAAATCTCTGTTATACAGATAAGGAAGTGGAGCTTTAGATTCTTGAGTGCCTTGCTCTAGGTCACACAGCTAATAACCTAAGTTCTCTGAAGTTTCCATTTTCTTCTTGCAAGGGAGATAATGATATTGCCTACCTCCTAGGGATATTGTAAATATTAAATGAGATAAAGGTTGCAACGCAGTGACACGTGTATTCAACAAACGTTAGTCTGAACTCCTTGTTTCCATTTGGCTCCTTCCTTTCTGTAAGGCATCTTGGAAAGGACATGGAAGGCCAGTGACCAGAATTCTCACTTCTAGGTGGTCAATGTGAAGTCTCTCCAGATGTCAGCTCTTCCTTATGACAATAAGAAAGCAAAACCCCTACCCTTCTTGCTGAGGTCATTGCAAGAATCAATTGGACAGAATACCAGAGTGCTGTTGTTAGTGCAAGTGACTATTCTCTGGATTCTGTGCCCAGATGCACTGACAGGCATGCTGGGAGAGGAGATGCCCCAGACCAATGCTATAAGAGTATTTCTTTGCAGTAACTTTGGACTTAAAGGTGAATGCAGGTGCTCTGCTACCCCTTTAACCATCCACTCCAGCAGCTATGCCTGAAAATCTGTCCCTCTGAACAACATATTTCTGGAATCACCCAATCTATGACTCTGTAGCTGATATGGAGATTCATCTGACCTCAGTTTTCCTCTTCATAAGCTCTTGTGCTTCCACACAAGGATGCTATGCCCTTTTGCCTGTATTTCAAGATTAGCTAACCTCAGACATTCTAATCCATTAGTAACTTTTGATGCTATTATTTTGCCTGTCTTTCTTTTCTTGCCACATCTTTGGTAAATCAGGAAAATCACCCAATGGTGATAAAATAAATGCTTTTGTAGGGAATTATCTAAATTAATGATAGAGCAGAAGGACATTTAAAAAAAAAAAAACAAACAACCATTACAAAGGAAAAGACGTTTGATGGTCAAAGTTTTTCCTTTTCTAAATGAACCTCAGGTGGACAGACTTACATTATTTATAACCATCGGTCCAAGATACACTTTCTTCATTATTCTATGCATGGAGTTATTTTATTTTTATTTTTTAAAAAATAGCATAATAAGTAAACACAGGTCCATAACCTCTCCAAAAAATGCAAAGGGTAAGACCTTGTCATCAATATACAGCTCAACCAAATGTCCCTCCACCAATCCCTCCTCTTGCCTCCTTTCTACTTCAAGACAATCATCATCCAGGATTCCACATTCATCTCACGCTTTCCCTGTTATACAATTTCATCCCATATATATGAGTCTTTAAAGTTAATTTTTTTTAATTTTTTATCTTCATAAAAAGGGCATGCATTCTGAGATACATAATTTTGGGGATTTTCACTTCTGGGATTTCTCAGATTCTCATATTTTTGTATTTTGCTGGAGTTCGTTTGCTTTGACTGATGTATATTATTCTGATTTGTGAGTATACTTCAATTGGTTTGTCCACTTTTATGTTAATGGGTATTTAGATAGAATTCACATTTTTTCCCTATTATAAACAAGTTGCTATAAACATATTTACTAAGGAGTGAAATTGCTAGGTAACAGTTTGGGAACAATTAAATACGGAAGGCATTGCCAAACTACTTTGGTAAGTAGCACTGGTTTATACTCTCACCAACAGTGTATAATGATATAGAGGAATCACATATTCTCCAACACTTAGTGATAGCAGACAATTTAATTTTTACAGAATGATTCTGCATAAAATGCTATGTAATTACAGCCTTAATTTAGAGTCTGTAGGGCATCTCTTCATGTGTGTTTCCTCCCCTCTTCTGTGTCTAGTCATTTTATTTGCCATTTTTTTTATTGGTTTGCTGTGCTCTTCTCATTGACTTATTGTTAGGAGTTATTTAATATTCTTGACATTGATTTTTGTCAGTTTTATGAATAGCTCCATTTTCAATCCAAGTGAGATAATTAGCCCAAAGAATAAAAGAAGCATGGATTTGTTTTATTCTTTGATCAAATAAACCCACTATTCTTGACCTCACCCCATCACCTTTAATCTTCTATCCTGTGACACTAGCGCAGGGAATGGAATTGATGTCAGAACTAGAAAGAAGACTATATTCATTAGTACATTCCAAGAGGAAGTGATAGACTCGGTAAAACCAAAGAAAAACTTTGTTTTATTTATTTTAAAAGAAAAGTGGAGCAGTCTTCCCAATTCTGTCCGGGTTTAATTAATAGGCCTACTTGATGCCTATACCATCTTCTCAGAAAGCAGACTATCTTTCTCCAAAATGATCAAAGAATTACAAATGAGTAATTCTTGCTTCTGTACTTCCCTTGGCAGAGATGAGACAGACATTGGAAAAGGCATATAGGGATTCATTATTCATGCAGATGAGTCTCACAATTCAATAGAGCTAATTAGGAAAATGATGGAGTAAATTAGCACTTTATGCAAGTGTATTAATATTAATAAAACTGCCATTTTACCCTGAGGTTAAAACAGATAAAGAGGATAACACGTACCTGACCAGTGGGTGGACTGTCAACATGGTTGCTTGCTGGAACACTGACCACTCTCGTCTGTCCTGGATAAACTTGTTCCTTTTGTGTTATAAAAATTTTCCTAATAAAAAGAGAAATCAAAATATTTCAAAGGCAGGGGTGAGCTTTCTTTGCTTTAGTATTTGGGCTGTTTGAAAGAAAATTCTCCATTTTCCTGTCTTGTTGACAATCATAACTAGCAACATGTTCTGCATATGGCAGTTTCAAAACCATTGTCTTATTTAAGTTTGCAACAAATGTATAAGGTAAATTATTAGTATTTTCCAATTTTTAGCTTAATAATCTGTCCATATGTCTTCAGATCATTCATTTTTCTCCCTACCCATTCCATGATTATTGCCTTAGCTCTAGATGCCATCCTTCTCTCTGTTGCCCCCTAGATTTCATTCTCCAAACTGTAGCTAAGATATCAATTGAAATCACAACTGATTGTGTTTCCCCCACTCCATCTATAAACGTTTGAGTAGTTCAACCTTGCTTTCAGAATTGACCCAAACTCTCTAGCACTTGAACTTTTGCCCAGTTGGGGAAAGTTCAGGTCATCCCCACTGTCACCATTCATTTTGTCATATGCCAACCACAAGGAACTACTTGCTGTTCCATAAGTATACAGGAATCTCTGGGTCTTTGTTTATGTTTTCACTGCTACCTGGAAAGTTGTCTTCTCTCAGGCTCTGTCACAGGCTCCTCAAGATGTCAGTAGGGAAGTCTCTTTTCCCAAATGCCCTCCTTTGCAGCTTTCTTCCACAAAAAACTGTTCTCAAAGAACTTTCTACTTTTCTCCTCGTAACCCACTCATGTGCTAAAGATAGAACTTCTCATTTATCAAATCTTGTATTTACTAATCCTTCTATATAGGACAGTAAATTCCTAGAGATAGGGGTCATTTCTTGTTCACCATGATTGTGAGGAGGTGAACTGAAGGAGGATTTAGAAACCTATCTTGAAATCCTGTGCTCTTTCTAATATTCACATGGTGTCCTTGGCTCATTCAGGTTCATTACTTTTAGGGTGCTGGTTTGTATAACCTGTAAGATTACTCATTAGATGGAGCTTAAGAGGTTGAAATTTTACAAGACTCATTATTGGAATTCTGTCTACATCTTCAGTAGATTTACTTAATTTGCCTCCAGAGTATCATGGAATCTATAGAGAACTTCTGATTTTAGTTTATGGGACTTTTCTTTTTCTCTGATCATAATTAACTCTCTATTACCCATTCTTGTTTTGGTATTCCAAACCCTAAACCAAGATTCAATTTCCATTTAATTGGAAGAAATATTTCTTTTTTTTTTTTTCAACGTTTATTTATTTTTGGGACAGAGAGAGACAGAGCATGAACGGGGGAGGGGCAGAGAGAGAGGGAGACACAGAATCTGAAACAGGCTCCAGGCTCTGAGCCATCAGCCCAGAGCCCGACGCGGGGCTCGAACTCATGGACCGCGAGATCGTGACCTGGCTGAAGTCGGACGCTTAACCGGCTGCGCCACCCAGGCGCCCCATGGAAGAAATATTTCTAAAGCTACAAAGATCCAGAATCTTTAAAATTAATTAGAATTCCCTATATGGTTTCCTAATATAAATTATTTATTTGTTTGAACAATTCTTGATTTCATTCAAAAACTTTTATCACGTAGCCCACCTATTACTATCATCCAGGCCAGATATTACTTCCACTTAGGGATTAGTTTTGGTAATAGTCATGGCACATTCCTAAATACGTGATTTTGGATGTCCAGTTTTGAATTGCTGGATGGTTCCTCCATCTGCTGGAGATGTGTTTCCTATCTCCCGTTCTGACTCTTACTGAGTATGTGATATTCAGTGACATACTTAACCTTAATTATCCTGTTTCTATAAGTGTAAAATGATTATTATGCTTTCATTCATATAGAGAGTGTTTATTTGGTAACTCTTGAGGTAGTAGGTATTTGGTTTTTTTTAAACGCCAAGGAAGATACTTCCTATGATCTGAAGGAATCAAACCACAGTGATAGAGGAATAAATTAGTGATTAGTCCACAAAGAGATAAATGCTGGGTTAGAATTTGCAAGGAATGCTGTGGGGAAAAAAGGTCAAGCACCAAACCCAGAAGGCATCTACCCAGCCTTGTTGTTGGGTGACATTTCTCTGTTTTTCTTTGCCCCCTTGTTTGGGGGAAAGGTCACTTGACAATGGCTTAACAGAGATTTTGACAGGAAAAAATGCCTGGATGACTCTTTTTCTTAGAAAAGCAACTTTTGAAGCTTGAGAGGGAATGGGTACCGTTCTGCCTGTGGTGATTGAAGACAGAGCATACCACTAGCAGCTGTTCAGAGACAAGAAAGGCAGCTTCATTCAAAAGCCATCATAATTTGGCAAGGAGTGCTCCAATCAGTAGCCTTCCTAATGCATGTAATTGTTATGCAAATAAGCCACAGTGCATTACCCAGGCTGGGAACAGGAATATCAATTCTGTGATTTACAAGGGGCCCAGAGTCTAAGAGAACCCTGGCATGCATCCCATCCTAACGGGGCCTGCTGAGCTGTCTTGATGCTAGGCTTATGGTGAACTAGTTTATTAAAGTTGATCATTGGATTGAAGCTGATTCTTTAAAAACTGAACATATTTGAGTTTAATAAGGTGATCAAGGCCTGGATTTTTAGTTTTTGCCTGCAAATATCAGAAACAATATTAAAATGCACCATGGTTTCAGTGATTGTTGGATACCCAAACCCCTTATATTTTGGAGGAGGAACTGAGTCCAGAGTGGTGAAGTGACTTGTCCAAAGAAACTGGCTTTCTTGCCTCCAAGTTCAGGGTAAATTTACACCTCACGCTACTGCCCCTTGAACGTGCATAGCTACAAGACATGTCATTTCTTAAGCTCAAGACCTTTTCTTTCCTCCAATTTTTTTTACCTTCTCCATTTCCTGTCCAACAAATTCCTATTATAAAATAATTATGAAGATTATTGGATAGATAAGAAATCTTATTTAATTCTCAAGAAGATGCAACCTAATATTATAGATGAGACAAACACCCAATAACTGCAATATAAGTAGCATAGAGAAAGATAGAGAGGAGGTAGAGCATGAAAAAGTTTCATAGGGCAGATGATATTAGGAATGGTCCTTTAAATCTTAACTGAGACAAGGAAGGAGAGGAAGAGACAGGGGATGGTGGGAATAGGAGGAACAAAGGCAGAGGAAGCTGGGGCTTGCAGAAGGAACAACAGTAGCAGCATTTGTCTGGAGTATGGGGGAAGTGTGGCAGAGTAGAGGTGGATACATTTAAAAGCATATATTAGAGCAGTAAAGCCAAGACTAAGTCTCAGAAGATCCTTAGACATTGGAAATAGCCCTGGACTTATAGTCAAATGGCTTGTGTTTCAATCTCATTTCCACCAATACCCAGATATGTGACCTTGGACAAATAACTCAAATATCTAAACTTGGACTTTTTCCCTCTCACAAAGGTGTGGTGAAGGTTAAAAATATGAAATGCCTAACACAGTACCTAGCATCTGATATGTGCTAAATGAAAAATGTTTCCCTTTTTTCCTTCATTACTTTGGTTTGGTTAGGAAACTGAGAATTATCATTGAACCTTGACTTTGCTGTCATGGTTTTTTGTCCATTCTTATTTGGTGGTGTCACTTACTTTTACCTTTAACCCTCTTTTTAGAATTAGCCAAGTGTGAGTTCACTTAATAAACCAAGACTCTAATAATTGCTGTGTTTTCATTTCCTTTTTAAAACTCTCTTCTCTAACTGTTCTTACCTGTAATGTCAGATTAATTTTCCTTAAATACTTCTCCAGCCAATAGTCAATTGTTAACTGTTTAGAAATTCGGAAGGGTTCCTATTTGGGCCCTATTGTATCAAATCCACGTTCCTCCCTTAGTCAACCAGGGCCCTTGGCCACCAGCCTGCCATACTCCTCCCAGGTCCCTGAAAAGCCCCCTCTATGTTTATGTTAGGCCATTTCAAGGTTTGTCCTCAGATATAGTGAACACATACGAATCTATTATGTCTACAACTTTCCCTTTCATCAAGTAACACAGACTTGGCCTTTCAGTGCTCATCTTTGTATATGAGGCCCATCTCCACCATCTTTGACATTCCATGACTATAATGTGGACTGTCTGCATCACAGCATTACACTGTTAGGTATAGCAAACCATGTCTCATCTTTATCTGTCTTATGGCTGCTGTGGCACTGAATATACCTTATCTTTATTTTTTTAAGTTTATTTATTTATTTTGTGAGAGAGAGACAGGGGGAGGAGAAGAAAAAGAAGGGGAGGAGAATCCCAAGCAGGTTCTGTGCTATCAGTGTGGAGCCCAACGTGGGACTGTATCTCATTAATTATGATATCATGACCTGATCCCATGTCAAGAGTCACTCAACTGAGTGAGCCACCCAATTGTCCCCCCTCCTCTTTTTAATTTATTGAACATACTTTATTTATTATTTTAATGTTTTGGTTTTTTTTTATTTTTGAGACAAAGAGAGAAAGAGAGAAGAGAATGCTAGTGGGGGAGGGGCAGAGAGGGAGACACAGAACTGGAAGTGAGCTCCAGTCTCTGCACTGTCCACACAGAGCCTGACCCAGGGCTCAAACTCAAGAACTGTGAGATCATGTCCCGAGATGAAGTCAGAGGCTTACCGACTGAGCCACCCAGATGCCCCAAACATACTTCAAAGACCTTTCAAATTCTCTGTGTATCCTTCTTTGTTTCTCACACCGTACAAAGCATAAAATAATGCTTACTATATGCTTATGAGATATATAAAGCCACCATTGACCTCAAACTGAGAGAAGATATTTCTTTCTTGCCCACAGGGACATAGCAAATTGAAGGGAAACCCTTGGGCCTGTTTTCCCAGTTCCAGACAGAGTTTGAAGATGTGTCATTTTCCAAATTATCTCTTGCCTATGAACTGAGCAGAGATGGCCCAGACACCACTGAGAGAGAATAAAGATGGAAATGTACATGCTTGTTTGTAGAGTCAATTTTCTGACTATATTATGCACTTAAAAATTAAATTTGCTAAAGGCATTTCAAGTGCCTTTCATGCTAACACTTCATTATAAGGTACTTATCAGTAATAAATCCACAGGGCCTATGTTTTTTTTTAAGAAAATAAGAAATACTAAGAACAAATAAAAACATCTTTCTTTTTTACCACTCCTAGAACTATTTTTGTTCTAGGGGAAACAAGTAATTTCTAGTTGAATATATTAAAAATGTCAGCCTGCTATTAATATAGTATTTTTAATAATAACACAAAATGCCAAACTTTTCTTTAATTCCTCTTGCAGGAATTTAATATAAACTGGTAATTAAGAAAGTAAGGGGTGTTTCTTGCTGACATCATATGTCAGTTTTTGATTATCCACGTAAGATCTCTCTCTGGCTTTCTTTTCCTACTTCCAGATCATAGCTAGAGGTTAGTGACACTTTAAGAAATACACTATCTGCTTATATACCTGTCTTCTGTTCAGCATCCATCTTGCCTTCTGTCTTCCCTTCAGAGAGTTTGTGAAAGAGAAGGGCTACATTTGCTATCCATGTCTTTATTTCTCATTTCTCTCTCAAGTCTCTCTCATATTGTAGCTTCTGTTCAGCTAAAAGTGATTTGAAGGCCACCAATATCCTATCAAGGTCCAGACTCAAGGTGCAGTGTTTAGCTTTTATCTTAGCCTTTTAATGACACTTGACAAAATGGCTAAATCTTGTGTTTTAAAACCCTCTACTCTTTCATTGTGGCATGTTTTCTTCCTAACTTTATAATTCTCCTTTCTGCTTCTTCATTAGCATCCTTTCCTTCCCACTTCTCTTAAGTGGTTGTTTCTCCCCCTCTAAATTTTCCGGATGAAACACATCCACTCTTCTGACCTCAAATGTTACAATCTGAGGTCTATCAAAGCTGCATGGCCACCGCCATGCTTGTGATATTAAGCAAGCTTTTCTTCCAGTGGAAGAAACAATAAATGCACTAATTAGTAAACACATAAAGGAAAATACAGTACTTGGTGGCAATATACACCGGAGCAATAAAGCTGGGGAAAAGTGGGAGAATGTGAGGCAGGGGCCTCACAGCCAGAGAAGATGACACCGAGAAGGTGATATTGGAGTAGAAGCCTTGAGGAAGAGCTGGCCATGTGGATGTTTGGAAGAAGAGCTTCTCCTGAAGGTGGGGCTGCAACCTTATATGCCTCAAGGCAGGAGTGTTTAATAACATGGAATAAGGAAATATGGCTAAACTGGTATGGTGAAAGAGGAGGGGAAGTCAGAGGGGATGAGGAGCCAGATTATCCAAGGCTCTGAACTGCAGTGAACTGCAGTGAGATGGGGTCAATGGAGGCTTTGGGTCAGAGGAATGTCAGAATCTGAGTTTTAAACAGACTATTTCTACTGCTGTTCTGGAAATCCATTGTATGGCAGACAGTGTAGAAGCAAGAGACCACCAAGAAGCTATCATAGTGATCTGAAAGAGGAAGAGGATTTAGAGCAGGATGAGACCAGCCAAGGTGGTCAGAGAAGGGATGGGATTCTGAATATATGTTGAAGGTAGATCTGGAAGTATTTGCTTATGGACTGGGTATGACAGGCAGACTGGAGACAAGGATGATTACAAAGTTTATATCCTGAACACTGAAAATATCAAGTAACATTTGCTGAGATGTGAAACTTGCAGATGTAAGTTTGGTTTTACAGATGGTTTTAAGATGGCTGCTTAAGATGGCTGCTTACAACCCAAATGGAGAGGATAAATCAGAAGAGTATTCAATTCTGGAATTCAGAGAAAGATTTATATGCATATATCATGTGAGTTGTGAGCATAGGTAGCAGTGATCTCTAAGCCATAGGACTGGATGATCTCCAGGTAAAGCCTGTAGATAGGGAAGACATTCACAGTGTGGTGCCTTCTCCCTCATCCTGAACATTGCCTTAGTTGAAAAGCTTTGCCAATTTAATCCCAGAAATATCTTTTATTAATATCTTCTTCAGAATCACAATCAGCGCACCTCCAGGGGCATCCCTCACACTATAACCTATTTAAAGGGAACCTCTGGAAGACATTTACATACAATATGAAGACTACGGATTTTGCTCCAGTGCTGTCTCTGCTTTACAGACAGTTTAGTTTAAACTCTTGTAATTTTAAGTCCTCTCAATGACAAAGGCTTCCTGATTTGTCCCCCTGCTATCAATTTCTTATTTCCATTGTGACAACAGAGTAACTATTTAAACCAAAATCTGATCACACCATCGATTTCTTAAAATCCTTTGTGTCTTCTTGCTTATTTGAGTTTAAAAGGTTCTTTTAAAGCCTTCTGGAGCTTGGTGCAAACTATTTCCCTACCTGTATCTCCTACCTGACCACTCACTGTTAATCAACTCCTGGCATTTCTTTCTACCACCTGTGCTCAGAATGTGATGTCCCTATCTGTCAGACAGGAGTGCTAGGTGTCCCTCCTGCATCCAGCATGTATTTATGCCTCTACCATTCTTTCCTCTGAGTGTCTCCAAGTCCACAAAACAGTTTTGGTCCAGCTCAGCTCCCACATCTTCTACCAGGACTCCCATGTGTACTCTGGCCCATTTCAGTTCTTAATCAATCATGTATCATCTCATGATGTCCTCCAGTTTTTTTGTGTGCATATCTTACCTCCCCAATGAGATTATAAGCTCCTTTAAGGCAAGAAACTGCACCATATTTCTTTCTATTCATCATAGCACCAAGCTGCAGAGAGGCATTTTAATAAACACAGTTTTGAATTGAATTAAATATATTGAACCTGCTTCTGATTTTAACAAGTTCATAGATCAGGGATGTCACCAAAGACTCCTATATATGCTCTATATGATTCTGTCTACCAGCTGTTGTTGTGCACAGTAGCTTCCACTGCTCCTAAATATTTCTTCCTTATATTTACAGTTCACAGGTTCGATGACACAGATTCTGCCAAAGTGTATTTATAAGAATATGAAACTCTGGCCACATGAGCCTGAATTTGTGCCTTCATGTATAGAGAGTGTGATACATGATTTCTTCTGATTTGAGAAATGCAGTATAAATAGATAGCTAACTTTAAGCTAAATCTAGGAGGAAGCTGGCCCAGTTCCAGATTCTGGGTATTTTGGTGTATTATTTAGTTATTATTGACACAGTTGAGAATTCAGCTCAGAGATCCAACAGTGAGAGAGAAATCTTTCTTAGGAGCCTAGGGCAGGGGGAGCAAAGAGACTGTAAATAGCTTAGCAATCAGTGCTTCATGTTTGAGTGTTTCCAACAAGCAAAAACAAAACAAAAAACAAACAAAAAACAAAAAAAACAAAGCCTTTCATAAACAAAAATAACTAACATCCATTGAGCCTGACAATTAACAAAACATTTTCACATTTATTATTTTATTAGACATACCGAATACCTAGATGATGAGAAGAGATGATAATCTCCACTTTTATAAATGGCAGAATCAAAACGCTTAGTTACTGAGAGACTGGTCCAGTGTCACCCAGTCAGGGAGTAGGAGAGCAAGTATACGGGGCAAACATCTTCAGGGTCAATATCCAGTATTTTCTGCGGTTTAGTATGTTGCTCCCAAAACAGTGGAAATTTAAAAAAGTTTAGATGATTTCATCTAAAGCTCCTGCCTCTTCTCTCCCTATTTCCTTTCAAAATAAGAAATTCTATGGAGACACTATCACTCACTCATATATTTGGCAGCAATGTGAGAGCAATGTGGGTGTTTTAAGCTTTAAAAGGTAATTTAATAAATAAATATGAAACAAGCTGAGAAGAGTAGCTGAACCAGGTCTTATATTTCTAATAGAATCATAAATGCCAGAAAGTGCTGGGAATGATTTATTATCCTGTTATTATAAGTGACTGGGAAGCTTTCAATGGAGTCCTTGCTAATTTCTAGCAGCTGCATTAAATCAGAAACTCTATTAGCTATTATAAAATCATCATCCCATTTTTCTGCAAATCAACTTGAACACCTGATGGGAATTTGGAGCTGTTTGTTACTATATGTGCTAACTTCATCTTTGGCCTCCAAAAAGGAAATAAACACAAGGCAGAGGTGGCATGATTTTGGTCACATCTAGTGTTAGGGATTAATAAATGACTGTCAACTTTTTTTAAATTTTATTTATTTTGAGAGAGAGAGCAAGTGAGCATGGGGGAGGGGCAGAGAGAGAGAGAGAGAGAGAGAATCCCAAGCAGGCTCTGCACTGACAACATGGAGTTTGATCCCACGAACCGTGAGATCATGATCTGAATGGAAACCAAGAATCAGATGCTTAATCGACTGAGCCACCCAGGCACCCCAACTGTCTACTTTTTATAAGAGATATTTCTGACAAAAGAAATAGTTTTCTTCATCAAATACCACATCATTAATTAGAAGGATCTGAGACATCATCAAATACTGTGTTCTGAATTGGAACCCCTCCCTCAGCTTCATTCTACTCAGCCTTACACCCAAATCTAGCAGCTGTCCACCCATTGTGTGAACAGGACAAATAACCAACTATATACAAACTAAATTGGAAATTTCTGGCACCATTACCCTTCACTCTGAGTTTTACAATGGAATATACCTCCAAGGACTCATTCTTTAATGACCAGAGAAGTAACACCTTATGCTGGGCAAATAACAAGAGTCAGAAGCAGATATTACTACATCTTTGAATACAACTTTGGCCTTATGGCTCAGGAATGAGCTGGCCAGGTAAAGGTTAAGTGCAATCTGATGGAGGCAACCAGGAGAGGCCACTACCTAGGAGATATATGCCTGCTGTGTTAGGGAAGATCCTGGAGTAGGAACAGCAGAGTGAGAGGAAAAGAGGCACCTGCTGATAACAGCAAATGTCTAACTAGGTGGAATAAAGTGGAGTTTTCAGAGAAATAAATTTTACAGAATTTAGTAATGGATTGAATATGGAAAGTGTGATTTCTTGCTTAGAAAACTCAAATGGATATTCAGGCTGAAGGAGTTGATTCAATTGAGGGAAGCTTTAAATTTATATTTTTATGATGAGTTTATATGTCTATATATTTACCTTATATGTTCCCATCAGATTGTCTTTATAATTGCTATGTTCTGTGCTTGAAATTGTTTTCCTCTAAAACTTCCCATAGTCCATTCCCTCATTCTGAGTGTTTGATCAAATATGACTTAATCAGAAAGTACTTCTATAACCTCACAATTTAAAATAGAACTTTTATCATTTCTTCTTCTATTGTCCTGCTTTAATTTTCATCAGGGCACTTATTGTTTCCTACTATTATATTTTACTTTAATATTTTATTTATTTATTGTTAATCATCCCACTGAAGGTCACATTAAGTTTGATCTGGCAATTACATTGTGCATTTGTTCGCTTTTGTATTACCAATGCCTAGAACAGTACCTGGTTCATGGTAGGTGTTCAGTAACTGTTGAGAGAATGAATAAATGAGTCCCAGAAATAATGTTAAAATGGCAATTGTGTATCTACATAGATAGATAGAGAGGTAGATTGACAGATCAATGTAGGTTTAGATATGTAGAGGACTCTAGGCTTATAAGATAAATTGGTGAATTATCTTCATATGAATAGCAGCTGAAACCATACACTCTGGAAAAAGTATAGAATAAAAATATAAGAAGGCCTTGAAGAACCTCAACAGTTGAAAGCCATGTAGAAGATGAGGAGTTTGCAATGAAAACAAAGATAAAACAGGAGGAAATCAGTAGTGTCTGTCTGTAGGAGGAGAAAGCGTTGAAAAACACAGAAAAACTATGATGAATATTGAAGAATATCCAGTGGAAATAGTATTATTGAAGTCACCAGTAACCACAGGAAGAACTTATCTGGTGGGGTGATGGGTTAAGAGCTGTACTGATGTTGGGGAGTGTGACTGGGAAATGGGAAAGAGCATCTTTAGAAAACTCTTTGAGATACTTGTCTGAAATGAGAAGAAGAATAGAGAAATAGCTGTAATAAGATGAAAGTCTAAGTATTTTTTTTACTTTAGTTTAATTGTTCATATGTTTAAAAGTCAATGGGAAGGATAAACTTGAGAGAGTGAGGCTGAAAATGCAGTGGATAGAGGGAGTGCCCATTAGAGTTTTCTGAGAAACCAAGAAAGATGGAATCCAAAGAATGGGTAGAGTTATTAGTGAATACATGAGGAGACATAGCATCTCTACAGTAACCAAAGGGAAGAAGAATCTAAATACAGACAGTTTTACATGCTTGGTAATGGAAAGTTAGGGCATTCCCAACTAGTGGTTTCTCTATTTCTCTAAAGTAAAAGGTGATCATCTGCAAAGAGCAACAGGATATGAGTGGGAATTGAAATGATGGAGTTGAATGGAGAAGGTAAAAAAAAAAAAAACACTGCAGAAAGTATCAGTGTGAGTTGACCAATGAAGAATAGAAAGAAAAATTGTAGGCTAGCTGTGATGAGATGGTTGACTCTGGTGAGCATGACCTAATAATGGAATCATTCTGCCCTGTTGTGTCCTTAACCATGCCCAGAAAGCTGAGTTCATCCAGTGCTATAAGTTGGTAAAAAGTTGTGACAGAAAGAGTAATGAGCAAGGGAGTTTAGGGTACTGGACCAATTGAAATATGGGACCATGATATCCAAACTGTTTAGGAGAAAAGCACAGAGAATGAAGGTCTTAGAATTCAACAGAAAATAGGGGAGTCAATGGTGAGGAAGTCCCAAAGTAGTCAAAGATGCATCATAGTGGGGATGTTTGGACAAACACCCAGAAGGAGAGGTAATTGAGGTATAAGCATGGACTAGTCAAATTAGGAATTTTGTGGGAGGTGGGTGATAACATTTTCTGACAAGGCCCATTTGTTCAGAGCAAGGCTGGCATCATGCATTCCTTAAATCCCTCAGAATAAGGACAACATTTATCTTTGAATCTAGACTAAGACTTAATTCGAAATAAGGATGAAAAGACCTCACCAACGAGTTGCCAAGGTAGGCTCTGGCACTAGTAAACAAGTTTATTAAAAATAAGCAACAAATGCAGAACTGTCATACTTGATGTTACTGTTTGGGACAGAGAGATAGCTGGAGGTTGAATGACAGGACTTAGGAGCCTTAGGGCTTCTCCTAAGGAGCATAAGGTGCTTCTTAGACCTGGGGACACACATATTTTCTAACCTGTGGTTCCAGGTGGCAGACAGATCTAAAGAGTGAATACTGAGTGCTTTGTCTCATCAACAAAATTATGTGCCAAAGGTACCCAACATCTGATATAAGCACTTGGTGCCTCCAGCAGAGAGAGCAGAGGGCTCCAGGTTCCCATGAAGATTGCAGAACTTGTTGAAAACAATAAAAAGCCTGTTCCCCATTCTGTTTTTATTCAACAGGAAACAGACCCACTTGTCAGGCTGAAGGTACTTGTCCATTGCCACTGCAGCGATGGTTTGAAAGAGGGTAGAGGGAAATGGAGGAAAAAGACATTAAAAGGAAAATGTCACCATTTCCAAATGCCATATTATTTGACAGTTTCTCTTTATGTTGCAACAACTGCTTAACATGACAAATGATGGCTTTAATAAAAACGCACACAAGGAGATGCAGCACCAGAAAATGAATAATAGAGCTTTCTATTCTGACATGTTGTGGAGCATATTCACTCAGCAATGAATAGGACTCGGGGAACTGTGTGTTGCTTGTTGCTTTCAGACAACTCCTGGTAGGTGGTTGGCCCTGTGTCAGTTTCACTTGTGGGAAGCAGAATACAGTGCAACTGATTTTAGCAGTGAAGTTTGGGTAGGGAGCATTAAATGGCTTGCTTAATCATTGGAGGGGGGTTGCTGACAAAACAGGTCGAACTTTTAGAAAACCACTTCACAGAACTGGAGTCACCAACAGATCCCATTTTACAACCTAGAAGCTTCCACCACTCCTAGTCAAAGCCACCAAAATCCTGAAGCCGATACTGTCAGGAAACTACCGCCTCTAGGAAGCTTCCTTGACCAGAAGGCCATACCATGCGTGCCTAGGTGACCAGCACCAACATGGTTGACCCTTTCCCTGTCTCTAGGTACCTGAGACAGAAAATTCTTGGGTCCCTGAACTCTTGCTAATGCTGCCCAGAAAAATTAGGGGCAGTGTTTTCCAAGAGGAAGAGCAGCAGCAGCAGCAGTGTGGTGACTCTTGTACCAGTAATTGAAATGTAGTAAGTTTCACATGAGGTGTGGGGGCTAAGTTCGGGCTGGTAGGGTTTGATGATCTTAGGATCCTACAAGTCCAGATTTGATATTGATAAATCCAGTATTGGTGTGGTTTAGAGCAAGAGGGGTAGAGAGTAATTAAGAGGGTGGGAAAGTGAAAGCACAGGGAAAAGCAGACTGTCTTCAACCCCAGGACTTCAGTGGACAGGGATTCTTTGGAGTTTGATAACCACGTGTCTTCATACTTCACTTACTGTCTTGTCACCTCTGTGCAGTCACATAGGGGAGGAAACCCTCAACCATTGAAAGTTCCACAAATGTGCAATTCCAAATCACTGTTCAGAGTTAGATGCAGAAAGTTAAGAAAAGCTACAGTAGCAACACACATCAATAATGCAGAAAAACCAGAAATGGGCCTGGTTGGAATCATGGGAAGAAAGGCATGTTTGTAGGGGAGTTGAAGACTTATGACATTGATAAAGCCATGAAGGTCTGCCATAGTTTGTTTTTTAGCACATTGGGAAAATAAGCAATAGTTAGTGCAAAGGAACAAAGTGGGGGGAAAATGGCACAGCAAAGTATATGTCAGTCAACAGCGAGTTTTATTCAATTTTTACCTATCATCTACTGTTTGCTAGTAATTAAAATGCTGAAAATAATATTTTGTCTGCGTCCTTAAGGGAATTTAGACATTCATTGATCTTGTCAGAGTCATTACATGAAGGAATTTAAAGGATACGAATTTTTAGCCTGTATTCTTTCTCAACATCTAGAAGAAAAGACATCTTTATTACAGCTAGTCACTATATGTAAAGGGTTAAAAGCCCTACAGCTCTCTGCTGTGAGGAATACAAAGAAAAGTAAAGACTTTATTATTATACCCAAGAAGGTTATAGTCTATTTGAGGAGTTAGAACACACCAGGAAAAAAGTGGTACATGTTTTAATTGGCAAAGACTTAGTAAAACAGAGGACACAAAGTAATGAATTTCTAACTGCCAAAGGTAATGGATACAGAGTAAATGCTTTAGTAGATAAGAGAAATTAAAGACCATTTCCGTTTGGAGTGTTGAAAAAGTTTTCATTGTGGGGTAAAATTTAAGCTGAATTTTGAAGGAAGGACAGAACTTGCTCTGATAAAAAAAGGAAGAGGAAGATTGTGCTGAGTAGGAAAATAACACAAGGAAAAACATGGATGGGAGACAATGTGATGTTTCCACTGAAATGAGGGTTTATAGGATACTCAGGGAAAAATGATTTCATTAAAAAAAACTATTAATAGTTAGGAAAAATAGGACTCTTATTATTAAACAGCCACAGATGCCAAGATAAATAGTTTGGTATATGTGCTGTGGGCACTGGGAATATTGACATTCCAAAGGGGATCCAATTGATATGTCCAGAATCAAGTGTATGTGATCTGGAATTTTTAGACCATGATTACTGTTTGATTTTCTTTTTTTTTAATGTTTTTTTTTAATTTATTTTTGAGAGAAAGACAGGGTAAGGGCAGAGAGAGAGAGGGAGAGAGAATCCCAAGCACACTTTATGCTGTCATCATGGAGCCTGACCTGGGCTTGAATTCATGAATTGTGAGATCATCACCTGAGCTGAAACCAAGAGTCAGATGCTCAACCAACTCAGCCATCCAGGGACCAGAGTTTGATTTCCTTTTTAATTGAAGCAAGAATTAGGGTTTTTGAAAAAAATGTTTCTACCCTTTATATTTTTATCTATATGATTACATTAAAATACACCCTCCCAAAAGGGGGCTTATGTATTTTTTTTAATGTTTATTTTTATTTTTGAGAGAGAGAGAAGACAGAGCATGAGTGGGGCAGGGGCAGAGAGAGAGGGAGACACAGAATCCGAAGGAAGTTTCAGGCTCTGAGTTGTCAGCAAAGAGACCGACGTGGGGCTTGAACCACAAGTTCATGACCAGGGCCAAAGTCAGACACTTAACAGACTGAGCCACCCAGACACTCCTTGGGTGCTTATATTTCAATCAAAACATCTCCAGGGGTGCTTGCATGGCTGTGAATCTGTGATTTCACCACAGGTCATGGTGCCAGGGTCATGGGATCAGGCTCCACATCAGGCTCTGTGGTGAGCTTGGAGTCTGCTTCAGATCCTTTCTCTCTCTTTGCCCCTCTCTCCTGCTTGCATTCAGTCTCTTTATCTCTCTAAAATAATAAAAAAAATAAAACATCTTCAAATATAAATAAAATACTTTGTATGTGCCTATACAAATGTCTTCAGGAATTTTAAAGATAAGATAAATTTGAAAAGAGAAATGCATACTTTGAATCTATGAAAGGGTATGTGAAGAAAAGGTGACTTGGTGCACGTGGCACTTTTACAGTGGAAGTTGAAAAGGCACAAAGAATTGGAACCCATAAAGACATATATGACCAACTCACTAAACACATAAACAAGCAAATGAAATACATCCTAAAGAAGGTGTGGGGAGAATCAGTATATAAAGTTGCCACAATATATTATCTAAACTATCTACTTTTCAAAAAAAAATTATAAGACATGAAAAGAATCACAGTGTGGTCCATACAAAGAAAACAATCAGGCAACAGAAACTTCCCAGATGTCATATTTAACAAAGACTTCTAAGCAGCCATTATAAACATTTTTGAAAAACTAAAGGAAGCCATGTTAAAAGAAGTAAACGAAGGTATTATGACAATGTCTCACCAAATAAAGAATATGAATAAAGATATAAAAGTTATAAAAAATAATCAAATAGTAATTCTGTAGTTGGAAACTATAATAACTGAAATTAAAAATTCATTAAAGGTGCTCAACAGTAAATTTCAACTAGCAAAAAAAAATCATCAAACTTGAATATAGATTGATAGAAATCATACAATCTAAAAAACACAGAAAAAATAATTTAAAAATTGAACAGAGCCTTAAAGAAATATGGGATACCATTAAGCACATCAGTGTATGTGAAGTAGGAGTCTTAGAAGGGGAGGAGAGAAAGAAGCAGAAAAAAATATTGGAAAAAATAGTTGTTGAAAATTTTAAAAACATTGATTAAAACATTAATCCACATATCCAATAAGCTCAACAAACTCCAAGTAGGATAAATACAGAGACATAATAGTTAAAATGTTGAAAGACAAAGAGAAAATCGTGAAAGCAGAAGGAGAAAAAGGACTCATCCCATACAAGGAAGCCCCTATAAGATTAGCAGATGACTTTTCATTAAAAACAATGAAGGCCAGAAGGCAATAGGATGACATATACAAAATGGTTTTTTTTTGAGTCAACTAAAAATCTTATATCCAGCCAAATTAATACTTAAAAATGGAGGTGAATAAAGACATCTCTATACAAACAACAACTTAGAGAGTTTGTTGCTTGCAGATTGCCTTACAAGAAATACTAAAGGATGTTTTTTAGACAAAGCAAGTGACTCTAGATACTAAGCAAATCCACACACACACACACACACACACACACAAACATACATACACAAACACAAATGTCATTGATAAAGGTAATTATATAATTATAAAAGGGTATAGATGCTTATTCCTTATTTCTTCTATTAAATGATATAAAAAGAATTACATAAAACAGCGTGTATATAATTATACTTTTGTGCCTATAACATATGGGAATGTAATATATTTGACAATAACAGTCTAACAGGTGAGTAGAAGAAAAACTATTTTGGAGTAAGCCTATGACACCAGACAGTAACTCAAATCCACAAAAACAAATAAAGCCAACCAGAAATAGTAAACAAAATGGTTAACATGACAAACTCTATAAATACATACATGTTCTTCTTTCTTCCCTCAGTTCCAATAAAAATCATAAAATTAATTAAAAGAATTTATAACAATGTATTGTTGAGTTGAAATATAAACAGATTTATGTGTAAGAATAAAAGCACAAACAGTAGGAAAAGGGAATAGAGCTATGTAGGAGTTTCTATAACTCACTGGAATTAAGTTAGTATAAATCTGAAGTTGATTCTGATAAGTTAAGGTGTATATGGTAAGTCTTAGGGCAATCACTCATAAAATGTCCAGAAGTAAATTGTAAATTGTTAAAATCATTAAAATGTTACATTATAAAATATTCACTTACTTCAAAAGGAAACAGTGAAGGAGAAATAGAAGAATAAAAAAGACATGAGATATATATAAAACATAAACATAAATCTAATTATATTAATAGTAATATTATATGTTAATGTATTAAACAAAATAATCAAAATGCAGAATTGTTAGAGTGGATAACAACAAAATCCAATTATATTTAATCAATGGGAGACACATATTAGATATAAATGTGTTAAAAGTAGCAAGATGGAAAAGATATACCATGCAAATGGGAATAAAAAAGATGGAGTAACTATTCCAGAAAATAGACTTTACAACAGAAAACTGACTACAGATTGAGGGACATTTTAGAATGATAAAAGAGTCAATCTCACAGGAATATGTAAAAATTATATATATATATATATATATATATATATATATATATATATATAAACCTAACCACAGAGCCACAAAATATATAAGCAAAAGCTGACATAAATAAATGAAAAAATAAACAATTCAACAATAACAGCTGTAGACTTCAATAATTCACTCTCAGTAATAAATATGAAACTAAGCAGAAGATCAAAAAAGAAAGAGAAGACATGAATACTGTGAAATAATTAGAACCAACAGACATCTTTGGGACACTCCACTCAACCATGGCAGAGTATAGATTATTCTCAAATATATATGGAGCATTCTTCTGAATAGACATATGTTCAGCCACAAAACAAGCCTCCATGAATCTTAAAGGATTTAAATCATACAAAGTGTAATATCTGACCTTAATTAAATGATAATATAAATCAATAACAGAAATTAATTTGGGGAATTCACAAAAATGTGGGAAGGTACAAAATCTTAATCAATGGATCAAAAAAGAAATCACAAGGGAAATTAAAAAATACATGGAGAGGAAAGAAAATGAAGTCACAACACAGAATAACATATGGTATGCAGCTAACACATTGCTTAGAGATAAATTTATAGATGTAAAAAGCTATATGAAAAGGAGAAATGTCAATCAATAATCTAACTTTTTATCTTAAGACAATGGAAAACAATAGTAAACTAAACCTTTAGCAGGCAGAAAAAGGAAATAATAAAGATTAAAAATGAAGTTAGAGAAAAAAAGAATAGAAAATAATAGACAAAAATAAATGAAACTAAACGTTGGTTCTTTGAAAATATCAACAAAATTGACAAACCTTCAGCTGGGTTAAAAAAGAAAAAAAATATAAAAGACTAAAATTGCTAAAAGCAGAAATAAACAAAGGCCATTATTAATAACCTCACAGAAGAATTGCAAGGGAGTGTTATGTATGCCAATAAATTAGATAACTCAGATGAGATAAAGAAATGCCCTGGTATGACACAAACTACTAACATTGACTCAAGAGGAAATAAAAAATCTAAGTGGACAGTAAAGAGATTAAATTAGTAATTCAAAACTTTTCACAAAGGAAATCCTGGGACTAGATAACTTCACAGGTGAATTCTACCAAACATTTAAAGAAGAATTAATATTTCTTTACAAACTCTCCTCAAAAAATAAAAGATGGAGAATACTTCTTAAATCATTCCATTAGGACAGTATTATTCTGCTTCTAAAAGTGGACAAAGGCACCACAAGAAGTACAACAATAGACCAATATTTGCTGTGAATTTACATGCAATTTTTTTTTTTTTTTTTTTTAGAGACTAGCAAATTGAGGGGCACCTGGGTGGCTAAGTTGGTTAAGTGTCCGACTCTTGATCTCAGCTCAGGTCTTGATTTCAGGGTCGTGAGTTCAGGTCCTGGGCTGGGCTCTGCACTGAAGCCTACTTAAAAAATTGGGGCACCTGGGTGGCCCAGTCGGTTAAGCGTCCGACTTCAGCCAGGTCACGATCTCGCGGTACGTGAGTTCGAGCCCCACGTCAGGCTCTGGGCTGATGGCTCAGAGCCTGGAGCCTGTTTCTGATTCTGTGTCTCCCTCTCTCTCTGCCCCTCCTCCATTCATGCTCTGTCTCTCTCTGTCCCAAAAATAAATAAACGTTGAAAAAAAAATTAAAAATAAAATAAAATAAAATAAAATACTAGAAAATTAAATCAAACAATATGTAAAATGGATAATATACTATGACCAGGTAGGATTTACACCAGGAATGCAATGTTGGTTTAACATTTTGAAATCAATTAATGCAATGCCCCCATATTAATAGAATAAATGTGTTCTACAGAACACAAAACACAAAAACTACAGAATATTATAATAGAAGCATCAAAACTACTCAACAAAATCCAATACCTTTCATAATAAAGATACTAAATGAATTATAAATAAAAGGAAATTTCCTCAACTTGTTAAGAAAAATCCAGACCTAACATCATACTTAATACTAAAAGACTGAATATATTTTTCTCTAAGGTCAGGACAAGTCAAGGATATATGCTTTTACAACTTTTACTCAACATTGTACTGTACTAGCCAGGGAAGTTAATCAATAAAAATAAATAGAAGGTATACATATTGCAAAGAAAATAGTAAGACCATTTGCAAATAATATTATCTTATATAGAGAAAATCCTAAGGAATTCACTAAAGTACTAAAGGAACTAATAAAAAAGTTTAGAGAAGTTTCAGGATGAAAAGCAATACAAAAAAAAATCATTAGTATTTCTATAAACTACTAATAAACAATCCAAAAATGAAATTAAGAAAATAATTTCTTTTATAAAAAGGAAGAAAGAAACCTTAGGAATAAATTTAACTAGTAAAGTATAAAATTTTTACTCTCAAAACTACAAAACAGTGTTAGAAGAAATTAAAGAAGAACTATGTATATGGAAAGACAGTCCATATTCATGGTTTAGAAAACTTAATATGGTAATATTCCCCAAATTGATTTGCACATTCAATACAATCCACATCAAAATCTTAGCTGGCTTCTTTGAAGAAGCTGTTCTTAAAATTTATATGGCAATTTAAGGGACACAGCATGCTCAAAACAATCTTTAAGGAGAACAAAGCTGGAGGAGTCATACTTCCCAGTTTAAAACTTACTACAAAAGTACCATAATAAAGACAACATGGTACTGGAATAAAGAGGGACATAAATATCAATGGAATAGAATTAAGCATCCAGAAATAAAACTGTCACCTTTACCTTAACCTGATTTTGATAAAGATACAAAAAATATTATTTTTATCAAAAAATGGTGCTGGGAAAACTGGATATATAAATGCAAAACAATGAAGTTGGTCCTTTATTCACACCATACAGAAAAATAATTTCAAAATGGATCAGAGACCTAAATGTAAGAGCTAAAATGATGAAACTCTTACAAGAAAATATAGGACTAAATCTTTGTGATCTTAGTTTAGGCAAAGACTTTTTAGATATGACACCTAAATGATACGGCTTTCCTTTTGGGGGCAATGAAAGTATTATAAAATTTATTGTGGTCGTAGTTGCACAACTCTTAGATTATACCAATAACCTTTATGTTGTATGGTATGTGAATTATATCTCAGTAAAGCTGAGTGTGTGTGTGTGTGTGTGTGTGTGTGAGAGAGAGAGAGAGAGAGAGAGAGAGAAAGAAAGAGAGAGAGAGACAGAGTGAGGAAGAGAGAGAGAGAGGAGTGTGGTAGAAATAAGAAACAATGAGTATAGAGTGTCTTGGGAGAACACAGTCTCAGGGAAGTGAAGAAGTGGTAAGATAAGGGTTAAGCCAGATATTAGAGTGTATAACTGAAGATGAATCCCTTAGAACTCTGGGAGATAATATGCAATACAGGCTTCTGAATTATTCCCAACAAAGGTTAGGAGCTGATTTATTTATATAGTCATATCTGTCAATTATTGATTGAGGCTGCCCTTGGCATTTTTGACCTGTTACATGCATTGTGAAAATGGTTTTCTGTGGTTCCATAGAGGCCCTCAGGCACAGAGATGCTGATACCAGAAGTAGGAAATTATCTGCATCACATTGAAATGGTAGGGTCCAAGGTACTTTGGGTGGGGCACTAAAATAATTAGTAAGATTAATAATAAATAAGAGATGACAAAATAATTAATATTTTATCTCTGATTTAGACCATGTATTGAGAACATAAAGCTTTTTGGTGTGAGCATTTCATAAAACTGGTAAACTGGTGATCTCCATGGTGGTGGTTTAGAGATTTCTTCTTCCACTTTTATTTTAATATCACTGACAACGTTACTTAAATGAAAACATAAACAAATATGAAGCATCAACTCTCATCCTTGTCATGTGAATAGCCCCCATTTTTATTCCCCACAGTGACTCCTCCAAACATGTATTTCCCTTCTCAAGCCCCTGACCTTTTCTCACATTCTTCAAAATTGATCTTGATTCCAACAACTTCAAGACAATGGAAATTGCTGCATGCAAATTATTTCCATTTCCATCAGTCTAATTAATATCTCACTTAACAGCAAAGTTGAGTTTTTAGGATATTTTTAGGGAGTGCCATTTAGAAGGGATGAAAGAAAAGGGAGCAGTAGAGACTGAGCTACTGTGTAGAACCAATAGCTTCAGCCAAACCTACTGAGTTCTAGAGTTAAAATGGACTGGCAGAATGTCGCACCAAAATGCCTTGGCCTTTAAACTTTACCTCAATCACTCATTGATTGAGAGTTTTTCTAGGAAGGCATGACTTAGGGCCAGGAAGTTTCCTGCAGCAGAAAAAATTCCCTGAAAGGGTTGTTAATACTTCTCATACCAGAACAACACTACTAATTGTTTCTTTAAAGGAGGATTTGCATAGCACCTCTGTACATCCTTCAGAGTTCATGTTTATGCCACTCAGATACATTTCCTTACATATGTTGAGACAGTAGCATCTCCAAGATTCCATTGCACTTTCTTCCTGAAGGAAACTTAGAAGATCAATGTTAATGTGATAAACTACAGCCCTTACATCTCCAGCTGGTCCTGAGATCACACTTGATACTCATCTTTTTCCTCCACTCTTCATTATAGATAGTCTCACTCTCACACCTCAGCTAGTTCCTCTGCTGCATCTCCATGGCTTACCTGGTGGTGTGACCCAGACACTAATCACTGTGAGCTTTTTTAGCCCAGGGCTACTGCATTTACCCATTCATTATGACGACTGGGCAAGGAATGCCAAGAGGTGTACAAATGAATCACATACATTGCTCCCTGCCCCACTGAGTCATAGCATGATGATCCGGTGACATGGGGAAGCTGAGCTAACTTCCATGGAATTGCAGCATTACTGTATCCTTATAAGAAGGCCTTACCTTAATTTTATCCAACTTGTTCCTTCCAGTTTCTTTCCTAACCCCTCTCATTCCATCTGGAATCTAGCCTCATATATTATTTCTTCTTTTTTATAACACCTTTGTTGCTCTTCCTTCTTATTCACCTACAAATATATTCAAATTCTGAAACAAATTAAAAGCCAAACACACAGCAGGGATAACAATAACAAATTTCTCTCAGCACTCCCTCACTTTCACGTTGCTTATCTATTTCTTTTTCTCTTTATTATAAACCTTTTGAAGGAATAGTGTATATGTTCTCCTATACTCCATTTACAATTGGCTTTTTTGACTCATTTGAATCTGGCCTCTCTAGTACCATTATCTCCTCATTCCAAGGTCAAAATTCTGACCTCCTAATTGCCAAAGATAGAAGCTAATGTGTGTCCTTCATACTGGACTCCGCATCACAGGACAGAACTGCCCATGCATTTTTGCCTTTCCCTTCATCTTAGTTTCTCTGACATTTCCTTTGTTCTCAGGCTAAACTTCTGAGGCTACGTTCTCCATCATCTTCCTAGGTACATTTTCTTTGTCTTTCTTCCTGGATGCCACCAATCTTCAAGGCTTTGTCTTCTGCCTTCTCTGTCCCTGCATTTATTGGCCAACTTTATCACTCATTTACAACCAGTTCTATTCCTAGATAACCCCAGACTACCTCTACATCTTACAATTTTTAAAATGTTTATTTATTTATTTTGAGAGAGAGAGAGAGAGAGGAAGAGAGAGAGAGAGAGAGAGAGAGAGAGAGAGAGATTGAGAGAAAGAGAGAAATCCACAAAATCCACAGTTTCAGCTCAGAGTCCGACATGGGGCTCAATCCCACAAACATTGAGATTATGACTTGAGCTGAAACGGAGTCAGATGCTTAAGCAACCGAGATACCCAGACACCGATACCTCGACATCTTAACTTCTCTCCTGCTGAAGGAAGTTCCAATTTCATGTGGTATAAGCAATCCACTAAATTCTTTCAAATCATCTGATGCCATTAAGATATCTACTCTCTTGTTTGATAATGGTATCATTAGCCTTAAATTTTGAAAGAATGACTGAGTGGTACTAACTTCTCTCTTTTTTTCACTCTTGTTGTCTCTGGGGTTGCTTATCTTGGAAACCTGTCTCTTGATTCACACCTTTCCTCCAATTCCCACAGTTATTGATCAGGGCCTATTCTATATTGACTGAGCTTATGTGGTTGAATCTGAGTGAGTTTCAGTCAGGCCTACTCAGCCTTCGGCAATGGCTTTAGGACTCATTTTCTTCAGGCAGAGCTCAGGGTCAACTCAGGTTTGTGCTCAGTCTGGGAGAGGTTTTTTTTTGTTTTGTTTTGTTTGTTTTTATTGTTGTTTGTTTTGCTTTTTATGCTTTTCTCTTCACGGTGAAGGTGAGCAGAACTTGAAGATTCTACATTTCTACCAAGGGGTGGAAAGAGGGTTGAGACAAACTGAAAAGCTATCAGGTAAAGTGGGATGAATTTTGGCTAGGTATCTACTCTGGGAAATGAATTTTTCAGAGGATACAATTGTTTTTCCTTGAGCACATGGAGTTAAAGAGAACTGGCAGTGTAGAATCAGATAGACACACATGACATCTGTAATTCAAACTGAGGACCTATTATGGCTAAATCATTCAGTTTAATCTACAATGTATAGAATATATTATACACACACACACATACACACACATACACACTATATATATATATATATATATATAAACTATATATACTATAAATGAAAATGAATATATATATATATATATATATATATATTTGAAATAGTATGTTGCTCCTTTTCACAAAAGATTTTAGTCAAGTGTTTAAAATATTGCTTTTATGGCTGCCTGGGTGGCTCAGTCAGTTAAGCATCAAACTCTTGATCGCATGGTTCCTGAGATTGAGCCCTGTGTTGGTCTGGTCTCTGCACTGACAGTGTGGAGTCTGCTTGGGATTCTCTCTCTCTGCCCCACCTCCCCCACTCATGCTCAGTCTCTCTTTCAAAATAAATAAAAGACATTTAAAAAGTCTTTAGGACATCTTTATCTCTTGGTATGCTGGTATAATTATTATAGTTAAAAAATAAAAATTTCAGCCATGAGTAAAATAATAATATGTAGTAAAGATAAAAAACTGTGTTTATGAAATAATTTCAGAACCTTTGCAAACATTTATGGACCAGTGTTGCTGTGAGAGCAAAGGGCTGCTGTAGAATGCAGGGGTAAAGGGAAGTGATTCTCAGGATAACAATTCCTTCTTCCAGTGGCCAGAAAGCCTGGTAATCATGGGGTTCTCTGTTCATAGAACCTCACCTCTGCTATCTCTGGCTCACTGCACTTTAGGTCAATCAATTGCCAAATATGCATAGAACTCTTGGGACTGTCTACCAGGAGTGTGTGTGGGGGGGAGGGGCTGTAGCAAGCACCAATGCACAGCATTTTACTGAATACTAACTAGAACTCTTTGAGGTAAACTTACTTGCAATTAAACAGAGGCTTGGAGGAGCTGATAATGATCGTGATGGTGATAATGGCTATGTCTGTCCCAGGTTGGGTTCTCTGAGATGGTGGTTAGTACATGAAGAGTTTATTAGGAAATTCCCTTTGGATCAACAACTGTGAGGGGATGGGGCAGGAGCATGATGAGCAGAGGTCACGGTGTGACAAAGTCCTATCCTATCTAGTCTGTCTCTTTTTGGGTGGAAATAACCAGGTCTGTACTTTGAGTAGTCATTGGAGGGGGGCCTTGTGGGAAGGTCATGCACTTGGGGAAGGTTCTCCTTGCAGAAGAGGAAATTCCTGAAGGCTGGCTTCAAATAGCACTGCCAGTAGCTAGGCAAGTAAGTGTTTCCTTGAAGAAGAACACAACCAGCTCGTCTCTATGTCTACCACAATTTGGGAATTAAAATGTATAAGTACTTAAGAAGGATTAATGGATTTAATACTAATAGCAACCCAGTAAGGTAGGAACTCTTTTTTTTTTTTTTTTATCAGGTGAGGAAAATGAGGCTTATGAGGATAAGCAAACTGCCCTGGGTTGCACAGCAGAGAAGTGGTAGCGTCCAGATTTGAACTCTGGTTACCTAGACTTGTTTTCCTGCAGTTCATCACCCACACAATGAGAGCTACAGGAAAGTACAGGGAATTGTTAATATCCTGAAAAAACAAACTCTCCAGTTATACATATAAGAATAACATCCTTGATAAACAAGAATGCAAAATATGGCATGTTGCAATATAAAAACAGCAGGGAATAGGAGTCAAATGATTTCAGTTTGAATCCACCATGGCAGACAGGGATGCTACATAATGGCACAAGTTGAACTTACATGCTTCAGGGATTCAGAGGAGCTCAGTGAGGACTGGAAGACCATGGAGGAAGGGGTATTAGGCTGGGCTTTAAGAGTGGTGCTGGGGAAGGAAGAGGAGGAGAAATGTTAATAGGAGAAACTGGTGAGAAGGTTTACAGGTGGAGAAGGCACAATGACTTTCTTACCAAGGTCTTAGACATTCCAAATGCCATCTCATGAAATCACCTCACAGCCAACTAGGTAGGTGCTGTTGCCATCCTCCATTTTCACATAAGAAAACTGGGGCTCTGAGAGGTTATGAGATATGCCTTCTGTTGATAACCTCTGTGGTGGAACAAGGATTTGAACCCAAATCTGGAGAATTCTAAATTCCCTGCTCTTACACTAGTGTCAGGCTAATGTGTGCTCCATATGTGTCCATAGCACATCTGTTAGGAAAAACAGCAATCGTGAGGGGGGAGGTGAATCCAGTGTTTAGCTGGTGAGTCTCTCTTCTTGTTCAAGTAGCATTTCCATGGGTGTTTAGAGTCTGGACTGTTCGGACAGGGTCTGTGCAGAAGGGGGCCTTTCCTATTACCCATGTTTCCCCCTTCTCTAGTTTTATCCATCATTTGCTTCCCTGTGCTGGGCATTTCCTGGACTGAACCTTTTTTTCTCACATCCATGTGTATGTCTTGCCCTCTGGGCTCAGCACAGAAGGTTTATCTGCCAACCTTGAGGCCTCCCTCAGGCACACAACTGCTGTTTGCAGGGTGGGCACAGGCTTGATTCTGCAATTCTGAACCAATATCCAATGCACAAAAAACTAAACTCAATTCCAAGTGTGTAAAGTTGGGGGCCAGTGGAGAGGGATTCCAGACACAGTTCAAGGCCCCCTTGAAACCTCGGGGGGCTACCTCTAATGTATAGCTAGGATAGAGACAATATTCAAATGTAAAATAGACATAATATTGATAAAACCACCACAGCCACCATGTACTAACCAGTAATAATAATATTGTAATGGTGATAGGAAAAAGAACTAATATTTATGGACAACCTAGACCTCAGCATCCTTGTTGCCTCACATTTCCCTTCTTCTAGGTCAGAATAGTAGAACAAAAGGAAATAGGAAGAACATTTTAACAGCAAGTGCTGCCTGTCAGTATTGTAAGACCATCTGTGGTGCGTGACCATGGAAATACCCAAATGAAACCTGGTGACCACCAGCCAGGCATCGCACATAGGAGTTTCCAGCATTAACTTCAGTTTAACAAAGCTAAGCTAATGTCTAAGCCCCATCCCCAATCCAAAATTCTATGATACAGTGATTTCCTAAATGTCTATTTCCCAACCTGAAGCTGCTCTATCATGCCCTTGAGGACTTAAATGTGGGGTGGATAATGTCATGCCAGTTTCCATGTCTCGAGGTGCTGGGGCAGTATCAGATGTCAGCGCTGTAGGTCCACATTTATGGATACCTATGTGCTCTGTCAAGCAGCGCTGTTGTTCCAACAGATAAACCAGTCTCTGTGTTTGTTTCTCGCCCACTTAGGGAAGTCTGACTAATGGGAAGATAATGTTTTTGAGGTCAAAGTTGCTGAAGCCAAAAGCTACGTTGGTGGAGAACCCCTGTATTAAAGTACACATTGTATAAAATAAGGCAAAGACTGAAAAATAGAATGCAGTTAAGTGTCTGCTTGTGAATGGATCCAAATGATGTTTCCCCCAATCTTTGACAGGGCCTTTCCTGAAAGGTGGACTGTCTTTCAAGTTGGAACAGTGCAACAGTGGCCTTAGCTAAAACAGTAGTTTTAAAGATGGATTTGCATACTGAAGGGGTAACTATAAAGAAATAAAGGACCATGTCCTTAATTTGGTGCCCTGTTCTATGACGAGTATAAGGATAACAGACAGGGTTTTCCTTTGGACCACAATTTTCCATTATCTCACACTATGGTCTAGACTTCAAATCTTTTCCTCAAGTTCTGAGTGGAAATCACTGATTAGGCAAACTGCTGATGTACGAGCAAAATTAGACTGTTTACCATGTGGGAGCTTGCTAATTGCAAGGAAACGTGAGTTCCCAGGCACACTCTCCTTTGTCTGTTAGATGCTGTCTTCACCATGACAGGGAAGTGTGTACAGTCAGGAAGAGCCCAGGCAGGGTGGGGTATGATAATTGGGCTAGTTTCTGTGCTTTGCTTTCCTATGATGAGATGATTCATCAAGAAGCCTCCTTGGCGCTCCATTGTGCTGTGCTCTTATACATCCAGTTAAAAGTCAATGCCGCTATGAAAATGGATCTCCCGCAGAAAAATGGCACATTCATTCATTTAGCAAAGCTTTACTGAACACCTTCTTTTTGTTAAGCATTGGGTTTGGTGCTGAGAATAGAGACAGACATGATTCTCACTAAATTAGCAAAGAGAAAGTGTCCTATACTCAACTATGTCAAAACTATTGTAAGATTATAGTAAAGAAGGATAAAATTCTGAGGAGGTACAGAAGAGGAATGAGTTACTCATGCCTAGGAACTGGGGAAATGCCCAGACAAGGTAATATTTGGGCTGGGTCTTAAAGATGAGCTTTGGAATTTCATTGGCAGAGGAGGGGTTTTGGATAGAAGAGGCATCATGGGCTAAAGCAGAGAGAGATGCAAATGTGGACATTATTCTGGAAGGATCCAGTGGTCCAGTGATGGTCATGGATCTATAGGCTATTACATCTGAAAATGGATTTGCAAATGATCTAGTTCAATAGCTTCTTTTACAGTTGAGGAAACCACAGGCAGGAATGCTGGACTGACTTCTCCAAAGTCTGAAATTGATCTGCTCAGTTCCTTCTCACCAGCTCTCTGTGTACTTGCATCTACCATTCTTTGGATATATTTATGCGATGGATGGAGTTACTTACATCTTATATCAGTGTGCTTTGCACTGGCTTTGTCCCCTTGCCAAGTCTACAAATAGCATTCTCTTAGCTCTTCTACATTAAATATATCCACCAGTCCACCAATCAACCAGTCTATCTATCAAAAATGTATATAGAAACTACCAGTCCACCAATCAATCAGTCTATCAAAAATGTATATAGAAACTACCATGCCTGGAACTTTATACACTATTTGTTTATTTCTTCTGCTGTTTGGATCTACTCATTTCTTTGTGTTGCTTATCCTTAAAATGCATTTATTCTTGATTGATATAAGATGTGAATATCTGAATCGATACTTCAACATTTCAATGTACTGAGAAACATAGGTATTTCAGAGCCAAAAAGATGCTGGGATATAACTTGTTTATGTGTGTTCCAGTTTATTCATTTCCAAGAAAACTAGTTTTAAGACCCCATTCCATCACCATTACTCTGAGTTAATTAAGATGAGAACAATGAGAATTCATTTCTGACAAACCCTTGCCACCTGCAAAAGAAAGTTGCCTATGCCCTATTCTGGAATCTGGGAGTTTGGTTGCCTGTAGCAGGCAGCACACGATTATTATGTGAGTCCCCTGATGCTTCTCTTCTGGACCCTCCCCTGTGTCCTCAACCTCACTCTCACCCAGCCTGGCCACAGTTACAAGGTTGTCCAGCTGTAGACCTGGTCTCTCTTCTCTGCAGACCTGCAGTGACATGGGCTGATTGCATACACAAAGATGTCAGAACAAATAACTACGTCTGGGAGCTGTCTGAATAACAGCCTGTGGAATAAAATGCACACGTTGTCGAAGCGATGGGGGAGGTTAGAAAGCAAGGATATCTTGACAGAAAGAGAAAAGTGTTGGAATTAATTCATAAACGTGTTGGATGGAAATTAGCAGATGAAGATTTGCAAAGGGAGTAGAGACAGTGGAAGAGAGAAAAGGGAAGCTAGACAGATGGAGAGGGGGAGGGAAACAGTGGAAAAGAGAGCAGAAGACACAGCTTTATTTCACGGTCTTGCTTTACCCTCAGCTGAAGCAGCCTGTGCTTTTACAGGGATCCCGCTTTGCCTTTTGTCTTGTGTTCCCCTCTTAACCTCCACCATCCTCCATCAGCACTCCTGTTCCTGGCTTTGTTCCAGCCTCCCACCTTCCCCCACAATTGTGCTTTTTGCACTCATGGGATTCCTGATTTCTTGATAAGGGGACTCTTAAGAGGCTAAAAGCACCAAACTTGTGGCTCAGGCATGGTAGGGAGGAAGGACTGGGGCTTTAGAGGAGCTCTTATCTCCTGACACTCGGTCTGTACAGATCACCCACTCTGAACCTCAGGTTTTCAACCTGTCAAATTAGGATTGTTGGCTAGCTGATGTAATTCTGTTATATGCCATTTATCTTAGAATCTGGTATGTTGTATGTATTCAATAAGTATCATTATCATCATCATCATCATTCCTGTCATTAATAACAGCAGTAAGAGTAGTAGATTCTAAATTTTCTCTCTAGTGTTTTATACCTAGTAGTTCAGTCTTTCTGATACAAGTCAAGAGGTCGAAGCTGTGTGTTTAAACTCTGTTTTAGAGCCAAAATGGACACATGCTTCCCTATTTCCATTCCGTAATTGATAGTTGGAGTTTTGCCACATAACAGTAAGTCTGTTGGATGATGTTCCATTCTGGATCATATACAGGCAATCACCCAGTATCATTTTGAAGGAACAATTGAGATTACTACGTGTGATATGAGACAAGACTGCGTTCATTTTTTCCCTCTATTATAAGAGTTTGCCTTGAAGTATCTTCTCTTAATTTCCTCTCCACCTCCCCAGATTCAGGTAGCACTTCTGTACCTGTGCCTGCATACAGTCTCAATGTATGCAGATTCTGAGTTTTTCCTAAAGTAGATGCAGATACGTCCAGGCCGCATGCACAATTATGCTTTTTACAAAGTTATTTTTCACCTCTCTCTGCTCCATTTTATTTCTCTTTCTCTGTGGCTTCAGAGTCCTTGTTTCTCTACCACTCTGCCTTATGGCCTTTTCCTTCCACTTATGAAAGGGAACAACAATTTGCATTTTCCATAAAATCCACTCACACCAACATGTGAACTCTTTTCAAGTGTCTTGTGATTGGAATTCCTTAAACTCTGATTGGGCTTTATTTTTTGAGAAAGAAGTCAGGCATTAGCTTGCCCAAAGTAAAACTATCTGGGGAGGGGTAGAGGTCACTTTTCCTCCCCTTCCTTTTCTATGATGTCCCTGAGAGAATGCACATTTTAATCCTTTCAGTAGGGCTGCTTCAAAGGGCAATTGAGATGTGTAATGGTTAATTTTATGTGTCAACTTGGTTAGGCCACAGTATCCAGATATAGAGTCAGACATTATTCTAGATGTTTCCTTGAAAGTATTTTTTAGATGAGACTAACATTTAAGTCAGTAGACTTTGAGGAAAGAAGATCACCCTCCATAATATGGGTGGACTTCATCCAATTAGTTGAATACCTTAATAGAAGAAAACTGACCTCCCTTGAGAAACAGGGAATTCTACTAGGAGACAGCCTTCAGATTTGAACTGTAACATTAACTCTTCCCTGGGTCTCAAGCCTGCTGGCCTACCCACACACTATGGACTTGTCAGCTTCCATAATCACATAAATTAATCCTTAACACACACACACACACACACACACACACACACACACACACACAGAGAGAGAGAGAGAGAGAGAGAGAGAGAAGGACAGAGAGAGGGAGAAGTAACATATATGCAAAATTCTACTGTGTCTGTTTCTCTGGAGAACTCTGACTCATACAAGATGCCTGGACCTGTCCTCTCTCTCCCCTGTAATTCTCCTTTCTTTCCTTGTCTTCTGCTTTTGTTTTGCCACTTCCTTTCCCTTTATCTTTCCGAAGACTTCTTGACCACTGGAGGAGGGAAAGTCAAACACTGATTTTGTCTTCTCCCTTCTCGGGAAGGGAAAGACTTCTTGCCACCACAGGCAATTTACAGCCCCATGATCCAGGGAGGTTTTTTGTTGTTGTTGTTGGTTGTCTTTTTTTTCCCCCCATGTCTCAGTATTTGTGACACTGAATGCATCTAGTGAGGTAACCCGGAGCTAGGAACTAGAGCAACTGGGATGAGATGAGACAGAATTTTCAGGATTACAGTCAGCAAAATTTTGGTGCTAAGTTAAGAGGTGGGTGGGGGAGCATTTCTGGTGATAAAAAAGGTGGTTTGTAGACAAATCCTAGATATTTCTGAGGCGGTGGTGATGATGCTTACAGCCCAACAGAAATTTAGAGACTATTTCAGCCAATGCACCACAACCTTTTTTGGCCAAAAATCACAATAAAAATACATTTAAAAATGTCACTACACCACAAGTGCACACCCGAGAGCCTGAGAACTCATACAAGTAAATGAATAAAGTCTGCACTCTGTGATGTCATAATACTTTATGAGAGGCTTACTCATTATGCTAAGTGACCATATATCACAGTGATTATGTAAATCACAAGATATGCTTCTGATTAATATGATTATGTTTTATTAATTAGGATATTCATATCTGAAGCCCATCCACCTAACTTGTTAGCCATGTCATACAGCAACTCTTTTCCTCCCATGAAGAGCTTCTCACAATATAAATAATAGTATGGTCCAGCATCAGTCGTATATGGGCACAGAGCATATAATTCTAATTCTTTTTCTTCACCTCAAGGTAAACTGCTATCAGTAAAATCACATCCAATGTCTAAATGAGGATAAATATATTCAACTATGTAATATTTGGTGTGTGACTCTTGAATAGCTATGGTACCTGTGAGATTTCAGAGTAAGGGCTGGAGACACATGACTATTCTTTATTATTTATTAAATAAATATTTATTGAAAATCTGCTATATCCCAACAATATTGTTATGGGCACTGGTGACAGGCCAGGGAACCATGGGGGGGGGCAGGAAAAGACTTAGCATTTTCTACTTAGAGTTTCTAGAAATCACTAGGAGTAATTTTTCTTCTCTATGTATCAGTTTTTTAACCTAATAATACCTTCCTAATACAGGTGTTAAAATAATTATATGAAATTGTGAGGTATATATTCTGGTGTGATGATGATGATGATGATGATTATAATGATGACGAAAGCCACTGTCAGTTTTTAAATGTTGTTTGGTTGGGCAGTTGGGGAACCCGGGTGGCTCAGTTGGTTGAGTACCCGACTATTGATTTCAGCTCAGGTCTTGCTCCCAGGGTTGTGGAACTGAGCCCAGCATTGGGCTCTGCACTGAGCATGGAGCCTGTTTAACATTCTCTCTCTCTCTCTCTCTCTCTCTGTCTCTGTCTCTCTCTCTCTCTTTCTCTCCCTCTCTCTCCCTTGTTCCTGCTCCCTCTCTCCAAATAAAAATATAATAAAAAAATAAAATGAATGCTGGTTGGTTGGTTGGTCTGTCCCTGAGTGGGTCCAGACATAGAACTTCTAAACTGAAACAATTAATCCTAACACATTTATTAATCATTAGCCATGTACAAGATGCTGTGATTAGCACAGGTGGGTCTATGGCACCTCCAGGGAACTCTGACTTCAGACACTACATATCAATATTCAAGTCTCTCAGGCTGAAGTGAAATAAAACAAAACACAGCACTAACCCCTTCCAGACCCATATCTCTGTCTAGTTAGAGCTGCACTTTTTGTTTTCTTTTCATTCACTCAGAGGTGATCTTGAAAACCTGGCCACATCTGCTTTCTGCACTACTTGTATTCCATCCCACCTAAGTTCAGCACCTAACTTCCACAACCCTGCCAGAGAAACTGCTTCTGCCAATGTCTCCAGCATCTTCCACTGTGCGGGACCAAAAGCCTGATTGTCCATCCTTCGCTAACCTGAATTCTCTAGCATTTGACACTGTTAAACAATCCCTTCTTCCTGATTAGACTCCGCCTTGATTTCTATGCAGCTATCAATCCCTGATTTTCCTTCTGTTTTTTAGTTACTCATCAGACTCCTTCATGGGTTCTTCTGCTCACTCCTTAAAATGTTTGCATTGCCCAGAATCCACACTAATGCTATATTCCTTCTAACTCCACTGCCCTTGTTGACGGACTTTATTCTTACCCAGGGCTTCAGCTCCCACTTTTACAGAGGTGATTCCAAAATCTGTAACTGTAAACATTGTCTCTTTCTCAAGCTCAGAACCTAAATATCCTCATGCCAACAGAAATCTTTACTTGGATATTTCACTGGCAGTTTCCATTCGGCATTTATCATTGATCACCCTCCACTCAGTATCAACTCCTCTTGCTGTTTCTCTGATTGGTAACATTATCTGCTCTGCTGCCAACATCAGAAGCCAAGTGGCAGCCTGAATCGTAAAACTTCAGCCTGTAGGAGTGAATTTAGGGCTCACTTCCTTTGATCAGCTTTCTGGCACCCCAAATCCAGTTTAGATGGTCCAACTCTGAGATGCTGAGGCATCCTTGCATACTGTTACTTTAAATCTTATATTGTACTTCAAAATCTGGTTTATTTGCCTTACTAGTCTATAAACTCCCTGGGGGTCGGTAATATATCATATTGTTAGTATCCCCAGGCCCAGTAAATTGCCCAGATATTCAATTAATATTGGTCAAAGAACCCCCAAAACCAAAACCACAACAATGAATGATTGAATGAACTGGTCAACAAAATAAACAATATAAAACAAATTGGCCAATGTGATAAGATTGTGATAATATAAATGCACAAGTTCTAGTTCGTCTCTAAGAACAAGAGAGAGCAGTTTCGTTTTAGCCCAGGTGAAGTAGCATCGGGCTTATTGATACTTACAATGTGTCCAGACCTCTGCTAGGTATTTCATGTAAAACTTGTTCACTTCTTCAAAGAAAGAAAATAATGTTAATGTTGCCCAAATAACCATTGAGGAAACTTGGCCCCAGAGAACTTTGGCCCATTGCTCAAGGCCCCAGCTTCTCCGTGGCAGGTCCAGATTTAAAGCCAGACAGATTGATCCTTCTCTCCTTCACACCTTGGTTCCCTGAGTGGAATGACCCATTTCCCACTCATTACAGTGGAAGCATGAGTGAGACCTGGGAGGAGAAAGACTGTAATAACTCCTATTGAGCTTTTAAAAATTCATTTTAGGGGCGCCTGGGTGGCGCAGTTGGTTAAGCGTCCGACTTCACCCAGGTCACGATCTCGCGGTCCGTGAGTTCGAGCCCCACGTCGGGCTCTGGGCTGATGGCTCAGAGCCTGGAGCCTGTTTCCGATTCTGTGTCTCCCTCTCTCTCTGCCCCTCGCCCGTTCATGCTCTGTCTCTCTCTGTCCCAAAAATAAATAAACGTTGAAAAAAAATTCATTTTATGGTTTGTAGTTCTCACTATAATGTTTTTTTGTTATTTGATTTCTAGAACTATATGTTATTTGATTTCTAGAACTCATTACTAGTAAGTAATGAGGCTTGTGGAAATTGGTCCCTTTAAAGGAGTCTCCATTTTTTCTAGAAGGAGGTACTTTAATGTGGTTGATGCTTTGTGATGTCCCACTCTTGGTGAGTTTGGGGGCCAGGGAAGAAATGAGAGCATAGTAAAGAGAGTCTCTGGTGGGGATGGGGTTGGACCCTCTGCTGTCCACCTCACTGACTTTCTACAGATTATGGATAGTGGACATCAGTTCTCTCATGCAGCAAATATTTGATATTTACTCTGTCCCAAGCTCTAGTCCACAGTAGAGGAATCAGGGATGACAAGACAGATATCCTGCTCTCACGGACCTTGCGTTTCTAATGGAGAAAGATAATTAAATGCATATGCACATATGCCACACACACACACAAACACAAACACACACATTTTGAAAAAAAGAGAGTACGATAAGGAGGATGATACATAGACTGGATTCTACAGCTATCTTTAGATCACTCTCTATGTGTTGGGGAACACCTCACCTATATATTTTTACAATGCAAATATTGTGCGCCTTATGTTTTCCTGTTGGCTTTGCTTATTTTAGTTTTTTTGCTGCTGTTTTTGTTCATTCCTTGGGCTATTTTTGTTGTCTCACTTGTTTTGGTTTGGTTTGGTTTGGTCAGTTTTAATAATTTTGGCATAGAGAAGGGGATTTGAATGCTCACTGTCACTGATAGCTGCCATCAGGCCGGGCACTATAATAGGAGATTTCACGTGTATCATCTGTCTTAATTCTCACAGCAACCCTTTGAAGAAGCTCTTATTAACCCTGTTTACAGATGAAAAGATAAAATCACAGTGGAGACAAGTAATATGCCCAAGATCACAGAGCTCATAATTGGCAGAGCTGGGATGTGAAGCATGAATTTTAATTCATGCCCAATATTGGTTCTTTTTACCAGCTCAAGCAGATGAGTACTGTATTAGAAAGGATGTGAAATGGTCTATGATGAAAGAAGAACAGATTAAGATTCAAGTGACCTAAAGTCTGGCCTCAAGTCAGCAGCTGACCAGGAAAACCATTTGACTTATATTTGCTTCATTTGCAGAAGTTCAAAGAGACAACTGGAAGTGAAGTTCCTCATTCCCACCTAGCAATGATCACATAGGTAGCTATTATATGGAAACTGCTTTAGGTTTTACAGAGTTCACTACTTGTGTCTCATTCATAGTATTGTGTTCTGGCATCTGTTTCTACTTCTTGGAACTTCCTTGACCCTAGAAACTGAAGGCCCAGTCAGTTCTTACCTCCCTGATCACTAGCAAACATTTCTAGTTTACTACACCTCCAGGTCCTGAGGACCTTGAGAGAGACACCTTCTATAGGCTAAGTTACAAAGCCTCCTTGATCGTTCCACCCCACTGGGTCCTTACTGATTTAGGTAGGTTTCTGTAATATAAATAAGCATCATGCATGGGCTTCTTACTTTATGTTTATTCCTAATGCACACACAGAGCAGCTGGGTACAATTTTTTCTCAGATAAACACAAGCTGTAAGTTTTCTTTATTTATGAATAACACACAGTTTGAAATTGCTTTTACAACTGGATACAAATTTCATTAGGCAAATTCAGATATTTCTGTTGGATCCAGAATTCCCCCAAAGTCATCCTTTCCTAGGCAGCTTCTCCACGGTAAAATAAAACCTTATTAATAACCACTTTTGATCTGTAAGTGATCTTTTGGTGACTTATAATTCTAAATTGGCTCTTCTTTGAAATCATAGAAATACCTATCCTGTTTCCCATATTACACACACACACACACACACACACACACACGACCTTCAAACAAGTTGGGAATTTGCCTGTTCTGCACCCTACAGCTTATCTGTCCACATAACCACTTCAGGGAAGAAACTTGTGCATGGGGAGAATTAGGCACTTTGTATAGGTAATAAGAACTAACATTTATATTGAGTGCTTACTGAGTGCCAGACAGGATGCTGATGACATTACATGCAGTATTTCATTTTAACACTCACAAATACTGTATGTACTCAATATTATCATTGTCTCTATTTATAGATGGGAAACTGAGGATTAGCAAAGTTAAGAAAATTATAAAAAGTCACACAGAAGTATGTATTTAGAGGTAGGATTCAGACAGACTCCAGTGTCCCTGTTCTAGTCTTACTACACTTTAAAACAGAGGCTTTCTTTCAATTGACCTAGATCATGGTAGACACATGACTTAAATTTGGGCCATTTGACTCTTATTAAGGGGAAGTGAGCAGCATGTTTTCAAAAAATGGACTGATAACTTCATGGCCTCATTCTGAGTCAATCCTAAAATCTACTCTCAAGAGTTCAAATGTAGCTGAGGAGAGGAAATAAACTAAGAGACAAATTGAAATCCATGGGATTGCTTAGATTCTGAAGCTTAAGATTAGGGGGGCTGTTTCTAATATACAAACAAAGGCAGAGGGGTTCCTAGATCTGGGATAAGGGTTCCATGGATAACATGCCCCCCAAAAGAATTTTACCACATCTTTTAAAATAGTAAGCTTGGAAGTAGGTTTCCTATGAGATGCTAGTGTTGTCCTCATTCCTGTATAGTAAGCTTCAGACTCTTTTCTCCCACTGTCGACCTCATATCTCCATCTGACGGTCTTAAGGAGCTTTCTATTCACTCTTTCAACTCCTGATTCTCAAAATCTATTCCTTCTGGAAACATCCCCTTCACAGGATATTGTACCACCCAATATCCAGTTACCAGCCAAAACTTAGAAGTCATCATCAAACCCTGTTTCTTTCTCAATCCCAAAATCCAAACTCTCAGAAAGTCCTAAATGCTGTTCATCCAAATGCTGTTCATCCAAGATATACTCCTTACATTTTCATTTTTATTATTTTTTAAATTTTTTAATGTTTATTTATTTTTGAGAGAGAGAGAGAGAGAGAGAGAGAGATTGAGAGAACATGAGCTGAGGGTGGGCAGAAAGACAGGGAGATACAGAATCTAAAGCAGGATCCAGGCTCCCAGCTGTCAGCACAGAACCTAACGTGGGGCTCAAACTCACGAGCTGTGAGATCATGACCTGAGCTTAAGTCAGATGCTTAACTGACTGAGCCACCCAGGTGCCCCACATTTCCATTTTTTCTGTCATCATTGCTACCACCATTATTTCCTTCCTGTTCTACTCTTGAAAATCTCCCTGCTTCCATTCTGTACCCTTGCAAACCATTCTCTACATGACAACCACATTTCAAAACTATCATTCAGTTCATGTCACCTCTCTGCTTTAAGTTTTCCGAAGTGACTGCACTGCATTGGATCCACCTCTGCCTTTTCTATTGTAAATCACCATGAATATCAAGATGTCTGTAGATCTGAATCAAATCTCTAGTTTGGACATGGGACATTTATAATCTTTCACTCATGTCTTTCTACATGTCACAAGTTGTTATCACAGGAAAGTGGTCGTTATATTGTATAATCATAGTTTATGATTACGAAATGCATCCAAAGTGCTGAGTTCTTTCGTGATGTGCTACCCATATTGTCTCATTAATTGTCACCTTGTATTAATCATGTTTTTAGTATTTTCTGTATTTTATGATGCCTTGACATCTGGGAGGCTTGCTAATACTGGATAAACTGCCCCTTCTAGGGTTAGCTAATTCCTAGAAGCAAGCAACTTGCCTTCAGCATGTCTTTTATAGGCAAACCAATCAAGTATGAGCCCATACCCCAAACCACCTTTTTTTTATCCAACTGTTACACACCAATATATTTCCTCTGCCCTAACTCACCTCAGGAACACTAGATACTACCATTGTAGCCCAGAGCCTGCCAAAATTACTCGAACAATCTGATCCTAAGCTTGCTCAAACTCACCAACCCTGCCTCACCCACTCCTTCTCATGGAGACTGCAGCTGAGGCTCTGGGCTTTTGCTTTCTCTTCTTCTCTTGACATTTCTCTTCTTGACCCACCCTAGTGCTTTCGTTCGTGGCTCTGCACATCCTCTCCTCTTGGGAATGATAAGAAATAAATAAATTCTTTCAAGGAAGCTGTCTCCATGTCTATCAGCATACTAGATCTCAAAACAAAATCTTGGGGAAATTTCAAGACATCCCCACCCCCATAAGATAGGTATTAATAGGTACCAGTCACACAGCTGAAGGCTTGAGGAATCAGTATTCAAAGAGACAATCCAAATTCAGAACACTCTTAGTCAGTACTCTTAATTTGTCCTCATACAATTTGTCTTCATGTATGTGGATATATATCCAAGAGGGGTTTAATTGGAAGTCTCCCCATCATGGTACTCAAGCAAACATTTCTTAGAAAACCCCCAATATAAACCACTGTAGTGCTTGTTCATTGTGAACCTCACCTCTGTTTTCTTTCCCATTCCAAATTGGTCGGGCTTCCTACTCTATAATTGGAATAAAGGCCCCTAGCAATGCCTTACACATGAGTGAAATCTCCCCTACAAAACTGCAGACTGGCAAAGATTAACATAAGGATTAGGTCACTGCAGTCATTTCTCTGATTCACTAGCTCTTGAATTCAGCCATTTATTCACCCACAAATATTGAAGTTGGGAAGCCAGCTTACAGAGGAGAGCAAACACAATAAGCCCTGTTCTCTAGAACTCCAGATACCCATAGTTGGGGAAAGCCAGCCCAGCAAAACACAGATACTTATCCCTTCCTTAAAAGAAATATTTATTACATATTATTAAGAATATATATGGGGCACCTGAGTAGCTCAGTGGGCGTGGCCGACTTCAGCTAAGGTCATGATCTCACAGTTTGTGGATTTGAGCCTCCTGGTAGACTGTGCTGACAGCTCAGAGCCTGGAGCCTGCTTAGGATTCTGCGTCTCCCTCTCTCTGCCCCTCCCCTACTCACGCTCAGTCTCTCTCTCTCTCTCTCTCTCTCTCTCTCGCTCTCTCAAAATAAACATTAAAATAGTTTTTAATAAAAAATAAAAAAAAGAATATATAATGTCTTGCTTCAACTTATCTCTGCTGCTCTTCTTTTCTTGTCTCTTCTGTTCTTTTCCCAGCTGGACTTATTCCCCAACAACTTTTCCCATTTCAAACAATCCTTCATAGATTAAATTAGCATTTAGCAACAGCCCCGTTTGCATCTCCTGAGAAGCACTAGGACCAGACCTACAGGTGCATGAGTAGGAAATATCATCTGAGCCCACTACAACCAAGTGGCAAGTGCTGACCCAACCCCATGCCACCATCCCTCAGGGTTCAAGATACAAAGTATGTAATTGAAGAAAATCATAAGCACAGTCTTATGTTCTCAGCATTACTCAGGTTAAAGCACTGAAAAAAGGCTTTCCAGTCTGGTGATAATGGATAAGAGCATCTCAGAGTTTAGAGGATTTCATATAATGTGTATACAGAAAACCCAGGTACACTCAAATCTTAAGGAAAGATGTATGCCATTAAAACTGGCAGGTGGGGGGCGCCTGGGTGGCGCAGTCGGTTAAGCGTCTGACTTCAGCCAGGTCACGATCTCGCGGTCCGGGAATTCGAGCCCCGCGTCAGGCTCTGGGCTGATGGCTCAGAGCCTGGAACCTGTTTCCGATTCTGTGTCTCCCTCTCTCTCTCTGCCCCTCCCCCGTTCATGCTCTGTCTCTCTCTGTCCCAAAAATAAATAAATGTTGAAAAAAAAATTAAAAAAAAAACTGGCAGGTGGTTCCAAAGTAAGTAGTTTGGGTGCTTTTTGAGGTCTGAGCCTCTCTTCTGGGCATCTTTTCTCCTCCCAACATTGTAGCCCAAGAAATCAGGATGAGTGTGCTGCCTAACTCCTGCCTTCATTAATATCTCCTCTCTGGAAAGGAGACAGTATGTGTTTTTTTACTATATTAAAAGATATAAAGCATACATAGCAACACTGGTGATATGTATTCTTTTTTCCTGAGGTGTAATGCTCTCATTAAAAACTTTAAGCCTAAGAATGTATGTGGGCTCCCATTTTACAAGGGAGGATAGGGCAGTATTTATTTGTGTTCAGTCCCTCATAACCAAGAGCAGGTATGATGTCTTTGTATCCTTAAACAGCTAAAGTAATGAACAAGAGTTTAAAGCTTATTTTTGAATTAAATTCCATTGTTCAGAGCCCTGCCTAATTTAACAAAAGGATGTGAGAAAGAATAAAGAAAATGCACATAGCAATCATTAAATTATGATATAGGAGTATAGGCTATGCTTCTGTCAGGTATGAAGTGGCTTCTGCCAGGAGCAACAAGAAAAGTGACGGGAGAGGCCCAAAGAAAGCCTGAGCACTCTGGTTTAGAACTGAACTAAATTAATCTAAGCCCCAAAGAAACTGATAAGTTGGCCTTCAGGATAGCCTATCCACCAAGTCCCCTCCCAATACCATAATGGGGCCAATTCATGTTGAGAGCATAAAGCCATAGAGTTTCTGAAAATCAACTCTAATGCTTTTTAGGATTTCCATGTGTTTTTCCTATCTCTTACTTTTTTTTTTTTTTCAATAAAATACTTGAATAATAAGCATGGAGTAGGTTGTGGACCATTCTGTATGTTGTACAGTAAGAAGAAATTCAGAATTGCCAGTTTGGGAGACAGAGTCTGGAGCCAGGCATAGCTCAGAGGTGGGTCATCTGAGCAGAGAGCGTACTTCATCTTTTTACAAAAGCTTCGGGGAGCTCTGCCATAGTATTGTATGCAGCTTGGCGGGGTGGCAAACAGCGACAGTGGCGAACACGCACACACCAGTTTAGCTACCTCCTAGGAAATGATGTTCAGTTCTCCAGGGCAGGGTCTGCCAACTTCTGCTTGAGCACAGGGAGGGAAGGTGCGAGCATCAATTTTTCATTTGCTGCTCCCCCCTGCCCCCCCCCCCCCGCTACTGAACTCTCTCTTCCCTCACTCCCCTCCCCTGCCCCCCCCCCCCACTCCGCCCCTTGCAGGAGAAGCCACCGAGAGGGGCGCGGCATCCTCTCGGCTAGCTTGAGTGTCAGGGGGAGAGCGGAGCCGGCTGCTGCACCTGCCTCCCGCCGCTCCGCGATACAGCCCGTGTGGGCGCGGCAGGGGTTAAGGTGGGCGCCCGCGCCCCGAGCCCCGCGCCTCGCGCCCACCCGCCGGGATGAGCGCGCAGTCACCCCGCTCGCTCGGCGCCGGCCCAGGAGAAAGTGGCGGTCAGTGATGGAGCTGCTGCCATGACAACCCAGGCGGTCTGGGCCCGCGCGCTTCTGGACTGCTCCCGGGAGGAAGGCTGCGCGGAGGCCGGGGGCGGCCTCTGAGCGTGGCGTCCGCGCGTCCCCGCGTCCCGTGCCACGTCCCCGGAGGAGGCGGGGGCGCCGTCCGCCAGCTCCCCGTGCGCCCGGAGCCTGCGCCGGGCGGCGCTCCGCGGGCTGGCGACGCGGGCCGGGCTGGCCACCAGTCGCCGCCCGGGCTGCGGTGGAGGACGCCCACGGCACCGACGGATCCTCGGGCTGAGACGGCCGCCGGTCCCCGCGCTGGAACTTTTTGCCGCCTTTGGGTTCCAGATTCGAGACTCGGGCTGGTCTATAAATACATCTATACATGTGTGTGAGCTAATAAAACATTTTCTCCTCTCCTTGAAGCGGCAGCTTTTAGGACATCTCTTTTATGTCAGAGACACTTGCCTTGCTTCTTTGGGTTATAAACTTTTGATGCCAGACCTCTGCAGAACGTGCCCAACTGAATCTTAAAGTAGCATCTTGAAGAGAGAGGCAGAGAAAGAGCAATCTGTGACCTTCATCCCTGCACCTTCCTTCTTCCTCTCCCTTCCCGGCTGCATCCCTCTTCCCCAGGGGAGCGTCAAGAAAGCTCTTTTTGGATGCAGGAGGGGGCATCTGGTTCTGCTAGGCTGGAAAGCTGAGGCAGGATTTGAGGAAGAATCATTAGACTCCGGAGAGCCTGGACTCGTTTCTCCTCCTTCCCCCTCTCTGCTTCTGGCTTGCTCCATCCCCTTTCCGTCTCCCCACATCACCGCCAGAGACCCGCTGGTGTGCGGGGCGGGGGACAAGGACCGTGCCTCTGCTGGAGTTCTGGGAAGTTGTGGCTGTCGAGGATGGGGGTCTGTGGGTACCTGTTCCTGCCCTGGAAGTGCCTCGTGGTCGTGTCTCTCAGGCTGCTGTTCCTTGTACCCACAGGAGTGCCCGTGCGCAGCGGAGATGCCACCTTCCCCAAAGCTATGGACAACGTGACGGTCCGGCAGGGGGAGAGCGCCACCCTCAGGTAGGGAGCTGTACTTCAGCGGGGGTCTGAGCCCCTTGGATGTGAGGATGTGGGTAGGGGCCAGCCAGACAGGAAGAAAGAGAGAGAGGGAACATAGGTTTGGGTGGGGAATTGGGCGTGTGAAGGGCCTTTCTGCAGCCCCAAGAGTTGTCCACTTGAAGACTGTGCCTGCCAACACCTATTTTCCTGGACATGTTTGTCATTTGTTCTGGCTTTTCTGGTCCAGGATGGGATCCAGGACAGTGAGGTCGGTTCTTGGGACTCCATGTATCTATGGGGCAATGACATGGCTAGATTCACTTTTGCCCTGGCACCAAGGTGAGAACGTGAGAGCCCTGCCAGTTGCAGTAGTGGGGGTTAGTCTAAGATCACTGAGAGCTTTGGTGGCTCTCTCACAGACCAGAAGGTATGTGATAAAGCAAGATAGTCTTCCACATGGGATGGCTTGCTCCTACCAGAGACATACCAAAATGTCAGGCTCTGGAATTGCCAGTGCTGGGCCATGGCCCTTTATGAGTCTGCTCAAGATGCATCCATCCATGTCAACCGTGTGTGGTGCTCCTGGGACCCCTATTATAAATTATGAGGGCAGTTTTATCTTTGCAGGCTCGGGCCAAGGAGCAGAAACATGTAGCTTTTATGCAACGACATCACTCCTGTGCGAAAAGCACAATAGAAAGCTTTTTGTTTTACCTTAATGAGTTACAGAGAATCACTTACATGCTCCAGGCAGAGGGGTGGAGATTCTTGGAATATGAACCTTTGGGGACTGGGCCCGCTGCAGCAGAGACTTTAATAAAAATGCAGCCACCACTTTCCACCAGCTCAGCAGATATCATCTTTTATCCCTTTAATGAGGCAGTTCTGGTCCTGGGAGACAGATTCAGGGACGTCCCAGCTTAACTCTGGCTCACAGTGTACACAGGCTGAATGTGTTTGCCCTGTCTATGACTTTGATGGTTATGGTGAAAATAAAACATGCTGTCCCAGATTCTGCAGCTGAGAAACCTGGCTTCTCCAAGGAACAACTGGGGATGGGGCTTCCTTCTTGTTCCTTTGGCTTTCCTGGTTGAACTCTTTCTGTATCTGGACAAGCTGCTCCCTGGGTAAAGAAAGAAGAGACCTCTTGGGACACTGGCTATTCTTCCCTAAACTCCAGGTTAAGGTTGGATTCTTGCCACTTTGGGAGATTCTTACCTGCAGCTTCTTTTGAGGAAGAGAACAGGCTTTGCAGTCCTGTCTCCTGGTGCCCTGGGGGCCCTGGAAGAAGAGAGAAAAAGGGAGGCTAGGGAAAGACTCCGCTCCCTAACAGCAGGAGGGGAAACCCTTCAAGCCATGTGGGCACTCCTCAGCCTGTCCCAGACTAGAATGCAATGTCTGATTCAGTGTCCCAAGAAGTTTCAGGAGCCGAATCCCTAAGAATTAACTTGTGGGATGCACATTTGCAACACACCTGTCGACTCAAAGATAAGAATAATACATGGGCTACAACACGCATTAACCATGGAAATGTTGGTAAATGTTAGCAGATGTGAGGGGATGTCGATGCTGCCACCCACCTGTCTTTATCTTCTAATCTAGTATTGGGAGCAAAGAGGCATAGCACCGAATAAGGCCTCCTTACTGAATCTTCCAAATCTTCTGTCCCTTTCCTGCCCCTGAAAGTTAACACAGAAACTTAAAAAAAAACTCCAGCTTTCTGCTTTCTGGGATGCAGTAGGACTATTCCACCAGCAGAGGGCCAGCTTTGCTCTACCTTTTTTTTTTTTTTTTTTTTTTTTTTTTTTTTTTATTAGCTGCTGGCCTGGTTTCCTGATCTTCAATTCAAATGTTCAGCAGCTGGGCTCCGTAATGGGAATGGGAATAAAAACAGGAAAAGCTGAATAGTTGCTTTTTGTGCTTTGTGGAGGAAAAAAAAAACCTTACATGTGCGAGTATAACTGTTATGTGTTACCTGATTGCATGCTTTAGTTTTTAAAAAGTAAATACGGCTTGTGTTGATTTTGCCTCTCCTCCTCTGTATAATTTGCTCTGAAATAGAGAGATTCAGCACATTGTCCACATTGTAATCTCTTTATATTCTCTTCCTTTTGCCTCTTGTGTTGTTCTCTCTTATTACTTTAATCTTCATTTTTATCAGGTGACTCCAAATTACATGTTTTTGCCTATAATGCGTTCTTTTCTCCCTTTTTTGTCTTCATCATTTAATTTTTATTAATTTCTGATTTTTTAAGGTTTTGATTTCACTCCTGTCAGAATGTTTCTTAAAACAACATACAAATCTCCTGAAGTTTTCTGGGGGTCCCAATCCCTCTCCAGATTTGTGTGCACTTCTGCTTTATTGGCTAGCAGCTGGGTGCCCAGGTCAATGGAAAATTTATTTGTCAGTACTCAGAGGGGAGTCCTGGCTTCTAGTCTCAGGAAGTCCTTAGCCTCAACTCCAGATAAATGTATCATGTTTTATTTTGTGTTGTATTTTTCTCTTAAAAAATTGTAAGTATGGTCACACTTCAGTCTCCTTAAAGATGTTCCCTTGGGAATGCAGGGTTTGGAAATTTAGCGTTCTGAATGCATCAAATGTGCAAGAGTTATTGAAAAAAAAATCAAATGATTCCCAGGCCTGTCAGCCAGACAAAGTCTTTTCGTATGTGGCTGCCCTGGATCAAAATATCCCAACTCTCTTTATAAATCTTGAATGAAGTCATGTAGGAGGCTAAAGACCTAGTAGAAAAGCAAAGGAGTGGAGAAAACTGGGTCCCTGTTTGAATTTTCCAGTGAGAAATAGCAAGGCTCAGAGAAGGATAATTTCCTTCCTTGGAGATATCAGTTTTGTTTTGATAGATCTTTGATTGTATTGAAGGACATTAGGAAGTGATGTGCCAGAGATCACACTGAAGTTTTGAACGTGGATAAAACTCATTTTCTATAAGTGAGGCAATATTATCTTCCTCATAACTACTTCACAGGGCTGCTTGAAAAGTAAAAATAATTATTTGAATATTGAGTAATTTTGCCTTCTTGGAAGAGAGATGATATGGAAAATGAAGGTGGTATTCACTATGGCTGAATTATAGCTTCTATGAATCTGATTTGAATTCATTATTACAAATGGACCCTCTTGGCCAGAATCATTTCATTACAATTATCTTCTGTTGGGTTAAAAATGTTCTGTGCCTTTCCATTAGATTAGATATGACAAGTATCTAGAAGTCCTACATCTGAATCAGTGCCCACATCAGGAAAGTAGTCCAGGATGCTCAGTGTGGTCAGTTGGGTCCTATTAAGCCATTTCAGTTACATGGATGATACCAAGATGTGCTTTCTTCCTGGGTCTCAATCTCCTCTAAATTTGTTTTAGTTACTTAGTCGAACCACATCATCTGTATACAGGAGTATTGTGAGGAGCTTAAGTAGGATGGAGGTAGGGCTTGCTGCTGTAACAAACTGGTGCACTAATGGCAAAACTTTCACTAACATACTGTATGTATGTATGCATGTATGTATGTATGTATGTGTGTGTGTGTATTATATGGCAGGATTATCATTTTTGCTGATCCAGGCTTTCTGATCTGGGATTATGCTTCATAATTCTTTTCTAAAATGTCCCTACATTTTCATTTGGTGTTCTGAGCTAATCCATTTGGAACCAAGTATTTGAGGGTTAACTACTGCCAAGGAATAATCTGAGCAGCAGGATTTTGCCCAAGCAACTGAGGCAGTCAAACTCCCAAGGACAATGCACTGTTGTTTGCCTTGGTGTTTTTCTCTATTTTGCACTCACCCTTAGTGGCTTTTCTCTTTGTGAAAATTAGAAAACTCAGAGCAGTCACTCTATTGTTGGAAATAGGTGCACGACTTGTGCACATTGCAGTATTTAAGTTGCCCAAGCTGAATAAGGTCATGGGTAAGTGCAGAGTCTTCACTATTGGTCTGGGGAAATGAAGACATAAAAGGACACTGAAGCACGTGCTGGTCTGTAAGGAACCCTGCATATGGTGATGCTGCCCTGAGCTGCACACTGGAGTTTCCTGGGATGCTTTATTTTATTTATTTATTTATTTATTTATTTTATGAAATTTATTGACAAATTGGTTTCCATACAACACCCAGTGCTCATCCCAAAAGGTGCCCTCCTCAATACCCATTACCCACCCTCTCCTCCTTCCCACCCCCCATCAACCCTCAGTTTGTTCTCAGTTTTTAACAGTCTCTTATGCTTTGGCTCTCTCCCATTCTAACCTCTTTTTTTTTTTTCCTTCCCCTCCCCCATGGGTTCCTGTTAAGTTTCTCAGGATCCACATAAGAGTGAAACCATATGGTATCTGTCTTTCTCTGTATGGCTTATTTCACTTAGCATCACACTCTCCAGTTCCATCCACATTGTTACAAAAGGCCATATTTCATTTTTTCTCATTGCCACGTAATATTCCATTGTGTATATAAACCACAATTTCTTTATCCATTCATCAGTTGATGGACATTTAGGCTCTTTCCATAATTTGGCTATTGTTGAGAGTGCTGCTATGAACATTGGGGTACAAGTGGCCCTATGCATCAGTACTCCTGTATCCCTTGGATAAATTCCTAGCAGTGCTATTGCTGGGTCATAGGGTAGGTCTATTTTTAATTTTCTAAGGAACCTCCACACTGCTTTCCAGAGCGGCTGCACCAATTTGCATTCCCACCAACAGTGCAAGAGGGTTCCTGGGATGCTTTAAAAAAATTCTACCGCCAGCCTTCCAGACCAATGAAATCAAAGTCTCTGGAGTTAGGCTAGGAGTGGACTTGTGAGATTTAAAAAATCTCCTCCATTATTTCTAGTGTGAAACCAGAGTCAAGAACCACTTCTCTTTCCTTTCCTGCCCCCAGAGCATCTGAACAAGTGGTTTTCCAGGGACCCTACCTCTACTTAAGTGTCTCCCACGTGCATGCACGTACGTCACCACTCCCGGGCTGTGTTAGTGCTTTAAAAGAGGCACTGAGTTCAAGGGCCTGAATACCTGGGTTTGATTCTTATTCTGCCCTCAATAGCTACATGATTTTGAGCACTTCGGTCCAACGGTGTATATCTAGAAGCAATGTCTGCTCAGTGTGTGACGTCAGGTGAGATGAAGTATATGGTATTATTCTAACTACAAAGCAATGTATACACCCAGGTTGTCACTGGTGCTACATGGGACTCCTCAATAACAACCCATAATACTCTCAGTCTTTTACAGTTTCATGTGCTCTGCCTTCTCCCCCTTCCACCCTCTCCCCCCACATATGTACAAACATTTAAAATGTGCTAGTTTCTTCCCACTTCCCCTCAGCATCCTGCTTTACCCTTGAGGACAAGAATTACCTTCAGTTCCAATACCATTTGCTAAGTATCTCTGTTCTAGCAGATATACACCATGGGCCTATCATTTAGGTGTGGGCACAGTTAGACGGGGAGCTCCTGGAGGTTACGAGCCATGTGTTATGTACCAAGTACAGATATCATGATGGATACAAAAGATTAACAAATAAGTATTGTTTGGGGGCACCAGGGTGGCTGAGTCAGTTAAGACTCCGACTTCAGCTCAGGTCATGATCTCGTGGTTTATGAGTTCGAGCCCCATATCAGGCTCTGTGCTGACAGCTCAGAGCCTGGAGCCTGCTTCAGAATCTGTGTCTCCCTCTCTCCCTGCCCCTCCCCTGCTAGCACACTCTGTCTCTCTGTCAAAAATAAAAACCTCAAAAAAAAGTATTGTTTGAATGCTTGAATCCTTTTTAATGGGACTCAATCTATTATCATGTATTATTACCTCTACAGCAATGAAGTGCCCATATATACATGGTTCCGTTCTTTTCAGAAGATGACGCTGGGGCACTCAGGAACAGCAGTTGGTTAGAGATCTTGGAGGGCTCAGGGGATCTTGGATTCTGCTTAAGTCCCTTGCCAGAAGGGGCACCTGAATCCACTAGTGCTCTCAGTCTGATCTGAAACTATGCAAAAGGCCCAACTATCCCTGAGGGCAAGATGCTGAACAAGGCAGTAGGATTGAGAGGAATGTTCTTTTTCTTTTTTTTTTAAATCTTTTTAAAAAATGTTTATTTATTTTTGAGGAGGGGAGGGGCAAAGAGAGAAGGAGACACAGAATCCGGAGCAGGTTCCAGGCTCTGAGCTGTCAGCACAGAGCCCGCTGTGGAGTTTGAACTAAAAAATCGTTGGGGCACCTGGGTGGCTCAGTCGGTTGAGCTTCTGACTTTGGCTCAGGTCATGATCTCACGGTTTGAATGACCCTCCCCCATTCATGCTCTGTCTCTCTCTGTCTCGAAAATAAATAAACATTAAATTCTTTTTTCAATATATGAAATTTATTGTCAAATTGGTTTCCATACAACACCCAGTGCTCATCCCAAAAGGTGCCCTCCTCAATACCCATCACCCACCCTCCCCTCCCTCCCATCCCCCATCAACCCTCAGTTCAGTTTTTAAGAGTCTCTTATGCTTTGGCTCTCTCCCACTCTAACCTTGAGAGGAATGTTCTAAGGGGCAATAGACTCATATATTTAGAAGTGAGGCTGTGTCTGCTGAGAATTGCCTTGCTGGAGTTGCGAGGAGATACACAGAGCAGGAGGTAGTAGGGAGCAGACAGGGATTCTAGCCTGGAAGTTGGTGTGTCAGCACTGGGGCAAGGCTGCAGGGGTCAGCAGGCTGGGTTTGGGGCGTCGCAGGGCTGCCTGGTTGCTGATGCTCCCTGACTCTCTTTGAAGTCACTGATTGGTTGGAATCTGTGTGCTTCTCCCAACACATACACCAGGTTCTGCATGTCAAAGCAGGGGAAGGAAGTTTTAAAGTGTTCATGATATATGCTCCATTGGCTTTCTGGATTGCTGTGGAAAACTCAACACCTCTTGTCATAAGCCTTGTTGGTTTTTTTTTGTTTTTGTTTTTGTTTTTTTTTTTTTTTTTTGCTTTTAGGTAAATTTGGCTCTTAGGTTCAGTTTCAGTCTGTTCTTTCCTTCCAGCTTCTGAAAAGGGACCGTGCCCTTGGCCTGCTGACCATGCTTACTTTGTGTGGGCTCTGAGGGTGCTGGGGAAGACAACAGCACTGGCAGGCATGTGCTATAGATCTAATGGGGCCTGGTAGTGAGAGGAGGAGCCAAATAGTTCTTATTTGACCTTCCCAAAGGAGGACTTTGAAAATTACTTATTAGTGGGAAATAGTCTTCACAGTCCTGAGATAAGAGGGAATTATGGACCAAGACATCTTTAGGGCCAGCGGAAATTTGCATTGTCTATTAAGTTAGGAACTAAGTATTAATCTTTTTTGATGTTTTAAAATTCAGACAAGAGAGCACCAGTTCATTTCAGATTTGTTTATTTGTTTATTGTTTTCCCTGCAGGGAGTTGCTGTTTCTGATGGTGGGTCTAGTTGAATTGGAGAGAATGCCGGCATGGGGTGGGCACTGTGGGAGAGGCTGCATTATCAGTCCCTTCCCACCTCCCAGTAAATGGCACCTTCCTTCAGTTCTTTGTACCCTGGTATATCTTTTTTAAGATGTGAAAATTGAATTTGTAATATCTCTGCAGCTCAGCACTTACCCTGCCTCAATCCGTGTGTCATTTCCTTGGTAGAGAAGGTTAGAGATGGGACATGTTTGAGCCTTATGTCACTCTCCCTGCAGGATCATACCACAGACCCTTTAATAAAATTGGCAAGTCAGGGGAGCTTTTATTTTATTTTTTTAATTTATTTTTTAATTTTTTTAATGTTTATTTTTGAGACAGAGAGAGAGCATGAACAGGGGAGGGTCAGAGAAAGAGGGAGACACAGAATCTGAAACAGGCTCCAGGCTCTGAGCTGTCAGCACAGAGCCCGACGCGGGGCTCGAACCCACAGACTGTGAGATCATGACCTGAGCAAGAGTCGGATGCTCAACCGACTGAGCCAGGCGCCCCTAAAACAAACACACTCTATTATCCGTGATTAAGTGTGTGTCAGAGGCCAGGCCAATTATTTATTGTTTCATGTGATTTTCAGAATAATTATTATCCCTATATACAGCCTCAGAGGCTGAGGTTTAGAAGAGTTAAATCACTTGCTTTTGGTCACATGGTTATTATGTGTCTGTATTTGCTCCAGGAAGACCTTTTTCTTCTTCTCAGTTTTAGAGGAACCCACACCCAGGTATAGAGAACAGAGAAAGTTTCCATGTGCTGCCAGCAGGAAAAAAAAAAAGAAAAAAAAAAGCACCCTTTCTGTGCCCCAGACCTGAGCCTGACAAAAGGTCAGGAAGTCTGTGTTTCAGTTCAGGGCTGTGTGTTGATCTACCTTAGTGGTCTTTGCTTTCTGCTGCTCACCTCCCCTCACCTGCATGTGAGTCTGTTGTCTGGAGCAGGACTTGATGCAAGATGCAAACAGTTCACCAAGAGACAGCTGCCAGGAGGGTCCAGGGTACTATCAAGCCAATCACTGGTGGTCTTCAATTTGAAGCTGTCCTACGGGTTGTACTGTCCTGTTGCATGACACCCCACAGTGTGCCAGTGTCTCCAAGGACCCTGCAAACTAAGACAAATTAAGCAGGTAATTGTTGACAAGAGTTCACCAATGCCAGAGCATTTCTTGAAAACCATGAGGAAATGAGTGATTTATATGGAAGTATAGAATGAAGAGAAGTTATTTTTCTAAATCCTAAAATACATGTCATTTCACAATTCCCTGTCCCCATCCTTATATTTTAGTTTAAACCATTCAGCTGTGAAAACAGAGAACCACAAGCTTTGTACTCACCTTGCCTCTGATTCATACCCTGGAGGAAATCATGTGACCCCTTTTGGCCTCCTCTTCCCTGGAGACTGCACATTTTGCTTAAATCAAAGAGATGCTGAAGGACTTGACCTGGCTTCCCATAAAAGTGCTGATCAATAAAATGTTTAAAAATTCGTTTTGAATATTAAACATTTTCAGTGGATATGAAAATTTATGGCATCTCGATTAACCAAGTTTCCACTGCATAATGGGAACAAAGAATGTTTTAAGTGGTTGCTAAGTTTTCTGAATAGCCCACAGAAGATTATTTAACTCATAATTATCCAAAACAAGATATACTAGCAATGAAGAATAATAGAAAACAATGTTGTTTTAGAAGAACTAATTACACAAAAATGAGAAAAAAATGAATATGACAATTTTCTATTTATCACGAATGCCAATGCTGAAGAAAAGTAGGCATAATGAGAGGAAGATAATATGGGAAACATTTTCTCAAAGATATTTCTGAATACTTTCAAAAGTTTTGGAGTTTGTCTTGTTTCTGTTGTGCCAAATTCAATTTTAAGATGTATAGCTTTCATCTTATTGAATTCAAGTACATGTATACATTTGCCACTTCTCTGATGATTGGATTTTTTCATAAATATAGATGAAGAAAGGAAGATACATATAGGAAATGAAAGACAAAAATGGAAAGAAGAGAACATGAGGGAAATTTTCCCAAGGTGTCAGCTAAGAGTTGAAGGAAGACACAGAACTAAAGAGGAAGGGATAGTGTGTAGTTGTGAGAAAACAAAACAAAACAAAACAAACAAAGAAACAGCCTAAAGTGGAATTACCTAGTAGTCAGAGGTTGACAAAAGAAGGAGAAAGAAAGTGATAGATAAGAATCAAGAATTACCAGGCCCCATCTGCTTAATATCTGGTGTGTGAATGCCTCCATCCCCTCTGTCCAGGTCATAGGACCACACACACAGGTGTCCAGTGCCCATGCTAAATCAAGGCAAAGAGCTACATAGGGCTTAGATTCTCACTTGCTGCTAGGATCCAGCTCTTTCTGAACCTGGTTTCTCACCTGTTCTGTAGCTATTGATTCCCTTCTTGTTACTGAGTTTTTAGTCCATATCTTATTACTCTGCGTTGTACCTACCATAGGCCCTGGGTGATTTGAAGTTCTGCCCTGTCTTGCCAGGACCTCTTCTCTGAGAGACCAGGTCTACCCTTGACCCTACTCGTAGAAGCCTAGGTGTTCACAGACTTTGCAATGCTTACCGTTTGCCCACCCACCCAAATGTCCATTTTGGAGACCATCTCAGTGCACGTAGCATGTGAAGTCTAGGCCAAGTCACACTTGCTCCTGTGCAGTTAAACCATTTATCTCAGTCTTCCTCAGATATGGATTGTCATATGAGCTATTTGTCCACTTTGACTGGGATGGGTTGTGATTGATGCCATCACAGCATAAGGTCTCTTGGTCACTGTTTGGAACTTCCCACGATGGATAAAAGGCAGAGCCAGCTTCTCTTACACAAGAGGATTCAATCAGTCAGGTGTTTTATGGGAGTGGCTGTGCTCACATGGAGGTATATTCTATAAGACACTGTGTAAGAAAGAGAAGGGAATAATGGTATTCACCTTTGTATTTTGTTGTGCTTTCTGTGCCGTCTGAAAATATTCCTCTTCCCCTTGTTGTTTTTACTGCTTTCTCCATGTCTTTTGCTCAAAACATTAATATGCACTCTTGGTTTTTTATCCCCAGTGTCCAGTACAATACCTAACATGTAGTAGTTGCTCTGTTTTGTTAAAAAAGTAAATATTTGTCCTTTATCTCTATCTGTCTCTTTCTCCACCTGCACACATATGCACACACACACACACACACACACACACACGTCTACTTTTTCTAATGAAGATATTCTCACCCATTTTGAGGTAATCGGGAAGTCGCTGAAATTACAACCAGAGATTCTGACATTTGAATCCTAGTTGAGATAATGACCTCTCCCTAGATAGTTGGTATTTAACTTGTCCTGTCTCCTCCTGCTTGTTATAATTGCAGTATTCACCGATTTCAACAATATTCTTAAAGGCACTGGCAGGAAATTCTGATCCGTTGCAAGGGAGGTGTGCCTTGCTCCTCCCTTTTTATCACAATTACAAAAGACATGAAGTATATCCAGCACATTCTGGAAGTATATCTGCAAACTTTAGGGACTAGAAAAGCCAATGTGAGTAACCTAAAATTGCAGGAGGCATTTTAGAATGAAGGGATTTATGGACCCATTTTCCCAGCCATTTGAAGTACAGCTGTTTCTGTGATAAGTTCTCACTGTGACATCCATGAATGTCTCAGGAGCCCATAGGTCTGCCTGCCTGGATAGGTACAGCAGGACCAGTTTACAGGTTGTTCTTGATTATATACCTCATTTATAATTGGCTAGTCAGAGGCACTTAGTGAAATATAAAGTAAAGCATAAGCATAACCCCTATCAAAAGGTTTATAAACACAGATTTTACAGTGAAAAAGGTTCATTTCTAACCCCAGCTCTGGTGTGTATTGGGTCTATATGGTTGGAAATGACTAAGTTTCTCTAAGACCCAATTTCCTTATTTAACAAAGAGGACTCTGTGCCCACTTCACTGTGCTGTTAGGGAGGCATACATGGTATCAAGTTTGTAAGAACTTAAAGTCTGGCATGTAGCATGTTCACAATAAACAGTAGCATTACATTAAAAAATAAGTTACTGAATTAACAATTTTGTTTATTTTTTTTTTGTTTTATTTTTGTATATTTTTTAAATGTTTATTTTGAGAGAGAGAGAGAGACAGAGAGAGAGGAAGCACAAAAGTGGGGGCAGCAGAGAGAGAGGGAGAGTGAGAATCCCAAGCAGGCTCCATGCTGTCAGTGCAGAGCCCATCTTAGGCCTTGATCTTACAAACTCAGGTCATGACCTGAGCCGAAATCAAGAGTTTAACCAACTGAACCACCCAGGTGTCCCTTAAAATGTTTAAAAAGAAGGTTTTGTTAACCACCATATGCCAAGCACTACACTAAGCAGTGTGGATATTACATAGTTGAATTAATCCTAGACTCTCCTCTTTAAACACTTAACATCAAGTGAATGTATTAGCAGGATAAAGGGCCCACAGATCAGGAAGCAGGAGAGGAAAAGACAAGGAGAAAAGGGGAAAAGGGAAAGATAATTTACTTACAATGCACCAAATTAAGTGTTCACTGAAACAAACTTGGACATTTGTATTCACCCATGTAACCATCACTCCAAATGGAACAGAACATTTTTATCATCCTCAATGTTTTTGTATTACAGTAAAATATACATAACATGAAATTTACTTTTTAACTATTTTTAAATATTTATTTATTTATTTATTTGAGAGAGAGAGAGAGCAAGCAGGGGAAGGGGCAAGGTGGTGTGGGGGGGTGGGGAAGACAGAGAGAAAGAGAAAGAGAATCCTAAGCAGGCTCCACATTCAGCGCAGAGCCTGATGTGGGCTTCATCCCAGGACCCTGGGATTATGACCTCAGCTGAAATCAAGAGTTGGATGCTCAACTGACTGAGCCACCCCACTCCCTTTTAACTATTTTTAAGTATACAATTCTGTGACATCAAATATGTTCACATTATGTACAGAAATTACCACTGTCCATGTCCAGAACTTTTCTCACCTTTCCAAACTCAAACTCTGTACCCATTAAACACTAATTCTCCATCCCCTACTTCCTGCAAGTTTCCTCTGGAAACTATCATCCCACTTTCTGTCTCTATGAATTTGACTACTTTGAGTACCTCATGTAAGTGGTATCATGCAATATTTATCATTTTATAAATGTTCTGTTTCACTTATCATAAAATCTTCAAAATCCATCAATGTAGTAGCATGTATCATGATTTTTTTTCTTCTTAAGGCTGGATTATACACACACACACACACACACACACATATAGTATGTATATCAGTATGCCCATCAACAAGTAAATGGATAAACAAAATGTGATACATAATTTTGTTTATCCGTTTACTTGTGGAGGGACACTTGGGTTGCTTCTACCTTGTGTCTCTTATGAATAATGCTGCAATGAACATGAGTGTACAAATATCTATTCAAGTCTTTGTTTTCAATTCTTTAGGTATATACCCAGAAGTGAATAATATGGCATTCTATTCAATTTTTGAGGAGCCATTGCACCAGTTTCCACAGTGGCTGCACCACTTTACGCTCCTTCCAGCAGTACATAAAGGTTCCAATTTACCTACATCCTTGCCAACACTTAATTGCTATTTTTTGATAATAGCCATTTTAATAGATAATGTAAGGTGTTATTTATTGTGGTTCTGATTTTCCATTTTCCTATAGATTAATGATATTAATATGATTATTGGGCATTTATGTATGTTCTTTGGAGACATGTCTATTCAAGTTGATGGCACACTTTTTAATCAGGTTGTTCTTTTGGTTGTTGTTGTTGAGTTGCAGGAATTCTTTATTTACTATGGATATTAATAATTTATCATACATGTGATTTTCACATGTTCTCCCTCTGTGGATTGCCTTCTCATTTTGTTAATAGTGTCTTTTGATGCATAAACATTTTAAATTTTGAGGTAGTGCATTTTATGTGTTTTTCCTTTGTTGCTTATGCTTCTGGTGTCCTAACTAAGAAATCACTGCCAAATACAATATCATGAAGCTTTTTCTGTATGTTTTCCTTTTAAGAGCTTCATAGTCTTTGCTCTTACATTTAGGTCTTTGGCCCATTTTGAGTTAATTAATGTATATGGTATGAGGTATGGGTCCGAAGTAATTTTTTTGCATGTAGATATGTGATTTCCTCACCACCATTTCTTGAAAAGACCATTTTTTCCCCATTGAGCAGTCTTCATGCTATTGTTGGATATCATTTGAACATTTATGCAAGGGTTTACTTCTGAGCTTTCTGTTCTATTCCATTGGTCTATGCCTGTCTTCATGCCAGCACTATACTGGTTTGATTACTTTAGCTTTGTAGTAGGTTTTGAAATCAGGAAGTGTGAGACTTCAACTGTGTTCTTTGTCAAGATTGTTATAGTTCTTTGGGATCCTCTGATATTCCATATGTATTCTAGGATGGATCTCTGACATTCCATATCTATTCTACGATGGATCTTTCCATTTCTGCAAAACAAAACAAAATACCATCACACTGAAGTGTTCGTAGGGATTGCATTGAATTTGTAGATACCTTAAAGTAGCATTGACATCTTAACATCTTAAATGTCAACTTAAGTCTCCCAATCCATAAACGCAGGATATTTTCCATCAATTTTTGTCACCTTTAATTTCTTTCAGAAACATTTGGAAGTTTTTGGTGTATCTGTCTTTGACATCCTTGGTGAAAATTGTTACTAAGTATTTTGTTTTTTAATATTATTATAAGTGAAATTGTTATTTAATTTCCTTTTTGTATTGTTCATTGTTAGTGCATAGAAACACAACTAATTTTTATGTGTTGATTTTGTATCCTGTAATTTTGCCAAATTCATCTATCATTCTACCAAGTTTTGTTCAATCTTTAGGATTTCCTGTATGTAAGTTTATGTCATCTGCAAATAGATAATTTTACTTCTTTCTTTACAATTTGGATGGCTGTTAGATATTTTTCTTGCCTAATTGACATGGTTAGGACTTCTAGTATGATTGAAATGAAGTGCTGAAAGTAGGTATCCTTGCCTCACTTCTGATTTTAGAGGAAAAGATTCAGTTTTTCATTATTTAATAAAATGTTAGTTGTGAGTATTTCATTTATGGACTTTATTATGTTGATGTAGTTTCCTTCTACTCTCAATTTGTTGACTTTTTACCATGAAAAAGTGTTTAATTTTATCAAATACTTTTTCTGCATCAGTTAGATTATCTTTTTCCCACTTCATTCTACTAATATGATGTATTACATTGATTGTTTTTCAAATGTTGAGCCATTCTTGCATTCCAGGAACAAATTCCACTTGGTCATGGTACATAATCTTTCAGGGTCCTGTTTGAATTCAGTTTGCTAGCATACTGTTGGGGATTTTTGCATCAATGATCATAAGAAATATTGGCCTTCTCATCTTGTAGTGTTTTTATTTGACTTTGGTTTTAGGATAATGCTGACATCATAGAATGAATTTGGAAGTGTTTCCTCCTCTTCAAGTTTTTGGAAAAGTTTGAGGATGACTGTTGTTAGTTCGCTAAATGCTTGGTAGAATTAACCAGTGAATCCATCTGGTCTTAGGCTTTTCTTTTCTGGGAGATTTTTTATTCAGTCTCCTTATAGTTATGTATCTGTTCAGATTTTCTATTTTTTTCAGGATTCCATTGAAGTAGGTTGTGTGCTTCAAAAAAATTTGTCCATTTCATTTAGGTTATCCAATTTGGTGATACAGTATTATTTACATTATTCTTACAATCCTTTTAATATCTGTAAGTTTGGTTTAGTATTCCTTATTTCATTTTTGATTTTGGTTATTTGAGAATTTTTTTTCTTAGTAGGTCTAGATAAATGTTTATTAATTTTGTTAATCTTTTCCAAGAACTAACTTTATAAAGTAATCTACACTCAACATGAACTCACAATCGTAAGATCACGAGTCACAGACTCTACTGACTGAGCCAGCCAGACACCCCTCTCAAAGAACTAACTTTGTTAGTTTTGTTGGTTTTGTTGATTCTATTATTTTTCTATTCTCTATTTCCTTGATCTCTGATCCAATTTTCATTATTTCCTTTGGTATGTTGATTTTGTGTTTAATTTGTATAGAGGTCCAGTAAATTTCTTCTCTTAAATTGTACTGCATGCCCAATGAGTGGAACAGAGGCAACTAAAACACCATGCTTTTCTTAAACAAAATAATGCATTTTTAAAAAATTTGACACTTACTTGGTTGCCAAAGATCTTTGATTGATTTTCAGAGTCCCTATAAAGTCACTGTATTCAGTTTCTAATTCCTTATTCAATGTTTCTGTGGGTAAAAAAGGACTTGAGGCTTTCTAGTCTGTTATCTTGCTGACATCGCCTTCCATGCCCTTTTGAAATCAGTCCTTCAGCACTGGGCAGAAATCCATTTCCAGAAACTGTACATTAATTTTGTCTGTTCTGGAATTTCTTATAAATGGGATGATACTGCATTACACAGTACTTTTATATATGGCTTCTTTTTCTTAGTATAATGTATCTGAGATCCATGCATGTTATTGCATATAGTCATTCCTTTTTTGACTGCTGTATTCTATTGTATGGATATACCATTATTTTTTCCCTATTTATTTGTTGATGTCATTTTTGCTTCTTATGAATTAAGGTACAATGAATATTTGAATATAAGTCTTTAGGAAGAAATATATTTTCATTTTTCTTAGGAAATACCTAAGGATAGAATTTGAGTCGTATGGTAAGCGTAGGTTTAACTTCTAAGGAAACAGCTAGACAATTTTCCAAAGTTATTATACCAACTTTATTCCCACCAGTAATATGTGGGATTTCCAGCTACTTCAGAGTCTCAATATTTGGCATTATAGGCTTAAAAAATTTTATTTTTAGCCACATGAGTGTGTGTATTGAATAGTGTACCATTGTAAAATTTTAATTTGCGTTTTTGAAGGATTAATGACATTCAATATCTTTCTGAGTGTTTTTCATATTGGTAATTCTTATATTTTTTCATAGACCAAGGGTGATTGATGTATTAATCCATCCATTCATTTAACAAATATTTCTTGGGGTGTTTGGGTCATATAGTCAGTTAAGTGTCTGACTCTTGATTTTGGCTCAGGTCATAATCTCACGATTTGTGAGTTTGAGCCCTGCATTGGGCTCTGTACTGACAGCATGGGGCCTGCTTGGAATTCCCTCTCTTCTTCTGTCACTGCTCCTCCCCGACTTGTGCTCTCTCTCTCCCTCTCAAAGTAATTAAGCTTTTTTTAAAGGAGAAAGTATTCCTTAAAAAAAAACAAAAAACAAATAATTCTCGAACATTATGTTCCATGTACTGTTTTCTAGGGAGTGATATAGGAGCTGGAGTTATAGTGGTGAACAAAATAGACTAAGCTTCTGCTGTTATAGAACTTACATTCTAGGGAAGCCAGATATGTGATAAAATATAATATAATGTTAATAGTAATGTATGTGTTAAAGAATAATAAAGTAAAGCAAATGGATTGAAAAAGACAGGTAGCTCTAATTTAGGTTAGAAACTGCTTATTTCATGTGGTAATATTTGAACAGAGTGCGGGAGTGAGCCAGGCAGATGTCTGGGGGAAAGGTTCCAAGGAACAGGAAAAACAAAAGCAGAGGGTTCATGGCAAGCATGTGTTCAACATATTCTGAGGATAGTGAGGAGGGGTTGGAACAGAGTAAGCAAGGGATTGAGTGGTAAAGAATAATAAAGAGTCACAGACTAAGACTTTAAGTTCCTGGTTGAACAAAGCAGGTTGGAAACCAGGACCTCTGTCCTCACAAGAGAAACCTGAACAAACTGAAAATGAACAGCTCTTCACTTAGATCCATCAGAGAGCTGAGACCATGGGATAAACCTCCACATTGAAACCTAGAGACAGGTAGATACAGAGAATCACAACATATTCTGAGGTGAAACCACTGCTTTAGTCAGATTCTTCTAGGAACACATAAAGGGTAATTGACTGCGAGAGATTGAGTGTGGGCTACCTTGAGAAAAGTCCAGGTGTCTGAGTCTCAGGGGTGGGGCTCACACTTTTGTGAGATGTACCTCCAGAGGCCCCAGCAGGTTGTCAGGGTGAAAATGGGAGAGATAGCAGGAGGAAGTAACCATTTTGAAGTAAACCCAGGACCTTCTATTCTCTTTAACAGAATCTTGCCCTCAAGGAAACTAGTTTACCAGAGCTTAACTACACTGGGGTTTGCTAATGCTTAAACTCCAAGGGAAAGAGGAATGCCCAACTCCAATCCCCTCTAGCTAAAAGGCAAAGAATATTTTGGAAATCTATCACCAGAACCAGACTCAGATATTGCAGAGATGTTGGAATTATCAGATCAGAAATTTAAAATAACTATGATTAATATGCTAAGGACCCCATTAGAAAAAAAAAAAAAAAAAAAAAAAGGAAAACAGGCCAGAACAGATGGGTAATGTAATCTAAGAAATGTGAATTCTAAGAGATAATAATAATAAAAGAAATGCTATAAAAATTGTTGTAGAGGGGCACCTGGGTGGCTCAGTCAGTTGGGTATCCGACTTCGACTCAGGTCATGATCTCACGGTCTGTGAGTTCGAGCCCTGCATCGGGCTCTATGTTGATAGCTCAGAGCCTGGAGCCTGCTTTGGATTCTGTGTCTCCCTCTCTGTCTTCCCCTCCCCCACTCAAACTCTGTCTCTGTCTCTCTCAAAAGTGAATAAGTATTTAAAAAATTTTAAAAAGTTGTTATAGAAATGAAGAATGCCTTCTAACAGCTCATTAGTAGATGGGACATGGTTGAGGAAAGAATTAGTGGGCTTGAAGACAATGTCATTAGAAACTTCCCAAACTTAAAAGGAAAAGAGGAAAAAAAAAAGACTGGGTAAAAAAGAAACAGAACAGAATACTCAAGAACTTTGGGAAATTTACAAAAAAATGTCATGTCCATGTAATGAAAATATCAGAAAGAAAAGAGAGAAATGAATAGAAGATATATTTGAAACAATGACTAAGAATTTTTCAAGGTTAATGTCAGGCATCAAACCACAAATCTAGGAAGCGTAGAAAACACTAGGAAGGATAAATACCTAAACATAACAAAACAAAACAAAACAAAATCAAAACAAAAATTATATTCAAAGTGAGGAAATTCAAAGGTAAAAAAAAGATTCTTGAAAGAAGCCAGAGAGGGATGTACGGTGGGGGAACGGACGTTTTAGTAGACCAAGGGTAAGAATTACGTCAGACTTCTCTTCAGAAACCATGCAAGCAAGAAGATAATGGAATGAAATATTAACTCCATCCACCAGTATTATAGGTACAGTTGACTTTTTGGCAATGAAATTGTTCATTCTTTCTCCCTGTCTCTCTGTCTCTGTCTCTGTCTCTGTCTCTCTCTCTCTCTCTCACACACACACACACACACACACACACACACAGACACTTCTTTTTTCTTCAATTAGTACCTCTGGGACAGGAATAGGATTTCAATTCATTTGTCTCTAATACCTACAATATTCTGCAAATGGAGCATATTAATCAGGTCTGCTTGACAAGAAGCTGGTAGATAACATCTATCTCTCTGTTCTCATCTCCTTCCTGATTCTATAAGTAGGGGTAATGCTACATTTATATTTTTGTGACCATACAAAAATAGCAAAATAATAGACATGAACAACTTTTATTTGTGTAATGATGTACAGTTTGCCCTTTCTCTTCCTGAAAAATTCTTTTGTAACCTCTTTGTACATATGAGAGGTCTTATTCATCTTTTAGCCCCCTAAATGTTACTTCTTCTGTAAATGTTCCCTGCTTTTCCTCAATAGCCTTTATCTCAATGGTTTCCAAGCCTTTCAAGCCTGGCTAGGCATCATAGTGACCCAAGAAGTATTTTAGAATGCATGTTCTTGTGCCCAGTGATAGACATATAGAGTTAAAAATGCTGAGACATATATTTAGTAACCTGATCTTCATGCAACCAAAACTAGTTCTGTGTACTATTCTTTGGAAATATTACATCTGGCCTTCTTAGTGTTTCTGAAGAGGATGCTGAAGGAATAAACTAGCTGTCTTCTCTCCCATATGTCAAGTTCTTCAAAAATATTTACCTGTGTCTCACAATTGCAGGACTTAAGTTCCTGGAAGGCAGGGAAAATATCTCATTCATCTTTGAATCTATGGTTCTGAGTACAACCTATTTTTTTTACCTTAGTCGTTTTGTAAACCTTATGAAAACCTACTCAAATTATTTAAACAAAGAAGTAGTCTCTGTTATAAGGACCATGGAACCCAAGAGAGGTGAAGAACATTGGCTTCTGAAAGGAGACAAATTAAGCCACTTTGTGTGCCTCTTTCCATGTGGTCACATGGTCTCTTATTCCTGCTTTTCCTACACATCTGTTTTCTTTATCCCTTAACCTTTCAGCTTTCTGAATTTCCACAAGGTAGAATATGGCCACCCTGCATCTTCTAAATTCATAATTCTCATTTTTTAAAATTAAAAAAAAATGTTTTCTTCATTCTTGAGAGAGAGAGAGAACAAGAGCGGGGGAGGAGCAGAGCGAGAGAGGGACACAGAATTCAATGCAGGCCCCAGGCTCTGAGCTGCCAGCACAGAGCCCTACACGGGGCTCAAACTAACAAGCCGCGAGATCATGACCTGAGCCAAAGTTGGATGCTCAACTGACTGAGCTACCCAGGCGTCCCCATAGTTCTCATTTAAAAAAAAAATAACGTTTATTTTTGAGACACAGAGAGACAGAGCATGAACAGGGGAGGGTCATAGAGAGGGAGACACAGAATCTCAAACAGGCTCCAGGCTCTGAGCTGTCAGCACAGAGCCCAACATGGGACTTGAACTCACAAACCGTGAGATCATGACCTGAGCTGAAGTCGGCCGCTTAACCGACTGAGCCACCCAGGCGCCCCCATAGTTCTCATTTTAAACTAGTTTCCACTGATTGTCTAGATACTCTTTCTCAGTGTAAAATTTCCAGGAGATAAAATCTGATGGTCTCAGCTTGGGTAGAGCATACACCCCTACTCCAATCACTCCATGGCTAGAGGAGGAAAATCCTTGGATATTTTAACTCCAAGTAATAAAACATAACACTTTTAAGTGATGTACATCACTTTTAAGTGGGGTAAATAATGGCAATATTTCTAATCTGACTTGAAGAGGATGCTGGAGGGAGGCAGTTCCAGGGTTGAGTGCTGAGGTCATTGCCTTTTATGGCCACAGCATTGCTGGAGTGGCTCCAGGCATCACATTTTCACACAACAAAGTCTAGAAATAGTCATTAAGGGCTTGTGGGTATTTCTTTTCAAGATATCTTCCAGAAAATCCTTCTCAGCAGATTTATATGTCTAGGCTCTATCTGGAAGGGTGTGTTTGGGAAATAGGCATTTCGGGTTTTCGACACCTACGGTGGGAGGCAGACCCCATCATCAAGTTATTGGTGGGAAGTTTTTGGGTTGGCAAATTGTAATGTAGTGGTATAAATGTGGCTTGCTAATGTGGTTGGAGGGACAATAGAGGAGAAAGTGGTCAGAATTCTCAGAAAATGGTAGGTTATGGCCTGGGCAGGCCCCCGCTAGGTGCTTTAATTTAATACAGGTGGGTTGAAGGGACAAACCAAAAAAATGCATGTCCAATTTGACCCCTGTGGTCCAATCTGATAAAAAAAAAAAAAACACCAAAGGTGGCTCGCTTTGTATGGTCACTGATGACATCTGAAACAATACATACACATTTCAAAAAACAAAAACTGAAAGGAACATGAGAATCAGGAAGACTCAAGGCCAATGAAAGGAAGTTGTAAACAGCACCCCACACTAATCAGAAGAGGAAACAGGCATGGTAGAAGGAAATGGGGGGAAGCAAAAGGGATGGAGAGAGACAACCAAGTTGGGTGAAAGGAAGCCTTGGGGAAAACAGTGAGCAGTGGGAAGCTTCTGGAACTGAATGGGTCAGAGCAGTACACTTCTTAAATCATGCTGGGCAAACCAGGAGACGCACTGGAGGACAGGAGGGAAAAGGTGCGGGGAGGAGATAGCTGAGATTAATGAGGACAGGCAGTGCCAGGCTCCCACTGGCCAGGGCCGGCGACATGATAGCACAGGCCCAGGATGGCTCCTCTCTCTTTTGAGGTCAGTTATTTATTTATTTTGTAACGGAACCTAACAAATTTTAAAACCAGATAAATCCAATTACCCATGTTTTGCCTTCAGGGAGTGTGAAAGATTAATGGTGGTATTTTGGCAGTAGCATAAAAAGAAATAGGTGGTAATAACAAGGAGGCTCATAAAAGGAGCTCGTATCCCAGGAAGGCCTGGAAAGCTGGCTGTAGCTCTGGCTGGGGCACTGGCTGCTTGTCTATACTCAGGATGCTATTTGCATCCTCCATGTTTTCAGGGCTTGGGAGAGGGCCCAGGGAGACCATCCTCCTCTGCTGCCAGTGCCAGGATCAGAGACAGTGGAGCAAGGGCATGGCGTCCTTTCTTAGGCTGTGTTCTTTTTTACACCCTTTTTGTAGATACCCCACAAATGACAGTTTTGGTTTTTTATGTTTTAGAATGAACAAAATATTTCCCCAGGAGTTACCTCCATTGGTGTTCTCGTAACTCCTTGGGGGGCTTGTTTGGCAGTTGTTATTCTCTTCAGTTTATAGATAAGGAGGCTGCATGATAAGGTTCTACTTCTAGAACCTACTTCTGATACTGTTTTTGGTTTTGTGCTCTTTCTTAAGCTGCTGTTAGTATAACTATTTTTGGAAACATTGACACAGAAACAATAATGCCTCTAGTGCAGCTTGTTACAAACTTCTTTAGAGCCAGGCTGCCATTGACCAATTGGTTCAGTGAAACCTACACAAGGGGGTGGCCAATGGAATGTTCTAGTCTCATTTTTATTTGCTGTTTTTGCTGAAGTGGCATTACGTAAGACTGCCAGTGTCATCCCAGAATAGCTTTTGGCTTCTGAAATGTTTCTTCCAAAATGTCTTGCTTGATATTCACACATTTGGCTTTTTTTTAAAACATAATTATTTTTATTGAGATATAATTCACATATCATAAAATTCACCCTTTAAAAATGTACAATTCAGTAATTTTTAGTATATTTCTAAGGTTGTGCAACCGTTACCTCTTTCTAATTCCAGAATGTTCTTGTCCCCCCTCCCCCTGAAAGAGACCTCATACCCAGTTGCAGTCAATCCCGCTGCCCCTTCTGCCTTGTCCTGGGCAGCTACATGTCCTCTTGCTGTCTCACTGTCTCAATGAATTTGCCCATTCTGGACATTTCACATACGTGGATTCATACAGTACATGTGCTCTGCTTTTCACTTCTCTTTCATCCATTCTTTCATTCATTCCCTCTCTCATTTATCCACAAACATTTTTTGCACTCCTATACAGTCCAAGCATTTTGTTAGGCACTGTAGGAGGACATAAACAAGCATGGTCTTTACTTTTGAAAAGCTTGTACTTTTGAGGTGGGGAAGGTAGAAGCAAGCAGTTCAACATCATGCTAAGTCATCCTTTCCCCCTGAAAAGGTGCACATGTATTATCAGGATCTACTTGTTTCTCCCAGTTGTGTTCTAGCAGTGACTTCGCCTGGAACCAGCCCTTCCACTGCAGTGATATGCCTCGATGAGGCCTCTTTCCCCAGAACTCAGTACTGCCTTCCACAATTGTAGCTCAGCTCTAACATTACTGCCTAAGAAACAGGCTCTACTTAGCACCCCAGTGCTCACTTCTTATAGCACTGGTGTCCAAACTGTAGCCAGTATTGGGATCACCTGGAGAGTCTGTTAAAACAGATTACTAGGCCTCAACCCCAGGTTCCTGATTGAGTATGACTAGGAAAAGGCCTGAGAATGTGCATTTCTTGCATTTCCTGGTGATGTTGATGCTGCTTGTCCAAGGACCACATTTTGAGAACCACTGTTTTAGAATATACCCTTTCAACTTGTTGGTCCCTGTCCTGGTAGCCTGCCAAGTAAATTAATACCTCCAGAGCTGAGACTCTTATTTTCTCTTACTAGTCTCTTATCACAGACCCAAGCCTTGCAATCAAGTCTTGATTATTACCTAGTTGCTTATATTCTCAAACACTGTCTATTTCTGGCTTTGATGGTCTTCTCTGATGCCAGCTCATATACTGAATCTGGCTACTTCTTATGTATACTGAGTTCTGTCTATTGTATATTTTACCAAAATCCACACACAGTAAGCTCCTAGGCTTAATCCAGTCTGATTTTTCTCCCTGTATTTAACTGGCAACATTGCCCAAAGATAAGGCATCAGTCAATTCAAGATGTCATTGTCAAATTTCCTATTCCCAACTCCCTGATTTTATAAAATGGATAAATGACAAAGATGACATTGTTTTTTGTTTTGTCTTGTTTTGTTTTGTTTTTTACTCACCTCTGGCACTTTATGTTGGCAAATCCAAACTGAGAAGGAGGATGTGCAGTAGACATCTTGTTACCTTTGTGGTTAAAATTTTCCCATATAAATCCACTTGTAAGATTGGTGGTGATTGTAGAGTCATAAAAAAGAATGTGTTGGTTCTTGGGAATTTAAGAAAGACCAAAACCAGCTAAACATGTTTAAAATAGGATTGCATTATTGGAGTTAACGGACTTAAAAAATTAATCAAGGACCCCTGACTTTGATATATGCATTTTTATTTTTATAAATGAATGCTTCTCAGACATAAAGGTGTACACACTGTATGATTCCAATTTTATGAAGTTCAAGAGCAGGCAAAACAATTCAATGATGGTAGAAATGAATATAGTTATTTCAAGTGGTGGTAGGAAGAGTTTTGAGAGTTAATGCCTAAAAACTGGCATGAAGAAAATTTGGATCATGGTGGGAATGCTCTATATTTTGATCTGGGAATGCTCTCAAGTGTATGGTTTTTTTTAACCATTGAACTGTACTCCTAAGATCAGGGCCCTTTATACACTTTAATATTTTTAATAGTTTTTTAAAGTGTATTTATTTAATTAGAGAGAGAGAGAGAGAGAGAGAGAACATGCACAAGTGGGGGAGGGACAGAGAGAAGGAGTGGCAGAATCCCAAGCAGGCTCCACACCATCAGTATAGAGCCTGATGCGGGGCTTGATCTCATGAACCATGAAATCATGACTTGAGATGAGATCAAGAATCCAATGCTCAACTGACTGTGCCACCCAGGCACCCCAGTGCACTTTACTCTTTAAACATGAACCTCAATAAATAGAATACTAAAAAATGATGCAAAAAGTTTAAAAATGAATGTTAAAATAAGCGTTAGAGGAAAGGTAAAATAAGATTTTATTTATTTAATTAAATTACCAAATTAAAGACTATGTTGTGCTTCTTGTGAGATTATTTGAAGAGTAGTGGCATAGCAGCAACCTCATAACATAGGAAAATAGCAACAGCAACAAAAATGTATACTCCACAGAAGGATGGGGATAGAAGTGGAGAAGCTTCTCTCGAAAGTCATGGTGTGCCAGAGATTAAAAGCTTGTTTTACACATAAAGAACCATTAAACTTAAAGTCTTATTTATTTCATTTCAGGGTAAAGGTAAGGGACTTCGGAGCAATCTGAGTAGACACTTGAATTGCATTAACCATGGCCACCATCACCACAAAAATCCTCGGCCATCACTCTCCCATACAGTAGGGCGTGTAGACTGATAGGCAGAGTAGCAAGCTCTTGATTCAGACTCAGGGGAAGGTTAATGGCTAACTTTGTCCCAGGTACCATGACAACCCAAAAATCCACAACTCCTAAACTTGGAATCTCTGTAGAGGAAACCAGGCACCTCAGAACACTGTTCTGTGGTTTTCTTCTTTCCCAAATTCCCAGGAAGCAGCTCCGTCCATACTCCTCACTTCATCTTTTGCTAGGCCACTGCCTTCAGTCCAGCTGTCCTTCAGGAGCAGAAAGACTTCTTTAAAGCATAAATAAGAAGGAGCATGTCAGGCTCAGCAGGAGAACATGCTAACTGCTCTGCAGTTAACCAAGAACATATATGCCTGATGCCCAGACTTAAACTTTAATCGATAGATATTAATTAACAGAGAGAACAATAACTGTCTTATTAAATCAGCAGTGATAAAAAACAGGCTATAGATACTACTGAATGCTAATTGTCAGTTGATGACTCCACAGTTTCCGATGGTGAGCAGGCACGTTCAAGGTATAACACAGCATTTCCAGTACATGCCGTGATGTTAAATCCTCGCTATGGTGTCTTAATAATCAATTGGAATTTAGCGTATGATATTTGTCTAATTAACTCCACATCGACAGTCGGGAGCCAGCCTTGATGGCCACAGATGATGGATTCGTTATGGTAGCTTGGACTTGATTATTGGCAGGGGTACATTTTCTATGCGCTGGGGGGCTCATCTCCAGAGGCCAGGGTCTGTAAAATAACCTCAGGGCCTGAGCTGAATTTTGTATCACATTTTACAATAAAATATGAATGAGAGGGATGCTATTCCTTAATTACAGTTTACTTTTCCACTTATGGGAAGGGCCTAGTTTCTCATCTGCCTTGAAAACCACCATATTCTGCACCCCTCAATGAGTTCCTGAAACCCTTACATAAAGGCAGAGGCCGGTGGAGAGGAGCCCCACTCTTTACTTTCTGTCTGCTGCCTTGAAATGCCCCCTACAGTCTTGAACAGTCTTCTGTGACATCCTTCTCACCTTAACCCTCACGTGGCATATTTCCCCTTCTCTCCTAGCAGTTCATACCTCTTCCTTCCTTCAGCTCCCAAAAGCCCGAGTACACATATTTGTGCACATTCTTTCATCCTTGTGGGCCATCTTCTGTTTTCTGCTTCCTTTTCACATCTATTGTCTTGGGTATTTAGCTTGTATGTTCAAATTCAGGAACTGTGAATTTTATATACTTCTCTCCATCTTGACAATTACACACAGGGATTCTTCAGTGTGACTGTTCTAGAGTGCTTGTGCATGAACAATGGAAGAGTAGCTGCACAACTCTGCTTTTCATGCTTTTGGTGCCATAACTTTGCTAGGCTGTGGACACCCAGCGTCAGGGAGAAAAGCGGTCCTGGGTCAGGGATGTCAGTGCAAAGCTCTGAGAAGGGACTAAATCTCTTGGTAGTGACATCATTATAAAGGTTTTTAATTACTTATAGTGAACTTTTTCAAAGAAGTTTAAGTAGCCTGATAAGGACACAGATATGTCATATGTTAGTATAAGTTTAAAGTTAATAAGACTGTACCCCATAATAGAATAAAAAAATAAAAGGCAGATGGATTGAAGAGCTGAGTATTAATATAAATATAAAAATTCTGACAGCATCAGGAAAATAAAGAATTTTATAAATGCATGTACATGTAATCTTGGGAATGGGGAAGCATTTTGTAATTAAGATGGGAAACCCAAAAGCGATGAAGGAAAAAAATTGATATATTGATAGATTGGCCTCATTAAATGCAAAAGAACTAAACTGAAAGAGATAATACAAGCAGTTAAAAGCAAGTTGTAGACTTGGGGAAAAATGGTGAACAATATTTATAACATTAATATCTGGACTATAGAAAGAACAGCTACAAATCACCAATGAAAAGATAAATAACCCATTAGAAAATAGACAATGGATCAGCAATTCATTGAATCCAAATTGTGCATAAGTATGTGAAAAGATGCTAAACCTCATGAGTAATCAGGGAAATATAAATTAAAACAGAAAAGACAAATTACCTCTAAAAAACTAATTAAAAATACAAGCTTGTGTCAGTGAAGACTCAAGAAAAAGGTAATTTTTGGACACTATTGGTGAAAATATAAATTTGTTCATCTTTGGAAAAGGTGATACCTATGAAAATTAGAAATTTAAATACCAGTTGACTTCCAGATTTAGAAAAATCTTTTGAGTAGTACTCCTGGTGATCCAACCCCAGGCAGAATGGAGGCTGGGAAAAAAATTGGACACAAAATATGACCACTTAGTGTGAAGCTTTGCCAACCTTTGTATGCTGTGCCTTGCAGCTCTTAAAAAGAATGAAATACTGCAGCTTTTATGAACATCAGAAATGTACACATTTCACTGGAAGGTAAAAAAGCAGATTGTATAAAAACACATATAACATGTTTACAAAACAGTTAGATGTATATGCACATCCCCAAATGTAATGTTTGAAAATGGGTAGAGGACCTCTGAAAAGTTGAATAAAGATGAGATGGTAAGATAAAGGCAGGGTTCCTGTGTTTTGTATGCTTCTTTATTTTATGAATCTCTTAGATATACTGAATTGATGTCATTCAAAAAATGTTGTTAGAAGGAAAGGAAAATGGGGGCTCCTGGGTGGCTCAGTCAGTTGAATGTCCAATTCTTGATTTTGGTTCAGGTCATGATCTCACAGTTTGTGGGATCCAGCCCCGCGTCATGCTCTGTGCTGACAGTGCAGAGCCTCATTGGGAAATTGTCTCCCTCTCTCTCTGACTCTCCCTGCTCACTCTCTCTAAAAATAAATTAATAAACTTTTTTTTTAGAAGAAAGGGAAATGAAGAGTAACAAAGATAACATAGCTGATACACAGGACTGTGTAGCTGTCAAAGCCCAGAGAGTTATGTACCAATTATGTCATTCATAATGTCTGTCTCATAAAGATTAATCAGCTTCTGGGGTGAAGCATAACTGTTTCTAAAACTAAGACCATAGCAAAGCTTTTCCAAGAGTCACACAGATCTTGTGATGTATAATAGTGTATATAGTCTTCCATCCTCTGCATGCTCAACCAGCTCCTCAGGGGATTGATTGATTCTGTGCTTCCATGAGGATCCCCATCCTTTCTGCCCAGTTTGTTCACAACTCAGTGGCTGCTCTGGGTTCACATTGGAATCAGCCAAACCGTATACAATTGGATGTCCTGGTCAAACAAGGAGCTTGAGTGAGGTAAAACCTGGCTGGCAGCTTCCATGGGACTGAGATCCAGTAGGGAGCCTGCCTTCTGGAACAGCAGCTCACTCTTCTGTGGTTATACTTTGGCGTCTTCACCTACTCTCAAATTCAAAGATTAGGGGCAAAAGGATAAGGATATTGAGGCCATAGTAGTAACTCAGTTGAATTTAGTTCATTCTTCCATACACAGAATCAAGAAATTCAATAGCATTTAGTACATTTAAACAATTACATGAACATTATACTGGAATAGGAAACTTATGGTCACAATGGATTGACCACATTACATAGTAAGATAAACAGCCACAGTATTTACTGTTTTTTCTAAAGAGTTTCAAAAATAATGAAGATGTGCAATCAGAGGTGCACACTTAGCTGCACTGAGTTATCACCAGTTCAGAATGGATAAAACAATGTTCACTTAAAACTGGGAGGACCAGCACTGTGGAGGTAGTGAGGAGCCCCAGCATGGATCTGGGGCAGAGACCTAGGGTGTCAGCACATTGCCAAGGGTTGTCAGTCCTCTCTTTGCAGCAGGACAATTGGGAACTTGTTTTGTGAGATCAGTGAGATGGATTATATGGCCTGTGGCACTTTGAGACAATCAAGTTGTCCTTCACACTCCAAGTGGATGTAATTAACTGCACTGATAGGATGTTATGCCAATAGCAACGCAGAAAAGAGCGGAAAATGAGTCAAAAGGATGCCTAGTGAAATGACGAAGGGGGGTAGTGAGTTAGCCAAGTGTGCTAGGTGACTCACCCTCTCATGTGTAGCTTAGAGAATGCCTTGAGTCCCATGACTTTCTAAAGCAAACATGAATTTTTGCTCCAAAAAAGGAAAAGAGAGTGTATGCCCTTTGGTTTTCTCTCTGAGTTATGGGTTATTTCACGAGGAAGCCATGCTCAGAGAAGTGACTATTCTGAAAGCCAGAGTTTTAAGATACCGGTTCCAGGATCACCAGCAATTGGCTGCAACTTCTTGGGCAGCCCAGTTCACCTCACTGAGCTTGAAAGTCTAACTTGTAAAATGAGCAGGGGGAATCTGATAACTTCAGCCTATCTTCCAGCTCTTATGGTCTCTGGTTCTTCATGATAGTAATTCACAGAGAAAGGCAGAAAAGGGGAATGTGAAGTGAAGTTACGTGCAATGACATAACATTAGTCATTTTGTTTCCTGATGAACCATAATCAGAAGTGATATTTGTAAGCAAAGTGTACCAGTGTTTACTATCGGATCATAATTGTAAGTAATTAAATACTAGTTAATTGGTTTCCTGAATAATAAATTTATTTTCCAGTAATTGTCCTCCATTAATGGATGCACTCTTATAAGTGTTTTTACTATAATAAGTCATTAAGATTTCCTGAATAATTTCTCTCCAAATCATCGATTTTAAGTTACTTTTGCTAACGCAAATGCATAAAATCTCATAATGTTGCCATGTATCAATTTCAATCAATGTAGCTATGACAACTTGTAATTTGTTTATGTTTTAGTTTTAAATAATAAAAGAAGGAATAGGAAAGAAGATTACCGTAATAGCTAAAATATTTTCCAGGTTGCAGATAACATTTTCCAAATTGTGTCTTTAGGCCACTCTAACTGCATCAAATCCTCTTTAAAGGATTATTTTAAAGATCTCTCAAGATTATAAACATGAAAATATCAAATGGTTCCTGACATACATTTGGTATATGGTAAAAAGTTGTCTGCTAATTTGTTTATTTGTATCCAGAAGGCCTGAGGAAGACATAGCAATGGATTTTATCCTATGGGGAGTCACTGAAAGGTTTTGAGAAAAGTCATGATGTTTTAGTATATCATTCTGGCAACAGTAGATGGAAGATGTAATAATATGGGCTAAAATGAGAGTCAAAAATAAAAGCAAGCGAACACTTCCAGTTAGGATGTTATTCAAACTAGTTGACACAAGAGATAAAGCCCTAAACTTGAGAAACTTGTGGGTGTGCCTAAATAAAAATGATTGTTTTGCAAGCTGCCCTAGGAGTTAATTCACAAAATGTGGGCACCATATTGGATCTGCTGGTAAAGAGAGAATCCTGTCCATCTTTTGATGACTGTTCTGCAACTGGTTCTGATACTTAATTATTTAAGTATCCCAAATCCAGTTCAATAGAACCTCTTCTCTCTATCTCCCTCACTATTCCCAGAAATTATTCCTTATATTTCAGCTTTAGGAATGATATACACAATGGAAGTTATTAAAATAAATGAAGAGGGGTGAAGGAAGACAGTGAAAGCAAGAGGAAAAGAAGGGAGGAAGGTTGCAGAAGTGAATAAACATTCTGGAGAAGATTACAATGAAGAAATATCAGCTTCACTGAACTTTGGATAATCCAAACATAATATTTTTGAAATGATTGAATAAGGTAATATTTTTCCATGGCAGTACCTGAAAATCCAGCCAAGTCACTCTTTGAGACATTTTAAAATAAAATGTTTTTTTTTTTTCATTTTTAAATAAACATATTGATTACTGGTTTCCAAAGATTTAACTTGTTTTGCTTAACTGCTTTATAAAAATATAAATTTTATAATAATGGCATTGTTGATGTGTAATGACTACAAATTGTGGTTTTCTGATCTCATAACCAAGAGTTAGAAAGGAGTTCATCATATCCTGGTTACCTACGTATATCAGTCCACATGTAATGATTTCATTATTATTCAAACTATCTTACTCACCTACTGAGTTCATAACTTACTATGTTATATAAATATTTTCTGTATGATATTTCACCATTGTAATATTTAGTTTTATGAAAGGTCAGGATTTTAATATTGTAGTGGAGAGTCTTATAATTTTATTCATTTTGGTGTCTTTCCTTTTTTTATTGGAGTTTATGGGGCCTCAATTTCTTCTATATGTGAAAGATATTCCATGTTATTCTATGGTTTTGTATGAGATGGGAAAGATTCATTGTTCTAATGGTACTCTGAGCCTAATACACAATATCTAACTGGTATATCTCAATTTATTCCATTTTTTTTCAAGATGATTAATGTCTGCCTGCTCCATTTACTCTGTTCTGAAGAAGACAAAAGGAATAACTCACCAGATATATTTCTCTCTGTTTACTTTCTTAATAAGTATGGAAATAATTGAAAGTGCTTTATATTTATTTAAATAAACAGAAAACTTCCAGATTTATCATTTTCAGACTCTACGTGGAGAAAGGTGAGACTTTATGCAAGGTCTCTGAGCCATAGCTCTGCCCTTTAGATGTCCTTGTGGTTAAAAAGGCCATGGAATGTGAATACAGGGGTGAAGGTCCCATAGTTGTGTGTATGTTGCCAAGGCCCCTGGTACATTGTATAACTGAAGAGTCACTTAACCTGGTCTTTGTTGTTAGGTGGTGCCCACTGTTATCTGGGTTTGACTTTCTTTTGCTTATTAGGTCAATCTACTCCCTCTTAGGTAATTACCAAAATAATCAGGAAAACGCTCCTTGGGATGTCTGGATGAATCTGTGAAAAGTCAAGATATTTTGCCAATTGTGTTTTGATAGGAAATTATACATTCCAACTTCCTTGTGTTCAGTCCCTTCTTATACCATAGAATGCCTATTTGTGGAGTCATTCTGGGTTCACAGAATTGGTGGCTCTTCTTCTGGTTATTTGGCAGCCAAGAGACTGGAACACATATTTGTTGCTCAAATTTCTGCTTTCCACCTGTTGGGGTAGTCAAAATTCCCTTGTGACTTTTTACCAAAGGTTGATCCTGCTCATTCAAGATGGTGGTGGTTAGGAATGAGACTGGAAGTGACCATTGTTTACATGGGGACTTGTTTAAGAACTGGCAGAAGTATTAGGGAGAAATGTTGGATTTCTGGAATCAGAGATTTTTTAACTGCAGCTCTAATATCCAAATCTATAATCTTAGATAATTGCATAGCATTCTTGGTTTCAGTCTCCTCATCTTTAAAATTGGGGATTTGTACTAGATGGTCCCCATCATTATTTCCACCTGTACATTCCAACATCTATTTTTGTCCAATTTAGCCTGACTTTAAGTGACTTTAACACTATCTACCTAGAGATAACATCAGATTCCACAGGTAAAGGGCTCAGCCCCTCAAAACTTCCCTCTACTTCAGATGTCAATCACAAGGTCAGATTGTTACCTGTGCTTCTGACCAATGCTGTAAATCAGGGGTACCACAAGTCCCTCCTTGGGTTCTACTAATTTGCTAGAACATCTCACAGAACCGAAAAAACCTGTTTACTCACTAGATTACTGATTTGTTACAAAAGATATTGAAGGATACAAACCAATAACCAGGTGCAGAGAAACATAGGGTGAGTTCCTGAACAAGGAAGCAGCTCTTCTTGTCGAGCTTGGAACCTGGCATGGTGGCCCATGGAAGCGTTCTGTTTCCTTCAACCTGGAATCTCTAGGAACCTTGCCCTTTTCGGTTTTTAGGGAACCTTCATTATATAGGCATGATTGCTGGCTATTGGCCACTGATTTAACCCTCCAGCCCTTCTCTCCTCTCCAGAGGTCAGGGGTTGGGACTGAAAGTTTCAACTCACTATATATTGTTGAGATGTCTATCGAGGAAGAGTCGGCACTGAAAATAGAAATCCCTCTTTCATGTGAAATCCTGGTAGAGGAGGCTTTCCTCCTCTGTGAACTGCCTTCAGTAAACTCTTTTAATTGCAGTTAAAACAACCAAAGGACAAAGGTAGTAAGTCCTTTCTCCGCTACTCATCCTTAAGTGGGGTCCCCAAAGTCACATCATTAACTTACTGATTGTTCTCTTTACTGAAGGAATTCCAAGGGGGTTGGTAGCTGTGATCCAGGAACCATGGACAAAGACCAAATATATATTTCGTATCACAAATCACAATATCACACGGATGATAGACTGTATAAGTGGAACAGAAATGACCTGCAAATGTAAAGATTTTGATTCTCCATTAAGTTCCACCAGAATGAAAATGAGCTTATTTTCTCTGTGTACACTTAATTTATATTTAAAGCTCTCATAATAATAATACCCAATTTCTACTTCATAGAAATAGTAAGGAAACGATGTGATGAAAGGATCATTTCTCTCTCACAGGGTATAAATTAATCCCCTATACACATGCTTGAGGAGTCCTGATGGAAGAATTTTGATAAAACAGAAGAAAGTGACACCATCCCCACCACACCAGGGGTATGTGCAGGGCTACCCACTCTTTGCACCATCCCCATGTGGAGATTTTAGAATTTCCAACTTTTATTCTGTGATATCCCTGCATTCAACTCTGCCTCTGGCCGTAGGAAATTCTGAGACTCTCGGCCGTGTAATTAACTTCACATTTGAGAAGTCACCGTTGTGCAGAGCTTTGGGTCCTTGCCATTGCTTCAGGCTGCTCAGGGGCCAGGCCTGCCCACATGGGGTCATAGTGGCCAATGAGTCTGTGCCAAGGCCCCCTCGCCCCCTGTACCACTGCCAGGCCCAGCACTGGAGAATGAGACTGAGTCTTACCTTTGTCCTGTGGCCGCTTTAATCACAGTAAAAAGAGTTTATTGAAGGCAATCCGCAGAGGGGGGAGGGCCTCATCTACCAGGATTTCATTTGCAGGAGTGATTTCTATTTTCAGTACCGACTCTCTCGATGGAAATCTCTTTCTCCCTGGCTCACTCCCTTTCTGCTGAATAAAAATTCTCCACACAGTGATGGTTAAAAACATCAATTAACTCTAAAACAATTATTATTTTTTGAAATGCCATTTTATAAATGTAATAACACGACACAATAATCCAGGGTTATTTAACAGAGCATTTACCCTGAAAACAGTCATTACTCTTTAAATGCAGTAGACTCTAGAAGCCTCTTAACATTAAATGGCAAGTGAGGCAGAAGCAATATTGTCAGAAATGCCACATCCGCTGCATATATTAGCAAGAGAAGGCTGGTGATCACCCTGCCCACTGGCTGCCATTTTCTTGGCATTTCTTGGGCCCCAAAGCTTTCTCTCTGTAAGTGACAACAGTCAACATAATGTGACAGGCTGACAGTTGAAAGAAATGCCCTGCGAAGCGTTTCCCCTCATGCGCTCATCCTCTTGGTTTTCCATGAGGGACAGAAATCTGACTTCATGGTCAGTAGAGAGGTGCTTCTTGCAAATTCTCTGTGGAACAAACCACAGATGGCAACAACAGAAGGATTGGGGATGTTGTCACTTAATGTCCCGTGGGTTGTAGGTGTGCAGTCATCTCCCAGCAACCTTTGGCACAGGATACAGAAGCTTTCCTGGCTCAATACATTTCTTTCAGAAGAAATGCTTCCTCATATATTTTTAGCTAAACCTGAACTTCACTTCTATTTTTGGATCTGAAAAACATATAAAAGTGTTTTGACCTACATGAAATTTCTATGACACTCAACGCTAAAGGTCTTACAGTTGCATGTGGAATCATTAACAAACCATTAGACTGTTTTTTTTTCAAGCGTAGGTGTGTGAAATGTAGAATAATGTGCCCCTCAGTGTAGCCTCCCTGCAGGTAACTGTTCACACTGTGGAGCCAGGAGGGACTCCAAAGGATTGCAGCTAACTTCCCTGCAACTGCCTGCAACTCAGCCGTGTGTGGCTGGCAGGCACCCTGCACTGACATTTCTGTCTCTGAGGTGTCTTCGCCCTTTTGAAGAAGAGTGATTGAGCAGTGACACCAGAATGATGCTCTAACTGGTACTGGCAGAGCTTGGGAAGCCTGTGATTCATGTGGCAGAACTCCTCAAGGTGGCTCCCACAGTGGGCTTCGGGCAGCAAGCCTTTTATGTTTGGAGGCTCAGCACTCTTGGCTGTGATCCCCAAAACACAATGCCTAGAGAGTCTGAGTAGATTCTGTCTAAGAGACTCCTCTATCTTCATTTATTAATATGAACGTGCAAAATTCGATGCAATTTTATTGTACAGACAAATCAATTAGTTAAGTATTTCAAACCACGAAGCATCTTGTCTCTGTGTTTACACTAAAGAAAGCAAACTGGCTGGCGAGACTTGATGGGACTGTAGTCAAACAAGGGTTGCCGAACACACTGGTCATTCTGGATCCTTTACGCTGTGTCACCTGAACAGGAGCTCTGATTGAAGACCCTAGAAAGCTAATGGAAAACCCTGGGAAAGGACTTACATAAGCTTCTAGAGGAAGCACGAACTTAGATTTCATATATATTACATATTTTTAATTTTAAAATAATGTGTACACAGGGGCACAGAGAAATTGAGTGGTTTTCCTGAGGTTTAACAACTAATCAGAGGCAGGGAATCTGATGTGGGGCCTCTTGCTTTAAGCTGTGTGTGTGTGTGTGTGTGTGCGCGCACATGCACACACAAGTGTAAGCTTACGCGTCTTGAATGTGAGTAGATTTCTTTCATTTTTGTTTTTAATAACATAATGGCCCTTTTCTCAGTCTCCTGGTTACTAGGCAGGCTACACTTGATAGAAAGGACTTCATCCTCTTGCTTTTATACCATTGTTGTTCTTTTGTTCTCCCAGAGGTGCACACTACTGTTCAGCTTTTTTTTTTAATGTTTATTTAGTTTTGAGACAGAGACAGAATGTGAGTGGGTTAGGGGCAGAGAGAGAGGGAGACACAGAATCTGAAACAGGCTCTAGGCTCCGAGCCATCAGCACAGAGCCCACTGCGGGGCTCGAACTCACAGAGCTGTGAGATCACGACCTGAGCCGAAGTCAGATACTCAACCAACTGAGCCACCCAGGCGCCCTTTTTAAAATTTTTTAAAAATGTTTATACTACTGTTAAGCTTCTTTTGGGAAATACCTAATCCTGGTATCAGACCTCTGACCACAAAATATTTCAAGAGACAAACATAAAGTTCCCCATGAAATAGCCTCTAGGAGCACTATATGTTTTTGTAACTCATTTACTCAGGCTTTTATTTTTCACTGATGCATTGATTCATTGAACATCTCTTTCCTGTCTACCATGGTTCAGAAGATGTATGAGGTATGGGACTACTAAAACCAATTAGACAATGCCTCTCCTTGCAAGGATGTCATCATTTAATGAGGGAGGCAGTCACATTAACTACCAGTTAGACTGCAGTGTCCTGCTGGTGTAATAAAAAATGTGCAAAGAGAAACCAGATTGTGTGTGAGCAAGTGGCTTATTCTAATAGAGTTGGGGCAAGGTCTAAGGGAAGACGTCATGTGGGGAGGTCACATAGGTGGATTCACATTTACAAGAAGTTGCATTGCTTGCTGGAGACAAAAAATAAAGTGGAAGGAAAAACATTTCAGGAGAGGGGAATGGCACAAGGAAATGGATACAGCAAGGGGAGCCCATCAAGTGACTAAGAAATGGGAAGTATCAGAGAGTAATAGAAAATAAGACTGAGAGAGTAGATAGGGACCCTATTGAAGAAGGAAATGTGTCCCCTGATGGGAGCTAATGACATGAATAGTTAATAGTATTTCAAGTAAAAACTGGATGACCATCTGCAAGACATATTAGAGGCCTTGAAGATAATAAACAGGAAGATCCAGCAGGTAGGATGTGATTGGCGTATTCTGGGTGGATGTCAGTGGTTAGGGTAGGAAATGGTCATTGGTTCTAGGGAGAAGATATATTTGAATCATCACATATAAAAGTGTTATGGTTGTTCTTGCTGAAATTAATGTGAATATCTTTTATCATTCTTGATTCTCCATTTTGTTTCAGTCCCCACCATTCCCTATTGCTTATACCTTAACCAGTCTCATCCTGATTCCTGTAGCATTTTGGTTTTAACCAAGGAGATTTTAGTGGGGGTGCAGAGGTGAGCAATCTGCCAGCCAAGAGAGGTATTTAGAAAAGAGGCAGCATGCTCCTTTCTGGAATATCTAGTTCCATTTTTAGCTTTCCCCTGAGTTTTCCCAGCCCTGTAACAAGGGCACTGCCTTTTCTCCTTTCCTGTAGACTCACTGACCTTTTCCATGGCATTGGGAGAACACTGCTTGCACTTCAAGGGTATGGATTAACTAGCTGCTTCCTGTGAAGCAATTTTGAATGGCAAATGAGCCTAATGGAGTAATATTCCTTTCCCCTGTTTCTGTGCAGCCACCAAATAAGAATCAACATTACCCCAATGATTTGACTCCACCAGCACAGAGACCCCCCAGAAAGATAAAGCTCTGGTAGGAAACACTTTTGGGGCTGTACTTGGGGGAACAAGGACCCCTTAGGGCCGACTGTTCACAGAGCCCTGAAGATAAAACAAAATAGCTTTATTTAAAGATTTATTTAAGATGTTTTAAAAATTGAGTAGAACATACATTTTTAATACTGATTGATATTATTGTAAAGCATTCTAATGAGAATCTGCCCCACGGGCCCTTGCTGGCTACACAGACAGAATATTCCTTTTCATTCCTAGCATGAGTCATATTTTAGCCATGGACTAATACATTGATGAAAGGTGCCCCTGTTCTGGTAGGAGCAGAGGGAAAGAGAATGTAAAAAGGCAGCAGGGAGAAGAAAGAAGGAGAGAGCCGTGGTGTATAAAAGTCACGTTTTAGGCTGCATTTCAAGAAACCTTTCCAAAATACAGAGGGTTCATGTTCACATTCTGAAACATTCCTTGTAGTTTTGAAAATGTGTGCATTTGAGAAGTTATTAAAGACTGTGAATGCTAAGACATGCGCTGTTTATCAAATTATGGTTCCAATTTACTGGACATCGACTAGGTCCCAGGTTCCTGTTTTTAGATACATTAGTTCATTTAATTCTCAAAGCAGCCTTGATTTTATTCCCATTATACCGATGTAAATGATAAGACTTAGAAGCATTTGATAGTTTATCCAAGCATATATTATATATTGTAAGAAAGTGCTAGAACTAAGATTTATGAAAAGTAATTTTGATTCCAAGGTCCACTTTTTTTTTTAAGACATTAGGTTATCTTGACTCTATTGAAGTCTTCCTAAAATGAAATAAGTCTCATAATTTTGTATCATATGAACTATTGATCTTTCATCTTCCATCTTTGGGAACTATTGGCATAGCATGGTGATTAAACTTTGAGCTCTGGAGACAGAACTGTTTTCCAATCCCAGTTCTGCCCCCCTATTTCCATGGAGCATTGGATAAATTATATAATGTCTGAGGCTCAGTGATTATAAAATGAGTGTGGCCTTGCCACCACCTCTTAAAAGTAAAGGAGGTGGTCCATGTAGGATTTATGCAATGCAAAACATCACATCTCAGTAAATGCACTCCCCCAAAGAAGCTAAAATTCTAAAAAGAAAGGGAACCCAGATTACTAAAGCCCATTTGCTGTTTCTGAATGCACCTGGAAATCTTTTGGGTCTCCAAAAAATTTGGCTTCATGTGGACTATTTTGGCAAACTCTAAGTTGTAGGGCTACTCAAAATCCCAAATACAAACAAATTTGCCACCTCTGACGGGGTTTCATTAGACAAGTTTCCCACAAGTGGCTCTAATTACTACCACTCAGGTGGCCCCAGGAGAATAGCCTGCTAACTAGGTGAGGATCCAAGGAGACTGCGTGGCCAGCTGTGTGTGGGCAGCAGGCTCCCGGCTCCCATCCTGAGCTCAGGACCCTTCTGCAGGCTACTGTGGTATGTCTTGCTTTTGAATTTACAGAAGCATTAGTCTGGAATCCAAATAAAACACCTAGTTTTAATAGCTTAGTAGGTAGTTCACCAACAATTTCAAAAACCAGAAGCAATAGTAAGTTTCCAGAGGAGTAGCAGTTGTTGTTTGGAAATAAGTCTCCAAATTGCATTTATTGCACAAGGGTCTGAGGTCACAAATTCAAGAGCAATCAGGACTCTATTCAATTAGACACCTGGATCAGTAGATCTGTCAAGAGGACATTCTGTCTAAAGGACCAGTTGGGATGGAGAAACAATTTAGCTGCTGCTACTGTTTATTTAGGTCTTTTATTATTATTTTGCAATTTATTGGGAGTTAGGAAGCTGGCTGTGGATGAGTGCTGGGCAGTTCAAGGCATTTGTCATTCGATCAGATAGAAATGCATTCCCCACTTTTTGGTGTTTGTGTTGTATTAATGGCCAAATGGGTGAAAAGTATTTCCTGAATGGATAGATAAATAACTGCTAGCTCCAGAAGGGATGTCCACGATTTTTTCCAGCTGTGTGTCAAGCCATCTCTTCTCTCCTCTCTCCCCACATAAAGGACAACCCATCTGTGTTTGCCAGCCCAAGGCAAAACTTCCAAGACTCATAAGGCAGCACTGGCCCCTGACCCAGTCACCTAGGAGTATATATTGACATTAAAGTATTATAAGATAATATGTTTCCTACAGTCACATAGCCAATTTCTAATTTCAGGTAGAGCAGACCATTTATCAAAGACAGATCGTGGAGCTGCAATTTAAGAACACTTCCATCAACCACTACCAATGGAAACTACACACACACACACACACACACCTTTTTCCCCTACAATGATAGAAGGTACAATAACAGTAAGTGCAGAAGTTAGGGAAGAATATTCCCTAATATGTGTCTTGCTTTACTGTTGTAGTGTTCTATTATATATATATACATATATATATATGTATATATATATATTACACATATTATTCTATATTCTATATATGTTCTATTATATATATATATATATATATATATATATATATATAATATTGAGCCTGACATGGGGCTCCATCTCATGAGCCATGAGATCATGACCTGAGCTGCAGTCGGAGGCTTAACCGACTGAGTCACCCAGGCACCCCTAGTGTTCCACTATTGTAATCTCAGCTGGGAAAGTAATGATGGACTGACCTCAAAGCCCCAATTTATCCCTAACCCTATCCATTTTTTTTCCTCAACAGTTGGAAGTCATAGTTCATTTTGAAAGAATGCCTATGGTGCCAGGAACTGTGTCTGGTGCCAGAAATTTCTAAAATTCTTAGGGCTAGAGAATGCATGAAAGTTCATCCACTTATACTCCGTTGTATTGGAGCTTATCCAGTTGGAGATAACAGTGGCTCAGAGAGGCTTGGGACTTGACAAGGGCACTGTGATGTTCATGGCAGGTTCCACGTATGACCCAGGATCATGGCCCAGCCTCTTCTTCTCATCATTGCCACTGCCTTTTGGAAGCCACATAACATTTGACTGCAGTCAGGCTTCTGAAGCTATTGGATGCATGGAAGCAGGGAAATGATAGCCAGTGTAGTTATAGAGCTCAGTCTGGGTGGTTTACTACATAAATATTTTCTCAAGATCTCCTGTTCTCTGGTCACATGTGGGCAGCCTTTGACAACAATGTTGTAACCCCTATTACCATTTTCTGAATTCCTCCTGTCTTCCCTCTGCCCCAGGTCAGAGCCCTTGTCTGGCCCTCTGGTCTTTGTCCCTTGGTTCAGGGTAAACCACACCACCAGCAGTTGAATAGCTCAGTCACAGAATAGCTGAGTCACAGAAACACCCTCAATGCAGACCCACCATTTGGCAGACACTTTCTAAGTACATGGCACCGAGCCTCTTACACAAACTCTCATGAAGTCTTTTATAAAATTCTACTTTCTCCAAGCAAATTAAGCCATTAACCAACTCATTCGAGAGCCCTGACTTCTTAAGCCTGATTCTCACAGGATACAACTTCGTGTGTGACTTACTAGTACATCCCCTCAGCTCATTCAGTCTTGGTTGGTAAATGAAGAATGTTCAAGTTGAAGGTCTCCCTGGGAAGGTCCAGGAGGCTCCAGTGCTATCTATCTATAGATGCTTGGGCCTGAAGCTTTGATTTATTGAATGCTTCCTCTGAGCTGGCCTCCATGTTGATGGCTTTCCATCAAAAACTAACATTTAAAAGTCTCTTAATTTACATAAACCATAGGTAAATTTGCCCCAGTCTGGAGTAAAAAGGGATTACATAATGCTCATGGTACCTACACAAGAGGGAGAGGTTAGTCATCACGCTGGTAATTCTTTTTCCAAAAGAATTCAATAAAGGATCTCTTTAAATACCAAGATTCCCTTGTGAATTCAAAGTATAATTCAGTTTACACATATTTTTCAGGAACACATCTGTCATGTGTAAATCAAGATGTATTTGAATAATCCACTTGCCATCCTAAAGACTCTCATTTCTCTTTCTTTTATGTATCTTTATCTTTTCTCTTCCTCTACCTCCTGATGACTCTTCTGTCATAGAGAACTAGAAAGGCAGGGTAAAATCTGAGGATGCACAGTGTCCATTTTTGAGAAAAACTTCCATGATTAAAAAGGAATGCCATGCATAGTAGGGGGGAATCTTTACCACACATTTGTTGTCCTTATTTTAAATCATGGCTAGTTGTACTTCACCATCTGGCTCCATGCCATTATGTGTGTCTATTTTGCAGAGAAATAAAGAAAGCTAACCTTTACTAAGAATCTGTTACACAGAAAACACTAAGCTGGGCTATTTGGATATATGATTTTATTTAATCCTTAACAGAGTTCTGTGTAATAGCCATTGTCCTATTGTCTACTTTTAGGAAACTGAAGCTAAAAGAAGCAATATGATTTTACCCAATCATTTATTTAGTTTAACAATACACTGTGTTGCCCTTGGTAACTCATTTTGGTGAGATTTTAATTACTTAACTGAAGTTTATTTAGCTTCCCTTGTGTAGCAAGCACTGTTTTGACCATTGAGACTGCAACAGGTGCAAAAACTGGGTGTGTGTGTATGTGTGTGTGTGTGTGTGTGCGCGCGCGCACAGGGGAGACATTAAGGAATCACACAAATCACACAAGAGGCAATTGCAGTGGCACAGGGAGAGTTGGTGAAGAGACACCTGGCACTAGGGGAGCAAGATTTAGAGGATTAACCTAGTTAGAAATACCCAGGACAGGCTCCCCTCAACCCAGAGCTGAGTGAGTTGAAGTAATTTTGTTAGAGATGGTTTCTTACAGAAGGACTAGAATGCAGAAAGGTCCTAGGGCAGGAGGGCCTAAAGGAGACCAGCATAGCTGGAGTTCAGAAAGTGCAGACATTGCAGAGTCTGATAAGGCACATTTCAGAAGTTCATTTTTATTAAGCCAGTAGAAGATATGAGAATGGATGGGGGGGGGGGATGACAACGTAAACAATTTTTATTTAATTTAATTAATTAATTAATTTATTCATTTTTAAAAGATCATTGGACCTGCCATGTGGGAAAATGAATATGAGGGCACCTGAGGGCACTTGGTAACACCTTTGGGATTCAATGCAGTAGTTCATTTGAGGGATGATGGTGGCATAGATAGAATGATTGGTAGAGATAGGGAAGGCACACAGACTTGAGCACTTCAGAGATAAAAATCAATAAGACTTGGTGGTTTTCTGGGTATCAGAAAGGATGAAAAGAGAGCTATCAAGGATGACACCAGGGTTTCAGCTTGCCTAAGTGAATGGCTGCTGGGCCAAATGCTGAAATAGAAAGTGCATAAATAAGACCCAGGTGGACAGTACATAATAAGCCAGTCATGAACCACTTTGGACCTGGATGTTTTGAATTGCTGTTAAAAGCATGCAAGGCATACACAGAATAACTTTGACAGAGCTTTGAAGAGCTTTGGTATTTGGTGGCTTGAGCCTAGATTAAAGAGGGACAAGAATCAGCCAGAAAGTTAGCAGGAAAACAAGACTCTTAAAATATGAGAAGCCCCAGGAAGACTGCTTCAAGAAGGAGAGAATAGTTCATAGAACCAAATGCTTGCTGGTAAGTCAAGTACAACAACCTAATGGATTTAATAAAGATAATTAGTGGCATTAATATAAAGTATTGCAGTCAAGGATAGGACCAGAGCTTTGATTTGAGTGTGCTGAGGACTGAGTGGGTTGAGAAATAGAGACAGTAAACATATATCATTCTTGTGAGACACCTGGCTGTTCAGAAGAGAAAAGAACAGAAACATGACTGAACAGTGGGGTCAGCCACTGTGTGTGTGTGTGTGTGTGTGTGTGTACATGCATGTGGGTGTGTGTTATAAAGACAAAGACCTTACCTTTCAGATATTAACAGTTTAATTGAGAAACCAGACACAGAAACAATCATATAGTACTTTGATAAATGGGAACATGTAAAGACAGTCTCTAGCTCTGTCTTGAGCAATCTTTTGAAACTGGCTTAATATGGGATTCTTTTCCAGCTTTGATTGAAGCCTCAAAACAGTGAGTGCCAATTATGTCCACATTGCAGAGCAAGGTGCCTGACTAGCATTAGTACTTGCAGAGGAGCTGACTAAACAGTTATAAAAGTGGTTGTACACTATCAAAATGGCTCACTTCTAGCCTTTGAGGCTGGGGGTTGTTGGTGAAGTGAGATTTGGTAATTAGAGAGGGGTACTGATACTTCCTTCACATATGGCAGCTGATGATGGTCTTTGGGTTGTGCTCCTCCTGGGGGCAAGTACTGTAGAAAGTACTCTCACCTCAAGACTAGATGGAGAATCTACAAGGAGGCAACATGCAGAGCTTGATGGTTCCAGGGGACCAAACACAAGAGCACAGGTGCTGGGCTGGCAGAGGGCCTCATGGCAGCAGAGAATGGGCTGCATTTGGGGAATAAATGCGCTACTAACAATGGAAGTTTAAGAGTCTGTGTTTCCTGATGGTGAAATATGAGCCATGCCACAAGCTTAGGCCTTGGGTTTGTATAGATTTTGTCCAAGACAATGGCCAAATGATTCAGTATCGCAGAACAATTAGAGGCCAAAGGCATCCACTGCAGTTAGCCAGGATATTGGTGATCTTAAGAAGAGTGATTAGTGGGGGTGGAAGACTGATGGCAGAAGGGTCAAGTGTGAGTTGGAATTGAGGAAATATATACAGTGAATGAGGACAACTCTATTGAAGTTGAGCTAAGGAGAGAGATATATGACACCAGTTACAGGAAGGGTTTTGATTTGATTTGTTTTGGTTTAGTTTAGTTTGGTTTAGTTTGGTTTCAAGAATGCTAATCTTGGGGTGTAACTCAGATGAAACTGGCTTTGTTGTTTCCAAATTAGACCCTGCTTCTATATTATGAATCATTCAGATGGATAGAAGTCCTGCAAGCTGTAACAAATAATATTGGAAAGCAAATGAATCTTTAGTTTTGAAAACGAGAAAGGGTCTCTTACTCCCTTTATAATATGTATCAAAGTATCTTAAAGCCCTTTCTTGGGGCTCCTGGGTGGCTCAGTCGGTTGAGCGTCCGACTTCAGCTCAGGTCATGATCTCATGGTCCGTGAGTTCCAGCCCCGCGTGGGGCTCTGTGCTGATGGCTCAGAGCCTGGAGCCTGTTTCAGATTCTGTGTCTCCCTCTCTCTCTGCCCCTCCCCCGTTCATGCTCTGTCTCTCTCTGTCTCAAAAATAAATAAATGTTAAAAAAAATTTTTTTAAATCCCTTTCTTTCTCCCATATTTCTTTTAAAAAATTAATGTTTATTTTTGAGAGAGAGAGAAAGAGAATAAATGAAGGATGGGCAGAGAGAGAGGGAGACAGAATCTGAAGCAGGCTCCAGGCTCCGAGTTGTCAGCACAGAACCCGACACGAGGCTTGAATCCACAAACGGTGAGATCATGACGTGAGCCAAAGTTGGATCCTTAAATGGCTGAGCCACCCAGGTGCCCCTCCCCATATTTCTCTTAATGTCTTATATGCCCAGCATTGTTTCCTCACCCCAAAGAGCTTTCTTTTCCTTCTTAACCACCCAAGCTCTCTTCTGAACCCAGTTGGAATAAGTTCTTGATTCTCCTACATTCTTCTCAATACACCTATGCTGTTCTTCTACAAGGGGAACTCTGCCTTTTCCACTTTAAATTTGTTTAGTTCTGACCTTTCCATCCTCCAAACCCCCTTTTAGCCCATTACTATTCAACATAATGATAGACTCTTTCTGGATAATGAAATAAGAAATGAAAACTTTTACCTCTTAGGGGGATGAAGGAGAACACCTTGAAAATTCATGTTTCAATATTTTAGCTTTGCTTTGACATAATTATTCTTTTTTAAATTTATTTTTTAAATGCTTATTTATTTTTGAGACACAGAGACAGAGCATGAATGGGGGAGGGTCAGAGAGACAGAGGGAGACACAGAATCTGAAGCAGGCTCCAGTCTCTGAGCTGTCAGCACAGAGCCCGATGCAGGGCTTGAACTCACAGACCGTGAGATCATGACCTGAGCCGAAGTCATAAGCTCAACCGACTGAGCCACCCAGGTGCCCCTTGGCATAATTATTCTTAAATATTGCTGGAAAAAAAAAGCCAGAGAAAATGGAACTGGTAGAGCAGATCCTTAGGAAGAAGGAAGGGTGGGACCAGAACACGGGTGAAGGGAGGAACAGAAGTAGGACCCTTCCTTCACTGCAGCAGGGATGGGAGTTGGACAGGCTGAAGGGGGACAAAGAGAAGATCTTTGCAGATGACGTTTGAAGTAAAGAAGTCTGGATGTTAAGGGATTTCTTCCATGCAGCTGATTTACTCATCCAGCTAACAAAAATAGTGAAGACAGTATTTGGTCCAAATTAGTGAGGACAAGATTTTACCCCAAATGGTCATTCATTCACTCATTTGTTCATTAATTCAGCAAACTTTCATTGAGCACCTACTCTATTCCAGGCCACATATTGGCAACTGGAGGCATAAGAGTAAACAAGAGAGACAAAATCACTATTCTCATAGAGTTTATGTTCTAGTAAGTGTGGTGTTGGAAGAGACCATTTACCCATAAACAAACTAAATTTCAATATTGGTAAGTGTTTTAAGGAACATAATACAAGGTGATGGGAAAAAAGTTGAGATGGCACTGAGAATGGCTACTTGAACTTCAGTGTCAGAGAATATCCTCCTGAGATAATATGTGAGCTCAGATCAGATGTAGAAGAATATTCACAAATGTTGTGCTCCTAAATTGTCAGTGAAGTTGACAATTGAACCAGGAGAGATAGACACTTTGGGGAATGGAACATACTTGTTGTAACATAGACTTGCAAAAATGTAACCAACAGATGACTAAAACTACCTTACCTGATTTATTTAAATGTTCTAAATTATGTATGTGCCTTTCTCTTTAAGGCGAATAAATTTGGGCATTGTTTATAAATTACATAATCCCAGCAAGCAAGACAAAAACGTGGTAAGATTATACTGACATACCTTATGGGAGAAGATAAGGGGTGGAGATGTAAAGAATGTTAGTATTATGTGGAGATTGGCAAACTCTGACTTTGTTCTCCCTATGTCTTATCCTAAGGTCATTTTTCTTCCTTATTTTTAATTTATTTTATCTTGTTCTTTTGTATTCATCTTCGCTATTTCCCTTAAATTCTTTAGGGTAAAGAGTTGTGTTGATAAATAAATAAATAGCGTACACTAGAAACTGAACTGCTTTTCTCATCTCCAAATACTGATGGGGAGGTATGCATCTATCATGCTGAATTAAAATGAAAGAACCCTCTATTTCTAACATGTTGACTCTTTTGCACCTTGACTCCCCTAGAAGCTGAGCATGAAATTTGAAGGGTGAAAAAAAGGTGTTGTCAGTAGAGATAATTCTAGTATTATAGGACTTCTTTGTAGAATATAAGGTATTTTAATCAAGACCCATATGCCTTCAAGAATACCCCTGATATCAGAATTTCCTTAAAATAGACAGTAGGGCATTAAAAATTAGATTATAAAAGGAAGGGGAGGATGAAAGATGGAAAAACATTACAAAATTCCCTTAAAGATAGAAAGTTGCATTACTAATGAAAGTGGAAGCTTCATCCAGAAACTCTTGCCACAAATATGAAATTTCAGGTTTTGCCACTCTCAAAAAATAGCCCATTTCTGCCTGCTAAAATGGGTACATAGCTTACAGTGTCCACTCCCTTTTTGCACATATAAGGTGAGACTTTTGACTTAAGTCTGTGGTTTCTACCAGCATTGTACCAGGCCATATGGACAGAATTTATTCATACAAACTCTATCCCCATCCTAATTGTAATATGAAATTATAATGAGTTCTTCTTTAAGACTGCTACCCCTCTAAGTTCCAGCTGGACAAAACGAAATCATGGATTTGGAGGATAATAATATTGATGACAGAATGTACTAATGCCAGTACTATTCTGGGCACTGGCTACTGGAAGGAAGCTTCTGAAAGAAAAACCTACTGGTTGTGCTGTGTTTTTTGCTATCTATCACTTTAATCATTCAGTGACCACATTTTTCTTTCTAATGTGGTAGGTGATGCTTGCAGATTCCAAGGTCCTCAGCTGGAAAGTGACTGGCTATATTGGTAGTGCATTGTTATCATCCTTTATATAGATTTAGAAGTCTCTTTTGGGTGAATATTCTCCATTCCATGGATGCAGAAACACCTGCTTGCTAAGCATCCACAGATTATGCCTGATGAACATTTGAACATATGCAACCTCCTGGTTCTTGACCATGCTTGGCGGGAGGATTTAAGAGGGTGTCTGAACTCAAGAGCAGCAGGAACCCACATCATTGTGACACTTTCCTTTGCCCAGAATTTAATGTGGGTTGTCCTGAGCAAATCAGCTTTCTTCATGTGTTTATCCTGGAGGATTTTTTTGAAATGGTATCTAAAGATGGAGTTCTGAGGCAAACAGGTAGATGTTCTCTCTAGACCCTCTGAAAGCCACTTTTTTTTTCATTCTTATACCTTCATCCTCCCTTTGTGCCTGGAAATAAGTCCTGAGAAACACCCCCTACTACTAGCTGGCCTATAAACCATGGCACCAACTTGTGGATGAAGAAGTAAAATGTATGATTTCTAAGAGTTTAGGACTTATTTGCCCTTTTCATCTATTCTGATATGATTTAATGTTCCAGGACTTGTAAAAGGAACATATTTTTTCTTTTTTTTTCTTTTTTTTTGTTGTAAAATTTGTGAATAATTTATCAAGTGACTGAAAGAGCTGCAGCTTTAAATTATTAAAATGCATTTTGGTTTTGAAAGAAGACATTAGAGATGTTTGCCTTGGCCCATTGTTATGCCTTTGTGCAGCAGCAAGAAACTCCTACAAATTCAGGGAGTGGTAAGGTGATTTTCAGTGATTTATGGGGTGACTGAGAAGGAGCCAAAAAAAAAAGAACCAAACAAACAAACGAACAATACAGACAACTTTCATTTATTTAAGACAGAGCCTTTTTCCAAAGCAAATAACCTTTTGTCGCATCTCCAGAGAAATGACATTTCCTTTCCCTTCTCCTGCTTTGCAAGGACAGCAGATAGGTGGGGGAAGAAACTGAAATAAATGAAAAGAAAGGCATTTGCAGACTCTTTCCCATTCCTTCTCAGTGTCCATCCTTCACCGAGAAAGTTGAAAGCATGGCTGTGTTTCCTTCTATTTGTCACACGTCAGACATGGTGCATAGCCTCTGATCTCCAGAGAATATTATCCATTCCATTTAGTCTGACCTAAATAATAAATCCATATTGGGCCAGGAAAATAAACAGAAGCCTAGAATATTTCCCATCTGGCCTGGAGGTCCCCAGTCTGGACCAGCTGTCTCAGCCTTGTGGGTGTGGCCTTTACAGCGATCTGGGAGCTCCTATCAGTGACAGAAAGAGAGCCAGATACCCAAACCACTCTGCCTGTACTTGGACTCATTAGCTCCTACACCTTGCTTTTCCTTGTTCCTTCCCTCTTTTTCCACTCTTCCATCTTTGCCAGTAGTATATTTTAGTGGTGCCATGTGAGGGCTACTTTTTTCTCTAAAATTCTCCCAGGTCTTACTCTTATATGGAAAGAGGACTTTCTTCCATCTTGATCTTAGAAACAACAAGACATAGCCTCTGGCCTGGCCTTGACCTTTCATAGGTTAGATATAAATCCCTAAAAGGAATTGTTTGTGGAGTTGGAAATACATCTTAGACGACACAGTTTAAGAAGAGTAAGTACAAAGCTAAAGCATAGTAGAAAATTTGGCAGAGGTGTTGAAGTGTGCACAGTGTGGTCTTTAAAAGAGCAATCCCTCATGTTTTTGGCGTTCTTTCTTAGAAAGCATTTCTTATCACACAAGCACTGCCCATTTCTCTCGCGTTCCCATTCTTTGCTCTGAAAAGGAGAAGTGAAATTTACTACCCCTACATTCTCTTTTAGAAACTCCCAGCATAGGGAGCAACATCCTCACTTACAAGTTTGCAAACATTGCAGTAGGTTTTTTTCATCATACGTGGTGGCTAGGTGGCATGGGTGGAGTCACGCTCAGGTTGTGTGATGGATATGGAAGTTTATTCTATGTGGTTAGGCCCTGCCTTTGGGATGAATTCAACAAAGACTGGGAAACAGGAGCGGGGTTCTGTCCATTCTATCTTTTGTTTCTCCTGCTCAGAATAAGGAATTGGAAGATGAAATATATGGATTGGGTCTTAGAACAAAAGAACTTTATAATTTGTGGGAGGGTCTTGGTTTAATCCTTTAATTTAGTTTAGTCCTTTCCTTTTAATGATGAAACTAGGGTTCTGAGACTTTCAGTGACATGAATTCATTCACCAAGGAGCTGGTGCTCTTTCCATTTTATTACACTGTCTCTGTTCTCTCTAAGCAGGGTATGACAACATTCTGGGATGCATACATGGGAAATCAGGAAACATTCTGTCAACAGAGAGCCTATTTGTGATGGCAGGAAGGTTTTTACAAAGCACAGAAGCAAAGGACCATGATTTAAGGCAATTGCTCCAGATTGTATTTCCAGAGATGCTGCAATGACATCTCCCATCCATGTGCTTTTCTTCAAAGCTAATGTAGCTACTACTTTCCTGGCAAGATAAAAGGAGTCTACCTCCCACTTGCATGAGCATGGTCTGTCTTTGTGACTTTCTCATAATCAAGAGAATGTGGTGGAAGTGATGATACATGGCTCTTAGGCTAGGCCAGAAAAGGCCATCAGCTTCTGCCCAGCTTGCTTGAGGTAGTTGACTAGAGGAACCAGCACCCTGGAAGAAGTTTGACTGTCCAGAGTCTATGCTGGGGCGGCCTACAGATGAGCCAGTCCTTCCAGCCATCCAGCAAGTGAATGAAGATGCTTTGTTGGATATTAGAAGCCCCATTGTTGTGGTTGCTCTAGTCATCTGAGGCTCCTCAGACATGATGGAGCACAGACAAGCCACCCCTGACCTGTCCACATTCCTGTTCGGAGTCTGTGCCAGTAATAGCATGGTTGTTTATGTTTACCAACTTTGAGGTGGCTTATTACACATTAACAGATAACTTGACAGTAATAAATATTTATAAGATAAATATTAAAATAAAAAATACTTGTAAACAAAAATAATTGTTAAAATTTGGCCAATATAGGACTGACTGGTTATATAAAGCATGCAGTTACAAAGCAACATGTGTACTATGACATTGTATGTCGAAGGAAAAGGAAATTGTGTGTGTGTGTGTGTGTGTGTGTGTGTGTGTGTGTGTGTTTCTGGGCGGGGCTTATATATGCACAAGAAAATTCTGGAGTGATATACAGAAGACTCTTAAGTTTTAACTCTGGATAGTGGGAATGAAGAGTGGGATCAAGGAGGTGTTAAGTGACAAGATAAATTTTCTTTCCATGTTACTCCGTTCCCTGCTGTTTGATATTCTACCATGAGTTTGTATTCTGAAATTAGTATTTCCCCAAATTTTAAGGCAATGAAAATTCTGTATGCTACCACCAGAGAAAACATTTTCCTTTGTTGCAGGTGCCAACTGAAATTGTGTATTTCAACTGTAGCACAAAGACAGTGACAAAGATGTTTTTCAATACTTGAGAAGACCCTTTTTCCCCTAATACCAGCTTCATTTTCTAGATAGCTCTGTCCTAGGTATCATGCACAAAATAATATAAAATATGATGTCATGTAAAACAGATGATATTATTAGAGAATTAATTATATTTTCTTTCTGCACCTCCTGACCCCCAACGAAAGCAATATAAACAGCATGTTTAACCACAGACAGAAATTAACTCAGTCACCCAAAGAGAATGGTAATTAGCAAGATGTAGTTTTAGATTATTGGACATGCCAGCTCTTTTATATTAGGTATCTACATTGTGTTTTGGAGCCATTAAAATGCAGACCTTACTAGTTTCCCACATTTTAGACATCTTTTTCAAGTGGCATCCATGATAGTGCTCTGCAGATAATGTCACAGTCCATTTAGGAAGCGATCTTATGCTATGGCTCATATGGAGGTCCATAGTATCCATTTGTGGCTCATTAATAAGTTGATTTATACGGTGGAAAGAGGAGGTGGAAGAGAAGGGGGTAGCATATGATCTTGAGAGTTGCCATCTACTGCTCATGATGAACATCCTAGCTAGAGTTGCATAGCTCAGACTAGTCTCGGACACCTGGGTATTTTTGCCAGTCTTTAGTTGGGTACAGAGTTCTGTAACTGAGCCTTTTCCCTTTAAAGTCTCCTATTAGAAACCACATTTTCTTAACTGATGTGTCACTGATCTGAGCAACCATTTCCTATTTCAGGGAAATAGCACCTTTGGGTGTATTCACTATATATTTTAATAGAAACAATTTTGTGATGGTTTTGAATTCTTCTCTCTGTGTGTATGTGAAATGTAGTAGATTTTTAGTTGTAGCCACTATTGAAATCTTACATAAAAATAGGAGGATTGCTCTGAATTTGTATATAGCTGTCAACAGTTTTCATCTCAACAAACCAAAACCCTATGCAATTTTGCAACTTGTGATATCCTCTCTTTAAACCAAACAGAAAACAACTAAATAGCAAACCAAGATATATCTTCACAGAATTCCCACTTTACATGTCTCCCATATATTATATTTTCTTTTCCAAGATCTCATCAAATGAAAAAAAAGGCAATCTTTCTCAACGTTGCTATTTGTCTCTTTGTATTATTTTCCTTGTTTCTTTGACAAATTCCAAGGCAACCAAGGCACTACTAACAGCCATGGACAATCACCTCATTATTTTTTTTTTTACTTCTCAAAGCCATTCAAAAATTTTGATTACCCATTCCTAACCATCTGTTGACCCTGGTGTGAGAGGCATCTCACCATCTCCTCCCCTTTACAAGAAACCACTTCCCTATCTTATTAGTGAGCCTCATTCCTTCACTCATCCCAGAAAGGTAGACACACATAAAGAATGGTAATTAGGCTTCTAATATACATTTTCTCTCATATGGTGATTTCATTCATGTCCTAGTGAGTTAATCTTCCCATATGGACACCCTCAGCTTTAATCTCTTTCTGGAACTTTGGTTCTCTGATTATGTAATTTTAAACTTCCTTCCAGCCCTATATATTTATGATCCTGTTATGTCTAACTGCTCACCAGTTATTTCCTCTTGGATGTTCCACTATTATCTCTAACTCAACATGTCCAAATCTAAACACATCATGTTTCTCTTCAGAACATGGGAAGTATATTGAAAAGAACTAGGACAGTGTAGCACAGTGGATCTAGGATTCAGTTTTGGCTCTCCAATGTATTTGGGAAATTTGTACTAACTCTTTTTTTTTATTTTTTTTAAATTTTTTGACGTTTATTATTAAGAGACAGAGTGTGAACAGGGCAGGGGCAGAGAGAGAGGGAGACACAGGATCGGAAGCAGGTTCCAGGCTCTGAGCTGTCAGCACAGAGCCCGACATGGGGCTGGAACATACGAGCTGTGAGATCATGACCTAAGCCGAAATTGGCGCTTAACCGACTGAGCCACCCAGGTGCCCCTGTACTACCTCTTTGATTTGCAATTTCTTTATCTGGAAAAATTATGTTTTTTATCTTATAGGGGTTTTAAAAGGATTAAATGAGCTAAATAATGTAAAATTGATGGGTAAATATTAGAAATCCAAGTCATCACATAACAAATGTTAGTTCTCTTTCCCCTGTGTTCCCCCATCTTCCTGATCTCCTTGTCCTTGTCATTCTCCTAGTGACCCAGACACAAAACTTCAGCAGCATTCTTGGATATCACCCCAACCAAAATCAAATCAAGTTTCAGAATGCAAAATGCCATTTATATTTATATTTATGTCCCCTTGAAATCAGCCTAGCGGAGAATTTCATCTCTTCATGCCTGGTATATTACACCAGCTCCCTACAGCCTTCTACAACAGCTTTCTGGTTTCCAGGGCTAATTAATCCTGCACTCCCTTCAGGTATCTTCCTAATTCCCCTGTCTGTGCTTTCTACAATGGAAGACTAAATATGTGCACCACGCACAGCACAGTGCCTGACCTAGACGTTATTTAGATTGTTTCCTCCCCTTTATTAAAAAAATAGCCTCCATCATCTGTGAAATATTGTTCTTAGGCACTCTTGTCTGTATTTTACTTCTGCCTTCCCGTGGCTTTAGTTAAACCAGTATATTCATTTCTCGCATAAGGCACATGCAATTCACTATCATGCCTCTTGTACAGGCTCTTTCTTGCGGGAATGTCTTGTCCTCAAATCTGGCCACTTTGGCCTTAACAAGAAAGTCTCCCCTCCTCTGTGAATTCTTTACCAGTTATCATTGTGGAAGCTCCTTTATCTTTATTCCCATAAATACATTATATATTTTTGGATCTATTAATTGGACAATTAAACCCCGGGATGTAAATGCTTTCATTTGCAAAATTCCGACTACCTGGAAAGTCTTCTCACCATTTATAGAATTAGTGAACTCCTTACTCTTTTAGTTTGAACAAAATGAAACATTATATTCTTTTGTGAATCTTTAATTGCCTCTTCACCATGCTTTTTCACTCTTCAAGCTGATCTAGGCATTTGGTTTTTTGTGCATCCATGACATTCTTCCCATGCCTCTCTTCTAGAACTGAATAGATTGTGGTCACTTTCTCTTTCAGTTTTCCATGGATTTCTTGTTCATCTTCATACCCTCAACCACAGTGGACTTCCTATCACACAAGAAGTGCTTTATAGGTATACATTAGATGAGGTAAAGGGGTGGAGTGGGGGGAATTAGTGCAATATGATGTGCAGGAGCATGTGAACGAATGTCAGGGTTCCTGAATGATCTAGAAATATCAAGTATCTCTCCAGAGGGATAGGAGGGCCACAGGAATAAGAGCATAGGATGAAAATCAAGGACTAGAAAGCAAAGACAACCTACACCTGGCCATTTGCTGCCTTCCTTCAAGGTTCCTGTCACTGGCGAGACCTTCTTCCTGTCTGCACACCCATTCATTTCCATCCTGATACAGATTTGTATGTTATGAAGAGTGTGGTGCACTGAATTTGGTTTCACACTATTTTTGTTTTGTTTAAAAGTGATTTGCCTTTTATTTACTTCTCAAAATATTTACATGGTTAATTTTTTATTTACCTTTTATCAAGTTGACATTTTAAATTTACTTGTTGGGTTAGGAAATACACAGCCATATATTTCTGGATATTATTGGTTATTCCTTTTGTTTTCCCTCTCCCTTCCTCCATAGGAGGGAATGTCTCTCTTGAAATGTCCCCAGAACACCAAATGACTTCTGGCTCCAAGGGGAATCAGCCAGAAGGAGGAGGAAGTTGGGTTAAGTCTCCTTAGCCCCTAACCACAAGGCTAGAATTGCAATGACAGTAAAATGTACTAATATATCTTATTTTACATAATTAGAGTTAGGGGCTATTGAACACAGAATGCAAATGTATGCTAAATATGCAAATCAGCCACATTTCCCAGATTCAGAGAAGGGGAAATGTGGTAGCCTTATGTTGGATGTTCTCTCTTATCTGTGAACACAACTTTTCAGCACTACAAATGCGAGCAACTGCACAGTCACAGTTGGGGCTGCTAATTTGGAAATCCAGTTTAGGCTGATTTGAAAAGACAACAGCATTTTTGCAATCATTGGTGTATCTTTTATGATGGAGCTGGTTCTGCCATTTCTTCTTTTCTGAAGATAGAATTTTTTTTTTTTTTTTTTTAAGTTGGGATCCTGCCCAGATCTTGAGTACAAGGTCTGGGCCTAACTAAAAATGCAGAGTCGAAATTTACTGGGAATTCCCTCAACCTGACTGGTTTATGCAGAGATGAACCCTTCCCAGACTCCTGCCCAGATGCAGGGGCCTGTGGCCTGCAGACAGGTCTGCAGATGTCACCTCCATCAGAATCCTCTCAGCTATAGTGAAGCTGCTTCTGTGTGGCTCCATGCCCCTCTTCCAGGGCAGCTCATGTCCAGTGACCAAGCTGGGTAGGAATATAAGCCTCAGGTCCCTTTGGCACATGGTGAGACATCTATAATGGACATTACTGCTTCAAAGCTCCCACTAGGTTGGCCAAAATTGTGCTAGGTCTGTATTGCTGGTTGACTAACTTCTTTCTGATACTGCTTCCTTCTTCCTTTCCCAGGTGCAAATTCCTAAAAAGTAAATCTTGAACCTCAGATTTCAATTTGGCATCTGCTTTCAGAAACCAAATCTGCTACACAGACCATTCCCTTACCGATTTCCCCCCAATTTAGAAAACTTTTTTTTTCTAGGCATCTCCTCCTGTCCCAAAAGCCCTTGTAGGTGGATCAGGTAAATTACTTTCCAGTGCTTTATCCTAATTAAGGTTTAAACAGTGGCATTTCAAGCTGTCATGACCCCAGAGTAATGAGGACAGCTTATTTGAGCTCCTTTCAAACCATGTCATGTGGATGACCACACCATGTTTATACCACACCAGGTTTATAAAACAACTGTTTTTAGCATTGTACGCCACCTTACTATTACTCCTGACAAACTTTGCATGAGGCTGGGAATGGAGAGTTGGGGGTGGGAATTGTTGTCTGCAGGTTAAAGCAATGTCAAACTTTATTTCAAAGGTAGGGGAGGAACTATGGAGATCCTGAATGGGTATCAGTTTCAAATTACTATCTGGACTCTGTCAAAGAAATTACTTGCAATTGGTATGCAACATTATTATAAGGAGTAGAATAATATGACCATTCTACCAGTAATTTGGTTAGTAATTTGTAGTAATCTCTAGTAATTACTGTAAATGCTAACCAGTTCATTTCCTGAATCACATTTCCTTTTGGGTGTTCACTTTATTTCGTACACTTTAATTGACTTTTTTGTAAAATGTACTAACAATGTTTTACATTCCATGGCCTCACCTAGGGCTGAGAGGCAGAAAAGGCAAGCTAGTATTCTGCATTCTATTTTGAGCATCTGTATAGTTGCTGATTAATTCAAATTAATCCCTGTGAGTCTTGGTTATGGTTATAATCAACTAAGGCTTTTTTTTTTTTTGAACACTGAATATCTTTGTGATATTATAATGGGGGAAAATAAGATACCAAGTTAATCAAAAGATAAGGTCCACTGGGTTTGCAATTGAAAGAGATAGATAGGCACAGACACACTTAGATTTATAAGAGTTTTAGCAATAGGTGATAGACACTCAAAAGAGAGTCTGTGTGCAGTCTATGTGTGTGAGCATGCACAGGTTTCAATTATTTAATTTCATGTTCTTAGTGACTTTACAAATTGATTAAAGAAAGCTCGGGGACCTGAAAGAGGGAAGTTAAGAAAAAAATAAAAAGATGAAGGGATATTAACATGATGATGTGTGCTAGGATTTGGAAGTAAGGAAAAGTAGAAGCATTTAATGTCTATCTGGAATGAGCTCGATTATAACTCTGCAGGTTAAGGATTCGGATTAATTCTGGAGAGAGGAAAACCTGTAACTGGCATGTCTCTGAAATCTTTTTTTGTGAAATAGGACTCAGAATATCCCAAATACCAGGGTTACTATAAAGAAGGTATGATGGAAAACTGCGTATTTTTGTTGGTTTACTGTTTGCCCAAAATGATCCATGCATGAAATAGACTCTCAGAATAGATCCTGCTATTATCACAAATACAAATAGAAGAAAAATCTACTTACTGACCCTGAACTGGCCTTAGTGTTAATTCATTATGCTCTTTCTGAAGACAGCTGTTACCTGGGAGTTACTTTATAGCTCCTCTGTACAAGGGTTTTAATAGATGCTCAGTGCAACTTCGCACTGAAGTTTGTTATTCTCACCCGTCATATTTTTATCTCAGAAATGTCACTCTGAAGGCAGAAGCTCACTTTTCCAGTATCTTTCCCACTTTAATTCTTGCAAAATGTAATTTGGTTCATGGGCGGCTACTAATAACTTGTAAAGTCTGACTTCTATTTTAAACCTTCCTTTCTAATAACACTTTATTTTGTTTTTGAAATCTGCAGAAGTTTTTGTGATTCTTTGCCTGTCTTTAATTTGTTGGTTTCTGAAAAGCTAAGAAGTGGAGAAGGTCCGAGTGGCCTTCAGATCCTTCACCCTTATCACTCATGAGGTTATTCTATGGCTTTGTAGCATTGGCTGTGTGCTTTTGATATTTTTACTAACAATATTTCATATATCTTTCTCGTCTAAGTGCCTAGTGCAATATCTGACATACAGTAGAACTCTGAATCTCTGTAGAACATAATAAAAACCCAATCAGCAGTTCCCATTTTGCTTTGTTTTAGATTTTTGGCTCCAATAAGGAGAACGACTCACTTATCCTAATTTCATTTATATGAAGTCCCTACCCCTGAGCCATGTGAAGTGATGTGTGTTGAAAAAGCTTATTCTGATACCTCTTGTCACCCACGTTAAACAATGACTTCAACCTAGTTCATGGGCCATTCATTCACCTCTGAGTGTTTGATGAGTTTACCTTTTAACCAGAGTATACAAAATGGAATGTGAAGCACTTAATGGTCAGATCCTCGAATTTTATTCATGCTCTGTGCTGTATTCATCATGGTACCGGAAGAGAATGCTTGGACATTCCATATCTGGAGGTATGGCCAACACTTCTATGCCAGCCATCATCAGAGCTACCACAAGCCCATAAGAAACATTCTACCTAAAGGGTGCAAAAATTAATATCATTATTTATATTTGTCAGAGAGGAGAAAAAAAAGAATAAAATGGAATGCAAACAGTTAGAAACTTCTAGGTAATATTCCTGTGACCACATGTCTAAGCTTGATAATAATTCACATTAATCTGGTCAGTAGGGTTTATTTAGGTCCTCAGTATTTTGGGGAGAAAAGCTGCTTTGCATGGCCCCAAATTTGAGATTGGATGAAGCCTGGGATAGGGTACTGTATTGGCAAAGATGCTGGTAAGATCTTCCTTGATGTAGTAAAAGAAGCAGGCCACATCTCCATTCCAGACAACTTCCCACAGGACTGGAGACTGCCAGCTAGGATATCATGGGACTTTGAGAGCTTTTGGTCCTTGCTTTTAGTATTTTAAATATTATCTATTGAGACTTCTTAGAACAAGTACAAGAAGTAAGTAGGACAACTATTGCTGCCTCTTCCTACAAATAAGGAATTAAGAACTGAAGAAGTCAAATGAACTCTTGAGGTAACATAATTAATTTTCAGTCATGCTGGGACCAGACTCCAGTGTCCCTGGTGTTGGGTGCTGCTGTATGCTCAGTTCATTGACACCATGCTTGAATTCTTGATTATCTGAAGGCCTCATGTTTTCTTTCATCCTTACTCAAGTGAAAATTTCATCACCATTTAAAAAAACTATCTCTTCAGTTAAGGTACTGTTATGCCATTCTTTTTTCTTTTTTCTCTTCTCTTCTCTTCTCTTCTCTTCTCTTCTCTTCTCTTCTCTTCTTTTCTTCTCATTTCCCCTGCTGGACAGCTTTGTTCCTGTCAATGACTGCCATAAAAAATGCTGACCATGAATTTCAGAACAGAATGACTTAAACTTCTCTGAAGGTTGAAAAGACAGATCTCACATTTTGCACATCCATCTCTGCATAATGTGGCTGCTTCTCCTCACTTTTGTGGGACATAGATCACTTTTAAAAGGCTACTGCTGCCTCTTGCACATTGAGAAGTGGTTGGGTAGCTTTCTGTTGCAAAAAGTAGTCGGAGAATTCCACGTCAAAACCTCTGTTTCTTTCCTCCCTCAAGGAAAACCACTACCAGTCATTCTTCCTGATCTAAAATTACTCCCTGGAGAAAATTAGGCATGTTTTTGGTTTACTTTCTTTAATGGCCTGTGGTTGCAGCCGCTCCCTAACTGTACCTGTCTTGAAAAGCAAAGACCACATCCTTTAGCCCTAAAGATCCAGATTGACATTACACACACACACACTCCCTTCCTGAAGCTGCTGTGTTCTGATTCCTTTGAAAGCACCAGGCATATTTACCTTTTATTTTCATCTTCAGTCTCCACCTACCATTCTGGGCAGGTCAAGATAAAACTGGGGCACTAGCTCATTCCTAGCCTTTCCAAATATCCTACTGTCGGCACATTTATATTAGATATTGATTTCTGTTTAATAGAATAAGCCAGAAAAAAATCACACTTTGTTGGCGTTCAAAGGATGAACCATAAAAGCCATTAAGAAGTACTGTAAGTATGAGGATGATTAATGGGACTTGAGGTGCTGTCCACCGACTATTTCCAGATAATGTCTTTAAGAGATTCCATTGCTTCTGGCTGCAGTTTCGAACTATTTATTTGCAAGGTGAAATTCTGAGTAATGATGTTTCCCATGTAGCCCTGACTGACAGTGTTAAAGAGACAGAGCTGGATGGCCCTGAACTCAAGTCTCTTCAAGGGTTTGTGCCAAGGAGTAGCTAGGATTACTTCAGAGGTCATAGTTTGAAAGACCTAAGGTCTGCCCTCAAAACGCCCCTCCTTTTGTGAGCTGGGAGTCTCCTCTCCATGAGGACCTGCTGGGATGAAACTTTATCAAGAGGAAGTGATTGTCAAAACTTATTGATTCCCAACTTGTGTGAAACCAGTGTGGATTTCTTCCTTCTTCACATTGGACTTTGTTTGGATTTAGCAGTAGTAAACATCCTGAAAACAATGCCATACCAGAACACACCAGGATTTTACTTTACTTTTTTTTTAACAGAATCTTAAACAAATTACTTCAAATGTTCTATCATTTCTCAAATTTTCCTTTTATTTGTTAAAATGATTCCATTTATGTTCATGAAATTTCCAATACGGTTTTTTTTTTTTTTTTAATTTTTTTTTCAACGTTTATTTATTTTTGGGACAGAGAGAGACAGAGCATGAACGGGGGAAGGGCAGAGAGAGAGGGAGACACAGAATCAGAAACAGGCTCCAGGCTCCGAGCCATCAGCCCAGAGCCCGACGCGGGGCTCGAACTCACGGACCGCGAGATCGTGACCTGGCTGAAGTCGGACGCTCAACCGACTGCGCCACCCAGGCGCCCCTCCAATACGTTTTTATTGACATCTGGGCTGCAGCAAAGTTGTATATATATCAGCATGCTTTTTGGTGCTTGAAAATTTACCCCAATCCTTCCAGCAAAGCAATCAGAGGATCCCATATTATTTTGATAAATGGTGAATCCCAACCACACAGAACAGTGTCTGCCATGGACACTTCAATAAATGTTTATTAGATGAGTGAATAAATGGATGGATGGAAGCTACCATTTTTTGACTATAATATTGTGTAAATTATTGATTTCTATAACAAAGTACATGTTTATTATTATCATTCCCATTGTCCCAATGAGAAAATCAAGACTCCACAGTGGCTTTTCCAAAGTGATAGAGATAGGGCTTAAATGTAAGCCTAATTCATTTTTCAATCTAACACAGAGAAGGGGGTTCAATAGTATATAGAATGGGTACATTATAATTTGTACTTTATTTAAAAACAAGTAATTATACATTATTACAATAATGGAAAGTTTCATGTATTCCAAAGTACACATCCCCTTTTCTTTGGGAATATTCAAAATATAATGGTTGGGATGCTTAAAAGCTTATGAAGATTATACATCAGACAATCTTAACATTCCATTAGGATCTGAGACTGTTCCTTAAATATTTACTTGGGCTGATATTTACCTGAAATCTTTTCTGGTAGTTGGAGAGGAGGGAGACTTTAATTCTATGTAGAGAAAAAAAAGGCACTTTTAGCTGTTGTAAGACTTGAACCCATATTTCTGAACATTAGTTTCCACTTTGACTCACTGTTAAAGTAAGCATCTTAGATTTCTCACCTACCCCTGCTCTCCAGACCTGCATGGCCCCAGGTACCTCACCTGGGGTCAAAGCAGTTATTTTTTCTACCTTTGAGCTTCATTCATAAGGTTTCCTCCAGTCCCAATGTTACTTAACCAAAGCCCATCTATTGGTGGTTTTACCTGTCTGTTCTGAGTAGTGTAATGACTTTGTTTCCTCTTTAGACCCAGAGGCAAGAACAGGAAGAAACTATTTCCTAAGAACAATCCAAAAGTCTCTCTGGGAGTATTCCCAAACAGCTTGTGGTTGAAATACATCTTTCCAAAGAAGATAGCTTGTCCTTTAGGGAGAAAACAATTGTTACTTATTACTCCTTTGGATTTCAGTGATGATTTTCTCTCAACGGCTGCAGGTTTCTTCAAAGTAATCAGTTATCCCGTCCTGAAGTCCAAAATATAGATAGGTTTTCTATCAACTTAGCCAGTGTGTCTTGATAGTTTATCACTGAAAACAGTAATGATAATAATAATAATAAAACCCACTCTGATTATGATTGACAAAATGTCATGGGGAGAAAAGGAGGGTATCACTGATGGTAGTCATTAAATATAGATAGGGACTCAAGTGCGGAAACTGCACCCCAAAAGGACACAGAATAATAAGAAATCTGACCCCGGGCTGGTGTGGAAAAGGTGAGGCCCTGATTCAGAGAGTGACAGTATTACTCATTTCTTCAGCAACTGATTTTCAAAACTGCATAGGGGCAAGGAAAAGAGGTAAATTTGTTGTATCTGAGCAGTATTTTATTTTTAAAAACAAGTATACAAAACTGAATCACTAATGTTTTGATTACATTTTAATCTATCACCTTCTCCTTTGACTTAAGAAATTTCTTACTGGCTTTATTTACTTTTCATCTATTTTCACATTTATTACTTTTCACTATTTTTTTTTGAAGATAATATTACCTTTCTGGGGCACCTGGGTGGCTCAGTCGGTTAAGCATCTGACTTCGGCTCAGGTCATGGTTTCACGGTTCATGAATTCAAGCCCTGCGTGGGGCTCTGTGCTGACAGCTCAGAGCCTGGAGCCTGCTTTGGATTCTGTGTCTCCTCCCTCTCTCTCTGTGCCTCCTGGGCTCACATTCTGTCTCTGTCCCAAAAATAAACATTAAAAAAAATAAAAAATATATATATATATTACCCTTCCACCTTCCCCCCACCGCGCAACCTCATCCCAGCCTCCAACTTAATTTCCTGTCTTTATTCTTTTATCTTTATTGTTCTTTATACCTCTTCTGGTTTCCTTCTCCTTCTGCTTTGCCTTGGCTTTGGTACCTCTTACCCTTTTCCCTTTGCCATTGCCACACCCCTCTACACTGGGTGATAAGGATGACTTTGTTCCAGGATTTTCATCCCACTAAGCAAGCAAGGACTTGTAACCTATTGCTCTCTCCCAGGGGGAGGATTGCAATATGGAGCAGGGGCCCCAGGGAGAGCATGTCTACAGCAGTGCCCCACAAGTCTCTTACACTCAGAAAGAAATAACATGGTCTACTTGAAGGAAATATGCCCTCTAACTTGGTTCCGGAGTCATCATTAAAAGATTATTTAAATTGACTAGAATGCTTGGGGCACTTGGGTGGCTCAGTGAGTTAAGTGTCCAACTCTTGACTTCGGCTCAGGTCACGGTCTCATGGTTTGTGAGTTTGAGTCCCATGTCAGGCTCTGCATTGTAATTCTTTCTCTTTGCCTCTCCCCTGCTGGCTCTCTCTCTCTCTCTCTCTCAATAAATAAATGAACTAAAAATGGTTTAAAAATTTACTAAGATGCTTAATTTTTATCTGAATGTACAGAAATATTGATCAAAAGAAGAAACAGAAGCTATTAAGTAGAATCATATAGTGGTTAAAGTGGAATTTTTATGAAATTTAAATTCAGCCCAGTTTACAAAATGATCATGGGAATCTATCAGTTGGATTTTTGACCACTTCTTGAAGGAAAAATGAGTCTCTTTCATGACAAGATAAGAAGAACCCCAGCCTGAAGGGTAACCTCAGCTTTTACAAGACAAGACAGAGGGTTATACAATGGATCCCTCTGCACTGCGGGCTTTGGTTTTGAGGATGACCGGCAGACCTTGAATTTCCTTGCAGGAAGGGGTGTGTGTGTGTGTGTGTGTGTGAGTTAATTGCCTCTGCACTGCCAGCCACAGGACTTCTCAGACATTGAAGCTCTTCCTGGAAGAGAGAGGTCTCATCCTATGGATAACTAATGACACTGTGCAAATCAGGGTCAGGGGCGAGGTAGCATGGCAAGAAGAGAAACTGAGTAATATAGGAAGGTAACAATGTCAGGAATGCAGAGCCCTGTTCATAAATTCCTTTATCCAGTCATTATCACCTTACAGGTATATTTTTAGTATCTCAGAATAGCAGCTTAAACAAACCGGGGATCTTAAATCTTTTGCATCTGACTAGTGGGAAGTTACCTAACAGTTCTGGGGCCTCAGAATTCTGCCTATAAACTGGGAATGAGCATGGTGCCTCCTCCTGGCTTCATTATGGGATTGAGTGGTCAGAATGCAAATCTCAGTCTGTTAGGTGCTAGCTTGGCAAACTGGACCAGAAGGACCTGCTCAGTCTTTGGCTCCTTACCTGCAGAGTGAGGTGACTTAGTGCCCTGCTCTCTTCTGTACAGCTTGCCAGGTGTGGAGGGGCACATAAAATGGTTATGTACTTGGTAGCATTTTAGACCTGTGATTAGTTCATCAACATGCCAGATCTGAAGCAGCCCACTGCATCTAAGTCTCCCAGAAAAGAGTCACGTTCAGAAGGCTGATTAAATGACAGCAGAATATTTAAGAAAAAACAAGTGCACTCTTAAAATACTTTTAGAGTATAGGTTACATTCATTTGGATATCTCTAAAGTTGAAAAGAATGTTTCCTTTTGTTCAAGAAACAATTTTTGAGCACAAACTGTACGCCAGGCACTGTTGTATGAACTCAAATGTAAAGAGCAAACAAGCTAACAAAATCGCTGCCCTTGACAGAGACCAATGAATAATTTAAAGTCATGTAATATGCTAGAAGGTAAACAATGCTAGGGAGAAAAATAAAGTATTGAAGAGGGATAGGAAGTTCTGGAAAAAAAGAGATTAAATTTGAGTATGGATGAGGCTGAATTTGGAAACAAGGACAAGTCAGCCAGATTCAGGTTTGACAAAGTGAGTTTGATTATCCCCTTGGGTGAAGCAGGTCTGGTTTAACAACAAAACAAAACAAAAACACACATACATGAATGATATATGTTCACAAAGTAAGGAGAATCATGTCTTCTGGAGGGTTCTGCAAAGCTGAAATTGATTCCAGCAGTGGCAGCTGAACACATTCATTCAAAATACAGTTGGTGACTATGTATTCTGAACCGGGTGCTGCTGCAGGAGTGTCCAAACTTCAATGGGAATTGAAAATTACACAATGGGCATAGCAAATAAGTAAACGACATAGTGTCCACTGGCTTACTTACACTTCCCTCAAGTAACAGTGCAGTACTGAGGCAGTAATGTCACATTTATTGGAAACAGTATGGGTTCTGAGATCAGGTAGATGTTCTTGTAGCTACTATCTAGCCTTCTGTCTGTCTTTGATCAAGTTGCTTAGGCTCTTCCAATGTCAGGTTTTCTGTTTTTAAAATGGCATTAATAGTATCTCATAATATTAAAGATAATATGTTTCTAGATGCTGAAATATTGTCACATGGCTAAAGAAGGTAGTGTGCGGTGGATAGGAGAGAGTACAAGAGAGAGTAGATCATAAATATTATTACTTAACCTGAATAATGTAGAATATGGTAATAATTATGATTTCTACTTAATTTAGATAATGTTTGATTGTTTTTCTTTAGACATTTTTAATTATTTTTTTTGCTACACATTGTAAATGGATATGAATATAAGAAGTGCATCTGTGCTCAGACATGCCAATGACATCTAGTATTTTTCTAAATCTTTGAGACAGTCAAGTTACCCATATGCATTGTGGCTGACTTTATGGAAGGTATACTTGATACACTAGGAAAGTGCACAAAATAAGATATCACAGTTCTGCCCTTCAAGAATCTAGCTGAGGAAATGTAGTCCCTGTAAGATTGCTAATGCAAGGTGATTTACTGTATCAGATAAGGGGTACACATGATGCTATGGCATTTCTTCTGTTTATAGTAATGAGGGTAACATCCATGGTGTGAAAGTTATTAAAGGGAAACCTCACTAGAGTGGAGTCGGGAGACTGGAAGGAGGAACAGTTCCACTAAATGTCAATTACAGGCAGAACTGTCAATTACAGACCCTAACAGAAGAATCTCAACAGGAAAGAATGATCAATTATGGGCCCCAGCAGGAAAAGATGCATATTGCATCTCCTACTATAAATTGGCTACCCCTGCACCTCAGCCAATGAGAAACTGTCATCACGCTGAACTCTTGCTTTTCTTCAAAGGACTTCCATTCAAAACGACCACTCCCCTCTTCCTCCTCCTCCATGAAGCAGTGTTCTCCTCTTTTGTTTGTTGGACTTGTCTATAGTTTTGCCTTAGCTTATTACATGTCCTGAATTGCAATTCTCTGCTTTCCCAAAATAAACATATTTTTACTGGTAAAATAACTTTTATTTTTAAGTTTAACACTAGCAAATTACCAAGTTTTTTTTTTTTAATGTTTATCATTTTTTTTTCTGAAATTTATTGACAAATTGGTTTCCATACAACACCCAGTGCTCATCCCAAAAGGTGCCCTCCTCAATACCCATCACCCACCCTCTCCTCCCTCCCACCCCCCATCAACCCTCAGTTTGTTCTCAGTTTTTAACAGTCTCTTATGCTTTGGCTCTCTCCCATTCTACACTCTTTTTTTTTTTTTTCCTTCCCCTCCCCCATGGGTTCCTGTTAAGTTTCTCAGGATCCACATAAGAGTGAAACCATATGGTATCTGTCTTTCTCTGTATGGCTTATTTCACTTAGCATCACACTCTCCAGTTCCAACAAGTTTTTTTTTTTTTTAAAGATAAAAGACCTGTTGTCCCACTGTCTGATTTTTACCATTTATGGGTCATTCCTCCCAAGTGGTGGGTATTTTTTTAAGATGCATAGGTGTATACATATATTTACACACATACTATGCAAAGATGCTTGTACCTTGTTGTCAGCCACACTATTATGTAACCCCAGTGTTTTGTCCCTCACCCCTGAGAACCAGGGGATCTGCTCAACTCCCCTGGATCTACTCTCGCTGTTCCCTCCCCTGCAGCTCTGGGCAGCCCTGGGTCTTCCTGAGCCCGGAGGCAGATATTAGTCTGATGTAAGCTTTTGTCTTTACACATGATTGCCACCTCCCTGGCTTCCCAAGACTCTAATTTTCCAGTTTCTCCAACACAAAGCTGGAAAGACAAGACAGACTTAACTGAGAATCTAGGGATGCTTCTATGAAAAAGAAATAGGAAAACAACACCACAATGTTACATATTATTCCAGGTCAGTAGGAAAAAAATAGATTAAATTCCCTGTGGTGGAATGGGTGGGGGCATGTCCCCTTACACTCCAGTTTCCAATCTTACCTCCTGTTCTGAGTTCCTCAGAAGGAGCCTTTTTTTCAGGTGTTCATGAATTGAATTGCCACACCAGCTGCTATGGAAAAAAAAAAAAAAAAAACACCTCCCTTCCAAGCTCAAGAGACGCAGATACCCTTCCAACCAAAGGCTGCATTAAGCCACATACCTTCTATAGCTGCCTCTTTGTGTAATGAGGGGAGAGCTATGCCCACAGCCTGCCTGCCTGCTTGCACTGAGCAAATTGGAGATCAAGTTCACACATGCACATGCACACATGCACACTCCTGTGCATGCACGCACATGAAAAACCCACTCTTAAAATCAAATGATTCTCAAAGACAGTGTGATCTAAATCCACAGAAACCTGTTCTTACCAGCAATGTCATCTGGTACCATTGCCCTGGGCATAACATATCAAGACACAGCTTCTCCTTGTTCATCTCTCTGTTTTTGAGCCCATGGTCCTTGAGGCTGTAAGAAATGATGGTCCTGTAAAGCACCTTTCCCAAGAGAAAATCAGCATGAAAGTTTTCCTTCCCCAAGGCCAGAACAAAATCATAGGCTGGATTTCACACTTCACTCTGACCACTTATTCCCATTTGAGACACAATCAAAGGAGGAGATGAAGTTCATTCTAATTATTTAAAAGGCATGCCCATTGATTATAGAAAAATTAAGTCACTTACCTAAAACAGTATGATGCCTCCAATAGTGCCACTGTTTATGATCCAAATCATATGGTTATTCATCTACTTTTCTTTTCACTGAATTTGATGCATTCCATGACCCTAAGCATATATATAATACACCCTTATTTTTAAAAATCATAACAGCAGTAAAAAAAAATAGAAAACAAACATGGTTTTGTTGGCTAAAAATACCCTTAATATATCCTTTCCTCCATTTATTATTTAAATCTTAAAGTTTATTTATTTATTTTGAGAGAGAGCATGAGCAAGGGAGGGTCAGAAAGAGGGAGAGAGAGAGAATCCCAAGCAGGTTCCAAGCTGTCAGCACAGAGCCCAATGCGGGACTCAGACTCACGAACTGTGAGATCATGACCTGAGAGGAAATCAAGAGTCAGAGGCTCAACCGACTGAGCCACCCAGACACCCCTCCTCCACTATTTTTAATCCTTGGCCTCATTGCCCAAATTGGGAAAAATTGAGAAGAGATAGCTGTTGGTGCCTCGGTTGTTCCGTTTGTGAAACTGAGAAACTAACACTTGACATCTTCCATTTCCCACAGAAGTAGGGAGGCTTAATAAGTTAATGCAGGAAAAGCACTCTGCACTCCCAGAGTACATTTCTCTAACAATATCAAAGTATTACTGTGCCCATTATTAATAACTAGGATTGGCCTGAACATGGAGCCCCATGAGAACTCCATTGTTACTCCTGGCATGTAGATTGGGTGCCATTCTCTAGGAGCCTCTTCATTTTGCCTGCCAACAACCTGCTCGTTAACCTACATAACAACACTGTTTTGTATTTTTCCACTGCCTTTCATTTAGGGAATTCCAAATGCCCTGCTAGCACGATTAAATCAAGGATCATTACACATAGGTAAGGTGTTACAAGTGCCATTAAACTTAGCAGGTGGGTGGATAGAGGGATCTGAGGAATAGAAAGGTAGGGGCAGGAAGTAGTTGTGACTTCCCGAGCCACCCCCGCTAAACTGGCTTTCCGCACCTGCCCCAGAAACTTATACCTCCTAGGCTGTGGGTCTTTTCATTTTCCCTTCTTGAAAGCCCACTCTAAAGTGTAAGAAAATTGCAGTGAATTCACGGGCATGCTCTATTTTCAGCTACTTCCATAAAGAAATCAATTCAATTTGTCTGACAGTCTACTTTTCCTGAAGCTCTGCTGGCAGAAGGTTTAACTTTATATCATCTTCCACAGCCCCAAAACAAAACAACCATTTTATTCCATCCTCAATGAAAGTAACTTCTATTTATCTTGGTGAGGCTCCCATGCTAGCTAATCTATAGTCACCCGTCGGATCGCCTTTGTTCTCAGCACCTTTTGGCTATTGAATCTTAGTGCATGAGACTCTGAGTCCGTGACAGAGGAAGCGTGCTGTCACTTTAATGTATGGAGTTCTCTTCCAGTGCCACTCTTCCCAAAAACGGGCCACTTCCATAGCCATCAAGATGTCAGATGCAAAATAAAACCAGTTGTGGCATAGTACTGTGCAAAAGGCAATTCAGATTAGTATTGAATTGTGTGGCTGGAAGAACTTTGAGCGATGCTTTGCTCATCTCTACCTTTTTGAGACTTCCCTCTAATTGGAACAAAATTATCACCAATTACAACGTAGCTTTTAAACCTCAAAGGATCTAAGCAAGTGGAAGGAAATGGGATGTGTGAGGCACTGTGTTAAGAAAATAGCTAAGCCTGGGCCTGTTTCTCTCAGCACCTAGCTTTTGGCTGCCATCTCAAACCTTTAGAAGTCAATTAGTGAACACAAATAAGCAGGATTATAATGTGGCAGTAAGAACAAGGGGTTTTCAGAGCTGTGTGATCTGAAGAAAGTTACGTGGTGTCCCCAAACCTTGCTATACTCCTCTTCGAATTGCAGGTAATGAAACCGACCACGGGGCGCCTGGGTGGCTCAGTTGGTTAAGCGTTCCACTTCGGCTCAGGTCATGATCTCGTGGTCCGTGGGTTCAAGCCCCGCGTCAGGCTCTGTGCTGACAGCTCAGAGCCTGGAGCCTGTTTCAGATCCTGTGTCTCCCTCTTTCTCTGACCCTTCCCTGTTCATGCTCTCTCTCTGTCTCAAAAATAAATAAATGTTAAAAAAAATTTAAAAAAAAAAAGAAACCAACCACCTCACAGTATGGAAGTGATAACTTGTGAGGGAACATTTAAAAGTCTTTTGTATATTCTAAAATTCTGTGCAGATATTCATTATTAATATTATGAGTTCGAACTAAACTTAATGACAAGGAAAATCCACAGTGAAAAAGGTGAGGCGCATCTGAAGCAGACAGAAAAGACGCTTTGCCATCTACAATCATCCCTGGTCCATTATGAAGACCCACTTCTTTTGGTACAATTTGGGGTGAAAAAGTAGAAAACTTGCAAGAAAAGCACTAAGATCTCTAGGTGACTAATCAGGATTCTCTTCCTGGCACAGTGCTTTAGAAGTAATTTCTGCAGTGCTTAGAGAAGTGTTTTAGTAACAGTAAAGGTGCATCCATGGCTTAATACCACTAGGATTAGTATTTGATAATTTAGTAATGAACTTTATAGAGTTCCCTTGGTTTTTCAGAATCGCTAGCTTGACAATGACTTCACCTGGACAAATGACTTAACCTTTTTTCTGCCTCAGTTTCTTCATGAATAAAACAATTTATACCCTTTCACACCTTTACCACATAATGTCATAAGAATCAAAAGCAATTATATGTGCAAGTATGCATAAATGCTCACTATAATTTAGGATCTCATTAAGGTTGAGTCTTGATTTTTTATGTGCTATCATTTTTAGGCTACTTTTCTTCCTGCGGGGCAGAGAAAAAGATGGCTAGGGCTGATGCTAAGAGTGCTCCAAGGAGATGAAATTTCTAAGAGTAACAGGATGAAGTGAATATGAAAAATGTCAGCTGACCACCAGGAATAAACAGATTCCTGGCAATAGCCATTATTAGATCGTGGAATTGCTTCTCTCAGGAAGTGGTAGAAACATTTACTGCTCAACTGGATAAAGTGCTCTCAGGGGCCAGATGACCTGCCATTTCCTTCTACATTATCGATGAGTTTCTTCTAATAATAACAAAACGGTTGAAAATGGCTATAGTGCTTTAATCACTCAAGTATAGGTTTCTAGCTACATCATAATTATGTCTGGCCATGTTCTCAGATAAGTTATCTCTATTTGGTCTTGGTCTTGGCAACTTCTCCAGTCAATTTGCCGCTGGGTCTGCATCTGCAAAGGGCTACACTAATGTCTACACTAGCATTACATGCATTTAACAATGTTGAGTGACTAGAGAGGGAGGGAGCCAAACCTTAAGAGACTCTTAAAAACTGAGAATACACTGAGGGTTGATGGGGGTGGGAGGGAGGGGAAAGTGGGTGATGGGCATTGAGGAGGGCACCTGTTGGGATGAGCACTGGGTGTTGTATGGAAACCAGTTTGACAATAAATTTAACATAAAATAAAATAAAATACAAAATAAATAAGTAAACAGTGGCCTGTGTTCAAGCAGCTTCAGACACACCATGAAAACATTTAAATGCTAATGCTGAGACCAGGGAGGGATGGTACCTAACTGGGAGTCAGAGTGCCTCTGCTGAGTTAAGCATATGATTCAGCTTCTTCTATTTGTTCAATTGTAGTAAACATTTTTTCATGGACTTTTTACAGGTTTGCAAAAATGCCTCCTAAGCAAAAATAGAAACGTGTTGTTTCTTTTTTGTAACGGTTTTCAAACATATACTTTTTGAATTGAAAAAGCTTATGGAAGAATGAGGAACTTCTCAGGAAACAAACCACATTTTATATTTACAAATGTGTATTATTGTTATTAAATTCAGTTTGTAAGAAGGTATATATTAATATATAGATCTATTACTCTTTTCTTTCTTTCTAAAACTAAATTTTGAAGCTGCGGTTTTGAAAACTCCAGCAATTTGCCCAAAGCTTTTTTTTTTTTTTTTTCATTTCTTTTTTTTTTTTTTTTTTGGTAGGAATACCATGTTTAGAATTCTAGCCCCTCCTTTGACTTGCCAAAAAAAGGAGCAAATCTCACTTTCAGAATTGCAAATATTTTTTTAAGAGTAACTATGCCTGTTTCAGTAAATCAAAACCTAAAATGATGACTCATGCAAGAAAGAGGTAGTGACTGGCCCAGAAAAGCCTCCTATTCTGCTTCTGCCTCACCTGTTCCTGGCAGCCAGTCCCGCTGCCCATGTTCCTGCTATCATGTGACTCCTTAAAGCTGGGCCCGGCTTCATCCAGCCTGGTATTTCTGGCTCGTAGCAGAGTGCCTGGCACACAGTAGATGTTCGATAATTGTCGGTAGTAATAAGCTCTGAGGGCCTTTCCAACCATGTTGTTGCTATTATTTAAAAAAAAACACTCTAGGAAACACTCTCAAAGAGACTTCTATAAGAAAATAGTGGGGCGCCTGTGTGGCTCAATTGGTTAAGCTTCAGACTTTGGCTCAGGTCATGATTTCATGGCTCTAGAGTTTGAGCCCCATGTCTGGCTCTGTGCTGACTTCTCAGAGCCTGGAGCCCTCTTCAGATTCTGTGTCTTCCTCTTTCTGCCCCTCTCCAGCTCCTCTCCCACTCGCATATGTGTTGTCTCTCTCTCTCCCTCTCTCTCTCTCTCAAAAATAAATAAACATTAAAAATAGTTTTTTTTTTCTAGAGAACTATTTTGAATTGCAGTGTGAAACTTGTGGTCTGTCCTTCCCTTGTGACTCCAGATTTTATACATCTTTCTTTCCTTTTAATCTGAAGTACATTTTCCTATCCTGTTTCATGGTCATAATTTCATTCAAGTTTATTGAATTTCTGCTTGTAATTTCTATTATATCCTACACTTTGTAGACAACTGATGGCACAGAAGTTTAGACCCCATATTTACATTATACTTTGCAGTTAAAGCACTTTTTATTTGCACTTTATCCAGCAAATCACTTAGACTGTTTGAAGTGGAAGCATAGGTATTATGACCTACATTTTATAGGTGAGGAAACTGAGGTTCTGAGATGGGCAGTGAATTGACTGAAGTTGCGTAGTGAATTAGTGACAGATTTGAGACTTAAACACATTATCCTGACTGCAAATCCAAGGCTGTTTCTGTGATGCCACAGTTGCTGTTACAGTATTTCTACCTAAGCCATCAACCTGCCAATGTCTAGATGGCAGAAGACTCACCATCTCTTGATGGTCTTGCCATCTTGGACTGCTCTGACTAGAAAGTTCCCCAGGTCAAAGTCTGTGAAATTAATTTTCAGTCAACAAATCAATTCAAGAATGTTATTGAAGACCTACCATATGATGGAGCCACTCTCTCCCTGTCACTGGATACAATCCACATGTCAGGAGTGCCTAAGATGGTCAGCTGGTTTAAATCTAGGAGCTTCAAAAGCTGTAGCCTCTGGACAGTGAAACAAAACAAAACAGAAAAAAAAATGAGGCTGGGGCATAAACATGACTAAAGGAAGAGAAGATAGAGGAGGGAAAGGGAAGGATACCCAGACAGAGGGAGAAGGTAAATTAACTCAAGTGCAGTGTGGACCAGTGGGAGGATGTGATGGGGACATGGAGAAGCCTCAGATGGATGAAGAAAAACCGGGAGGAGAGAAAGGGTCAGAGTCCACTTTTGTGCCAGCGCAGAAAGCAAATCACTGGAAAAGGATCTGCTCGTGAAAAAGTGTAATCAAGAGATGCACTGCAGCTCAAACACATCAATTAATTGTAAATCACTTTTGTTGTTGTTACAGTGAGCTAGTCTAAAAGAGTGTTATCCACAATTCCACTTGCTATTTTCTGTGTCTGGACATGAAATCCACTTGTCCCCCAGGCCTTCCGGCCTCTGTGCACAATGACACACATCCTAGTGGCCCACATATAGCCATCGAGTTCCTCAGAGCCTTCCTAGGGTGGAGGAGCATGTTTGCTCTGGAGCAGATCTGTGCCTGCTGTCGATCCATCTCATTAACTCTGCAGTGTGTTTCCATGTTGCCCCTGTGGCCACAGCCATTTTATGCCAGTGGTTGACTGGGACGTCAGAGCAGCAAATCCCAAGCTATGCTGTGGAGGCAAAATTTGGGGAAGATGGAAAAGAAGGACATTTTTTCCCACTTTATCACCTGGGCCCCAGAGGATACTGCTTGTGTCGGAACATTATATAGCTTCTTCTATCATGACTCATACCTTCTCTTTGGAGGTACTTAGAACCACTTACTTCATCAGGAAAAGGGGACACACACACCGTGCCCTATCCTCACCACACATCCCTGTTTTCCACTGAATATGTTCATTTGTTCCTCTGTTGAAAGCTTCAGTATATATTAATTTATGCAACTCTATTTCTGGTTACCAGAAACAGCAAGACTGGATACATTGAAGGCCAAATAATGCCCCTTGTAGCCTAACTACACATAAGAAGGGTCTGACCTGTAGTGACCATCCTGTGAAGTAGATATTGATCCTGCCCCCAACAGAAGTGCATACATTGTACATGGAGAGTCATCTTGAAAGCAGTAAGAGGGATGCTTTCTATAGAGAAAATATGTTCTTAACCTCAAAGAAATATCTTAGTGTAACCATGCAAGATAAGGTTTTGCATAAAGGGTTAGCTTTATGATTTATAATCTTCTTTTATGAAAGAATAGCCTGGGAACTTTAGGTCACACTTGTGTCTAAGGATTTGAGATATTTTAATCCAAAGAGAAAAGCTTTCGGGAAGAGTTTAGGTGCCAGGGAATTTTTTTTTTTCTGTAGCACTCAAGAATGAGGCAAAGGAAGGTTAGCATAGTCCAGGAGATGGGCCCCATTAAAATCTTATTAACATGCTTTGAAGTTACAGTATCACCATGTCTGGCCTATTTTCTCAGCCCACTGTCTGCCCCAGCTAGGATACTTGGCCACAAGTAGTGGAAGGACCCCTGAACTTGGCACGTGTTCAGTCCTGAATTCAACCCAGCTAGTAATTTGACCTGTGAGAAGTGATTGTATTTCTCTGGCTCTCAGTTGCTTTACATGTAAATAAAGGAGTTAGAAGTGATGATCTGTAAGCCCTGCCCTGTAAGCATCTATGAGGGATTTGCTACACTGCTTTCATTGGTAAGAGACCCAAATACCATGGGATATTTCAAAACAAAGCCAAACTGGAAACAGATGATGAGCCCGGATTACTCAGACCTCAGTTTCCATCTGTGGTGCAAATATAGACAAATAAACAGCTTAAATGGATAAGTGCTAAAAATACTTGGGTGCTTTATAAAATACTAATTATTACAAGTAATAATCAGTACATTCGAAAGTTATCTCTGAGATGCATGGTATTATTTTCTCCAATCACAGTGCTCCCTTGCCAGCTATTTAAAAACCGGATTGTTCTAGTTTCTTGGCTGCCTTTGTTTTTCATTCTTAGTTGCAAAGTTGGTAAACATATGAAATGGAAATGATCACTAATCCAGGTTAAGAGTATGTTCAGATTAATAAAAATTTAACTTGAGAAATGATTTAAAGGAGAAAAAAAAATCAAGGCTAAACACAGCCAACATCCAGTAGGAGTAAATTCATTTCAAAACCAATTTAGCTTGCTTAGGGAGAGAATAAAATTAATAAAACAGTTTTAATTAGTGAATCTCTTACTCTGTGCCAGATACTGTGATACACACATACAAACATGTATATGTGTGTTTGTGGGAGAGTATGTTTGTGTTTATACACATGTGTATATGTGTAGGAATACATAGTTATTTTGAGTATTCAATATGGCCTTAACATATAGGAGTTATTTTTTCTAATTTTCAGTTAAGGAAACTGAAATTCAGGACTGATTCACCTGCTGCCCCCCAGCTAGTAAATTAAGAAGCCTAGAATTTAAAGTGGGTGCTTGGTCCTAAAGATATTTGTTTTCACATTATACCCTATTTTCTGAAGTGAGGGCCTTCTTGTAAAACATCCTGAGGGCTTGCTGTTTAGAAACTATTAAACTTAGCTTAAATAAGTTACCCAAGTTATTTAACATTTTGAGCTTTGATTTCTTTCTCTGTAAAAGGGGGGACTAAAAATATCTGCCTTAGGGGACTGTTGCCTGGAATAAACAAGATACAGTCAATGAAAGTGTCCACCAAAATTCCTGGAAGTTCACCAGCTTGTGTGATGTATCCGTGACATTTTCTCCAACCCCCTTTGGACTTGGACCTTCGTGTCAGGTTAGGAAAAACAATTCTCTTATTATCAGCAAGAAGAAGAAACTTAACTGAATGTCTCCTATTATGCTACAACTTTGTGATGAATCAACGTTCAGAGTTGGTCAAGGTGCCAACTGCAGAATCTTGTGTGGGGGGTCGTGATAGCTAACGACCAAGTTCAGTCTCTTGGACCCCAGGGCTTCCAGCATCCCCAAGAGTTCAAACTGAGTTTTTGTTAAAATTAACTCTGGGATACTAAAAATAACCTTACTCTTTGCCTTTCCTACTGCGTTGATCCTTCTAGGCAGTTTTCCTCTAAAGGCTTTCACAGAAAAGCTTTCTGCACGTCACACCTTGAAGCTGGACACAATAGATTGTGGTTGCCTTTGCCATGCATCTTGTCTCAATCTAGGCCTTCGGGGGACAGACTTGGTACATTACCCAGTCTACAAGTGCAGGTAATTTAATAAGGTTATCATATTTTGCCTCTATAAATTGACTCAAGAACACCCTTTTAAAAAAGTCACATCAGATGGTGTTCCATTTAAAAATGGGTTCCTGAATCAGGCAGGTGCGACAGGAACCAGTGAACAGTGGGTATAACTCAGGTTTTAAGGAGAGAACTGAATCTACAGGCCTTTGTACTACATCAGGTTTGGAACATAAGGAATCTTGTGGCTGTCCCTAAGTTATTAAGGTCTCTGAATTAGAATGACATAGATTAGACCATGCTGGCAAAGTCCCTTCAACTTTCATACATTAAACTTTTAGAAATATTTACTTACATTATTATATCTTGACTCCCCTAAACTGCTTTGCATATGCGAAATTCAGACTTATCTGAATTAACGCAGTCCCTTTTAAGGGATCTTATGAAGTATTGTCTGTCAACCCGTGGTCTAATTTCCTTCCATCTTTGTATAGTGTGGTTTTTTTTTTTTGGTATAATTATTTAATTTTTTAAATGTTTATTCATTTTTGAGAGAGAGAGAGAAAGAGAGAGTGAGAGAGAGAGAGAGAGAACACGAGCAGGGGAGGGGAAGAAAGAGGTAGACACAATCCAAAGGAGGCTCCAGGCTCCAAGCTGTCAGCACAGAGCCTGACATGAGGCTCAAACCCGCGAACTGTGAGATCATGACCTGAGCCAAAGTCGAACATTAACCAACTGAGCCACCCAGGCACCCTGGTATAATTATTTTAATGTTTATTGCAAATTTCTTTTATTTCTTTAATGAATGTAAAGCAAAAACAATGAAAGGATTGGCATTAGAGATAGGACGCTGAGGTACCTATTTATGTATAGCTGAGCTCATAGGATAGTTTAGAGAATGAAGGAAATGAATCATTTATAGCTTTAAGAACACATAAAAACACTGGAAATGTCAAGAATTGTCTCTGAAATGTAAAGTGTAATTAGGAAAATGATAATATTTTTGTGGTGTTCTCTTTTAATCAGGTTTTACAAAATATAAGCCTGCTTCTGACCTTTAATGTTAGAATTTCATGGGAGCATTATAGAAAGCTCTGTCTGGCAGAGTAGAGTGCTGTCTGTAATTGTCAAACTCCTGCTCTTTTGGCTGCAGCCTGGTTCTTCTGCAGGACACAGATGCAACTCTGGGAGCGTTCTTGGACAGAAAAGATTTCTCTCATTACTGAAGGCCACACATGTTTCCTCATTATGGAAGAATGCATTTCGGGATGTAAAATCTAATGTATACAGCTGTATATGGTTTGGGACCCAGTTAACTTAGAAATTGATTCTCTTCCTCTGCACAGTCCAGATGATTGAAATAAGTTGAATGTTTTCTTCCAATACAATCGCCCACATTTGAGGCATCGTGACATAAAATTTTCCCCTGAGAAGTCACATCTCTGAAAATATGTTACCTTTAGTCCTTAATGCTTGCTGCAGAGGCACATGGAGAAACACAGCACAGCATACAGAGTATACTTATTATTTTGTGACTGCATGTGGGTATTTCCCCTTCCTATACTGCCTTCAATCTGCCTTCCCCTAAAGTGACATGCACTTTCATTCATCACTATCATCATCATCAACATCATCAAATTAAATTAAGAGATTAAATATTCATATTTCAGAGAGAAATCCAACCCATTTGAGGGAAAAAAAAGGAACATATTTAATATTTAAATTAACCGAGCTCTAGTATCCTTGGATCAGAGAATGAAGAGAGTGTAGAATGCCTTGTTTTGATTTCCAAGTATATACATTAACAGCGATACTTAGAAACTTTTACATTTTTCTGCTGAATTACCCCATGGCCAAAGTCATTCATGTTTGTTTACAAAATACTCTTAATAACCCATTGAGTTAGGTTTGAAAAACTGCTTGCAGACTTAAGAATAACTTACACTGATAGAGTATTATATTTAAAAACATCTGTGTAAGTATTTCTTCAGTTAATATGAGAAGAATCCATAACCCCTGTATTGTCGATAAGATGTTGCGACACTGAAAGGCTAAATGAAGCTGGCAGAGTCAGGACTTGGATTAGATTGCCAACACCAGAACCGATATTCTTCCTGTTATTGTAAAACAAAGGCCCTGTAGGAAATCCTTCTGGGTGGTGGGCCTCACAAGCCTTGAGGGGAGGCTCACAACATTCCCTTGTGGGTCCCTTGTACTGCCCTTCCCTATTTCCCTGCAGTATTTAACAATAAACCATGATTTTCAAGGATACCTGTGCTTCCTTTTATGCAGAACAAGGAAGGGATGCCTGAGGAGGCTTCATGCACCTGTAGCAAGATGAGAGGGGGCCATGCAGGTATTTTGAGGGAGACAGCCCAGTGGCTGGGACCACTGTAAAAGAGAAGGAAACCTGGGAACGCTGCCTGAGCTGGGAGAAGCAATCACAGTAGCCAGAGCAGAGCCTCAGTGTGGTGTTTTGGTGAGGAGCCCAGAGCCTGAGTGATGTACAGTACAAGTTGTGGATCTGAATTTTCTTTGTGTGTCTAGCACTGCACTTAGTACCCAGAGAACTAGGTCACACGATCTCTTCCTTCCTACCTCCCATAAGTGAGGGGCTGTTTGCATACATGTATATTGTATCCATAAGGATACCTGCAAGTCCTCCCCGGCCCTGTCCCCCTGAAGATACCTCACCATCTCCCCTAAGAAGGATAGAGTTGTCTTCATCTCGTGGGGTCCCGTGCCCACCTACCTTGTCTTTTCAGGGGCTTAGATTAGCAATTATCACACTTTTTGGTTGCAGGACTCCTTTACATTTTTAAGGTGATTGAAGATCTCAAAGAGCTTTTGTTCTTATAGGTTATATCAATACTTCCATATTAGAAAACTGAGAAAAACTTAATGATTTACTCATTTAAAATTAACAATAAGAGCCCAGTACATGTTAACACATTTTCTCCTAGTAAATACATTTACCCCCCAATAAATTATTGAGAAGAGTGACATTAAATTTTTGAAGATCTTTTGGCAAACAGCTGCATTCTTATATGTGCTTCTACGTTCAATTATTGCAAAATATTGTTTTCTTTGAAGTGCATAAAGAAAACATGGCTTCACAAAGATTATATTTGGAAAAGTAATGACTGTTTTAATAAACTTTTAAGGTAGTTGTGGATTTTCTTCTTTGATACTCTATCAAAACTCAGCAAGTGACGATTTCTGAAAGAGAAGTTGCAATCTGAAATATGAAACTATATCAACTAAATTGTCTTACTCTGTTACATTAAAATCTGATGGCTATACTGTCTTTGCAATTTCCTGTGAGTGTGTAAGTACTTCAAAATAAAAGGTTTTATAAAGTGGGTGAAGAATTTGAATACACACCTGTCAGAATGGCTAAAATCAACAACACAAGAAACAACAGATGTTGGAAAGGATGTGGAGAAAAAGAAACCCTCGTCCACTGTTGATGGGAATGCAAATTGGTGCAGCTACTATGGAAAACAGTATGGAGGTTCCTCAGAAAGTTAAAAATAGAACCACCCAAAGTTCAGCATGTGCATTAGTTGATATTTCCCAAAGAATACAAAAACACATTCAAAGGGGTACATGCACTCCTATGTTTATAGCAACATTATTTACAATAGCCAAGGTATAGAAGCAGCTCAAGTGTCCATCATATAATGGAATATTATTCATTCATGAAAAATAATGAAATCTTTCCATTTGCAATGTCATGATGGAGCTAGAGAGTATAATGCTAAGCGAAATAAGTCAGTCATAGAAAGACAAATATGATATGATTTCACTCGTATGGGGGATTTAAGAAAGAAAACAAATGAACAAAGTGGGGGAAAGAGACAGAGAGAGACAGAGAGAGAGAGAGAGAGAGAGAGGAAGAAACAGACTCAACTCTAGAGAACAAACTGATAGTTACAAAATGGGAGGTGGGTAGGGGGCTTGGTCAGGTAATGGGGATTAAGGAGTGCACTTGTAATGAGCCCCAGGTAATGTATGGAAGTATTATACACGTGAAACTAATATAACATTCCATGTTAACTAACTGGAAGTAAAATAAAACTAACAAAACAAAAAACAAAAAACAAAACTGAATAGACTTTTCTCAATAGCAGATATACAAATGGTGAATAAGCATATGAAAAATGTTCAACATCATTATTCATTAGGGAAATATAAATCAAAATCACTGTGAGATAGTACTTTTCAAATCCACTGTGATAGCTATGATAATTTGGACAAGAGCAAGGGTTAGGGAGGGTGTGGAGAAATTGGAACCCTCATATATTTCTGGTAGGAAGTTAAAATGGCATAGTCATCTTAGGTATTTATCAAAATATTAAACACAGAATTACCATATGACCATCAGGGTTTTTTTAATTATTTATTTTGAGATGCGGCAGAGACAGCACAAGTAGGGGAAGGGCATGGGGGCAGACAGAAAATCCCAAGCAGGCTCTGCACTGTTAGCATGGAACCCAATGTAGGGCTCGAACTCATGAAACCGTGAGATCATGACCTGAGCCAAAACCAAGAGTTGGATGTTTAATTGACTGAGCCATCCAAGTTCCCCATGACCAGCAGTTTTAGTCCTGTGTATCACTATAGAGAAATGGAAGCTTATGTCCATACAAAGATGTATATGCAAATGTTCATAGCAGCATTACTAACAATAGCACCAAAGTGTCCATCACCTAGTGAATGGATAAACAAAATGTGGTATATCTATGTAATGGAATACTGTTTGACAGTGGAAAAGGATGGAGTACTGATACATACTACAGTGGGATGAACCTTGAAAACATCCTTAGTGAAAGATACCAGTTATGAAGGAATACATACTTTGTAATTCTACTTAAGAGATACCCAGATAAGGCAACTCTGTGGAGAAAGTAGACTAGTGGCTGCTTAGCACTAGGGGTGGGAGTGGAGAGCCAGTGTAAAAAAAAAAAAAGCAGTTCATTATGGGCTGATAGGAATATTATAAACTTAAATTCTGGTGCTATAGCCCAATTCTGCACATAGACTTAAATACATTGAATAGTACACTTAAAAGGAGCAAATTTTATGATATGTAAATTTAAAAATATTACAGTTTTTATTTTTATTTAATTTTTAAAAATTTGAGTACAGCTGACACACAATGTTACTTTATTTTCAGGTATACAAAATAGTGATTCATCCTCTCTCTATATTACGCTACGCTCATTGCAAGTGTAGCTACCATTGGTCACCATGTCTCCTAAGGCAAGGGAAACAAAAGCAGAAATTAGCTGTTGGGACTACATCAAAATAAAAAGCTTTTTCACAGTGAAGGAAACTATCAACAAAACAATAAGGCAATCTACTGAATAGGAGAAGATATTTGTAAATGATATATCCGATAAGGGTTAATATCCAAAATATGTAAATTTTATCCCTATCATCCACTGGTCTTTCTTGCACTTGGATATTTTGCTATGCCCAATTTTGAAAAACCACATGATCTTTTGGAACAGAGTAATACAGATCTTCTGAGTATGGGCACATCTCATTACACAAAATTTAAAAAAAATAACATTTGTTAATAATGCCACCAATATCATCTGAAAAGTGTTTACATACTCAGAGCTGTCAAAGTCATGGTGACAAGTTCAAGTTTTCTAAAATTCCTATTTTCCCCATGAAAGTTCAAATTGTACCACTGGCAATAAATACTACTAATTGTTTTCCTTGAAGTGACACTTCATTCATTTTTGAGAAAATATCTGTGAGATACCAATTCTGAATAACCAGGGTTTGTCCACATTTATTCAAGGAAAAATAGTTTGTCTTGAAAAATTTGGTAGTGTAACTCATAATTCAAGTGACCCACAAAATTGCTTTTCTCCTGCTGGAAGTTTTTGGGGGATAAGGGCCAGAGAGCAAATATTTTAGGCTTTGTGAGCTATAGGTCAAGCCAGATGTGACCCCAGACCAAAGCTTGCCAACCCCTACTTCTGCACAATCACCATTCTTTGGTATATAGAAGTGCTGTTTTTATGCTTCCTGTTTTGTCACGAAGAGTGTTAAAAATATGTACAGTCAAGGGTCAAGATTTATATTGAAAGTATCAACTTTCTTTGCTTTATAAAGGACATTCTTAAGTGAAACCAGCACCCTTTCATCCATCCTCCTTTTCTTTTTCTTTCTTTCTTTTTCTCTCTCTTTCTCTCACTCTCTCCTTCCTCCCTCCCTCCCTCCCTTTCTTCCTCCCTCCCTCACTTCCTTCCTTCTTTCCTTCCTTCCTTCCTTCCTTCCTTCCTTCCTTCCTTCCGTGCAGGCATGGTGGTGAAGCATGCAATGCCAACCAATACACTTTGGTATCACTGCTTTGATTCAGACCAAGGCACACAAGTTTTAACGCCCACCCCCCCCCATTGCTTTTGCACCTTTGGTGAAAATGCTAACACAATGAAAAAGGCAAATATGTCATGGAATTATTCTGACAACAGTTTTGACCTCACAAACCCTCTGAAAAATCTCAGGGAGCTCCAGGGCTTTGCGGACCGTGCTTGGAAAACTGCTGGTCTAGATGTCTTTTTCGCATCCTTCCTTCCCATCATGTTTTCAAGAGTGAAAGAGTAATCACATAAAAACAACTCCAAGAATCTAGTTGACTTTAGTTGTGAAATGGTCTAGTTGGGTGTTCCTAGGCAAGGTACTTGAACTTCTGAATCTCAATCTCCTCCCCATCAAATGGGGAAAATAATAGGAGCCACTCATTTTTTTTAAATAAAGAGATTTTAAGTAAAATGCTTAGCTAAGTGCCAGGAATAGTAACTGGTTTGTTGTCAATTATATTCTTTTCTTTTCATGTTATAAATTAATTTCCTGTGTGCTGTTAATTATGTGTATGAAGAAATATCAGGCTCAAAGTGAACACTCTTGCTGGTAGACTTTTAGGCACTGTAAAGAGAAAGCAGAGGAAATCTACAAAGGAAAGCAGAGGATGTAGCCTATCCATACTGGACCCCTGCCCCCAACAGAGTCTCTTAGGAATGGCAGGAATGGCAGGAATGGCTCTGGAAGCTTGGTGTTCATCATTTTTAAGCTCTTGACAACCTTTGACATATACATAGGATTACAAAGAAAGCCGATTGTATTTGGGTTATCAAATATTTTAAAATGTGAGGTTGCATGTGCCTTATGATTAATGCATTAAATAAAGTCTAACAGTGAGTCCAACATAAATTTGAAAAAATGTCGAGTGAAGTGGGATATTGACAACAAGTATAATATGATATGAAAATAACTGTGATTTCTACAGTGATAAAGCTACAGGCACTGCTAACACTACTGTGATAAGTTTCCTATATTCATAACTGCACTGCAATTAGAGGGCAGTGGAAATAAAGTTGTAAGTTTCCTCACCACTGAAATTGATATACCTTCCTGAATTCTATTCACAGACCACTTAGGGAAGCCATAGACCCTAAGTTAATAACCTCTACTCTATATTATCTCCTTTTGCATTTTTGTTTGCCTATAGTTAGAAAGTATGTAAAAGACAAGGAAAAAAATGTTGGAAAATTGTCAATTGTTTGATGAATTTGGGTATAAATCAATATATATATATATATATATATATCCAAATATATAAATACCAGAGGCATCTAGCCAGGTCTGGTATTTTTACCTGGATTATGATTATTTGTATGCAGAGTCTATTTGCTGAATGATTCCTCATCTCCCATATAAATTTAAACTCAGCTGACCAAGGTTTAGGATATAGGAAAGCTACAATATGCTTAATTACAATTTGCAAAGTTACAAATACAAGCCTTTTCTGACTTCTCAAATGGTAACTTCACACTCGGTAGTTTCTACTCCATTCATGGATTGAATTATACAAACTATACACATGAGTGATTTTAAATCTGAACTGAAATGTAAACATACACACACACACACACACACACACACACCCTTTCCACAGTGTGCAATCATAAGATAGACAAATTATTTAACTTTTAACACCCTGTCTGGCCCTAATTGATTCTTCTTACTCAACTGTGCATTTTAACATGTTCCAAGTTAGAGAAATCTACCAGCACTAATTCGATGCTGCAACTGTTTATGAGCCTTTTAATGGGCAAAGGGGGATTGATCTAATTTCTCAACTCATCTGGGGACTATGTTAAGTGGCACCTGATTGGTGTACTGGGATGAGGTAAGAACAGTCATCCATAACCACTGGGGGTAAGAAGGGCTTATTTTCATTCCACGAGAAGCAAATCCTGACAGAAAGGGAAGTTTTCTTGTAGGGATTTGAGACTTTGTTAATGAGGATGCCTCTTTGGTGGATTATTTCAGTAACAGTAATGGCTAAATACAAGACTTTAAATGAAATGCACACAATCCAGTTTGAACTTTCTAGTTGGGGCAGAACAAATTTGTCCTCCTCATTTTCACTTTAAGATTTAAGATGAAACTGTTTAGGGAAATAGTTAATATATAAGGTTAAACTTGTTAAAATGGACTGGAACTGGTTAATTTTCCTGTTCAAGTGAACACACAAGTAACTGCAGAGATCCATGAAGTTTCACATCATTCAGAATAAAATCTTAGGCTGACAGGGACCTATGGAATCCACCTCCCCATCATGCACACAGCCTCATTTGCACCTTAAAATACTCTTATTTGGTCAGGTGACCCACTTCAGCCACCCTGCCCTTCTTGCTTGTCCTGGAACAAGCCTGCTTGGTACCACTTATGGGTTGTGCATTTGCTTGGTGCTTGCTGATCCCTCTGCTGAGAACACTCTTCCCTAAGATATTAGCATGGCTCCATCTGACCTCAGTGAGGTTTCTGCACACACATCATCTCCTCATATAAGACTCTTCTGATATATGGAGCACCTGAGTGGCTCAGTCGGTTAAGTGTCCGACTTCAGCTCAGGTCATGATCTCACAGTGTGTGAGTTTAAGTCCCGTGTCAGGCTCTGTGCTGACATCTCAGAGCCTGGAGCTTCCTTCAGATTCTGTGTCTCCCTCCCTCTCTGCCCCTCCCCTGCTCATTCTCTGTCTCTCTCTGGGTAAAAAATAAATAAAAACATTAAAAAAAGAGACTCCTCTGATATATAGAATAATAGCATTTTACCTATCCTGGCCCTCTCTGTTCCTCTTGATTTTGACCCATAGCACTTAGCAGTGTTTGGCACAGCATAGTTATGTGTGTTTATTTGTTTTTGGCCAGCCACCCTCCTCTAGAAGATCAGCTTCATGAAGGCAAAAGCTCCTGTGTGAGCCATTGGTGTATCCTCCATGCCTAGAAGAGTGCCATGGCATACAGTGGGTGCTCAGTAAATACATGCTGAATAAATAGGTGAATCAAATAGGCAGTTGGTTTCCTCATATGATAGGACCAGATCACATTAAACCTTACTCTTGAATTCCTAAGGTCTTCTAATAATCAATGGTGTGACTGAGAAAGTTACTTAATTTCTCAATGTTAGTTTCCTTGTCTATAACATGGAGACAGTAGTGTTTATACCTTGAGATTGATAAGACAGTGCAAGGAAGAGGACATTGCAAACTGTTTAGCATCATGCAAACTATATTTTAGTAGATAAGAACCAAAGCCCAGAGAGTTCTGGTCCTATATGATTTTAAGTTCTTCATGTTGGTGTTCCATTGAGCGGTATCAGTTGCCCAGTGCTATGATTGTGTATGAGAACAAGACAAGGATAGAGGAAGTGGGGCAAATCATTCCCTTCAACAACTCTGCCCAGCAGCATATCTGCCTTACATTTGGAGAGGACATTAGAAAATTTTTGTTGGCATGTTCCAACTTGGTTTTCATAATTACTCCATAAAGAGGGATGAGATGCCATAATTACCATTTTACAATAGGAAATGGAACACAGAGAAATTAAGAAATTTGCTCAAATCACACAGCTGATAAAAAGCAGAATAAGGACAAACATTCTTGATTTTCTTAGTCAATTCCAATATTTTATTTACTATATCTTATTACCTGGAATCAGGAAAGGACTTATGTCAGGATCGTTAGTGTATCATCTTCATGAAACTCAATGCTCTGTCCAAATTTGGTCCAGTCAAAAATTCATGCTCTTCTAGTCCTCACAAAAATCACAGGTACATTGAGGAAATGCTTGTAGCTCTCACCTCATCTCCTCAGAGACACTGATGTCAGAGCACAAACACACACAGAGATCTCAAGACTTAAGGGAAACATCAAGTATTCCTTGCACACACACAGAGCAGAGAATCTCAAATGATTAGCTTGCTTGGAAGGTCTTAAGGGATGACTTTGCTATTTTCCAAGGTGGGTGGAAAGGTGTTTGAATGTATAATAGACCACAATAGAAACCACCACCTGTTACCTTTGCAAAACTGTATAAATTGTGTTTATGACAGGGAGGATATTCCTTAAAGGTGGCATCATACTTTAGAATAGCAATATCATTTGTTACAGAAATGTGTATGAGCTCTCACGGAATACCTGGAACCAGTGTTTTCCCTTGAAAGACATAAGGTCACATGGGAATATTTACAAACTTTTTCCCAATTTCCTACTGTCAACTTATGAAATTTAATCATCCTGATCCCGACGGATCCAAGTAATGGTGATTCAGTGCTGCATGCTTTTACATTTTATTTCCTAATACAGTGAGTGTTTGATCAACACCACTGCCGGGCAGTCTGAATTGTTTCTTGATGAACCTGCATTGAGACTGGGGGCGGGATGGGGGGACGATGTGCAGGTTCTGGCTGAGTGATATCCCTGACTGCTACAGAACTCTTTCTGACTGATTGGGGAGCTGCAAGTTGAAGCATCTGGTGCTTATGTACAAACATAAATAAGAAATCATGTACAGATGTGACTCTAACAAATCCCCAGCAGCAAGAAAAGAAGTAGCATCAACAAATGAAAGGAGAAAAATCAATACTAAAAGAAGAGAAGAAAAGAAACAGAAGCCTCCAAAGACTATACTTCAGAAGTTTAATTTCAGGCTCAAATACCTGACCAAAAAACAGTATTTGTAGTGATATCTAAGATTCCTGAAAAAGAGTTTATGAGGACCAAATTAGAAATTGCCTATTCCATTCTGCTGTCTCCCTCTAAGGATTAAGAGTGATGCTTACCCAGAACAATGGATGCCTAGAGAAGAAAAATTAAGTATTACAGATCACTAACACCAACATTTTGTATTGTCTAAAGGAGGCCCCATAAATTCTATCCCATATATCCATATATTCTATTAGGTCCAAGTAAAGAAATGTGAGTTGGATTATTTTAGCTGTTTAATGCTAATTACAATGTAAAAATTAGCACAATTCTGGAATCTTACTCCAAGAACATTGTTAATGTATATTGACAGGAAGATATTCTTCTTATTCTCATGTAATGGATATATATTTGACTAGCAAAAGAAATATGTTAATAATATATAAATAAAATATTTAACAAAATAATGAGGAGTCAGATTGTTGGCTCAGAAGTATCCTATGCTTGACCATGAGAAAATACCAATACACCTCTGTCACCATGGGTCCATGACCTTCTGTAGGGTTTTCCTTTGGGTTCTGAGAGACAGCCCAAACTCTTCAAGATGGGTCACAATACCTATGCCCCATGAAGAAGGGTATCATCTCATACTTTTACTGGCATTGGGGGAACAAATTTATATGTTCTACATACCATTTTCTTGGGCTTTATACTACAGTTAGGTAAAGTATACCATGTGGATCTCAAGGGATAGAATTAGGATCAATGCATGGAAGCTACATGAATAGCTTAAGTAAATACTTAAGACACACAGAGCTGTCTTAAGTAAGAGTAGTATACATGGTAAGTTTTCTGTCACCAGAGATTTTGAAAATAGAGGAGAAGGAACTTTGAGAGGCTTGCTTCTGTAACTCCGGCATTTATCACAGTACCTGGCACATGGTAACTTCTCAACAATCAATTATTGCCTGATGACTACATGACCATTTAACAGGTTAGGAGAAGATGCTATGCCATTGAACTAGATCAATGCCAAGACTCATGTCAGCCTAAGATTGTATAAGTTACCATTTTTTTTTTGGCCTTGTGTAAATGGTGTGGTGCTATAAAGTCATTTCTTAGACTTGTTCTATTTTGTGAGTATTTGAGGGATTTTTTTTTAAATTGTGTTTTCCTCCTAATGTCTACAAACATGCAAGTCTTTATGAGAGAGAAGTAAAAATATTTTATACTATCTAGCTAAAAGGATTTTTTCCAAACACTTTTGACTTTATCTCCTTACTGCCAACTCATTTGACTAGTAGAACTCAGGAACCATTTTAATATTAGTCTTTTCAGGCTGAAATGAGAAAGTCTTGGAGAACCATCCACGTGTGGGCATTTGTCTTTTGCAGCTGGTTACTTTTTTGTGGGGCCACATCTTAGTCCATTGAGACAATGGAACCCAAGGCTGTAAATCTTGCACACTTATAAACATTAATCTTGTAAATCTTGCACTATTTCCAAGAAGCTCAGTGAAACCCTGCAAAGAAAAATCTGATCAACAGTAGTAAAAATATACTATAAATGAATTTTCCCTTAAGTGTTATGATGCTTAATGGAAATGTGCCTGCCCTTTTCTTTAATTAACTTTTAATTTCCATGATATTGTGAAGGAGTGATGATGACAACGTTATTCTAAAGCATGATACAGAAGAGGTCAAAGTTAAGCATCCATATTGAACCAGATAGCTTGGTTCAGCCCAGTCCCCCATGCTGTATAGCAGCCAATCATGTGAAAGAACTCTTCATCACCTGGAAGACTAAACAGGGAGTAGGGTATATGAACCTACATTCATCACTAGGTCTAGAAAAAAATAGTAAGGCATAGAGGAGGAAGGGGAGAGAGAGAGGTGAGGAAGGAGAGTAAGGAAGGAGGAGGGGGCTTTCAATTTGTCTGCAAATGACATATAGAGGAATCTAGATGGAGTAGAATATAAGAGGTTTCCAGAAGGTTTTTTTGGATGTGAATGGACAGAAGTCTGGGAGTCAGTACTTAGAGAGAGAATGTAGAGCCCTACTAGGGAACATCAATATTATCCACCTACTGAAGCCCCTTATCCTTGGGTACCTAAAGAACATTTGGGGATGTGCAAGGTAATCCCTACCTAAGTCTATTTGTAGCCTACCTTCAGTGCAGTTACACTGCCCTATATAGCATTCTACACATTTTTAAAGGATATTTGAAGTTGAAATGTGATATTTTTGCTCCATATTTTCTTTCCTATATTTGCTTTTCTTAAGCTGCTGTTAAAATGAGTTTGCCTTCATCAGTGATAAATAACTGAGGTGGCCCAAGCACATAGTGACAATGAAGGGTTATTCTACTTGCAGAAACTCAAGTACTAAATTTATTAGGAGAAAAAAAATTACAAATGAATTTAGCATGAATACTGATGACTAAAAGAAAACCACCAGGAATCATGCCAAGTAATGATTTTAGATTCAAGTTACAATGACCCACTTTGTGGTTTCTCAACAATGATTTTTGTAGAGCTTCTGTCACTTCACCACTAGCAAAGGAATTGGAGAGGTATGTGGAAGTGAGTATGTGTTTGTTGTCTGTGAAGGTATATCTCTTTTTATTTTTAATGTTTACTTATTGACAGAGAGGGAGAGAGAGAGAGGCAGAGAGAAAGGAAGATATAGAATACCAAGCAGGCTCCACATTCATCTCAGAGCCTGACTTGGGTCTTGAACTTACAACTGTGAGATCATGACCTGAGCCAAAATCAAGAGTCAAATGCTTAACTGACTGAGCCACCCAAGTGCTTAAAAAAAAGTCTTTTTAATTTCTTTCCAAAACCATAGTGTACTTAAAAAAAATCCCTTTTATTTCCTGTAGTTTTCTTACATATCTTTTAATATGGGTAGCAACTAGTCATCTATATAGATCCACACAAGACCCATGTATATAGTGACCCATAAGGCATGATTCCCTTGGCCTAAACCCAGGGTGGCACACTACAGCACAGGAACCAAATCTGACTCACCACAGTTTCAGAGGATCAAAACCTTTCTTGATCTTGGTACATATTTTCTATGCATGCTTTCCAGCTACAACAGAAGGGTTGAATATTTGCCCTAGAGACTGAATCCTGCAAAGCTTAAAATACTTACTACCCAGCCCTTTACATAAAGCATTTGTCAATACTTGATCTAGACTCTATAGATACTAGATCATCGTCATGGCTCATCTGGATTAATTACAGAAATTCCTGAATTTGTCTTATCTCTCATCTTTCTAACATATGTCCTATTTTTATAGGGATCTTCTTAAAACTTGAATATGATTAGGCCACTCCCCTTCCCATTGTTTACATAATGCAAATCTAGCCCCCTTTTTGGGCGAACTTTCCAAAGCCATTTCTCATTGCTGCCTTGCCAGTCAACTCTCTACTCTCCTCAAATGCGCCATGCTCCCTTTTCCTGAACCCGTGTGATCACAAACACTGATTCATTTTAGAGTGATTCCTTGTTCCTTTTCTTGTGTCACTCCTTATGTGAAACCCAATGCAGACAGAAGTCCACCAGGGAAAGTTTTTATGCCCTCTGTGCCTGTAGCACCCTTTATATATCTCCATGATAACATTCATTTATGACAATATATTGTCATTTCCCTACTTACTGGTCTTTTCTCCTAGTAGATGGCAGGCTTTTAAAGGATAGACCCTGCTCTGTTCTGAGTGTCAAGAATACATGTGTTCTATATGCACACATATTCACACATGCATTTAAAATACTGTCAGTCTTAAAAAGAGGTCTTCATTCTATTTATGTGTGTATCATTTTTTTGTGAACTACCCCATAATAGTTCTATTGCATCAGAATCTTGATGGTAGAATTTGTTTATTTTGGAAAAAAAGATTTGCAGGTGAGTTTGATGCTTCCCTCTAATTACGAAACACATTTTACAGTATCAGAAGCATAGAAGAGTAGATTTGGTCCTTTACAACTTATTTCTACAAATAAATGTAATATCTTAGATGGATTGATTAAGACATTTTTGAAAGCCAAGAACCACCTGAGCATGGGGAGCTGGGGAATCTGTGTACCTGAGAGCCAGCACGTTAGGCTGATGAACATAAACATGTCATGGAACTTTTCTAATGTGCAATGTCTTGACATCAATCGATATTTTAGGGTGTATATAAGTCTTATGTATCAAAAGAGAGGGCTGAATTTTAAGCATGTCTGCATTTTTGCAGGAGGTCTTGGCCATGTGTGCAAATAGATATCTGTGACCAAGACCCACAGGAACCCTTGAATGGGTTTGGTGGGAGGAGTCTTTTCTATCTATAAGGCCAGGAGTTGGAGACAGTTCCCAGAGGTGGAAAAACTCTGACAGGCAAACATTAAATCGCTGAAGAAATCTTTCTTAAATTCTAGTATCACCAGGGTTTCCCCCTCAGGGCTGAAGGGGCTACTGCCTTCCTAAACCCTGTGGCTAATAATAGCACAAAGGCAAATGACTTCAGTTCTTTGGTCCTCAACCAAGTTTGTTTAGCCCTTAAGCTACTGTGAATATTGCCGGAAAGAAGGAAAGCTGTGGTCAAAGCTGCAGAGTAATGTGGTGACAGCTTCCCTGAGTGCCTGCTAATACAGATATCATTTCATCAGTGTGATCCTCAGCGACCTCTTGCAAGGATTAATAATGGGGAATAAATCACTTGAGGGAGACTCAGTAGCAGGCCTCTCATGGGAGCTCTGGGTGACTACACCAGAATACTGGAGAAAGAAAATGAAGGGGAAAAGTGGCAAATGGGATTAACAGAGAAACACATTGCATCGGGGGGGGGGGGGGCCTGGTTGAGGGAGTGAAGCAGACCCATGAATAAAAAAGTGCAGTGCTAGTTCTTTCATTTCTGTGTTCGCCCCATTTCCATGGCTCCTGAATCCACCTGTCTCATGGGGACTTTCCCTGCAGGATGTAATTTGAATGTTATTCTCTTTCTATAGGTTGCAGAGAGTTTGGCCTGGTTCTAACCAAGACAATATCTTGTCCTCTTTTGAAGCTCATTTTATAAAACAAAGACTTACCCATTGTTAATGCCAATTGCTCCTCCTTGTCTTAAAGTATATTGTACTTTTGAGGGACTCTATTTCCTAATGTACCCAATCTCCTCTCCCAGCCCGGGGAAGTTTTTGGACATTTTCAATGAACAGTTACAAAGAAATCTTTTTTTGTTCATTTGTTTTTAATATTTGTTAGAGAGGGAGAGAGAGACAGAGACAGAGACAGAGACAGAGAGACAGAGACAGAGAGAGAAAGAGAATGAATCTTAAGCAGGCTCCATGCTCAGCACAGAGCCTGACACAGGCCTGATCCCATGACCCTGGGATCATGACCTTTGCCAAAATCAAGAGTCTGATGCTCAATCAACTAAGCCACCAAGTCACCCCACAAAGAAATCTTTATTTTCAGTTGAAACCCTTGTGGGCCAGGCAGCTCCCTCACACAGGCCATGTTAAGAGTGGTCTATCTAGCCAGCCCCATCCTTGTCAGACCCTTTGAGTTCACAATTTTATTTTCACTTTCTGGACCTGGAAGTCCTATCTATTCTCTTAGTGAACAGGACCTTCCCCTTCTGTTCTCTCTAGATAGGGAATAATTAGTGGTACCATTGGGAGAGGACCAGGGGATCAGTGGGTGCTAAGTAAGTGAATTCCAAACTTATGCATTATATTTAAAAAGGGACAAGAATGTGGCATTTTGGCTCAGAGGAAAAAACAAGTGCCTTTCCCCTAACACAGTGTGAAGTGTGGGATAATTGCATGCAGCATTTGTTAATGGCTAATTTAATGGCTAATGCTTATGAAGCCCTTACTTGTGCCAGGTACTTTATAGGCATTCTTCTTCTTTTTTGTTCATTTTCGAACAGCACTATAGAGTAGGTATTATTTCCCCCTCTTTAAAGATGAAGAGTGTGTGGCAGGAAGGTTGGAGAACATGGCTGGGACCACATGACCAGGGAAGGGTGAGGGCCTATCTGTGGGCTCACTGTGGAGGCCCAGACCACCTTACTCCACCTGGGCCCTGAGCTTTTCTTCTGTGATGTACCTCCACCCACCCTTCCTCTGCTTCTCCTTCCCCTTCTTCCCTTCTGATGCTGTGCTCTGGTCTCCCTCTGACCTCATTTGTACCTCTATAATCAGTCTTCTCCAGCCCTACCATGTTCTTTATATTTCCTGTCTTCCTCAAAAAAGAATTATCATAGTTTCTTAGGAAAAGAAAAGATAAAATTATAAAAACAAATGTGAATGCCATTTTACAATTTACTGAGCATTTAAAGACAGATTTCATACTTTTGAGCAACTGCATGATAGAAATTTTATCACATCTTTCTTAGAGATTAGGGGAATGAGGTTTAGGACATGAAACCCCTGTCCCACATGCTTCCATCACCAGGCGAGGCCCAATGTAAAACTGTATCTCTGGACTGTGAAGAGTTTTCCACTTACTAGCAAAAATTTCAAACTCCTGTGGTGGCACCATTAATGAGAGTAATCAAAAGGGGCCCAGTGGGGGTATTTTGGGAATTCCTGCCTTCCACCTTGACCACAGAGTGGCTGCTTCTCAGCCCCAGGCTGCTGCTGCCATGTGGGAAAAAAGGCACAGGGTTGACAGATTCTTTCAGCATCTCAAAGGAAGGCAGAAATCAGAATGGTTAAGAAAAATTCCCTGATATTCATTTTTTGTTTTTAGTTTATTTATTTATTTTGAGAGAGAGAGCATGAGCAGAGGAGGGGCAGAGAGGAAGGAGAGAGAATGCCAAGCAGGCTCTGCACTGACAGCACGAAGCCTGACATGAGGCTTGATCTCATGAACCGTGACATTATGACTTGAGCCAAAATCAAGAGTCAATGATGCTAAACCGACTAAGGCACCCAGGTGCCCCTAAGACATCCTGATCTTTAAATGTCAGTAACTACTCCGCATACCTGCATGAGATGCCAGGGGAGGCCAATATGTGCAAGCTGTGTACTGTCCCGAGACCACTACCTCACAAATTCTCCACCAGACCCCATGACTTCCCATCTCATCTTAAATTGTCCGATTCCCACTATGACCCCTAGTCTCATATCCGTTCCTTTCCCATTTGCATTCCTTCTGCTAGCTGACCATTTTCACAGTAAACAGCCTCCTATAGTGTTCTCAGGGGCTCCCTCCTCCCCTCACATGCTTCCTCCCAGCAGCTAAGATGCTTGGTGATAGAATCAAGAATGGCTATTTACAAAGAAGAAGGAGGTAATAGGACGAAGGAGGCTCTGTCCACAAAGCAAGAAACCCTCTACTCAGGCAGTCGACGAAGGGAAACAGAATTGGAAATGATTTTTATTTCAATTAGATTTTAATTAGCTTCTGTCTTGGAACTATCGGATCGGTTCCCAAATAATTGAAAAAGCAACCATATTTACATCTGTTGCTCCTAAGAATAGCAATTTTGTAGCATCTGATCCATATTGTATTCAGAGGGTGAGAGAGTAGGGAAGTTCGATGGAGAGAGGATTTCAGATGAAATAATCAGTGTCAACAAAAGCAGTGCGGCGGGTCAGCTGGGAGACTGTATGAGCACTCCTCTGTAGCCTTGCCCTAATTTCACATGGAATTAATATGGGATGGGTGGTAAGAAGTATTTCATTAGCAGCTTGCACAAACTTATTATAGAGCTCTAGCAACTCTGAATCAAGCACGCTGGAGAATTAAGAAAGCAGATATTGCAGTCAAGTGCGTAACATACAGGAGGGTCAAATGAGGCATCTTAGGGAGGGAGTCAGGAATGTGTCCTTGGGGCCAGGTGCTCAGCATTGAGAGTGTGCTGGCTCCAGCTGCAGCATTCCTAGTGAGTCACATTTCTCTGTGCTTCCTCCCTTATGGTCTGCTGAGATGAAATATCATGCAGTAAGTGGGGCTGAGACCTGTGTCCCACCTGATTTCCGAAGGCCATTCAAAGATTCTGATCATAACTTTTCAAGATCTTTTTTTCTGACAAGACAAACAGGGCTTGCAAGGCTATGAGGTTGATGAAAATGCTTTCCCCATGGGAAAACACAAGTGGATAGCTCTGTGAATTTTCTCTTGAGGAAAATGTGGTGTTTGGGAGGCTAAGCAGCTCATGGCCCCAGTTTCCTCCAGAGACCAGTTTCCTGTTCACAGAATAGTATGTTGCAGAAAAATTTCTCAACAACATTTTTCTCTGTTGGTATGTGGTTGGTAATGTCTTTGAATAAATACTTAAGGATCCCCTTCCTGCCACAAATTAACCATATACTTGACTACACTTCTTCCCCTTTCTTAGAGGATACTAGAAAGATGATTGCTGAGTCCTGGTGCCTGAGTCACCTCTTCAGCATCTCTTCACAGTTATGCAGCTTCCTAAGGCCCAGGCAAGGAAGGTCATGCAATTAGTGATTCTAACCCCTAAATTTCCTCTCTTGCTCTGTGTACTTCTCTGGTGCCTGAATCTTTTGCAGTGGAATGCATTCATGTGGTACTTGCAGAATGCAAAAATAAATTTTACAAAGTCTGCTTCCTGAAAATAAATTTAATATAGCAGATTGTGATTGTGTTTTATGCAATCAGAAATAAAATTATGCTAATAATACTTTCAAGAGTCTTATATAATATAGTTATTGGTCCATTATCACAACTGTTAGTTCTGTCTCCAGCATTGCCAGTAGACAGGTGGTTGTGTTGTAATACCATAAATTATGTGTAAGCAGGATCTGTGCCATTTATTCAGGACAAATGTCAACACAACATGCATACATATATTCTTTCAGAGTTTTTTTCCTTAACTGCCCTATGTAACTTTATATTCTCTATCCCCCAGCATCATTCCCTTTATTCTGTCCTGTTAGATTTATTTTCTTTATTGAACTTATTACTCTTTAAGATAATTATGCATTTTGATTGCATATGAACTGCCTTGCTCCTCTTGACTGTTAGTACCTCGGGGCAGGGACCATATCCCCAGTGTCTGGCTCATAGTAGGCTTCTAATAAATATTTGTTTAGTCATTCAGTAAGTATTCCTAGAGACCTCCCATTTAGCCAGAATATTTCAGGCATGAAAACATAGACATGAACATGATCAAGAAGGCTCCTTCTCTCATCAAATATACAAATTAGTGGGGAAGGTGGCTAATATGCAGTCAGTTAAGTAAAGGAACAAGATATGAAATAGAAACATGTCATAGAACACCAGAATCCTGAGGAGAGGATAAAACACAGTGATGTGACAGTGGCTTTGCACTGCACTTGAAGTGTGCCAGCTTCAGATGCCAGGGAGAGGAGGTGGAGCCTCACAGTAGCCCTAAGTAAGGGGCAGAACAATAGGTTCATGTTGTCACAAGGACACCAGTAGCCCCTGTTGGATCATCCACACCTCCCTTTGCCCTGGTATGCCCTTTGTGTCTCTTCTGCCTGTTGGATACCTATTTTTCCTCAAGCCTTCTCTTAGGTATCATTTTCTCTGTGAAGTCTTTCCTGTTCCCTCCTCCCCAAAGAGAACTGGCCACTGTCCCTTTGCACATATATATACTATCATCCCCTACACATATTTACATTGTCACCATGACCTAACCTTTCTTTCTCTCACATGTTCACATATATTTCTTGATGTCCTGTGGTACTGTAAGCCCCTGTTAGACAATAATGACTCCTCCTTGTATGCCTAGAGTGTAACACAGACACGGATTTTAGGTTCTTGATAATTATTTGTTAGATGAAGGGCGAGGTTGGTCCATGTAATCATGGATAAATATATAAATGAAGTAAATGGAAGGACTTAGAAAGGCTCTTGCATTGCTAGGATTTCACAATTACTGTTTTAAAAACTTGCCCTTCTTTTCTCCATCCCAGGAACCTTCATTAACTGCATTTTCTTTGGATCCTTTTGTATTTGTATGTATGATATGTAGTCCACAGCTGTTGTCATCACATAAATTATAAAATTACATTGAATCCACTTCTGCCTTAAGTATAAGTTCCAGTGACTCCCCACCCCCACTCCAGTACACACCCATATGCACCACTCTGTTCTTCACTATGATCTAGAGTTCCCTTACTCATTGATTTTCCTGCTAGGGCTTAAATAAATTTCAAGTCATGAACATTTCTGCTTTCAGCTCTCTGTGGTTGACTCTGTCTTTTGATGTATGTATTAATAGAGAACAAATATTAGCAGATAATGTATTTGTGGCCAAAAGATGAAAAGAGGATTCCTGCTAGTGTAATATTCGTGAAAGTCTTGACTTGAACTGTCATAATCCAACAAGGCTAAATTTATCCTTAAATAGATGAAATAACACCAGAGGTTCCCATAAAGTTATAACATCTTAATTACTGCCATTAAAATCTCATATCCATACATCATATACATCTTGAACTTCAGTCTTAAAACAGATACGTTATTTTTCAGAGAATCCTAAGGGGACAGAAGTCACACAGTACTGCTGAAGCCTGCTCATACTGGACAAATAATTTTTGGCAGAACACTCAATCTAACCTAATAGATAATGCTGAGCAAGCAGAGCCTTTAGTTCTTCGAACACTGATGAGATTCTATACAGTGTTTTCCTTTGTGTAGTTTCATTATTTGGGAAAGGCCAACATAATATTTATCTGTGGATTAGACACCATGGATACAGGCAGTAAGCCTTTTAGATATGTCTCCCTAAGTTCCCTATTGAAAAAATATAGGTGGCTAGTGTTCTCGCTGGTTAATTTTGCATTTTGAAATACACAACTTACCACTGGTTTAGGAGCCAGCATATAGACTCATGTGTGAGCATGTTAGGACACAATTGTGCAGAATGAATTCCTTTAAGCTTCCACTTCTCAACCAAGTATGGCAGAGAATATGGAACAAAAGGAAGGATGTTTTTATATAGATGGTGCATGTCAAAACCTACCTGATTTTTCATAGGTGATAGAAAAGAAGAGAGATAAAAGATAATGTTTTGGGTTTTTTAAGGATCAATATTTTAGTCTATGAGTGATGTCCCCATCAAATAGTGAACACAGAGAAGGAGGTGGTGTAAGGGGTACAATGATTCACTTGAATGTTGACATATTGCATTTCAGTTGCACGTGGCCATCAAAGGCAAGATGACAACAAATATTTTCTGTGTGTCTGGGCCTCTTTTAGGGTCTGGGGATTGAAAAATGAAAGTAACACATGGTATCTCACGGTGGAGGGGCAGGGTGTTTATAATCTTTCAGGGAGCAGAGATGTATAAACATACAGCTATAATGCAAACGCAAATAGAAAGTGCTGCTTGAATCTAGAAAAAGTAAACTCAGAACAGGAACCTGTCCCCGGGGTCCTGATATTGTCTAGGGAGAAATAAACTCCAGTTCTAGATTACTTATCTCAGAACTTTAACCTATTCAGTGGGCATTATTAAGTACTTCTTGTGTACGCTGTGCTCCATTTCTTAATTATAATGCTTCTGAAATGGAGAAGGGCAACTTTTGATGCTTTGTAATTTAATTATATTCTTTAGGGATATTACAACTTCCTTTTGTACTATGCCCACACTTAACCAGTAGTTTTCTCCTCTGTAATTTGTTCTTTCCAGTATATTTGCCCAGGAGAAGGGCCTGGCCACTGTGCATGAGCTCCCCATTTCTCAGACCAGGGAGGAGATTTGTGAGTAAGTGGTAATGGATATACTGTCGTGCTAGTTCATAAATCAGTCTTCTGTCAGTTATGTGGGCATGAATCCATCTTTCAAAACTTGATCACCTTTGGTTGAGCTGATTAAATTAATTTTATGATTCTGCAGAGTGGAGGTCCTGTCTCTGGAAAGGTGGTCACCCCTTGGTTGCTCCATTTCTGAGTGCTTCCATCCAGGGGACTCTGCCTGAAATGACTAATTGACCTCTTCGTGTAATGGCAGAAGTCACTGCTACTCACTTCCAGTTCCAGATTTGTCTTTTTAATTTTTTTTAATCTTTATTTATTTTTGAGAGAGAGAGACAGAGTGCAAGCGGGGAAGGAAAAGAGAGAAAGAGGGAGATACAGAATCCAAAGCAGGCTCTAGGCTCTCAGCTGTCAGCACAAAGCCTGATGCAGGGCTTGAACTCATGAACTGAGAGATCATGACCTGAGCTGAAGTTGGATGCTTAGCCAGTTGACCACCCAGGTGCCCCTAGATTTGTCTTTTTAATACCAATGTCATTGCACTGGTAAAATTTCAAGCTAATACAGTGTCATGGGTTGAATTGTGTTCCCCCTCAAAACAAAATATGCTGAAGTCCTAGCCACTGTTACCTATCAATGTTACCTCATTTGGATATAGGGTCTTTGTAGACATAAGCAAGTTGAGATGCTTTCATTAGGGTGCATCCTCATCCAAAATGACTGATGCCCTCATAGAAGAGAGAAATTTGGACACATACACAGAGGGAAGTCAGCTGTATGAAGCTAGAGAAATACACTGGAGGTTTGCTGCCACAAATCAGAGAAGGATTGGGGCTACCAGAAGCTGGAAAAGGCAAAGAAGGACCTTTGATGTTTTAGGAGGGAGCAGGATCCTGCCAACACCTCAGTTGTGGACCTATAGTCTTCAGAACTGTGAGCTGATCAACTTCTTTTGTTTTAGCCCCCCCTCCAGCTGCCACCTCCCTCAGTTTATGGAGCTTTCTTACAGCAGCCTTGAGAAACTAATACAACAGGTTATGGTTAGCTCTCAAGTTGGATTTAAGAGTTCACTAAGAATTCTAATTGGATTTAGGGTTTCAGATCAGATTTCAGAATGTTTCTTAAGTGTGTCTTCTCTGGAAGGAAAAGGTTAAAGTTGAATCCCAAGGACCCTGAAGTCATTTTGGATCTATCCACTGTGACTCTCAATATGCTCTCTCCCTTTTCCCCTTTATGAAGAAAACCCCTTCTTTATTGAGTGCAATATAATCCAGCATCAGAGAACTTCTCAGAAAAATAGAGATATGAGCTGGGAATTAGTGACCTGCAATTGTAAAATAGCAATTCATTAAATCACATAAACTTTCCTTAAAATTTATTTGGAAGCAGGATACCAGTAAGAGTTAAGAGTTACCAACTCTTTTTTTTTTTTTTCTAAATTGTTGAACATGCTGGGATAAATGGGTATTTTTTGCCTTTACATGCTTCATTTATTTTTATGATTAGACCCTTCTCTAAAGTATGGTTCCTCCTAAATACATTTATAGAATTGTCCTTAAATACCTAAATCTATATATGGTTATGATATATGGTTATATATATGATTTTGTGTGTTTAGATGTGTGTGTGTGTATGTGAGTGTAAGCTGCGTACCATTTCGGAGGCTAACAAATACTGTCTGAAGCCTACCCATGGAGTGTATGGGCTGAATAATTGTCCACAAATTAAGGGTATCTATCCTTTGGTTGGGATAAAGAAGTCAGACAGAAATCACACATTAAACTTTACCATAGCCCTAGTCTCTTCGATTTTGTGGTTTGAAGTTTGGGCTTCCACCTTTAAAGAATGTTGGTTTGATCTTCTCTTCCTTTATTTTGGACTCTTTTTTTTCCCTGGAACTTTAAGTAATATATTTTTTTTTTCCATCACAAGCAGAGAGAGAGGTTGGGAATGAACATGCAATTAGATGCCTAATTGCCTTTTGATGAGGCTGCGGGTTGTAGAGTTAGGGCATGTGACTAGGGATTCTTTAGCTACTTAAAGCATTGCCCAAGAGGCTGTGGTTCAACAGGACCACCAGTTTCATGGTCACTCTTTGAGAGAGCTGCCTGCTGTAAAGACCCAATAGGAGAGGTAAGCACGGCGGGAAGGACTTGGGGCATGCCTCTTTCTCCTTGAATGGAGAGTAAGAGGGTACTGAAGACCAAGAGATGGCAGAAGCAAGGAAGTGAAATGAAGAGGGCAGACAGGAGGTACACTTGGGAAGACAAAACAATTGCTATTTAATGTCCATTATTTTGTAGGACAAGATGAAAAAGAAAACTCTTCACATGGCAGTAAAGGTCTCCATTGCCACAAGGTTTGTACAGGGTTTTTGGTGCCTACACCAATTTGACAGCCTAACTTTGAAGTGTTTAAAACTTGAAGGGAGGAATGCGGAAAGGCAGCAGTTATGCAGGGGAGGTTGCCTAGTAGGGAGAGGGAGTCAGGAGAGAGGGTCAAGAGAAAATGACTGCAGTGGTCATTTCTGGCCCTATTACCAGTTATGATGGATGACTTTGGAGAGGCAGGAGGAACAGTGTCTATTTAAAGATGGCAATTAAGAAAATATGTCTAAGTAGAGGGAAAATGGCAGTTCCGATTCTGGCTGTTGATGTGTCTGATGAAGCAGGACTGATTCACCTACAAACTGACACAGCTGCATTAATGTGGCTGAAAATAGCAGTTCTCATCTGCCTGTGATGGAGCTGTGGTGGAGAGTGCCTCATCACCTGTGGGCTTATGAATGTAGATTATTCCCCTTTGACTGAAAATCATTTCTATCTGGTTTCTTCCAAGGGTGTTGAATCACTGCCTTCCATTGTCTGCTAAATGAGCATTTAAACGCCAATTTGTTGTTTGGAGTTTGGACCTCTGTTCATTGGGTGATAGTGAGGTATATTAACCTTATGCTTTTGAAATTTTCTCTTGTATTTTGTGTGAATCTTTTTTTTTTAATGCCAAGTATAATTGCTGTGATTTGCCCAATTGCTTTCATGTACATGTAGTGAGACAGGTTTATGATACTGGGATATACGAGTCAGTGAGCAAAATTAAGCCTTCATTATCTGAGTCTATGACTGTAGCTCAGTTATAAAAAAAATTGCAGGTGAAAAAAATTTGATTCTGAACTTAAAGAGACCTTGCCTCACACAGACATATTTTAAATATATCCTATGGCATCAAAACTATTGAATTTAGTTATGCTTTCTCTGCATTTTCTCTCACCAATACTGCTGAATATCAGGATTGCTGGGTGTAAAGAGAAGCATTTCCTTGTAGTTTTAAATTAAAACATATTTCCATTTTTCACTTAGGAGATAACACCCATGTATGTTTCTTGTCTTTAGAAAGGTAAGACACATGTACAATTTAAGGGAAAAAGTAGAGAGGCAGAATTCATTAGAGAATGGTAACCCCCTACCTTCTGCTTTTCATGGGTTATGCTCCACAAATGAATCTTCTTAGAAATCTCTCTGGGTTCCATCTATAAGCCAGCACCTCCTGGCGTTGTCTGTAATTGGGCATTATGATTTGGGATTCTGGTATTCTTTGAGGGAAGAGCACAAATAAAGAGTCTGATGATAAAGTGAGAATTGCAGAAGGGATCTTGGTGAACCAACACACCAGGGATAGAGTGTACATGTGCAGAGAAAAGCTCACACTGTGAACTGGTTAATCAAATCAAGGCACAAATAGTACTTCACACACTGTCCCTGTCCCAATCTTACATGTCAAAGTGGGGGTACTCCATTTAGTTAGAAGGTACAGTCCAACACAGCTTTCTGAATGTTGAGATGAAATTACAAATCACATACTTACCATTTGGGGAAGTCTAAAAGCTCAGAGAAGTTGGCATAGTTCAAGTTTGATCTCTATAGTAATTGGAAGGAACACCAGATGTGCAATAACCTTATGGGCAATTGATGAAAAACATTACAGAGGCTAAATTGATGAATAGAGAGGAGGAGCAATAACCTTATGGGCAATTGATGAAAAACATTACAGAGGCTAAATTGATGAATAGAGAGGAGGAGCAGTGCATGAGCAATATGCATATGGAAATAATACAGACTGGGGAAAAAAAGTGATCCAATACAGGTTCTGTTCTGCTATTGCAGACCAGAAGTTTTGCACAGCCAGCTATCTCCAGTGTCATTGAGCTGCTGTAAATGTTAATGGGGAGTATTTTAATTTCTCTACTGTAGAAATATCTACCGATATTTTCTCTGGACTGAAATCTGGTTTGACAATACACAGCTAACATTATAGTTAACATTAAAGATATATTATTAATATACAGTTAATATTAACAGAGGTAGACAGCCAGGGACTTGAAATGCAGACCATTTATGAGAAAGACATGAGAAAAGTATAATTTGTGAACTCTAACTATAGACCAGGGAGGTTTTGGCCAGACAGACATAAAGGGTAGCAACAGATCTGAGGCATAAGGCTGTTGATGTTGGCCAACAACAGACGCCAAGTTTAGAGAAACGGCCCTGTGCCTTTAGATCTTTGATCTTTTTGCTTCTCCTCAGGAGATGAGTCCTTTCTCAAATACTATCTGGTGGGAGATCAGAGGCCTTTCTCAAATACTATCTGTGCACTGTAGCTATTTTATGTTTCAAGGCTTGTGTTTTTGTTTTTGTTTTTCTGGGCCTGTCCTGCCTTCCCATCATTCATTTACTGACACATTCAGTAATGTTTACTCATTCATTTATCCATAGCAACAACTACCATTTCTTGCATGTCCACCCGCTGCCGCTGAGCTTTACTGTATTATTTCTGAGCCTTACTAGAGAGAGAGAGCCTCCAGTAAGTTATCCTTTCTTTGATTCCATTTCCTCACCTGCCAAATTGAGTTGGAAATATTATCCACCTCCATAAGGATTAAACAGCTTCGTCCATTTGAGGCATTTAGCACATGACAATCACCCAATATTTCCAAGCTGCTGTTATTTTTTTTTATTTTTTAAAGTTTATTTACTTATTTTAAGTAATCTCTACACCCAATGTGGGGCACAAACTCACACCTCTGAGATCAAGAGTTGCATGCTTTTCCGACTGAGCCAACCAGGCACTCTCAAGCTGCTATTATTTTTAAATCAAATTTCCATTTGAGTTAGTTCACTATAATCATCTGGAGCTAATGTGTCCCCTCCAGAAATGCCAAATTATACTTAGGTTAGCAGGAATAGGCATAGCTTGACCTAATTCTTCTAATACTGGAACAAATAATATCCTAACTAAAACCTTCTGATAAAATTAGGTGAATTTTAAAGTTGGAATCATCTGGGTTTTTAATGTCAATTATTTCAGTTCTTCACCATGCTGTTGGAAAAGTTATTTAAGCACCCTGTGCCTTTCTCTCTCTCTCTTTCTCTTTCTCTCTCAAAGAAGGGTAGTCTTCAGAGGGTACCCTTTCTGGAGACCACGAGGCCACCTGCTCCTTTCATTGTCTGGCCTACTGTACAGCACATGGTCATCCACTTAAATCTAGTTCCCTGCCCTCTGCTGCCTGCCTACTTCGTCATTTACTAGGAAATTTACTGAGCTTTCTATGATTTCTAAATAATAAATAGCCGATGTTCTAGATAACTTCAAAGTAAGCATTGGCTTTCTTTGGGGCAAAACTGAGTTTTTTTTCAGCTAAGATGTGATGTTCAAAAGTTTGCCATTTGTATATAGCATAGGACAAAACTAGCAAACACTAGAAAAAATTATTTTTCTCTCTATTGGTAAACAATAGAATGATTTTCTTTTCTTGTTCCTTGAACTTGTTTCATGAATGAGTAGATTCTAATTTTAGAGCAGCTTTAGGTTCATAGAAAAATTATGTGTGAAGTACAGAGAGTTTCTGAATTTTCCCTCTTTCCCTACACATAGCCTTCTCCACAATTAATATTATGCATTAGTGCAGTTCATTTGCTGTAATCTATCAATCAACATCGACACATCATTATCAACCAAAGCTCAGAGTTTATACTAGGGTTCGCTCTGTGTGTTCTACAGTCCATGGGTTTTAACAAATGCTTAATGACATGTATCCACCATTATGGTATCATATCAAATAATTTCATTGCCCTAAAAATCCTCTGTGCTCCACCTGTTCATCCCTCCCTTCCACTTAGCCCCTAGCAACCACTGATCTTTTTACTGTCTCCATAACTTTCCTTTCCCTGAATGTCTTCTAGCTGAAATTGTACACCACATAGCCTTTTCAGATGAAGCTTCATACTCATTTCTTTTTAGCACTGAATAATATTCCATTTTGTGGATGTACCAGTTTATTTACCCATTCACTTACCAAAGAACATTTTATTGCTTCCAAGTTTTGGAAATTATGGATAAAATTGCTGTAAATATTTATGGGCACGTTTTTGTGTGAACATAATTTTTCAGTTCATTTGGGTAAATCGCAAGGAGTGTGATTACTGAATCATTTAGTAAGAGTAAGCTTAGTTTGTAAGAGAGCCAAACTATCTTCCAGAGCGGCTGTATCATTCTGCATATCCACCAGCAATGAGTAATGGTTCCTGTTGTCCCACCTCTTCGTTAGATTTGGTGTTGTCAATGTTCTGGACTTGAGCCATTCTGATAGGTGTGCAGTGCTATCTCATTGTCCTCATTTGCAAGTTCCTACCGAGGAGTGGTGGTGTTGAGCATCTTTTCATAGTCTTAATTGCCATCTCTATATCCTGTTTGGTGAGCTGTATGAACCTTTGCCCATTTTTTTTTAATTGGGTTGTTCATTTTTTTTATTGTTGAGTTTTAAGAGTTCTCTGTAGATTTTGGAAAGCAACCCTTTGTCAGATGTGTCTTTTGCAAATGTTTTCTGCTAGTTGGTAGCTTATCTTCTCATTCTCTTGATGGGTCATAGAACTTTCAAAATTAATTTACCACTCATAAAAAAATGTGTAACAAGAAATCTTTTTTAATCTTAAATTAAGTTACAAAGTGTTAGGAAGAATCTGATGCTGAATGGGTCGATATTTAGAGACTTACTGTCTTATTACTCTTTTTTTTGCTTTTCTTAGTTGTTCTTTCTTTTTGCCTTCACTTTCAGGAGCACTGACTTCAAGAGTGGTGATTCCTAGTACAGGCTATTTATAGTCACTAAATGTATTCAGACAAGCCCTCTTTGTATGTGTTCACACAAGCGAAACTTGTTCGACCCTACCTCGTATCAGAAAAAAGGAGCAACAAATACCACCTTCCCTATAGCTACATATTTTCTTATGTATTACCATGACTTATAAGAATCATGGGTATAAAAGAGAAATTCTGTGGAAATAATGCAGTAAGAGATAAGTTGAGAGAAATATCTTCTTAACAGACAAGTGGACAGTTGATCATTAAAACAACTGAGGCCATTTGGGGAAGTGCTCTGGTCATGCTTTATAAACTAGGCTTTTTCTGCTGTCTGGAGTAATCTTGGCATGAGCAGAAAGGGAAAAAGACAGATCACATGGCTGCGGGACGTGTCTATAAAAGCAAACACAGATGCCTTTTGCATTCTCCCCCTGACTTTGCCATTGCAATTGACTGGGGGCCCTTTCACTAACTGTGTTCAAAGGAAACTGTCACTGTTCCACTCATCCTGGCAGACTGGAAATTCAGAAGATAAGAAAGCCTCCCTGGCATGAAATGCACTGTGAAATGTGTTTGAAAATAAAGTTGTTAATGACAATTGCCATCAAAACCAGTTCTTTCAAATGCATTTTTCATAGTTTCCAGGCCAAAAAGAGCTTGTCTTGTATTGAAATTTCAGATGGTTGGCTAACTGTGTGACAGACAAGCAAGCATATTTAAGTATGTACAAAGACACATGAAAGAGCACCTGTGCATCTGATTACCTGTCTATAAACTAGATCCACACATACTGTTCCCAGAGACACATGGGATTTAATAGTCTGGGGAGCTTCTGCTCACAGTCACTACACCTCTACGCCTGGATATTTGTGGAAACTGCCTTCTGAGAGAGAATGAAAAAAAAATCCTAAAAATAAAATAAAAACAAACAAACAAACCAAAAACCTGTGTGCTTCAGAAGGTGGTGGCATCAGATATGGACAGAGAGGGGGAAAAATAACCTAAACAGCAAGAAGAACAAGAACAATTAATGTGAGGCGACCCCACTGGCCCATAGATGCATTCCTTTGTTTTGGCCTAGCAACCTAGCCCAGAGATATATTCCCTTCTCTGTCTGAACTCCCCCCACCCTTCACTCTATTAAACTAATTGAAGTCCTACCAATTAGTAATGCATTTAGGTTAATAAGCTTCCTCTGGGATGACTAAAGGGCTAAGAGGCATTTGTGCATTGGTGTAAATTTGTTTAATTAGAGTTGTTTTTTAACAACCCCCTTTTCAGATGGCAAGCTGAAATCATCTACACTGTGGAAAGAAGAAAGGAATTGCCATTTATTGAGAGCCTATCATGTGTCAGGCCTGGTCACTTTAGATTCTTTATTTCATCAACTCTCTCAGTAGTTTTTCAAAGTAGGTATTATTTACTGTTGAGAAAACAGAGACACGGATGGCTTTAAAAACTTGTCCAATGACACCTGTCAAATGGACAGGGTGAGGTTTGAATACACGCCGATCATGTGGAGAGATGAAGGAGTTGGTTCTGAAATATTTAGGGTAGGCAGAGTTGATGTTTGGGCAGCCTAGATTACTGTGTATCTAGAGGCCCATCTACAGTCATAAAGTTGGACTCAAAGTAATCCATTCATCCATTTAAGAAATCAATATGTTTTAAATTAGACCACACACCAGATACTTTTAATAGTTCTGGGGATATGGATACTGAATAGGCAGGTGACTACTGTCCTGAGGCTCATTGTGTAATAAGGGGAGAAAGATAATAACCAAGTAAATGCATAATTTAAAATGTAACGTCAAACAATGCTAAGGGCAGTGAAGAATGGAAAAAAAAAACACAATGGGATAGAGGCTCATGGAGGTACGTTGAATTGTGACTTCGGATTATATATCAGATTATTCCCTCTCTGATCTAAGACCTAGAAGACAAAAATATCTTCCTAAGCAAATATCTACGGGGAGAAACTTCCAGACATAGGGAAGAGAAAGTGCACTGGCTTCTGGCGGGTGGAGTTGACTGAAGGCCAGCGTGAGGGGAGCACAGTGAACAGGGTAAAGTGGAATGAGAGGGAAGCTTGGTAAACATAGAAGGGTGCTCTCTCTCTTTTTCATGATTGATGTTTAAAGCCATTGGGAGACTTTTTGAAGGCAAGTGCTCTCTGGTTTTCTGATTAGAAAGGTTGCAGCTGAATAGGGATTGTATGCACAGAGGTTAGTGAGAGCAGTGAGGCCAATTACAGATTATAGTGCCCAAGTGAGAAGTGAGGTTGAGTTGGCCTGAGAGAACAACAAGGGATGGAGACAGATGGGGGAGATTCTAGATATATGTTGGAGCTGGAGTGGGCAGTGGCAGCTGGTGCATTGGGTGTGAAAAAAAGGCAAGAGAGAAATCAAGGCGATGATTAGGTTTTTATCTAGAACAATTACATGAACGGACATTGTGTTTGATGAGCACAAGCCAGAGAAGGACTAGGTAATTTTGGAGAAGGGTGGGTGATGGTGCAGAAAGCAAGATTTTAGATAGAAGTAGTGATTCGTATTAGACATTCATATGGGAAGGTCCAGTAAGTGGTACACACTCACGACTGAGAATTAAATTGGGGAGTCTCCAGCACTTCAAATTTTTACTGACAAGATCAATGAGGGAAGGAATTAAATTGGGGGATCTTCAGCACTCTGATTTTTTGCTGACAAGATCAATGAGGGAAAGATGTAGGCAGAGAAGAACCTAACTCTTCAAAGTTTAGCTGTCCAACAGAGGTGGGGTGGGCAGTGAAGGACCCAGAGTAGGATAGTCAGGGAGGTAGAAGAGAGTGTGTGTCACAGGAAACATGTGGTATGTTGTTGTTGTTGTTGTTGTTGTTAAAAGACAGTGGTCATCTGTGTGGAATGCTAGCTCATCACGAAACAAATGCTTTCAAAAGTATGGAGGTATTTGGTGATCTTGAAGAGCTGTTTCAGTGGAGTGGTCGACATGAAAGCCCAAAGGGGTGTGTTCAAGAGAAAATGCACTGAGAGTAAGTGGAGACACAGAGTGTGTAAAAAATACTTCTGTGATGTGTTGCAGCATGGCAGAACAAAGGAATTAGGTGGTAATGGAGAGAGATACAAGTTAAAGGAAAAGCTTCTGTTTGTTTTGTTGGTTCTTTATAAAGGGGGATGTTCCAGATAATGTTTCGTGTTGATGGGAATGACCAAGAGAAAAGCATCTTTGATAATGCAGAGGAGAGGTCATGCCCACGGTCTTGAAGCTCTTGAGCAGTCAGGCAGCAGGAACCTATAGCACAGGGAAATGTGTTGGCTCCTGAGAGTGGCTGAGACGTGTCTTCTCATTTATCAAGTGGGAGGAAGAGTGTGTGGACAGGTGGTTGTAGTTTCCTAAATATACTGACAGTAAGAAAAGTTGGTCTCTGTGTGAGTGCTTCTGTGCTTTCAATAGTTTATGAAGTGAGATTTTAATGGCAGGAAGGGATGGCAAGATGTGCAGAGGTGAGAAGGTTTGAGGAAACTAGGTGTAAATGGTGTAGACACAGGGTTTGCAAAGGAGCAAGCAAACCAGAGAAGCAGGGTAGAACGACCTGGCAGAGGTGGGAGTCCATCCAAATCCTAAGAATAGGATCTAGCATTCTCTTGAGATTACTGGCAAGGCATATAATCTATGAAGAAATACATTCAGAGATTGAAAATGGACAATCTACATACATTGTAGTATAATGATAATAATGAATATTCATTAAGTGCACTTGGCATGCATTATTTCATTTAATCCTTTCAACTTCATGAGGTGGATGCTATTAGGGTCTTCATTTACAAATGAGGCAATTGAAACCTGGAGAAGTGAAGTGAGCTATAGAAGGTCCCACAGCTAAGAGCTTTGAGACAAGCAGGGTAGAAACCAGTCTACTTAATGACAAAGAGGTGACCTCACATCTCCATGCTCAACCACCTACTCAGAGCACACCTGGACTGTTCAAAGGCAAGGCCTTCACCTGGGTGGGAACACAGACATATGGTACTTTTATATTATTAAAAATCTCAGCTGTGTAGCACAAGTACCATTAGGGAAAGTGAAGGTCTTGTTTCCGGATTGTGTCTGCTTCATTCAGCTCTCTGGGATCTGGGACTTAGGTCACCAGGAAATGAGGGGCAGGCTGACTGAGCCATGGGACCTGCTTTTGCAAGGCAGAGTACACACATCCACATACCTGCTCTCTTGTCATCTGCATCAAAGGGAAAACCTTTCTCTCACGTTTCTCCTTGTAATCTATTCATCACCCGAGAGACTCCTATTTCCCCAGGGGAATGTTCCAGATCTGCCTGGTATCCCTGAGGGCCAACTGTTGCTGGGAGTTGGAATCCTTTGTGGTGTGATAGGGAGTGATACAAGTGGTAGGAAGAGATATGAAACTGCTTCATCCATCAGGGAAATGTATGAGTACCAGTGATGCGGCAGGGGCGTGGCTGCAAGTGATCCCTGAGGTCCTAGAAGGCTGAGGGTCCCGGCAGCTGTGCAGCTTTGAGCAGTCTCTCTTGATCTCCCACCCAGGAGAAGGCTGCTCTGCACATCATCTGTGTAGAGTTAGCTCTAGTGGAATCCCAGAGAGTTACACAAAATACCATCATGGGGTCTGTAATCATATCCTGAGCCAGGCTTGCTGGCCTGAGGAGAGAAAGTAGGCAAGGAAAGGTGAATAAGAGACAAATCTCTGTGTGTTTACACCACATTTTAATAATTGGCTGATTACGGTCCATTTGTATTTGGTTTCACTGGCCGTCAGATAGAAAGCTGGGATATCCACTCACACCTTGTAATTGCCACTAATTTTTTCTCTTTTCTCTGCACAGTCAAGACAGAGTTGGCAGAGAAGCCATGGGAGGTGGGATCAGACTGAAGTCAGATGCATATGCATGAGACAGGACCAGCCAAGGTCCTTCTGAGGAGGGGACTACTCCTCCTTCTGAGGAGATGTTTGGTGGGGCAGGATGGGAGGGGAAGAAAGGAAGAAGGCTGGAGATGGAAAGGGCGGGGGGAATACCTTGAATTGGAGACAAAGGCAAATGGAAGAAAGTGTCGAAGTCAGCACAACAGCCTTGCTAGCTTAATTACCATAATGATGTAAAATAGCCCAATCAGCAATCTGGGGCTAATCTTTCATGTATTACAGGTCTCTCCTTCGTAGAGCTTCACAGCTTAAATGCATTTTTAATGAAGATATTCGAGGCAAGCAGATAATTTCCTCATCTTTACAGGAGAGAATCAGAGCACATTAAATGGGCTGTTCCTCTTGCCTGTAGCTGTCCACAGTTCTTGCTTTGCCTGGCACATGAGAGCAGATCCTCTTCCAGAATGGGTTGCCCTGCTCTCCCACCCCTCCTTCCAGAGGCAGTTGGGGAATTGCTTAGATTGACTGACATGGAGGGAGAGCTAAAGCTCATCCCAAGGGACCTGTGCTATGTCTTGCCCAGTGCCTAAGGGATGTCTGGATCTCCTCACTAGGGATGAGAGATAAAGGACTCCAGGGACATTGCCAGCCCCATGCTGTCTCAGCAAGCAGAAGCTCAGCCTTTTTTTTGCCTGTGTTATGCTAACAGTCCAGATACGACTGGCAATCATTGGAACATGAAGCCTGAACTTAAAAGTGCATCTGAAGAAGTGCCTGTGACCCTTGCATGTCAGCAGGATAAAAGAGCAGTCCAAACCAGCATCTCTAACCCCACTTCTAGCCATGGCAGCTGGACAATCCCAACATCTGAGGTCTCATTGTTTACAACACATTTAAGTGATATGGAGTCAGATGGGTTTGACCAGTGTAGGGTTTTTGTGCAGGGTTTAATGACGTTGAGACAGAAGCTGAAAATGGCTGGGCTAAACAAAATGCTAGGTATCTGTAATAGGGCTCCCTTGAAAGGACAAAGTTGGGGATTAGGTGAGGGGAAAGAAAATACCAGCTACTGATTGTGAATGTCCTGGTAAGGCAAGGGCAGACTAAATTCTGGGAAAGCTTTAATTATTCCTTTGCTAGCATATCCTCCTTTCACCAAAATGCCTAAGATAACAACTTTAACTCTTTTGATGTGTGTAGTGAATTCAGCAGAGTTTCTGGAAACCATGCCTTCAACCCCCTGCCCCACCATTTCCCATTAAACTCCCTGAGTTCCAGTCAATGGCATACATCTTCTCAGTGGATCAGTGTAGGGCAAAGGAGGGTCTCGCACTGTACAATACATTTTCAAAAGTGAACTCTATCATCTGTCTCACTGTTGATCTCTATTTATCATCTATCTCTTTTGCTTCCTTGAGGTGGGAGCTTGAATGTCTCTCTAGATGTCTATAAGACACTGGGTAACCTAATTAATTCAACCTCAAACATTCATGTGTGGAATATGAAATGCTTTGCTTCTTTTCCTACTTTTGTGTTTTGCAGAATGATGACAAGGTGGATAGTAAGAACTTGCAGTGTTAAGGTTATCAGGACTCACATGTGAAAGTAGGTTCTTCATCTTCTAGAGGTTAAGGGTACTGCCTATTAATGGTCCCTAAGACCTCAAGATGGCAGACACTCTTCATGTTCTTTATCCCTTCCTTTGTTTGATTCATCTGTTCATTCTTTCATTCATTCAGATCTTACCATGTTGAGGCTATGTGTAACACCCTCTAACATGTGTAAGACAAGGAAGGTGCTTGAATGAGAGGGATAATATAAGCATTCAGAACAACCTCCAGACTCTGAAGATTGTGGGTTATCACACACTATGAAAGGAAGCTTCATAATGTTGTTCATTCAGGCCATTATGAACAGACTAGCAGCCCCCAGTTACAAACATGCTTTGTTATGTAAGTTTCTTGGTTGGCTCTTTGGAAAATATGCTTAAAATAATGTAATGATGATGTCCCTTATTATATTCCTTGAAGAAAGCATATAATAATTAAGAGAAGAAAAGTAAAATCACTCATCCTACAAATGGAACTAAATACCGGTACCATTGGTACATATATTGTGTCTTCCCAACATAAATGGGAGAATACAACTGTTTGTAACCCACTTTTTCACTTCATAGAACATGTATATTTTTGTGGCATTAAATATTCTTCTATCACATAATTTGCAATGGCTGTGCAGTAGTCACCATTTGGCTATACTCTATTTAATTTAATTAATTCCTGCATAATGTTTTACTACTATAAACAATAAGAAATACCCTTGTAAGTAACATCAAATCACATTTCCCATGTCCAAAAGCCTGCTCAATACATAAATAGCTGAAATGTACATTTGTAATGAAACATGCAGAAGGTGTTTTTTTTTTGCAATGAATATTTTGAGGCTTTCCTATTGATTATTCTATAGCTATTGATTTTGTGCTCACCACTGCCCCATTGTTCTGGGGATGTCATGTAGAAATAGAGTTGCAAAGTTCCTTTTCTTTTGTAGCTTACAGTTCTCTAAATCACTTAATCCCTTCATTTTGTCCAAATATAACTTTCTCATTACTTTCTCTTTCTTCTAAGAGATGAGTATTTTTCAAGGTTAACCCAAAATGTATCATATGGACTTCTTTTCATATAGTGAAGCTTTATGTAAATTTCTGCTGTTTTTATCACTCCGTGGTATAGTTATCTCTCTCACTTTCTCTCTTTAAATACCTATCATGCTTATCCTTGCTTTTTTAATGCACTGGAGGTCAAGAACCTGGCTGTCTTTTTCACTATTGTCTTTTTAATGCTGCACATAGTGCCTGGCACATTATAGGCACCTAGTAAATTCATTGAATTAATGGATGAATGAATGAACCAGTGCCAGTTTTGTCAATTTGTTTAGCAAAATATTACACGCATCTTGTGCCAATGTGGTGATATTAATCTCCATCCATAAAGCTACCACTTATCTTTTATTTTCTCTCATAAACTTTTCATTATCCCACCTTCCTCAATTCCTGTAAGGGTCCATTCTTCCTCTAACAAAGCACATCACACCCTTTTGTTTAATTTTATTTTACTTTATTGTTTCATTTTCCTTTGGTAAGCAGTAGAGTAAAAATTCAAAAGGAACACAATGAAAATAGTGAAAAGACTCTCTCCCACTTTTGTTTTTTTAGCAACCCAGTTTATGGAGACAATCTATTACTAGTTTTGGGTCTAGTGTATGTTTCAAGAGATTTTTTAGTCATAGAAAGAATATATAACTTTCTCCTTAATGCCAAGTGGTAGCATATTGTATAACACTATTCTTTCTTATCAGTTATTCACTATGAGTATTTTCCATTAGCCTATGTTCCAGGTTGCAATTTCCATGTCCAACCACTATTAACTCCATCTTTTATATTAATAATTTTAGCCATTGTATTTTTCAGTTCTAGAATTTCTGTGTGATTCTTTTCTAACATATTAAAACATTTTGTTAAAATTTCCAATGCTTGTATATATTTCATCCATTTGTCGCTCTATTTTCTTCACTAATCATAGTTATTTAAAGGCTTTGTTTGCAAACTCCAACATAAGTACCATCCATAGGTCTGCTTCTATGTCTTCTTTTTTATCACTGATTAGCAGTGATACTTTCTTGCCTCTAGTGATTTTGTACTAAATACCAGACATAGCATATGAAGGAATCATAGAGGCTATAGATGTTATTTTTCTACAGAAAAGTTTCCATCACAAAATTTCTGGCATTAAAAAAAAATGTTGGATGCATGAAAGGACAAGGACATATGATTGGTAATCAAGAGAAAAAATGATAATAGAAATAGATTTATATATGATTCCTATATTGGGTTTAGTAGACAAAAAAATTAAAATAACTATTAGGGGCACCTGGGTGGCTCAGTCAGTTAAATGTCCGACCTCAGCTCAGGGCATGATATTGCGGTTCTTGAGTGCCTGCCACACATAGGCTCTGTGCTGACAGCTCAGAGCCTGGACCCTGCTTTGGATTCTGTGTCTCCCTCTCTGTACTCCTTGCCTACTAACACTCTGTCTCTCTTTCTCTCAAAAATAAATAAACATTATTTTTTTTAATTAGCTATGATTAATATGTATATTAGTCACGTTCTCAGGAAAATCAGAAACAATATGATGTATGTGTGTATGTGTGTGTGTTTGTGTGTGTGCGTATGTATGTGTAGGTCAAAAATATTTATTTAAGAAATTGGTTTGCATGATTTTGGAGTCTGGTTAGTTCAAAATCTTCAGGGTGGGCTGGCAGTTTAGACACCCAGGGAAGAGCCAGTGTTGCCGTTCAAATGCAAAGGTCCTCTGCTGCAGGATTCCCTCTTGCTCAGGGGAAATGAGGTTTTTTTTTTCTTTTTTTTTTTTTAATTTAAAGAATTAAAAAAATTTTTTTTTGAGACAGAGAGAGAAAGAGCATGGGCAGGGGAAAGGTAGAGAGAGAGGGAGACACAGAATCCAAAGCAGGCTCCAGGCTCTGAGCTGTCAGCACAGAGCCCAAGGTGGGGCTCGAACTCACAAACTGCGAGATCATGACCTTTGCCTAAGTTGGATGCTCAACCAACTGAGCCACCCAGGCGCCCCAGGGAGATGAGTTTTTGTTCCATCTAGGCCTTCACCTGATTGGATGAAGCCCACCTACATAATGAAGGGCAACCTATTTTACTCAAAGTCCATTGTTTTTCATGTTAATTTTATTAAATAAAAACAAAGCAAACAAAGCACCCTCACAGAAACATCCAGAAGATTTGACCAAATATCTGGGCACTATGGCCCAGCTAAGTTGAAACTTAGATACAATTAACTATCATAGGGGCGCCTGGGTGACTCAGTTGGTTAAGTGACTCTTGGTTTTGGCTCAGGTCATGATCTCACCATTTGTGAGTTCAAGCCCCACATCAGGTTCTGCATTGATAGTGTGGAGCTTGCTTGGAATTCTCTCTCTCCCTCTCTCTCCTCCTCCTACTTGCCGTCTCTGTCTCTCAAAATAAATAAACTTCAAAAAAATTAAAAAAAGAGATTTGAAATAAAATAAAATAAAATTTTATTCACTATCACATTTATGAAATAGAGAAGTATATGAAATAGAGAATTGCAACAGAAAATTAAAATCTATAAAATGAATCAAAGACCTTGAGGGATATATTTTCTTCATAAGCACTGCAAGACTGCACCTAATTTCATTTTTCCTTGCAGAAGTTTTGGACCTAGCTCCCCAGCTTTCTGTGCAGCCCTAGAACACAAGGTATTTCACAGTGGAAACTGCCATGCATTTGAGGTGACTGAAAATTTCAGTTTGTCACTCTGCACACTACTGGTAAAATCTTTGTTGCTTCTCTTTTTCTCTTTTTTTCTTTTTTCCTGTTTTCCTTTTGCCATTTTTCATGGAGTTATTCTCCCTGAATAGAGTCCCATTTCTAGCCCACATTTCAGATGGGGTGGTGAAGGAAAAGAGGGTGATGATCCACTCACTGGTTTTTCCCATTCTGGAGCTGAGTTTATTCATCTTTATGTCTGCAGCTCTCTGGATATCTTTAATTTACACAGCCTTTTAAATTGTATTAAGAAGAACATTAGTCTGTTATGACTATTATATCATACCCAGAAACATAAATTTTACTCATTTTTTGTTCATATAATTTAGTGATTCTTGATTATGACTGCTCATCAAAAGCATGTATATGAAACTTACAAAAATGAAATGTCCAGGTCACATGCCACACCTACCTGATTTTGGATCCATAGCTACCTTTCTGATGACTTACTATTTGTGACTTCTTTTCTCTATATGCATCCATTTCCTATATAAATTCATGTCCTATCCTACCTACTCCCCTCTCCTCACATTCACATTCTGTGGACTGCTCTAGCAACAAAGGAAGGAACCAAAATTTATTTATTGTTAGATTTCACCCATGCTTTATGTTCCACCCAATTTTGATGCACAAATCAATGTTTTCTTATTTCCAACTTGGCTCTATTTCTTGATCCCTTCCTTTCCTTTGTCCATTTATCTAACAAACATTTATTGAATACTTTTTACAAATGTCCTTGACAATAGGTTTAAGGAAATAAAATAAGACACGTAACTCAGCCAAGCTAGGGAGATGACTACTTAACAAGTGATCACAAAATAGAGTGTTAAAAACTATTAGTTGGATGTTTCGAAACAGGGCAATGCAGGAGAGTGTTATGAATCAAATGAACTATGGGTGAGGGCAGGGAAGTAAAAGAAGGTTTTTCAGAGAATGCAATTCTTTAGATTCATTTTGGAGTTCTCTGTTTTCAGTCTCAGAGTTTCTACAGTTTCTCCATCTGTTAACGGTGGGTCCTGGACCCTCTTCTAGTTCTCAGCATGTCTCAACACTGTTAGTGGGGTCCAACAATCATGACATATCTATCCTCAGGGTTATTCTTTCTAAATTAAAATGCCTCCTTCTAACTTCTCTTCTATCAGGTGTTACTTTAGAATGAGTTCCACACTTGTAAGTGCTCTATTATGGTCATTACTTCATCATGTATTGGTGATACATAAATTACTTTAGTTTACCTCTTTGAAGTTTAATGTTCACTTTGTATATTGCAAATACTGTGCTCCTTGCATTGATACACATATGGACTTCGGTAGCCAGAAGTATTTTCTCCTGATAATTACTAGGCACTTCTTCCATTACACTGTGTTTTGTTAGATTGCCCTTATTATCTTCTGAAAATATAGTTTTATCTAATTCCCCCCCCGCCCCAGGCCCCTGAAATTTAAATTCAAAGCCCTCCTTGTAAAGCTAAGTTGTCTCCTGCCAAATTCATTATTCTATTTTTGGGAATTATGAAAAGTTCTCTGTTCTTGTCTTGGGGTCACCTCTGTGATAGTACAAGCATCTTTCCAGAAAACCAAACCTTATTTTCCTTCAGTATCCTCTACCTAGCCATCTGTCTGCTTCACAAATCCTATTTTATTTTCAAAGACAAAAAAAAAGAAGATATGAAAACACCACTTATGGTCCGCAGTCCTTCAGTTTCCTACCTAGGACTACAGTACAGGGTCAATAGAAATGCAAGGCAAATTTGTTTGGAGCTCCACATTAATAAATTATATATACTGACCTCCACTGGATGGGTGGATTTGAGTTTTAAAGGAACTTTCTCTTTTCATAGAGGGTCTTCAAAAGCAAAGCAATATTTCACTCCCACCCCACCCCAGTCATTTGAGACTTTCCATTGTATGATGACATGATAGTTCTTCCTTCAAGATTGAATATGAAAGCCTCAACCATCACATCAAGCCACAGATCAATCATAGCCACCACACAGAGAAAATTACCATTTGACCATATCCATCATCTTTACAAGGGCTACCCACAACCATTATCACCTGAGCCATCATCCGTTGTTGCTACTTAGTCCTGTTTTCAGTGAGACTGCACGTCAACTAAAGGCTCTTATTCCATTTTTTGAGACAGGACAGAAACATAGAAATGCTTTTATGACAGGGAAACTCCAATCCTGGTGTCTGTTGATGGCATCTCCTGATGCTCTGCTCACCTGTGATTTTTATGACATCAATAAAGAACTGAGATTCCTCATTATTTGTTAACTTGCTATATTATACCTCTCTTCCCTTTGTCCCACTGACTTCGAAAAAGATGTGTATAGCTATGGAGAGGAAACTCTAATCTAGTCTAGGATGAAGAAAAATGCAGACTGCACATCTGTTTTATATCTGGGTCATGGAAATGTTATAATGCAGCCTGACAAAAGACCAACACATCTCTCAAGGCTCTTGAACTTGCTTTGAAAATCTCACTTCTCTTCATCTCCTGTGAGTAGTAGCCTTGCTCCCTGAACACCCAGGTATAGGGTATCTCTTCTTACTATAAACAAGAAGTCTTTTCCACAGTTAGAGATAAATGTACATGTCTTTAGTGTGAAAGTTCAGCCATGAGAACTGAATGAGAAATAGAATGCATAGTCACTAAATAGATGTGAATATAAAACTACATGAATTTATGCATTTGGGCATTTGAGATATTCTAGGGAAAGATCAGGAAACTATGGCCCATGGTCAGCAAACCAACCCATTCCCTAATGTTGTCATCCATGAGTTAAAAAAAATTGTTTTTACATTATTAAATGATTAAAAACAAATCTAAGAAAGAATAATATTTTATAATACATGAAATTCATATTAAATTCAAATTTCAGTGTCTTTAAATAAAGTATGATTGGTACATGCTCATCATTTACATATTGTCTATAGATGCTTTCAGGGGCAGAATTGAATGTTTGCAACAGAGACCATATGGCCCACAAAGCCGAAAGATTTATTATATGATCTCTTATATAAATAGCTTGCCAAGCCCTGTTCTAGAGCAGAAGAGCTATCCTAGGAGAGGTCCTAGAAACTCTCTGGGTCCTCTGCCCAGCCCTTCTCTTATTTGAGAGAATGGCTATCCCAAACATTTTCATTCTCTCCCATCTTGCACTCTCCCTTGCTATCTTTCAGAGTCTCATGAGCTGACCTCATTTGCTGACCTCCATATTTCTCATAGAGGAAAATTAAGCCATCAGTTGTGAACTACCTCAAGCTACTTTTTCCTTCCCTTCTCTTATTTGCATCTGGTACCCAGCTAGTCTCCCTCTGTACATCTCAGATTAGCATTTAATATATATCCCTCTGTCTACATCTATTCCTTTCCCCTCCATGGTTTTATTCCATCAAATATCCTTTTCCTCCTTTAGATACCCACCTTAAACTGGATTTTTATGTCACAATATATGAACATGATTAAAAATATGAATAATAATTTTAAAAATTATCTTAACCCCATGTTTTCTGTTAGTCATCATCTTCTTCCTTATTCTCCTCATAACCAATCTACCTGAAAGAGTATTCTGTATTCATTCATTCTTCTTCTTCTACTTCTTGGTTAAATTTATTTGTTTATTTTAAGAGAGAGAGAGAGAGAGAAAGCATACAAGCAGAGGCCGGGCAGAGAAAGAAGGAGACAGAGAGAATCCCAAGCAAGCTCTGCACTGAGTGCAAAGCCCAACATGGGGCTCAAACCCATGATCTGTGAGATCATAATCTGAGCCAAATTCAGGAGTTGGAACCTTAACTGACTGAGCCCCTCAGGTGCCCCTATATTCATTTTTATTAAACATCCCGTTCACTTCTCAACCCACAGAAATCTTAAAGAGACATGAAAGAGCATAAAATATTTGAGGAGCAAAAGAATCTAAGATTGGGGTGATGAGTCAGGCCCAAAACGACCTTAAATTCAATTGCTGTGAACTTTGAATATGATCTTAAGAATGAAATCAGTCATTGAACTAAAATAAAACCTTAGATTGAGAGTCACTTGTTCTGTGAGTGTTCTACAAGATAAGAAAATATTTCTAATAAATTTTAACTTGGTAAACAAGTGATGTCTCTCCATGTGAGTAGTATGTGACACCCAACATCACGTAATCACAACTGAGCCAATGGTTCTTGAAATTCACTTTGATATACAAGTGCTTTGGAGTACAAGCATATTTCTGGAACAAATTGTGCTTACAAACAAAGGTTTTACTGTACTTAAAGCTTTATCTCTTACTTATTTTTTTAATTTTCCTGATGCATGTTATGTTTGGATAGCCCCCCTTCATATCACCATGTACTTCATAAGAAGTTCTTGCCGTCTGAATTATAATCTACGATTCTGCAAATACTCAGTAGACCAGTAAGTCAAGATGATGAGCCTTGTATTCTCCTAGAAATACTTGAGCATCCTGTGGGTCATCAAAAGGAAAGACATAATCTGACACATGTTTTAGAAAAATCACTCATAAAAGAATAAGGAATGAATTTAGTTTGGTTGACCTGGAAGCAATGGATAAATTGGGAGTCTATTAAAATAGTCCATGGGGTGCCTGGGTGGTGCAGTCGGTTAAGCGTCCGACTTCAGCCAGGTCACGATCTCGCGGTCCGGGAGTTCGAGCCCCGCGTCAGGCTCTGGGCTGATGGCTCGGAGCCTGGAGCCTGTTTCCGATTCTGTGTCTCCCTCTCTCTCTGCCCCTCCCCCGTTCATGCTCTGTCTCTCTCTGTCCCAAAAATAAATAAAAAACCTTGAAAAAAATTAAAAAAAAAATAGTCCAGGTGGGTAATAATGATGGATCGTGCCAAAGGCTTTAACTTATAGCAGAGGTTGTAGGGGGGTGGCTAAAATCAGATAAGAAATAAAACTGAACACTTTGGGGAAAGATGCTTTTTAAAAATTTATTTATTTATTTATTTTTGAGAAAGCAAGTGCAAGCGGGGGGGGGGGGGAGAGAGGGAGGGAGAAAGAAAGAGAAAGAGAGAGAGAGAGAGAGAGAGAGAAAATCCAAAGCAGGCTCCAGGCTCTGAGTTGTCAATGTAGAGCCTGACGTGGGGCTCAAACTCATGAACTGTGAGATCATGATCTGAGCTGAAGTTGATCCTTAACTGACTAAGCCACCCAGGTGCCCCGGGGAAAGATGCTTTATAAATTCACGATAAGAGCTTCACAATGATTAAGTATAACTTTTTACTTCTAAAGGGGTCATATTCTATTTAGTTCAGAAAACTTATAAGTAGCTACATACTACTGTCCATTGTAGGTAAACTACTTGGTAGTGTCTTTAGGACCTCCCTCATCCCACTTGCTTCTTGTGAAAGTGCTGTCACAAGTATCCTCTATTCCACTGGAGTGTGAAGTCTAAAATCCTAATGTTCCCATAATGCCCTACAGTAAATTCTCATTACAATGAACTCCATTAGGGGACGCGGCGAATCCGATGTAGTCTCCAGTGTCTATGATACACGGTTCCAGTGCCTAGTTTCACTTGGTACACAGTAGGCCTTCAAAAATATTTTGAGTTAATGAAGGAAGGAAGGAAAGAAGCAAGGAACTTGTGAACTTGGAAATTATTACTATAATTCATCCAACATTTACTGTTTTATTAAACACATACTGTATTCAGAACTGTTCTAGACATTGGGGTTTTAGGATGACAAGGACAAACTTAATATTTTTAACAGGCTTAAGGTCTAGTTTGTGGAGGAAACTACAATCAATACAGTGGACATGTTCTTTGAAAGAACATGTTATTTTCAAGTATAAAAGGAGTACCTATTTCAGAGAAGGGAGAGGATCTGGCTTCCAGAATGGGTTTGTGTTTAAGCTGAGGCTGAGAGCAGACAATAATTGGCCACAGGAAGGCAGTATTGGGGAAAGCAATACAACAGGGAGGCAACAGAGATGAAGGGAAGATGGGGAGTTTAGTGGACTGAGGTAGTTTGGCATTGCTGGGAGGAAGTGTTTTACAGGGTCCATGGTGAGAAATGAGGCTGGAGAAAAATCAGATCGTGAAAAGTTGCTACAACAAGATGTTTGGACCTGAACTGACCACTCTGACATGGTGAACCTTTAAAGAAGTTCTCTCCAATTAAGACAGAATTCAGATAAGAGTGTGAAGACAAGGGTACAGAAGAGATGAGAGAGCTCCTACTGTGAACACTGTGGTACCAGTGCAGTGTGGTAACTGATGATGTCTATTTCTGATGAAGATAGTTGGATTTTTAGTGTACATTACACATTAACATGATAATGTAGGTGGTTAGTGTCTACCATTGTACTGTAAAATTAAAGAAGCTTTTGTGGGTTTACTTGGTAAATTAATCAAGTCTCTTAATACTCTTTCTATGGGAAAAGATGTTTGAAGTTCTAATAATCACTTCTGAAAATGGACTTAAAAATACTGTCTAATTATAATTCAGGGATTGTTTCTAGGTATGTTATACGTTTTTTAAAAAATATATTTTACAAAAATGGACATGACCTTTGAACCAAGATTTCCTTAAGGCAACATCAAAATAGAAAATTATCTAGAAAGAAATGTAGTGGAAGATGGCAGCATAGGAGGACGCTGGGCTCACCACATCCTGCTGACCACTTAGATTCCACCCACATCTGCCTAAATAACCCAGAAAACCACCAGAAGACTAGCAGAATGGACTCTCCAGAGCCAAGCGTAGACGGGAGGTCCACGGAAGAGGGTAGGAAGGGCAGACAGATGGTGTATGCTACATAGACTGTCAGGAGGGAGCTGGGGTGGTGGAGGGGCAGCCAGCCCACCTGACAAGGCAGAGCCCCTGAGTCTGGCTTGCAAAAGTGGAGGTCTGGATGGAGTGTGTTCTGACAGCCAGTGGGACTTAACATCTGGAGTGTTATAAGTCAACAGCTCTGCTCCGAGACTGGGAGGGCTAGAGGACAACGGGAGGGAGAGTTGTTGAGCCCTGGAGGACAGAGCTCAGCTAGGCAGGGAACAAAGGTCCTCGCCAGTGCCATCTCCCTCGCCCATCCCCCAGGTAAAATCCCAAAGGGAACCAGTTCCTGCCACGGAATTTGCGTGCACCCCACAAACACCCAATGCTGTGCTTCTGTGGATCCATCCCTCAGATGGGTCTGCCTCCCTCCGGGTGCACTACTGCACCCAAAGTGGACCACTGAAGGCAAAGCAAGCTGAGTCTGCCCCTCCTGCCCCTGTGCACCTTGCAGTGCCACCCTGGCTAATACGCCCAGATCCCATCGAAGCAGTACCACAAGCCTGGTAGTGTGCAAGTAGCCCAGACATAGGCCACACCACTCCACAGTGAGTTCTGCCCCTGGGAGAGGGGAAGATAAGGTACACACCAGTCTGACTGTGGCCCCAGTGGTGGGCTGGGGGCAAACATCAGGTCAGACTGCAGCCCCGCCCACCAAAGCAAGTTACTCCAGACAGCACAGGGGAAGAACCCTGCAGTTCCAAGCCACTCTAGGGACTATCAAAAATGATGAAATAGAAGAATTCTCTGCAAAAGAAACTCCAAGAAGTAGTGACAGTTAATGAACTGATCAAAAATGATTTAAGCAATGTAACAGAAAATGAATTTAAAATAATAGTCATAAAATTAATCGCTGGACTTGAAAAAAGTATAGAGGACAGCAGAGAATCTATTACTACAGAGATAAAGGAACTAAGAAACAGACAGGAGGAGCTAAAAAATGCTATAAATGAGCTTCAAAATAAAATGCAGGCAACCACAGCTCGGATTGAAGAGGCAGAGGACAGAATAGGTGAATTAGAAGATAAAATTATGGAAAAAGAGGAAGCTGAGGAAAAGAGAGATAAAAAAATTCAGGGGCATGTGGGGAGAATTAGAGAACTAAGTGACACAATTAAACGCAATAATATACACATAATTGGAATTCCAGAGGAGGATAGAGGGAAAGGTGCTGAAGGTGTACTTGAGGAAATCATAGCTGAGAACTGCCCTGATCTGGGGAAGGAAAAAGGCATTGAAATGCAAGAGGCACAGAGAACTCCTTCAGACATAACTTGAATAGATCTTCTGCATGGCGTATCATAGTGAAACTGGCAAAATACAAGGATAAAGAGAAAATTCTGAAAGCAGCTAGGGATAAACATGCTCTAACATATAAAGGGAGACCGATAACAGTAGTGACGGATCTATCTACTGAAACTTGGCAGGCCAGAAAGGAATGGCAGGAAATCTTCAATGTGATGAACAGAAAAAAAATATGCAGCGGAGAATCCTTTATCCAGCAAGTCTGTCATTTAGAATAGAAGGAGAAATAAAGGTCTTCCCAAACAAACAAAAACTGAAGGAATTCATCACCACTAAACCAGCCCTACAGGAGATCCTAAGGGGTATCCTGTGAGACAAAGTACCAGAGACATCACTACAAGCATGAAACCTACAGACATCACAATGATTCTAAACCCATAACTTTCTATAATAACACTGAATGTAAATGGACTAAATGCTCCAATCAAAAGACATAGAGACTCATTTTAGACCTGAGGACACCTTCAGATTGAAAGTGAGGGGATGGAGAACTATCTATCATGGTACTGGAAGTCAAAAGATAGCTGGAGTAGCCATACTTATATCAGACAAACTAGACTTTAAATTAAAGGTTGTAACAAGAGATGAAGAGGGGCATTATATAATAATTACAGAGTCTATCCATCAGGAAGAGCTAACAATCATAAATGTCTATGCACTGAATACGGGAGCCCCAAATATATAAAATAATTAATCAGAAACATAATTGATAAGAATGTGGTAATTGCAGGGGACTTTAATACTCCACTTATATCAATGGATAGATCATCTAGACACAGGATCAATAAAGAAACCAGGGCCCTGAATGACACATTGGATCAGATGGACTTGACAGATATGTTTAGAACTCTGCATCCCAGAGCAACAGAATATACTTTCTTCTTGAGAACATATGGAACATTCTCCAAGATAGATCACATAGTGGGTCACAAAACAGACCTTCATAAGTATACACGAATTGAGATCATACCATGCATACTTTCAGACTACAATGCTATGAAGCTTGAAATAAACCACAAGAAAAAGTCTGGAAAACCTCCAAAAGCATGGAGGTTAAAGAACACCCTACTAAAGAAAGAATGGGTCAACCAGGCAATTAGAGAAGAAATTAAGAAATATATGGAAACAAATGAAAATGAAAATACAACAATCCAAACGATCTGGGATGCAACAAAGGCAGTCCTGAGAGGCAAATACATTGCAATGCAGGCCTATCTCAAGAAACAAGAAAAATCCCAAATACAAAATCTAACAGCACACCTAAAGGAAATAGAAGCAGAACAGCAAAGACACCCCAAACCCAGCAGAAGTAGGGTATAAATAAGAAGAATAATAAAGATCAGAGCAGAAATAAACAATAAAGAATCTAAAAAAAAAACTGTAGAGCAGATCAATGTAACCAAGAGTTGTTTTTTTTTGAAAAAAATAATCAAAAGTGATAAACCTCTAGCCAGGCTTCTCAAAAAGAAAAGGGAGATGACCCAAACAGATAAAATCATGAATGAAAATGGAATTATTACAACCAATCCCTCAGAAATACAAGCAATTATGAGGGAATACTATGAAAAATTATATGCCAACAAACTGGACAACCTGGAAGAAATGTACAAATTCCTAAACACCCACACACTTCCAAAACTCAAACAGGAAGAAATAGAAACCTTGAACAGACCCATAACCAATGAAGAAATTGAATCAGTTATCAAAAATCTCCCAACAAACAAGAGTCCAGGACCAGATGGCTTCCCAGGGGAATTATACCAGACATTTAAAGCAGAGATAATACCTATCCTTCTCAAGCTATTCCAAAAAATAGAAAGGGAAGGAAAACTTCCAGACTCATTCTATGAAGCCAGCATTACTTTGATTCTTAATCCAGACAGAGACCCAGTAAAAAAAGAGAACTATAGGCCAATATCCCTGATGAAAATGGATGCAAAAATTCTCAATAAGATACTAGCAAATTGAATTCTTTATACTAGCATATAAAAAGAATTATTCACCATGATCAAGTGGTATTCATTCCTGGGCTGCTGGGCTGGTTCAACATTCACAAATCAATCAATGTCATACATCACATTGATAAAAAAAAGGATAAGAACCATATGATCCCGTCAATCGATGCAGAAAAAGCATTTGACAAAATTCAGCATCCTTTCTTAATAAAAACCCTAGAGAAAGTTGGGATAGAAGGAACATGCTTAAACATCATAAAAGCCATTTATGAAAATCCCACAGTTAATATCATCCTCAATGGGGAAAAACTTAGAGCTTTCTCCCTGACAGGGAGACGACAAGGCTGTCCACTCTCACCACTGTTTAACATAGTGTTGGAAGTTCTAGCATCAGCAATCAGACAACGAAAGGAAATTAAAGGCATCAAAATTGGCAAAGATGAAGTCAAGCTTTCACTTTTTTAGATGACATGATATTATACATGCAAAATCCGATAGACCCCACCAAGAATCTGCCAGAACTGATACATGAATTCAGCAAAGTCGCAGGATACAAAATCAATGTACAGAAATCGGTTGCATTCCTATGCACTAATAATGAAGCAACAGAAAGACAAATAAACTAATCCCATTCACAATTGCACCAAGAAGCATAAAATACCTAGGAATAAATCTAAACAAGGATGTAAAAGATCTGTGCTGAAAACTATAGAAAGCTTATGAAGGAAATTGAATAAGATATAAAGAAATGGAAAAATATTCCATGCTCATGGATTGGAAGAATGAATATTGTTAAAATGTCAATACTACCCAAAGCTATCTACACATTCAATGCAATCCCAATCAAAATTGCACCAGCATTCTTCTCGAAGCTGGAACAAGCAATCCTAAAATTTGTATGAAACCACAAAAGGCCCCAAATAACCAAAGTAATTTTGAAGAAGAAGACCAAAGCAGGAGGCATCACAATCCCAGACTTTAGCCTCTACTACAAAGCTGTCATCATCAAGACAGCATGGTATTGGCACAAAAACAGACACATAGACCCATGGAATAGAATAGAAACCCCAGAACTAGACCCACAAAAGTATGGCCAACTAATCTTTGACAAAGCAGGAAAGAGTATCCGATGGAAAAAAGACAGTCTCTTTAACAAATGGTGCTGGGAGAACTGGACAGCAACATTCACAAGGATGAAACTAGACCACTTTCTTACACCATTTACAAAAACAAACTCAAAATGGATAAAGGACCTGAATGTGAGACAGGAAACCATCCAAACCCTAGAGGAGAAAGCAGGAAAAAACCTCTCTGACCTCAGCTGCAGCAATTTCTTACTTGACACATCCCCAAAGGCAAGGGAATTAAAAGCAAAAATGAATTATTGGAACCTCATGAAGATAAAAAGCTTCTACACAGCAAAGGAAACAATCAACAAAACTAAAAGGCACCAACGGAATGGGAAAGATATTTTCAAATGACATATCGGACCAAGGGCTAGTATCCAAAATCTATAAAGAGCTCCCCAAACTCCACACCTGAAAAACAAATAATCCAGTAAAGAAATGGGCAGAAAGCAGGAATAAACACTTCTCTAAAGAAGACATCCAGATGGCCAACAGGCACATGAAAAGATGCTCAACGTTGCTCCTCATCAGGGAAATACAAATCAAAACCACACTCAGATATCACCTCATGCCAGAGTGACTGAAATGAACAAATCAGGAGACTATAGATGCTGGAGAGGATGTGGAGAAATGGGAACCCTCTGGCACTGTTGGTGGGAATGCAAACTGGTGCAGCCGCTCTGGAAAACAGTGTTGAGTTTCCCCCCCAAATTAAAAATAGACCTACCCTATGATCCAGCAATAGCACTGCTAGGATTTTACCCAAGGGATACAGGAGTGCTGATACATAGGGGCACTTGTACCCCAATGTTTATAGCAGCACTCTCAACAATAGCCAAATTATGGAAAGAACCTAAATGTCCATCAACAGATGAATGGATAAAGAAATTGTGGTTTATATACACAATGGAATACTACGTGGCAATGAGAAAGAATGAAATATGGCCTTTTGTAGCAACGTGGATGGAACTGGAGAGTGTTATGCTAAGTGAAATAAGTCATACAAAGAAAGACAGATACCATATTTTTTCACTCTTATGTGGATCCTGAGAAACTTAAGAGAAGTCCATGGGAGAGGGGAAGGAAAAAAAAAAGGGGGGGTTAGAGAGGGATAGAGCCAAAGCATAAGAGACTCTTAAAAACTGAGAACAAACTGAGGGTTGATGGGGGGTGGGAGGGAGGGGAGTGTTGGTGATGGGTATTGAGAAGGGCACCTTTTGGAATGAGTACTGGGTGTGGTATGGAAACCAATTTGACAATAAATTTCATATTAAAAACAAAATAAAAAAAAGAAATGTAGCAAATGCACAGAAGTTAAATTTGAAGGAAATCAAATTATAAAGAAAGAAAACAAATCTGAGTCAAAAAGGGAATATTTTGTTGATTTCCATTGAAGTTTCATTTTATATTAACTCGAGAGTTTATATCTTGCATAGAACATATTAATATTTTCAGGGAGGTCTCATTTACTAAATCACAGATGTGCAAACTCCTTTTCTTTTAAAAAGGCTTCATGCCCAGCACAGAGCCTGACACAGGGCTTGAACTCATGACCCTGAGCTCAAGACCCGAGCCGAGATCAAGAGTCAGATGCTTAACCGACTGAGCAACCCACCTTGGCAAACTTCTAATTATAGGACTTCCATGAAGATCTAATCTTTCTTGCTTTCAACAAATATTTTTGAGCAGATACTATATGCAAAATCACTATAGAAAGTACTAGGGAAACAGAAAAGTACTAGTGAAAATAGATGACCACCCTCAAGGAAAATTTAAGTTAGTAAGATAACTAATAACACAATCTTTGTAATAACAGAGTAGGAAATGAATTTGTAATAAGATAGTCAAGATCATTGTAGTTCTGAGGAGTGAGCAATTAAATTTAGCTGGAAGTGAATATTAGTTGAGCTCTAAATCTTGGATCCATTTTCAATAGGCAGAGAAAAGGAGGAATATCATTTGGTTTTCTACTTCATCAAGCTATTGAAACTATACTCTAAAACATTTTCAATAACCTTCTAATTGCTATCTCAAATAGTCTTTCCTCAGCTTTCAGTCTATATATATATATATATATATATATATATATATATTGCAGAATTTAAAACTTTGTCCTCCCTGGTGTCTGTAATGTGAAGTAATGTGATTTTTCTAAGTGCCAGTGAAATGCTAGTTCCTTGGTTGCATTTCTTCCTCCTGTGGTGCAGGTCAGGAACATTTAGTGCAACAGACTATATTATTCCTACTTTTTATTGCCTCCATTGGTTCATCTGACACAGGTAGTAAAATGGAGGAAACTTATTTGCAATTTGCAATGACCAGTATAAGGACAGTCCTGCTAGGCTTCTGGGAGGTGGAGTAGATCAGTGGTCTTCAATCCTGGTTGCTCAGGGGGGAATGGTCTAAATCGGAATATCCTTCTTTCAATCACCTTCACTCCTTAAAATTCCAGGTTGAATTAAAAGGGATCTGTGAAGCTGATACATAGCTAACAATGAGAAAATTTAGGTTAAAATTTGGGGGGAACCATTCTAGGACAGATATTTTTGCTGCCAGCCACGATATCTAAGTTGGAGTAATGAACAAAGATATAGAATAGATGGCAAATCACTGCATATATTTGAGCATAAGCAACTAATTGTTCTGTGATTATGTTCCTTTCATCCTATTACCAGGTTGATACTTTAATCCACCTGCCTATTGATGGAGTGTTATACTCTTAAAACTCATGGGCTGTTGTTGTTATGTTTTTAGAATAGGATATGATTGTGCTACCATGTCTGCATTTGATCCCTTGGTGGGCACTGACCTTTCCAGTCTCTGAGTGATTAAAGCACTTATTAATTTCCTGTAGGGATGCCAGCACTCTAAGGCAGTAGATTGGTGGGAGTTCATCAACATGTGGGGCTGTAATTAGCCAGCAAAAGAATTGTTCCTGTCCTCGCTCTGTATCTAACACAGCTATAAATATAGACATATGAGGAAAAAAACATGAAACCATAATCAAAAGCAAGATGTGTTGATATGTCCATGGCAGATCTTTAAACCACAACAACCATGCTGTTATTCTCCCTCACATTCTCCTGGGATACACTCAGGCTCCTCTATAAAACTGCATGTGGATGGGATGGCACGGTATAGAAGAAATATGAGGGGGGTCTAGATCAGCCCTGGAAATAATTATCAGTTGGGTTATTTTAAGACCCTTCTGAATCTGTGATTCTATGAATAGCAAGTCTAAGGAGAGTTAAAAAAAAAAAGTGAAGTTATTTGGCATTGAAAAGAGAAGAAAGAAATTTAATAATAATCTTTATGTCTGAATAGGACATAGAACTCATGATGACCACCTTCTCCATTACCCAAACTAGAGAGAAGCAATTTTAGATTACAGCTGGGAAAAGTTTGATTGGCTAATTAATATTTTGAGGGTCCTTTCAAGTTACTAAGCCTTTTAGAGGGAGCTGGTAGTGCACATCTCTGGGGGAGGGCACCTAAAACTGTGCTAGATGTGTATACAGAATATCCTCACACTGACAGAAAACCAATTAGGTGATGCTCCAGGAGGCACTCTGAAGATTGTTAAATGCTGAGTGAATTCCCAAGCAGACAACATTTGTTCCTTCCCCTCTAAACAATCTTATAAACAAGAAAGAAATCCATCAAACTGAGAATAAGGATCTGACCTGACTTGAGATGGAGAATTGGTCTAGGATTCGAGAGAGGTGACCCTCTCCCCCCAACCACTTGAGGTACCAAGAGCACACACTCTAAGGGTAAAACTACAAATTCCATGTTCAACCTTTCTTTTTTGGTATTTTCTTCAGATTGGAGTCTAGACATACTGGTGCTTGGAAATCTCCATTACTAGAATCCTTCCTTTCTTACCACACCTGCAACCATCTAGGTAATATTTACCTGGAAGTGGGAATTCCAAGTACCTAACAGAAAGGTTCCCAGGGCAAAACTTTTATCTGTAGTCTGACCTGCCATTGTATGTCCACGGTGTCTTGATCTCACTTCATTCATTTCTAGCAGCCTTCACGAAGAAATGGCCTTCAGAAGCCCGTTTGAGAAAGTAGGAGAGAGAGGGGCTTTTTTGTACCTGTTACCAGGTGAAATAACTCAGCACTTTCAGATATGGCTTCTTGGCCACCCTGTTCAGAATCTCTGTGCATTAAATGGGGATGAATATGTGCGATGCAGAGACCAGTTTTCATAGAACTTAACTATAAATCATGAATAGATACTTGGAGATGGCATTTTTTTTAATTAAAGTTTTTATTTTTTAAGATGACATTTTAAATAAATGGGCTAACAGTGTATTATGCTTATTGGATACTACAGCCTCTTATTAACCCTAGGGAGCATTTAGAAATATAATATTAAAAATGGTGTTAAGATTTACAGTCTGTAGCAAGGAACATAAAAAAATAAGCTCGATAAGCCCACATGAGCTTAAATGAAATAACCCTGGTAAAGTACTTAGCGCAGTGCCAGGCACAGAGTGGGTGTACGGCAGGTGTTAATTACTTTAGGTAACTGCTTTGTTCAAGCGAGGTTCCTAAGTCAGCACTCCATCATGGAGTTGGGGTGAACATGTCCCTCACATTTGTGCTTACTGCTCCCCTCCCTCTTCCTACCTCATTAGGCTGTTTTTCTGCCTACCAAATGCCACAATCCATGTGGATAAGGGAAAGGAGTCTTTTAGTCATTTTTGCTGTTGCATAGCTTCAGTGACTGATTTAGTAAGGAAGATGGTTAACACTATTGATCAAAATTATTTTAGCATTAATTTTCCTTCTTCTTCTTCTGTTTGTTTTGTTTTGTTTTCTAATTTTAAACCCCAAAAGTGACATTTCCTGTTCAGTCTCTCCAGACAGCTTCTTTTAGTGCAGCCTTCCAAGGACCAATATTGTAGGGGCTGGGGTGGGAGGGAAGTGGGGAAAGATAAAGCAAAACATTTCTCCTTGGACTTTTAGTATAACAAGGTATTGACATATGAATTATATTCATAACTGAAAGTGTGCACTTTGGACAGCTCAGTGTAGTGGTCTGGCCAGAGGCCCTGGTTTTCACTAAGAGACCCTCTCAGTGGAGGCTCAGAAGCACATTAATAAGTCAATCAATGATGTGTTACAGTGTGTTAGATTCCTTTCTTCTGCATTTCCCCATACTTTGTCAAGAGAACTTCCGTGCAATCCCAAATTGCTTCAAATCTCTTTTTATAATTAGTCAGCAGCAAGTATGTTGAAGGAGAAAATAATGTAAGGAAAGAAGACAATCATACACAGTCACAGTCCTGTTTGTTTTCCACTAATGAGTGACTTGGATACTTCATTGCTTGGGTTATATACAAACCTGGAAGGTCTGATCAGAAGATTATCATCAAATTTCTTTGGAAAAAATGTGGTGACCTTAAGGATCCAGCCTCCAGCCTTTTCTGCACATGCCGCAATACCATCACTGCCCTTGGTCATTTCCATTGTGCTTTTTAATGTTTAGATATAAAGAATCTTTTCAAATTTTCCTTACCCAGACTTTTTTATAGATTTAAGCATTCACACATCCTGTTCCCAATGCCTGGAATTTCTCTCCTTGTGATTTTCTTATTGAACTCATACTCATATTTCATGTCAAGAAGGAGCAGATAAGGATTTCCCTTCCATGCTCTCCCAGCACCATGAAAATGCCTCATCCTGTTAAAAAGGCATAGGGCTTATCACATTTCCCTACAATCATCCATGTAATGTCTGGCCTACCTTCTATAAATCATGAACCTCCCTAGGTAGAGAACTGTATTTAGTTCATTACTGTGTTCTCAGTGCCTAATATAAAGTTGAATCAAATAAAATTTCTGGTATTTGGCAGTTTCTTAAACCTACAGCTATATGGTACAGGAATTTCATATGTCAGATTAATACATTGCTGGCATAATATCATGTAAAATGTTTCACATGAATGAATGAATGAGTGAACAATACATATCTATATATGTAATATGTAGATTTTTTTCATTGTAATGTCTTTGTCAGGTTTAAGAATTAGAGTTTTGTTGGTTGCACAAATGTGTTGGGTACCATTCCCTCTTTCCCTATTTTCTGAAAGACTTTGTGAGATATTAATTTACACATATTTTGTGTAAATATTAATGAAGGAAAGTACTAAATCTTCCTTCAATTAATGGTATAATTTACTAGTGAAACTAAGCCTGGAGTTTTCTTTGTAGGAAGTTAATTTTCTTTTAAAGTTTATTTACTTGTTTTGAGAGAGAGAAAGACAGACATCAGGAGGGGCAGAGAGAAGGAGAGAGAGAGAATCCCAAGCAGTCTCCATGCTGTCAGAGAAGAGTCCGATGCAAGGCTCAAACCCACAAACCATGAGAACATGACTTGAACTGAAATCAAAAGTCAGTTGCTTAACCAACTGAGCCACCCAGGTGCCCCTGTGGGAAGTTAGTTTTTAAAAATCTATGAATTTTATCCTTTTAGTTGATATGGGGCTTTTGGATTTTTCTATAAAATGTGTTTGTTCAAGGAATCTGTTGATTTGATCTAAGTTATCAAATTCATAAGCATAAAAGTTGTTAATGCTATTTCTCTATTATCCCTTTAATATCTGTGGGATCTCTAGTGATATAGCTCTAATTTCATCCCTGATGTTGATAACTTGCTCTTTTTCTCTTTTCTCCATAATTATTCTTGCTAGGGAATTTGCGAATTTTATTAGTCTTTTCAAATAATCACATTTTAGGATAATCAGTTTTCTCTATTGCTTGTTTCTTAGTTCACTAATTTTTACTCTTACATTTATCTTCTTTTGTGTGTCTAAATACTTAGGTTTGCTATTTCTTTTCTATCCTAAGGGTGGGGGACATAGATTATTGATTTTATTTCTTACCTTCTAATATAGGAATGTTGAAACAATAAATGTCCTTATGAGCCTTGCTTTAACTGCAACCCTCAAGCGTTGATATGTTAATTGTTATTCAGTTGGAAATATTTTATACTTTCTCCATGATTTCTTCTTTGACCACTGGGTTACTTAGAATTCTTTTAAAATTTGATTACTGGAGCATCTGGGTGGCTCAGTTGGATAAGCATCTAACTCTTGAGGTTGGCTCAGGTCATGATCTCACTGTTTGTGGGTTCAAGCCCCACACTGAGCTTTGTGCTGACAATGATAGTACAGAGCCTGTGGAATTCTCTCTCTCCCCCTTTCTCTGCCTTTCCCCTGCTCATGAACTCCATCCTTCTCTCTCTCTTTCTCTCTCTTTCTCTCTCTCTCAAAATAAATAAATAAACCTAAAAAAATAAAATTTAATTATCAATTCATGCTTTGAAATCTTCAGATTTATTTTATAGCCAAGAATGTAGTCTATCTTGGTGAGTACTGCATGTACACTTAAACAGAATGTGTGCATTCTGTCATTTTTGGGTGTAGTGTTGGTAAGTGTCAGATCAAGTTGCTTAATAACATTGTTGAGCTATTCTATTTTCTTGCATTTTTTTGGTTTACTTTTTTCTAACAATTAGTGAGTAGAATAAAAATATCCAAGTTTAGTTATGAATTTTTTTGTTTCTGCATTCAATTTTGTAAGTTTTTGCTGCACAGGTTTTGATACTCTTTTATTGGGTGAAAACATATTTACAATTGGTTTGCCCTCCAGGAAATATTTTTAATCATGTAATATTTCTCATTGTATCTTCTCATTACCTTCTCTATATTTCATGTATATACTTTATGTGTAGTGTATATTTTCATATTAATGTAGCCTTATCAGCTTACTTACACTTACTGTTTCTATGGTGTGTCTTCTTTATCCTTTTATGTGCACCTGTCTATATCTTTTTATGTAAAATGCATTTTTCCTCTTTTTTTGTGTTTTTGTTTTATTTTTTTAGCATTTATTCATTTTTGAGAGACACAGAGAGACAAAGCACAAGCAGGGGAGGGGTAGAGAGAGAGGGAAACACAGAATCTGAAGCAGGCTCCAGGTTCTGAGTTGTCAGCACAGATCCCGATGTGGGGCTTGAACCCGTGAACCATGAGATCATGACCTGAGGTGAAGTCGGATGCTTAACTGACTGAAGCACCCAGGTGCCCCTGAACTGAATTTTTTGTTTGGGCACCTGGTTGGCTCAGTCATTTAGGGGTCTAACTTTGGCTCAGGCCATGATCTCAAGGTTGGCAAGCTCAAGCACCCACATAGGGCCCTCTGCTAACGGCAGAGGATCCTCTGTCCCCCTCACTCTCTGCCTCTCTCTTTCCCCCGTTCTCTCAAAAATAAAATAAACATTTAAAAATGCATCTTTTGTAGATAGGTTATAGTTGGGTTTCACTCTTCTATTCATTCTGGTAATCTCTGCTTTTTACTGAGATTTTAAATCTATTTGTATTTCATATAATTATTGTCTTGGTTTAATTTAAGTCTATCATATTGCTATTTCCTTTTTAATTTGTACTTTTTGTTTTGTTTTGTTTTTCTATTTTTCCTTTCCTAGTCTTCTTTCATGTTAATTCAGTATTTTTAGAGTTCTGGTTTATTTCTTCCATTAACTTCTAGCTATATATATATATATATATATGTATATATATATATATAATTATTTTTAGTGCTTCTTCTACAACTAACAAGATGCATCCTTAATTCTTTATACTTCACACCTGACACTCCTTGATTCTCACTTCCCATTGTCCACTTCATTTACCTGTCCCTGGTTTCTGTGTGATTATTGCATATCTTTTTAAAATTTTTTTAAACATTTATTTATTTCTGAGAGACACAGAGTGCAAGTGGGTGAGGGGCAGAGAGAGAAGGAGACACAGAATCCAGGGCAGGCTCCAGGCTCTGAGCTGTCAGCACAGAGCCTGATGTGGGGCTTGAACTCACAAGCTGTGAGATTATGACCTGAGCCAAAGTTGGATTCTTAACTGACTGAGCCACCCAGGTGCCCCTCAAAACTTTTACTTCTGCATATGTTTTGAGCTCCACCTTATACTGTTATCATTTTGCTTGAAATGGTCAGTGTTTTTTAAGTAAAATGTGAGAAGTAAGTAAACATAGTACTTTAAATTTACTTACTTATTTACTATGGCTGGTGCTCTTCTGTCCTATCTAGATTTGAGTTTCCATCGGTTATCATTTTCTTTTGAATAGAAAAATCTTTTAATATTTCTTGTTTTGCAAATCTGCTGGCAACAAATTTTCCAAGTTTTCACTTACAGAAAAATTCTTTATTTCACTATTGCTTATAAAATTTTCACTCGTCATCGAATTCTGGGTTGACCCTTTCTTTTCCTTTAGCAATTTAGAGAGGTTGTCCCATCATTGTCTTCCATACTCTGTTTCTCTGATGATAAGCCAGAGTATTGTGATTGTACCTATATTTAAGGTGTTCCTTTTCTTTGATTTTCAGCAGGTGACTATGGTGTGTGTGTGTGTGTGTGTGTGTGTGTGTGTGTGTTTGCGTGTATGTGTGTGTGTGGTTATTTTATATTTATCCTGTTTGATGCTTGCTGAACTTCTTGGATCTATAGTTTCATGCGATTTTTAAAATAAAATTTGAGAAGTTCTCTGTCGTTATATTTTCAAATATCTGCCCACTATCATTCTCCTTTTTGGGGGGACACCAATTACACGTAAATTAGCCATTTTGATAGTATTTTATTTGTCCCAGAAGCTGTAATTACTTTCATTATTTTTTTTTCTTTTTGGTGTTAAAATTGGATAACGTCTATTTGTCTGATTCCAAATTCACTGATTTTTTTTCATGAATCTGCTATTGAGTCCATCCCATGAATTTTTAATTTTAGTGGTGTAATTGTCAGTTATAGAATTTCCATTTGGTTATTATTTTTCAATAGTTTTCATTTCTGTGTTGAGGTTCTTTATCTGCTTATGCATTTAGACTATATTTCCCTATAATTTGTGAACACATCTTTGTTTAATTCTTTGAACATATTTATGATAACTGATTTAAGTATATCTGCTAAGCCCAACGTCTGGGTGTCTTGAGTTCAGCTTCTATTGTCCGTTTTTATTCTTAAGTATAGTTCATATTTTTCACTTTCTTTTCATAAATATTGACTTGACTGAATATTGAAATTATGGATAATACATTGTGGAGTCCCTAGATTCTATGACCTTATTCTGAAGACTATTGCTTCTCATTTTAGCAGGCAGCTCAATCACGGACTTGATCACATCGACCTAACTTGCCAGGTTTCAGCCTCCCAACTCTGTATCCACTTTAGATCTTGGTAGGGCTTTATTTTAGGCTTTGCCGAGAGCATCTAGAGTAGTTGTTGCTCTATTGTGGCTCTGACTCTTCAGGTCCACCCTTTTGGTGTTTCAGCTGGAACCCAGTGTGTTAAAAAGTAGATCTGATCCTTCTAACAGGGTATAAACGCCAAATCTCTGGACATTGCTTTCCCCCCAGCACTACCTGTGGTACCTATGTTGTGTTCTTTTTTTTTTTTTTTAATTTTTTTTTCAACGTTTTTTATTTATTTTTGGGACAGAGAGAGACAGAGCATGAACGGGGGAGGGGCAGAGAGAGCGGGAGACACAGAATCAGAAACAGCCTCCAGGCTCTGAGCCATCAGCCCAGAGCCCGACGCGGGGCTCGAACTCACGGACCGCGAGATCGTGACCTGGCTGAAGTCGGACGCTTAACCGACTGCGCCCCCCAGGCGCCCCACCTATGTTGTGTTCTTAACTCCACAGTAGCTGTTATCTGGCATACCTTTGGCTATCTTGCCCAATCAGCGACTCCCTCAGCTACAGATTTGTAGGTGACTCCCCTAGTGATTTCTGAAGCTAGCTGTTTGCACTGTTTTCTCCTCTCCAAGGCCCTCCCTGTAGACCCCAGCATCTCCAGCTTTCCTGACGGTGATCTCTGCCACCTTAGCTCAGCAGGAACACAGTACTCTGGTGTGACACTGAGCATCTGCAGCGTGTTTGGGAATTTGTCCTGAGATAGAACCCTGGGCAACTGTGGGACTTACCTCTCAGCCATTGCAGTCTTGTGCTGCCTGTTGTTAATTATTTGAAAACAGCTGTGTCATATCTTTTATAACTGTTTATGACCGTAGGGTTGGTCTAATGCAGTTACTCCACCATGGCTGAAAGTGGAAATTAATTACATAATTGTTATCAAGTATCCTTATCAGGAATGATAATTTTTCTTCTTAATAAACATACTAAGAAAATAATAGTTAACATGGCTTATAATATGCCAGGAATTGTTTTGAATGTCTTGCTTATTAAACTCATTTAATCCTTACAACAATTCTCTAAGTTAGGTACTGATGTTGTCCCTATTTGTATATTAAGAAATTGAAACACAGAGAGATTAAGTAACCTGCCTAAATTCATACATTTACAAAAGTACTGAGTCATGTGCTGGTTTGAGCTCCTATGCCTTAGTAACCGTACCATCCTGCCTTTTGATAGAAAGTGGGTCATGATTAAACAAGAGGAAATGATCAGAATAAGAAGTGAATTTAAATTCGTTAGTAAAGTGTGCGTATAATAAGTTGAATCATGGCAAATCTGGGCTCTAGGGCTTTGGCTCCCTGCTACCCCATACCACCACTTTTACTCACCAGGTTGTTCTATATTCACCATTAAGTACTACATAAATACAGAAAAAGTGCTTGGAATAATAGTGAGATTCATTCTTATTCTCTTTCACACTCCCACCCATTGCTTTTCTTTATCTTAGTTTGGATGTGAAATCATAAATGTGCCACCCAAAGAACCTAGTTGAAAATGTAAACCTTTAGGTGGAATAATATATGTTAGATTGGTCGTTTGATCTATCTGTGACAAGTGTTAAAACACATGTGCATTGATTTTTTTTTTTTGAGGAGCGTATTTCTAAGGGTAATTTAATAGTGGTATTGAGCATAGCTTTTACTGGTAGGGAGGAGGAGGGGAGAACAAATGAAGAGAGGGAGCTGCTAATGGCGTTTTCCTAATGCAATTGCTTAGGTCAGTGGAAAGCTGTCACAGCTTAATGCACTTGCTGTTTGAGGATGCTATCATGTATAGGATTAAGCCATTCCAAAACATGAAAACAACAGCAGCTTGTTACAGTGGGAGCTTGTTAAAGACCTTCCATCAAGCAGTTCTGATCACTTGAAGAAAGAAGCTATGGTTCTTATTTCTCCCGCCTTTAATTCTAAGTCAAATCTAAGTGCTAGGAAGAAAAAGCATTCCACTAGCGAAAGAGGGCCACAAAATATATTGCTTCAAAGACCATTCTCTCTCCTTCCCCATCTACTGGTGGAAATAAGACTTTCTTTCTGGAAGGAATTGAGCATTTTTGCTCTAATATATTTCTGGAACCAGGAGAAAGTTTAATTTCTGAAATGTCTTGACTTGATGCTCAGTGCTAGTCCTCAGTGTGAAAGTAGACCTTCATTGAACCCACATCTTCTGATAGTGAGAAAAATCTAATTTGGGGGTATATTTTAAATTCATATTTATTTTCTGTTGTTGGTTTTTGTTAGGTTCAGGATATACAATTCAGAAAGTCTCTGTGATAGGGAATTAATTAAGAAATAATTGGATCATAAAAAGGTTTTAGTAAGAAATCTTTAAGGATCAATTCTTCATTGATCCGTTGAACAAATGATCACTAGGTACCAAAGAGCTAGTGAGCATAAATCATATTGAGTAAGTAGGGGAGTGACTCATGAAGAAGCCAGAGAGACAAAAAAGTACTAGGTATGCAAGTCTGTTTCAAAGAATTTAGGCTTAATTTTACATACAATAGAAAACCACGGAAAGGCCTTAAGAGCCGGGAGGGGTGATATGATCTCATTTACATTAAGTAAGGATCACTCTGGATTCTAGGTAGAGAATGGATTGGAAAGGAGGGAACAGAATTAAGAGCTCAGAGACTATGATGATTTGGACAAATGAAGGTGGAAAGAGTGAATTGATTCCAGATATAGATTTGAGTCAGAAGCGAAATATTTTGTGCTGGTTATGAGGAAAAAAAATCAAGGATGGCTTGTAGGATTTGGCTTGAATATGGTGATTGGTCATATATATTGAGATGATGATGACTGGGTCTTAAACCCTATCAGGTGGCATGGGTGGTAAAGTGACAGATTTGTAGAGAGAGGAATCAAGAGTGGTATTGTGAGATGTTAGATTTTTTGGAGGGATGGAACGGTGTTAGTTATGAAGTGTCTTAAAAATACTGATTTCCAAAGTTGAAAATTTGATTCAGTACAAAATGTAATTATTGAGGGTAGGAACATCATCTGTTCTGTATAAGAAGCATATAGAATCATGCATGGTACACAATAGCTCACAATAAATATTCCTTGAATTAATGAGTGTAGAGCTCAGAAGATAGGCTAAGACTTAAATATAAGAAATGAAAGCATCTATTTTAAACACAAGAAAGAGAAAACTTGATATAAGATAAAGTTCTCATTTGTCTCTAAAAACAGTTTCAAACTGGAATCTCAGAATTTTCTAAACTGCTCATATTCAATGCAATTGAAAGTTTCTTAGGATTATGTAACAAAACAACCTAATTTGTGTTCCTCACATTTATTATACTAGGAACTGATGACATCTTATTCTGGTATATAATGACAGTGAAAGAGAACTGCTTTTCCCATTCTGGAAGACCTCACACTCTCTATAAGCATGAATCTTTGGGACTTCTGGTATAAAAAAGATCAAATGGAAGTCTGTGTCAAAAATCATTCTAAAGCAGAACTACCAGTGGGTTCTTCTAAAAGGCTGACAAAATCAAAAAATCTTTTTTTTTTAATCTGAGTATAGTTCACACAATGTTACATTAGTTTCAGGTGTACAATTTCATAATCGACAAGTGTGTACATTACGCTATGGTCAGGACAAGTATAGCTACCCTCTGTCCCCCATACATCACTATCACAATATCATAAAATCCTTAGCTAGACCAATCAAGAGAAAGAGAGAGAAGACTCAATTTACTAAAATTAAAAATGAAAGAGGGTACATCACTAGTCACCATACAGAAATAAAAAAGGATGGTAAGGAAATATGATGAAAAACTATATGTCTTCAAATTACAGAACTCAATTAAATAGACAAACTCTAAGAAAGATGTGCACTGCTAAAATTAACTCAAGTAGAAATTGAAAATCTGACTAAACCCATAACAAGTAAATAAGTGGAATTAATAATCAAAAAACTATCCACAGAGGAAAGTCCAGGTACAGATGGTCTCACTGGTGAGTTCTACTAAACAAATAAAGAAGAAATAGCGTCAGTTCTTCACAAACTTTTCCAAAAAATGGAATAGCAGGAAATATTTTGCAATTCATTCTGTGATGTCATTATCACTCTGATACTAAAAATAGAAACTATGAAGGAAAATTATAGAACAATATCTCTTAGAATATAGATTCAAAAATTCTCAACAAAATATAAGCAAACTGAAGACAGTGATATATGAAATAAAGATTACACTATGACCAATAATGTAGAGTTTGTTTAATATCTGGAAATCAACTAATATAAACCACCATACTAACAGAATAATGGGAAAAAACACACATGATCATCCTACTGGTACAGAAAAGAATTTGACAAAATTCAACACCACTTTTTTGGGAAAAAAAAAAAGCAAGAATGTGATAAAGGTCATCTATGAAAAACCCACAGTTCACATTATACTAATGCTGAAAAGTCAAAGGCTTTTCCTAAAAATCAGAAACAAGGTAAGGATGTCCACTCTCACCACCTCTATTCAACTGTGGGTTCCAGTTAAGGAAATTATTCATAAAAAAAAGGCATTCATATTAGAAAGAGATAAGTAAAACAACATCTTCTTTACAGATAACATGATCTTGTGTGTAAAAGTCCTAAGGAAACTGCTATAACTCTATTACAACTACTGAGAGAGTTAACCAAGATTGCAGGATAAATCACTATAAAAATTGCTTGTATTTCTATACACTATCAATGAGGAATTCAAAAAATGACATTAAGAAAACAATTATATATACAATCACATCAAAAAGAATTAAATTCTTAGAAAAATATTATCAAAATAATTGCAACATTTATGCTCTGATAACTATAAAACATTGCTGAAAGAAATTAAGGAAGACCTAAATAAATGGAAAGATACCCAGTGTTCTCAATGCCCATGGACTACAAAATTTAATATTAATCTGAAGGCAAATTGATCAACAGATTCAACACAATTCTTATCAAAACCTCAGTGGACTTCTTTTCTGAGTTGGATAACCTTATGATAAAATTTATAGGGAAATATAAGGGTCCAGAATAGCCAAAAAAAAAAAAAAAAACCAACTTTCAAAGTAACAAAGTTGTAAGACTCACACTTCCCAATTTCAGAACTTACTACAAACCTGCAGCAATCAAGAAAATGTAATACCAGCTTAAGGGTAGACAAAGATCAATGAAATAGAATTGAGAGTCCAGAAATAAATCTTCACGTTTGTAGTCAATTGGTTTTTGACATGGTTGCCAAGACAATTCATGGGGGAAAGAATAATCCTTACAATAAATGAGGCAGAGGTAACTGCATAGGCACATGCAAATAATGAAATTGGAATGTTTTCTCACACCATACATAAAAATTAACTCAAAATGAATCATAGACTGTATGTAGGAGTGAAAACTGTAAAACTCGTGGAAGAAAAATATGGGAGTAAATCTTCATGACTTTGGGTAGTGAAAGGAAATCTTAGTTTCTCCCTCTACTGACCACTCTATCTACACCCAACACTTCCTAGAACATTTCAGATACCATATGTTTTTTCCCACACCAAACGATTCTCCAACACCAGCTGGGTGTCCTAAAATTTAACACAATTCTGGCATGAACTGCCTGGAGTTAGTACAGACCTTCCAGGCTAAGGGCTCAGTCCTCCAAGATGCCCCCACCTCACCCCTGCAAAAGAAACTGCAATTGATCTTCGGGTTAACTACAACCGCTATGCAACTTGGCTACAAATCAGAGGTTCCTATGAACCCCTCCACAGGTTTGATCATTTGCTAGAACCACTAACAGAATTTAGGACAACAGTTTCCTTACCAGATTACTGGTTTATTACAAATGATATATTAAATGGGCGCCTGGATGGCTCAGTCCGTTAAGGTCTAACTGCTGATTTCGGCTCAGGGTCATGGGATTGAGCCCTACATGGAGCTCCATGCTGAACATGGAGCCTGCTTGAGATTCTCTCTCTCTCCCTCTGCCCCTCTTCCCCACCTGTGCTCTCTTTCTCAAAAACAAAACAAAACAAAACAAAACAAAAAACAAATACAAAGAATATATTAAAGGATGCAAATGAATAGCCAGATGAAGGGTGAGGTCAGAAAGGGTCCCAAGTACAGGAGCTTCTGGGATTGGGACACTCTCCAAGCAGACAGATATGTTCTAGTTCACCAACCCGGAAGCTCTCTAAACCCCATACTTTTGGGATTTTAATGAAGTCTTCCTTTTGTAAGCACGATTGATTGATTAAATCATTGACCATCTGGAATTAATTCAACCAACAGCCTCACTTCCTTCCCTGGGAGTGTGGATTGAGGGGCTTAAAGTTTCAACCCGTCTATCACAGAACTGGTTCTCCTGATGACCAGCCTTCACTCTGTGGTTATTTAGGGGGTATCCAAAACTCACTTCATTAATATAAACTCAGATATAGTTGAAAGGGGATTGTTTTGAATTAAAAAAAAAAAGACATCTTTATCACCCTGGAACTATTTCAGGAGCTGGGAACAAAACCTAAGTTATAACAGAAGATACTCTTATCACTTTGGAAATTGTAAGGATTTTTAGGAACTGTGTGCTAGGAGGAGCCACGTACCAAGAAGAAAAAATTAACTAAATCACAATGTCATAGGTAGGTGAAATCTCCTGTATATCATAAAAAAGCACAATTAACAAAAGAAAAAAAATTAGATTTTATCAAATTTATAAACTTTTGTGTTTCAAAGGGTACTATCCACAAAGTACAAAGAAAAACCACAGAATGGGAGAATATGTTTGCAAATCATATACTGAAAATGAACATTCATCTAGAATATGTAAAGAACTCTTAACCCTCCATAGTCATCAGACAAATAATCTTAAATTTTTAAAATTAGGCAAACAATTCATATAGATATTTCTCCAAAGAAGATAAACAAATGGCCAGCAAACACAAAAAAAGATCTTGGAGTTAGCCATCAGGGAAATACAAATCAAAACCACAATGAGAAATCCCTTCATACCCACTAGGTTGACCACAACCAAAAAGACAAATAATAATGAGCATTGATGAAGATGCAGATAAAGTGGAACCCCCATAGACTGCTGGTGGTAATGTAAAGTGGTTCAACCTCATTGGAAAACAATCTGGCAGTTTCTGAAAGGGTCGAACCAAATCATCTATCAATTCCACCTCTAGGTACATAATCAAGAGAAATGAAAACATGTATTCTGATGAAAATTTGTACTAATATTCATAGCAGCACTATTCATAATAGCCAAAAAAGGGAAAACAATCTAAATGGTCATCAAATAGCGAATAAATGGTATTTGGTACATCCATACAACTGAATATTATTTAACCATAAAAAGAAATGATGCACTGACATGTGCTACAGCATGGATGAACCTTGAAAACAGTATGCTAAGAAGCCAGTCACACACATACACACACACACACACACACACACACACACACACACCAAAACCACATAGTATATGATTCCATTTACATGAAATATCTAGAAAGCAGATAAATGGTTTACAAGGGCATGGAATGGAGGGGCGGTGAGGCAAATGGAAATTGACTGCTCAGTGGCATGGGGTTTCTTTTGGAAAAGATGGGAATGCCCTGAAACTTTCTGTGCTGGTTGTACAACTCTGTGAATATGCTAAAAACAGTAAATTGTACACCTTTTTAAAAAAAAATTATTTATTTATTTTGAGAGAGAGAAAGGGAAAGTGACAAGGTGGGTGGGAGAGAGGGGAGGGAGGGAGAGAATCCCAAGTGAGCAGAGCCCCATGAGGGGCTCAGTCCCATGAACTGTGAGATTATGACCTGAGCTGAAATCAAGACCTGGATGCTTAACCAACTGAGCTGCCCAGGCACTCCAATTGTACACTTTAAATGGTTGAATTATATCACAATAAAACTGATCCAGTATACAACAACAACAAAAAAACCCAGAATTTCCACTCATTTAAAGATCTATCTTATATAATTATAGAAAGTTAATCATTACTAAATTTTAAAAATTCTGAAGTGTTTGAGAGAAGAGTAAAATTCAAATGTATCGAAAAATGGCAGCAAAAACTCACTCATCAGCCAGATATTTGAAATGTTAACATCTTTTTTGCATTTTCTACCACACATATTTATATATAATATAAATAAGATGTTTTTATTACATACATTGGTGTATAAAATAAAATAAAATAAAATAAAATAAAATAAAATGAATAGGCATCAGTGAAGCCCTTTCCATACTGTCTTCCCCAATCCTGTTCCCATGTCCTTCTGTGAAGGTTACTGCAATGTATAAATGTGCAAAACATATTTATCTTCCCCCTAATGGTTGACATTTTAGGATGCTTGCAATGTTTTGCTCTTATAAAGAATACAGCAATTTACATCTTTGTACAGATAAATACTTCTGTATATGCAGGATACTGCTGCTGCATATGAGTGATGGATTCTCTAGGGCATATGTGAGAAGTGTAATTGTTGGATTGTTTGAGAATGTTCAGTGCCATGAACTAATGCCAAATTCCTCTCTAAGGTAGTTTTTTTTTTTTTTTAACAATTAACAGGAGCATGTAAGATTTCCTCTTCTCTATGCATTTTCTGAACAACTTTTATTGTCAGGCATATTCTTTCTCTTCCCCCTCCTTTCCTTCCTTCCTTCCTTCCTTCCTCCCTCCCTCCCTCCTTTCCTCCCTTCCCCTTCCTTCCTTCCTTCCTTCCTTCCTTCCTTCCTTCATTCCTTCTTTCCTTCCTCTCTCACTTTCTTTCTTTTTCCCAAACTGAAGAGTATGGACTCACCACATTCCCAGATTTTCCCAATCTGAAGAGTATGGACTCAACACATTCTTTTTTTAAATATGTTTATGTCCCTTGGTGCCCGGGTGACTGGCTTGTCTGCCCAGGGTTCATCAAGTCGCTTGTTGATATATACATGTCAAATATATATATATATATATGTATATGTATGTATACATATGTATATATGTATATATTACACTAATATATATATTATATTAATATATATTACTAATTACTAATAATATATTACTAATATATATATACTAAGTATATATTATATACTAATATATATTATACTGATATATATATTACACTACTATATATATTTTTTTTTACATTACCACCAGCAATCTATGGGGGTTCAAATTTATCTCCATCTTCATCAATGCTCACTATTATATGTCTTTTTCATTGTGATCAGCCTAGTGGGTATGAAGGGATTTCTCAATGTGGTTTTGATTTGTATTTCCCTGATAGCTAACTCCAAGATCTTTTTTGTGTTTTCTTTGGAGAAATATCTATACGAATTGTTTGCCCAATTTTAAATATATATATATATATATATATATATATATATATATATATATATATTATATGTTTGAAATGTATATATGTGTCTGTGTGTGTGTGTGTGTGTGTGTGTGTGTGTGTGTATAGTTCCTCATTGGAAGGAACTTTTTTTAAAGTTTTTATTTTAGTTCCAGTTAGTTAACATACAGTTTTATATTAGTTTCAGGTGCTCAATATAGTGAGTCAACACTTCCATACAACACCTGGTGCTCATCAGGGCAAGTACACTCCTTAATCCTAATCACCTATTTAACCCATCCCCCCACCTACCTCTCTCTGGCAACCATCAGTTTGTGCTCTACAGCTAAGAGACTGTTTCTTTGTCTCTCTCTTTCTCTCTTTTTTCCTTTGGTCATTTGTTTCTTAATTTCACAAATGATTGAAATCCTATGGTATTTGTCTTTCTCTGCCTGACTTATTTCACTTAGCATTATACTCCCTAGCTCCATTTATATTATTGTAAATGGCAAGATTGCATTCTTTTTTATGGCTGATAAGTATTCCATTGTGTATGTGTGTATGTATACATATATATATATATACACACATATATGTGTACATATATACATATGCATACACAATACATATATACACATATGTATACACACATGTGTATATATATATATACATATGTGTATATACATATGTATATATATGCAGTTATATAATGGAATATAATTACTTTAAAGTGGAATTTGGCATTAATTCCTGGAACTGAAAAGTATCAAACAATCCAACTATTACATTTCTCGTATATGCCCTAGAGAATCCATCATGCATATGCAGCAGCAGTATCCTGCATATACAAAAGTATTTATCTGTACACAGATGTAAATTGCTGTATATATGTGATATATATACACATATGCTTTGTCCATTCATCAGTCAAGCAGCACTTAGTCTGCTTCCATATATTGGCTATTATAAATAATGCTACTGTAAACAGGGGTGCATGTAGGAGGAGGGAAGGAGGGACCTTACTGTAACATAAATGGTGAGTATATATTCTCTATTATATACAGACTGACTAGCATACATAGTACATATGCTTAGCTTAGATTATCTGGTTTTGCATTTGGCAACTATGGATTCATTCTTAATTTAATTTACATTTCTTTGCTTCCTATAAGCCTGAACATCTTTTTGAATATTTATTCTTCATCCAAGCTTATTCTTCTGGTTATTGCCTATTCATATCCTTTACCCAATTTTCCCCCCAATTGTGTTTTTTCACTGTGTGTTAAGATTATAAAGATTTTATATGACACAGGGCTCAATCTCAAGAACTGTGAGATCATGACCATAGCAGAAACCAAGAGTTGGACACTCAACCAACTGAGCCACTCAGGAACCCTGTATAACTTTTCTTTTTTATAATCATTCAAAAATGTTTTTTTTACAGAACTGTTTTCCTTATCGATTTTAGAATTATTTCTAAACACCTTAATTTTTTACTACCATTTTAAATGGGATTTTATATATGTGTCACATATCTAAATGGAATGATATTTTAATACATTTTTGCTGGTATATGGAAACACTATCACAAAATGATAGTACATTTTGTCTACTTTATTCTGAATTCTTAAATCTTTTAAATTTTATTAAGTGTAATAGTGTCTATGTTGTATTAATTAGGGTCTCCAGAGAAACAGAACTAATAATATGCATGCGCACACACACACACACACACACACACACACCACACCACAGAAGGAGAGAGAGAGAGAGAGAGAGAGAGAGAGAGAGAGGAGATTTTACAAAACTGACTCATGATTTCCAAATCTTCAGGGTAGGACAGTAAACTGGAGACTCAAGGGAAAGTTGCATTTTGAGTCCAAAGGCAGTGTGCTGACAGAAGTTCCTTTTCATTAGGGGATGTCAGTCTTATTCTTAAGGCCTTCAACTGAATAGATGAAGCCCACCCCTGTTACAGAGGGCAATCCTAGTCAAAATCTGCTGATTTAAATCCTGTTGGGGTACCTGGGTGGCTTAGTCAGGTAAGGATCTCACCAGAATAGGTCATGATCTCACAGTTTGTGAGTTTGAACCTCACATCGGGCTCTCTGCTGTCAGCAGAGCCCACTTCAGATCCTCTGTCCCCTTCATTCTCTGCCCCTCCCTCAGTTGAGCATGCATTTTCTCTCAAAAATAAACATTTTAAAAAAGTTAAAAAATAAATGTTAATCCCTTCAAAAAGTTAACTTCCGATAAACATCTAGAATATTACTTGATCAAATATCTGGGTATCATGACCTAGCCAAGTTAACACATAAAATTAACCATCTCGTGTTCCTTGAGATGTTTCACATCATAAATAATGACAATTACACTTAAAAATTTCTTAAAGATCCATTTCTTTGGGTGTTTTTATACTATAGTCTTTATGCTTAAGTAAAATGTTGAATAGAAGTGATTGAAATCATAGTTTTCTTGTACCCCACTTTGAAGAAATGCTTTTATTTATTTATTTATTTATTTATTTATTTACAGTATTCTTTTATTTTTTATTTAAATCCACATTAGTTAACATATAGTGTAATGATTTCAGAAATATAATTTAGTGATTCACAAATTTCACATAACACCGAGTGCTCATCCCAACAAGTATCCTCCTTAATGCCCATCACCCATTTAGCCCATCTCCCCACCCAACACTCCACCAGCAACCCTCAGTTTGTTTTCTGTATTTAAGAGTTTCTTATGGTTTCTCTCACTCTCTGTTTTTATCTTATTTTTGCTTTCCTTCCTCTATGTTCATCTGTTTTGTTTCTTAAATGAATAAATACTTTTAATCTTTTACCACCAAGTACTATACTTACTGCAAATTCTGGACAGAGGTGCTTCTATTGGGAGTGGAGAATTAAGGATAATCGTTTGTGTTTCTAGATTTCTAAAGTATTTTTTTTCTTTCTAATCAACAATTGGAATTTACTTTTATTACATTCTTTTACTATATCTCTTGAAATTATGTTTTTTTCTTCCATAACTATCTGATTCCTAAATTGCACGTAATACCTAAATTCCTAAAATAAACTATTTTATTTATGTCTGATTTTACTTGTACATACATGCACACATGTTCATACACATTGTTGGATTTGATGTACTAATACTCAAGATTCTTTCACTTTTTTTTGTAAATCTTGTCTATATGTTTTCTTTTTGTGTATTATTTTTTATGAGTTTAGGTATCAAACTCATATAGTAATGAGTTAGTTGCTCATCGCTGCCCATTAGCTTCTGTCACAGCCTCTTACAAAATTGCAGTAAAGATGTTGGTTGGGCTACAATCATATGAAGGCTTGAATGGGACTGGAAAGTCTACTCTCATGGCTGGCACATTGGTGCTGGCTGTTGGCCAGAAATTTCAGTACTTCTTTATATGGGTATCTCTCAGTATTACTTGTGTATTCTCATGGTATAGCTTTTAGTTTCCACCAGAAAAATAATTCAAGACTGAAACTGCAGTGTGTTTTATGACCTAAGTTGAAGTCATAGAGTGACACTTCTGCAGTTTTTGATTGGCCATACACCAACCATGATTCATCATCAGAGGGGCCTAAACACCAGGAGATGAGAAACATTGGCTCATCTTAAAGCCTGGCTATTAAAACTACCTGTATGTAATGTGTGTGGTTTTTCTCATCAGCTGGAAGAACTTGCCTTACATAGAAGTTATTGATGTTTGAAGAATTTGTAAAGTCCACCAGTCAAACCATATGGTGCTTTATTTTGAAAAAAAAAATGCCTTTTGATTGAACATTTTGCTGCTGATAAATCTACTCAAGTTTTTTTTTAAGTTTTCTTTGAGTCAATATTAATCATTTAATATTTAAATAAAATTTATTTATTTCACATAAGTTTTGCATCATAGGTATTAAGTTAATCATGGAATTTTCTTTTTTAAATTTTTTTAAGTTTATTCATTTCTAGAGAGACAGAGAAAATTAGTGGGGGAAGGGTAGAGAGAGAGAAGAAGGGAAAGAATCTCAAGCAGTCTCCACACTGTCAGCTCAGAGCCTGAACGCAGGGCTCGAGCCCACGAAATGCTAGAACATGACCTGAGCCCAAACCAAGAATCAGATGGTTAACCGACTGAGAATCATGGCATTTTCTTATGTTTTAACCAATTGATATTGAATTTCTGGCATATACAGTCTTTCATTACTAATTTGCTTACCTTCATTTTACCTTTATTCTTGATCAATATTGGAAAAATGTCTCTTTTTAATTATTCTTTTCAAAGAAATATTTTTATTGATCCTCTATTTCATTATTATTTATTATATAAATAAAATCACATACAACACCTATACATAAATTACATTATATTATATAAGTACAAGTAAATTTATAATAAATGCAATATATTTTCATAATATAAATAACATATAAATAGATAACATTCTTAACTTTATTTCATTTCTTTACTTTTGTATATTGTTATTTTCTAATATTTTCAATTGAACATTTAGATGATTAATTTTCTTTATTCTTGCTTAATGTATACAATGAAGGGTACACATTTCCTTTTATGTAGTACTCAGTTTTATATGTACCATTTTGTCATTTGTGTCTACCTATCTTATAATTTTTATTATAATATTTTTGATCCATGGATCATTAGCCCGTGCTTAATATTTCATACCAACTTCTAATGATTGACTAGCATTTGTATTTCACTTTTTAATGGTATATGTTCTCTGTGATGGTGCTTCTATGGTATTTTTCCAGATTAAGCTTATGTCTTAGAATGTGATCAGTATTTTTAAATATTTAAAAAGAACATTCAGTCTTTAAATTTTGTAGTTCAGAGTTTTAGATATGTTTATTTGGTCAGATTTGCTTATTATATTTAGCTTAGTTGATGTCATGGTTTCTGGAAGATATGTACTAAAAACTTATGCTACAATTTTGGACTTTTTCAGTTACACCCTATAATTCTGGTAGGATATACCTCATAATATTGCCTTGAATTAATGAGGGCTTACAGGGCTAAGTGTGATGCTTGAAACATTGCCATGACTCAAAAATGTCAGTTGTGATGAGTTTTGCTACAGGTTTATCAATTTTGTTGATCTTTTCAAAGAACCTGCTTCTGGTTGCATTGATCTGTTCTATTGATTGTTTTGTTTTGTTTTAGTTTGTATTTCATTTATTTCTGTTCTAATCTTTATTATTTCCTTCCTACTACTGTTTTGGGGTTTTATTTGTTGCTCTTTTTGTAGCTCCTTTAGGTATAAAGTTATTTATTTGAGATTTTTTTTTGAGAATTTTTAAAAAAAATTTTTGAGGTAGACCTGTATTGCTATAAACTTCCCTCATAGAACAGCTTTTGTTGCATCCCAAAGGTTTTGGACTGTTGTGTTTTCATTTTCATTTCTCTCCATCTATTTTTTTATTTCCCCTTTGATTATTTGGTTAACCCATTCATTGTTTAATAGCATATTATTTATCTTCCTTGTATTTTGTTCTTTCCATATTTTTTTCCTGCGGTTGATTTCTAGTTTCATAGTGTTGTGGTAGAAAAAGATGCATGGTATGACTTCAATCATTTTGAATTTGTTGAGACTTGTTTCATGGCCTAATGTGTGTTCCAATCTAGAAAATGTGACACGTGCACTTGAAAAGAATGTGTATTCTGATGTTTTAGGATGGAATGTTCTGCATATATTTGTTAGATCCATCCGGTCCAATGTGTCATTCAAAGCCACAGTATCCTTGTTGGTTTTCTGTTTGGGTGATCTATTCATTGATGTAAGTGGAGTGTTAAAGTCTCCTACTATTATTGTATTACTGTCAAATACTCCTCTATGTTTGTTATTAGCTGCTTTTATGGAATTGGGTGCTTTCTATGGCATGCATAAATATATACAATTGTTATATTTTCTTGTTGGATTTTTCCCTTTATGACTATGTAGTTTGTCCCTTGGTAGAGTCTTTATTTTAAAGTCGACTTTGTACAGTATTAGTAAAGATACCATGGCTTTCTTTTCACTTCCATGTGCATGATAAATGCTTTTCCCAGCCCTTCACTTTCAATCTGCATCTGCTTTAAAAAAGGAGAGAGAGGACTCAAACAAAATTAGAAGTACAATATGAGAAATAATAACCAATACCATAGAAATACAAAGGATTGTAAGAGAATATTATGGAAAATTATATGCCAACAAATTGGATGAAATGGATAGAAGAAATGGATAAATTCCCAGGGACATAACCTCTCAAAACTGAATCAGGAAGAAATAGAAAATTTGAACAGACTGGTTACCAGCAATGAAACTGAATCAGTGATCAACAAATTCTCAACAAACAAAAGTCCAGGACCAGATGACTTCACAGATGAATTTGACTGACATGTAAAGAATAATTAAAACCTATTGTTTTTAAACTATTCCAAAAAATAGAAGAGGCAGCAAGACTTGCAAATTCATTCTATAAAGCCAGCATTACTCTGATACCAAAACCAGGTAAAGACTCTATAAAAAAGAAAACTATAGGCCAATATCTCTGATGAGCATAGATCAAAAATCCCCAACAACATATTAACAAAATGATTCTAACAATATATTAAAAAATCATTCATCACAATCAAGTGGGATTTATTCCTGGGATGAAAGGATGGTTCAATACTTGCAAGTCAATCAACATGATACAATACATCAGTAAGAGAAAGGATAAAAAACGTGATCGTTTCAATAGATGCAGAAAAAGCATTTGACAAAGTACAACATCCATTAATGATAAACCCTCAACAAAATAGGTTTATAGGGCACATACATCTACATAATAAAGGTCATATATAAAAACCCTGGAGCTAACATCATTTGCAATCGTGATAAGCTAAGAGCTTTCCCCCCAGATCAGGAACAAGATGAAGGTGTCATGTCTTACCACTTTCAACCACCATAGTACTGAAAGTTTCAGCCACAGCAATCAGACAACAAAAAGAAATAAATGACATCCAAATTGGTAAGGAAGAAATAAAACCTTCACTATTTGCAGATGACAAAATATTATCCTAAAGACTCTACACACAAAAACACAAAACAAAACAAACCAAAAAACAAAAAACAAAGTAGAACTGATAAATTAATTCAAAAAGGTCACAGGATACAAAATCAATACACAGAAATCCATTGTATTTCTAGACACTAATAATGAAGTAGCAGAAAGAAAAATCAAGAAAACAATCCCATTTACAAGTGCACCAAAAAGTAAAATGCTGAGGAACAAACTCTACCAAGGAGGTGAGAGACCTGTACTCTGAAAACTATAAAATATTGATGAAAGAAATTAAAGATGACACACAAAAAAATGGAAAGATATTCCATGCCCATGGGTTAGAAGAACATTGTTAAAATGTTCATAGCACCTTAAGTAATCTACATATTTAACGTAATCCCTATCAAAATACCTACAGCACTTTTCACAGATCTAGAACACATAACCCCAAGATTTGAATGGAGTCACAAAAGACCCCAAATTGCCAAAACAATTTTGAAAAAAAGGAACAAAACTGAAGGTATCACAAACCCAGATTTCAAGACATACTACGATGCTGTTGTAATAAAAACACAAAAATAGACTCATAGATCAATAGAACAGAATAGGGAGCCCAGAAATAAACCCAAGATTATGTGCCCAATTAATCTTCAACAAATAAGGCAATAATAGGCAATGGGAAGAGTTCTCAATGGTGTTGGGAAAACTGGATAGCTACATGCAAAAAATGAAACTGGACCACTTTCTTACAGTATACATAAAAATAAACTCAAAATAGATTAAAGACATAAATGTGAGACCTGAAATTACAGGCAGTAATTTCTCTGATGTTGGCTATAGCAACATTTTTCTAGATATGTCTCCTAAGGCAAGGGAAATAGAAGCAAAAATAAACTATTGGGTCTAAGTCAAAATAACAGCTTCTACACAGCAAAGGAGATAATCAACAAAACTAAAATACAGTCTACTGAATGGGAGAATGTATTTGCAAATGACATATACATTAAAGGGTTAGTATCCAAAATATATAAAGAACTTCTATAACTCAACACCAAAAAAAAGTAACCCAGTTAAAAATGAGCAGAAGACATGAACATCTGAAAACATACAGATGGCCAATAGGTACATGAAAAATGCACAACATCACTGATCATCTGGGAAATGCTATTCAAAACTATGAGATATCACCTCACACCTGTCAGAATGGCTACAATCAACAACAAAAGAAACAATAGATGTTGGGGAGGATGTGGAGAAAAAGAAACCCTCACACACTGTTGTCAGGGATGCAAAATGGTGCAGCCACTGTGGAGAACAGTATGGAGCTTCCTCAAAAAGTTAAAAATAGAACTACTCAAGGATCCAGCAATCTCACTAAGGTATAGTTCCCATAAGAATACAAAAACACTAATTCAAAGAGATACATGCACTTGTATTTTTATAGCCACATTATTTACAATAGCCAAAATATGGAAACAGCCCGAGTCCATCAATTGATGAATGGAAAAAAAAAAAAAAGATGTGGCATATACAAGCAGTAGAATACTACGTATCCATAAAAAGAATGAAATCTTGCCATTTGCATCAACATGGATGGATCAAAAGATTATAATGCTAAATGAAATAAGTCAGCCAGAGAAAGATAAATACCACATGATTTCACTCATATGTGGAGTTTCAGAAACAAAACAAATGAAGAAAGAAAAAAAAGAGACACCCCCCACCCCGCCACTGGAAATAGACTGTTAACTGTAGAGAACACACTGATGGTTACCAGTGGGGAATCGAGTGGGGGCAGGGGAAATAAATGAAGGAGATTAAGAGTACATTTATCATGATGAGCACTTAATAATGTATAGAATTGTTGAATCACCACATTGGACATCTGAAACTAATATAACACTATATGTTAACTACACTGGAATTAAAATAAAAGTTAAAATTAAAAATATTAGTTTTTTAGCTGTTTTAGTTATTTTAATTGTATTATTTTTGCTATACCAATGACCTTTTCAAATTATTGACTCTTCCCATATTTTTTTCTCTAAACTTTAAGATCTCTATTCCATGTACATTTTGTGAATAGCATATTGATGGGTGATGTTAATTTTTCCAATGAACACATTTAAGGTATTTTACCCCAAATGTAGAGGATACATATTATTTTCAAGCATATCTAACACATGTAAAAAAAAAAACTAACCACATTCTAGCCTATAAGGTAATATATATAAATATAGATATATAGTATTATATTATATAATACTTTATTTTTAATAATTTAAATAATGTGAAACTAACCAAATTCTAGCCTATAAGGTAATATATATAAATATAGATATATAATATTATATAATACTTTATTTTTAATAATTTAAATAATGTGACTCTGATTTAAATTTTAAAGTTAGCTGATGTCTTAATTTTTCCCCTAAACAATATTAGGTCCACAGAATATTTTGATTCTTATCATTATTTTTTTATATGTAGCTGTAATTACTAGATATCAGTGTATTTATGAATTTTTTTGACCAGTGTTTCAAAACATTCTGTTTTTCATTCTGGGCTCAATTTCTTTCTTTCTTTCTTCCTTTCTTTCTTTCTTCTTTCTTTCTTTCTTTCTCATTTCTTTTTTTTTTTTTTTGAAATATAGCCTTTAATGATGGTCTGAAACTAAACTATAATTCATTCACTTAAAATGTGTATTTCAATTGTTTCTCTTAGCCAATGCACAGATATGTGCAATCATCACCACAGTCAATTTTGGAATATCCAACCACCACCGCCACTACCACCATCACCCCCACCCACCGTCCATAAGCAACTATTAATTTATATTCTGTCTCCATAGATTTCTTTATTTTAGACTTTCATATGAATAGGATCATATAATATGATTCTATGTTGTATATGTGTGGGTGTGTGTGTGTGTACACACACACACACACACACATATATATATTAGTATTTATATACATATATACACACACACATATATATATTAGTATTTATACACACACACACACACATATATATATATATTATATATATATATTAGTATTTTGTTCTTGTGTGACTCGCTTCTTGGAGCATATATCAGTACTATATTCTTTTTTGTAGCTAAATAATACACCATTGAATGAATTTAGAAATTTTGTTTCTCCCTTCATCAGTTGATAAGCATTGGGTTGTTTCTACCTTTGGGCTTTTATGAATAATGTTGCTATGAAAATTCATGTAAACATTTTTGTGTGGACATATGTTTCGATTTCCGTTGGATATATACCTAGAAGTAGAATTTCTGGTTCATACAGTAACTGTATGTTTTGACTTTTTAAGGAATTATTAGAATGTTTCCCAAAGCAGCTGAACCAGTTTACATTCCCATTAGCAGCATATATGTGCTTTAACTTCTCCACATACTCAGCAACATAGGTTATTATCCCTTTTACTATAGCTATCCTAGTGATTGTGAAGTGGCATGTCATTGTCCTTTTGACTTCTGTTTCCTTCCCTCATGAAGAAAGATATTTAGCATTTGTTCGTATGCTGCTGGTCAGTTGTACAACTGCTTTATTTATTCTTCTTTGCTGGAGAAATGTCTATTACAATCGTGTGCCCATTTATTAATTGGGTTGTCTTTTTATATTGAGTTGAAAGTGTTCTTTATATATTCCAGATATGTCTATTATCAGATATGTGATTTGTAAATATTTTCTCCCATTCTTTGGTTTTTTTCTTTCTCACTTTCTATATGGTGTATTTTGAAGCACAAAGCATTTTAAATTTGATAAAGTCCAATTTAGTTATTTTTTTCTTTTTTGTTCATACTCTTTGTTTTATATCTAATACTATTTTTCCCAATTCAAGGTTATGGAAATTTACCCCTGTTTTTTCTTCTTAGAATTTTGTAGCTTTAGCTCTTACATTTAATTCTATGATCCAATTTGAGCTAATGTTTGCATATGGTATGAGATGGGGGTTCACATTCCTTAGCATGTGGCTATCCAGTTTTCTCAGCACAATTTGTTGAAAAGACTGTTCTTTCCTCATGCAGTGATCTTGGCACCTTAATTAAAGATCAGTTGATCATAGATACATGGATTTATTTCTGTACTCTGAATTCTGTTTCATTTATCTCTACATTTATATTTGGGCCAGTATTATAGTTTCTTGATTATTGTTGTTTTATGGTAAGGTTTGAAATCAGGAAGCATGAATTCTCCTATTTTGTTCTTTTTCAGTTTTGTCTATGTCATTTGCAATTCCATATGAATTTTAGAATAAGTTTGCCAATTTCACAACTTCATTATTTGCCTGGGTGATAGAGGCTTTATTCAGGCTTTTCTCATGTACAGATTATTTGAGTGTCAAATTCTAGATTGAAAGTTTTGCTTTGTTTTTAAATTATCATTTTGATTTAGTTATTTGATGGTTTTCTGCTTTATGCTTTTGATGATAAAAAGTCTGCTGTTATCAGTCTAATTTTTGTTCTCAGGTAATCTATATATTTTTTTCTGTCTTGTTATACTTTAGGGAAATTCTTTGTCTTTGGTGTAATAGAGGTTAATTATGATATATTCATGTTTACATTTGTTTTTTGGTATTTTTCTTGCTTAAGATGAAGTATACTTTGTAAATCTAAATCCCTATGCCTTGCTTCTAAAATTCCTATTAGTAATAGGTTAGACCCTTGCATTTATTTACTTATTTATTTATTTATTTAGAGAGAGTATGAACAGGGAAGGGGCACAGAGAGAGGGAGAGAGAGAGAGAATTCCAAGCAGTCTCTGCACTGTCAGTGCAGTGCCCTATGCAACACTTGAACCCATGAACCATGAGATCATGACCTGAGCTGAAATCAAGAGTCGGATGCTGAACCAACTGAGTGACCGAGGGGCATCTGGACCATTGGATTTTAATCTTTATGACTTTCATATCCTCCACATTTATTTATATTTTCTACATCTTTTCTCCATGAGGTAGTCTGTAGGAATTCCTTATATATATTTTAAATTTCCTTATTGTTTTCCTCAAATGTATCCAATCTTCTGCTGGCCACTGAGTTTGTTTTTAATGAGTATCCTTTTCATTTCCTGAAATTCCATAGTTGCCTGTAGTGATAAAGAGAAAACTCTCCAAGATAGTCTGGGTTTAAATTCTGACCTTAGTCCTCAAGAGGTGGAAGATATTGAGCTATATTTAATATCTGTGTGTCCAAGTTTCCTCATGTCTAAAAATGAAGTAAATATAGTATCTACCTCAAAGGACTGTTGTTAAGATTAAAAAGATCGGGTGAGGTAATACATATAAAATTCTTACCAGTGTCTAGCATTTAGTAAAACCTCTGCTTTGCTTGTTTGTTTGTTTGTTTGTTTGTTTGTTTTAAATGAGGTTTTCTACATTTTCTTAAAAAAATCTCCCATTATTTGTATTTCTTCTTTTGTTGTTTCAATTGCTTTAAACATAATAACTGTGTTGTCTTTCACCTCTGAGTTGGGTGTGCTAGTAGACCTTTTGTTTCTTCACTGACTCATGGCACTATGGTTCCTTTCCTCAGTGGTTGCAGTTTTCTGGGCTCTGCTTGTTTACTTGTTTTTTCTGTTCCCTGTAGGAGTTCCATTTATTACTTGTGGGTTGGGTCTATTCCCTAAGGGCATATTTTGCATGTTTTACTGGAACCTCCGGTGTTTCAGAATTTGCAGTTTATGTGAAATTTTAGTACCATGTGATTTCAGACACTACATCTATGTGTAACTAAGTTTTAACGAATTTTTTAGTCACTTTTACTCAGAGTACAGCTCAGGCAGATTCTCTGCTTCTCTGGGTTGATAGGTAGAATTTCTGGGTTCTTTTAGTTAGTTTCCTATGACACAGACAAACCTTAGAGAGTAGTGTCTTCATGTAAGGCTCTAAGTTCCAGCTTCCAATTGAGTAAGGACCCTTGGCCACATCTGTTTCTGTATGGATTTTTTAAACCTTATCTTCCAGGTCCAAGGTCCATATCAAAGTTTAAAAAACCTGCCACAGTATCTGCTCACTGGAGTGTTCTGGTTTTAAATCACGTCTTGTTTTGTTTTCCTGCCACTAGGGAATTATTTTATACTTTGAGATCAGGTGTATATTTAATTATTTTTGTCATATTATATCTGACATTTCTATGTGTTTGGAGAAAGAAGACATAAGTCTTTAATTACCTGAGTTTGCCATGTTACTGAACCCTATGTCTCCCATTGCTTGCATTTTCTGCTTGGGTTTATTGAAGTTCAACAAACACTGAAGTGCCTACTCAGCTAGCCCTATAGTCTGCAACTCACAAAATTGTCCTCCAAGGTATGGAAGCATGAGTTAAGAAAGATCAGTGCCAGAGTCAGTGCTAAATGTTTTACTTATAATTTTAGTGTATAGTGTTATTACTATTCCCACCAAATAGGTAGGGAAACTAAGGCTCATAAAGATTAAGCCTGATTTAGAGTTTATGTTCTTTACATTATGTCAATTCTATATGCCCTTAATGCACAAATGAACTCACTAAATAAAATATTTAATTCTCTAACTAAACTTAACAGGTAACATTTGTGATAATGTTGAAATACACTATATTTTCCAAACTCAGAGCTCCATCTTATTGTCCTTAAATGGTACAATTAGGCTATGTATTACCCATTGTTATCCAGCAAAGTAAAATGTCATGCATGCTTGTAAAAATGATTTATTTATTCTTTTATTTATCTACCCAATAATTATTGAACTCCTCTTAGATGCTAACAGTGGATAGGGTTAGGGACAGGATTGCCCTTGCCTAGGCAAGAGTGACATGGGCACTGGATGGCCCCACCTTCCTCCCTTTGCTTGTGCCTCTTCCCTGGAAGGAGGGATATACAGATCTGAAGGACGTGGCCACCTGTGATCTCCCTTTATAAAGTGTTCTGCATACTGAGATCACAAATCCCTCACCAGAACGATTCCCAGCCCCTCCCCCAAGGCTATCTTTCCTGAACAGATACCCAGGGGTCATTTGCAAAGGGTGGTGGGCAGAGCCTGGAGGTGTGGCCTGAGGTGTCCCCACAGGTATACATAGATCCTTCTCAGAGCAAGGTGGATCCAGGGGAAGAGGAGGATTAAGAGAGGGTCAGGATCCAGGACAGTTAATCTCATACCATATTCCTGGCCTTGGGGAGTCTAGAGGTTCCAAATCTAGACCTGGCCTTGTAGGCCATTATAAAGGAGTACTTACCAAGGTAGGGACATAGAATATATTTTAATTATAATGTGATGGCTTGATTTATAACTTTAAAATGTATAGGCTTGGCATGTGGGCCTCCATTTGAACTCTTGCCCAGGGCCCTGCAGATGTTAGGAGTATACAGCATTCAGCTCTAGTATCAGAAACAGATTCTTAAAGAGAGCATTAAGATAAAATGTGTTAAGTGCCACATGGAGATGCTTAGTGTATCATGGGGATATAGGGAAGAGCACTAATTCAGCTGTAGCTTCCATGTGAGGAAGGAGTTTGCCTGGAGACACAAGGGGTTTGGGGCTGCAGATATTTGAGATGAACAAACAACAGCATGAGGATGGAAATAGCAAGATAGAGTGGGAGGTGGGTTTCAAGAGGAGCTGCATTGTTAAGGCAAAATGAGTGAAGGAATGAATATCTGGAATTATCTAGCAAGAAGGTGAGGCTAGAGTAGGAATTGGTTACCCTGGAGGGGCTTTGGACGGCTTACTCCAGTAGCTGACTCTCTATGGGTGTAGGGAGCCCCCACAGCAGGTCTGGAAGCTGCTAGAGATGCAGCCAGGCCCTTGTGTCATGTGAATGCTATTGGGGTTGCAGAAGCAGTCTTTGGCTGACAAGATCTAACGCCAGGAGACTTTTTTAGGAAGTTGTTAGGTGGGAACTCAGCAGAGTTGAGAAATATTTAGGAGATGACATCGTCATAGTGAGGATGTGCTTCCATCAGGCTGACAAGTGCATGTGTCCTCGGAGGTAATCACTTTTCAGGCTACACTGAGGTTAGAAAAATAGAACTGGCATCAACCCCAAAGAGCAATAAACACCCTCAACTAATCAGAATTGATTTGATCCCCTTGGCTGGTACTAATCCTGCCTCTTTCACAAATGATGCTGAAAAATTTACAGATGCATCAGATGTATTTCTCATTGACTTTAAGGACAGGGGAACAGAATCAGAGGCCCAAAGAAGTTTCTGCCCTGGGCCACCTTTTAATATTTGGTGACGAAGCCACATCAATATTTTCCTGTACAATATAATAAGTGCATGCACAAGACTTTGGATGGATCCTGACCCTGGGAAAGAGAGTGGTGTGTCCCTATTTCCCCCTGATTTAGGACTGTTGTGGTCCTTGGGGCCTGTGTGGTTGCTTCACCTACCAGGCTGTCAGGTAAGAGATGCTAGATCAGGGCAAACAGGGCCGACACCCATCAGTGCCCCTGGTGCCAGCACTGGGAGTGGCTGGTGGCCATTCTTTCTGGGTGGTGGGGGTACAGTGCAGCTGAGGGTGCTCAAGACTACAATCAATAGACACCTGAGAAGCTCAGCCCTGAGTCGGCTGCCCGCCTGTATCTCCCTGATCTAAATTCACAGTGCCTGCGTCATGTAAATGGCGCTTTATCCGGCTGGAAATGTGAATCCTGTCAGGAGCACTGGGCTCTGTCATGCTTATCAGAAATACATTATCAGGTGGGGATTAGACAGAGGCTGGTGCTACTGTGCTGTCCATGCCCGGCAAGTAATGAATAATGAAAATTCCATGGGCTGGAGACAAACACAATTGACAGGCAGGGGCTGCTGGAGACACCCTTTCACTCAGTTTAATGTGACACACTGAGCTTCTAGAAGGCTTTCCACTTCATTCACCAGGGCTGTGGGCTGGGCGCCCCCCTGGGGTGGCTGTAATCCCTGCCTCCACACCCTTTCCAACCTTCCTTTCTGGCCTGCTTCTCTTTTCTTTCAAACTTCCTCTGCTCACCAAAGGTTTCATTTTAAAGGCACCTGTGGAAATATAACAGCAGAAAGGAAAACTTGTACAAGTGCCCCAAACTCTTTCACATGGATGTGGGTTGGGTCTTGAAGGGATCAACCATCTCTCTCCTCTAAGAAAAGCCAGGGTGGGGATTACTAAAGGTCTTAATTACTTCAAACTTCAAATTCATTACTTTTTCTTATAATTGAGTTGGCTTTGAATGAGGTGGTTCAAGTTCTCAGTATAATGAAGTGTTTACAGTATATAGATCAAAGTTTATTTTAATTCCTTTCACTACCCCCTCCCCCTTTATTTGACAGGGAAGACCCAGGTGGCGGAGTAAGTAGTTATAGCACAGAAAACAGCAATAATTACAATAATAGCAATAATTACCTCTCCACAAAAACAACTCCCTTTATTTTTATATTGTAAAGGTAGAATAAGCAAAAATCACAAAGTCCTATTTTAAAGAAGACACACACACACATACACACAAACAAAGAAAATGAAGATGCTTCCCACTAGTTTTTATAACCAAGTGAAATGTTTCAAACAGAGGCAGGGTTCTCTTACCAAGAGACATTTAGACTTGAAACCAAAGGTTTGGCTTTTATTCATGACTCATTCACTCATCCATTGCTTTATTGAGGAAAAATGGGTGCTATTTGTTAAGTCTGAGAGAGATGTGCCACACACAGGCCCAGAGCATGAACCTCGCCCATCATTTGCCCTGGGAGAGCTTAGACCCCAGCAGGAGAGAGGGCATCTGGGGAAATATTCCAACACAGGCTGTAGGTAACATAGGAGAAGAAATGCCGTGCTCAGGTGAGTTGCCCAAAGCAATAGCAACTTTTCTGGCTGCCCTTGTGTGATCCTGGAGAAGTCATCCCAAGCTGAGCCCCACTCTTCTTGTCTTTAAAATGTCATCGTTTTGCCCAGCTCTGCCAAAGGCACAAGGTCCCCTGAGGATGACAATCCTTTTATATAGGCTGGAGCTTTACAATACCTCACAGCCCATCCCAGGAGAGGATGGGTTTAAAAAAACTGTAATATGCCAAGTATACATAAGGAGATATTACCAATATCATTACTGCCACTGCTGCTACTATTTATATACTGATTACTCTTCTAGAGCTACCACCACGGCTTTTTCATGATGTCCTCACGGTGGAGCCAGGAATCTAAATCTCACTTCTCCCTGGCCCTGTTTTCAGTGTGATTTCTATGGTAGATGACACTGTTCTCACTCCTCTAGTGTAACCAAAATATTGGGAGGGAGTTGATCCAGTCAAGTCAGCAATGCAAGTTGGTCTTTGTCTGAAAGGCATGTAGATGTGTATGTCAGCCTTGGATTGAAGAGGTAGAAACAAAGCTTTCCTAGCATCTGCTGCTTATGGCAGCCCTCTTCCACTGAGGTTCCTGCTAATTGATGAAAATTCATTTCAATGAAAGCCACGTGTGGTATCCTTCATGGCAGAGACAAGCTCTTAGTGTTGCCACAACCCTGCTGGATCACAGAGAGGATCCTGGAATTGCTAAGGGAACCAATAAGAACACTAGCAAAAGGGAACACATCCCCTATTGTTCTGTGATGTTTGGATTGACTGCCTTCCTTCCTATTCTCCACATTGATGAACAATTTTGAACTCTGTGGTCTTGATTCCTTGCAAGTCCTCTGAGGTGTCTTACTGGGGTATCAGAGATAATACTCCAGGATAAGGCTGCTGTGGTATAATGCAGCTGCCTGAAGCAGGGTTCAGATGGGCCTTTTGGGAATTATGTGCCTGCAGCCACAAAAGTCTCCAGCCAGATCAGGAGGGCTGATGCTGATGTCGGCTATTTACACATTGGCTGCAGCAGGCAGCCTTGCTTATAACAGTATATAAAACGCGTTTTGAGTTTCTTCTATGTATAATATTTCAAACTCCCTTCTTCTTGCTATTTGAAAAAAAAAATGTTTACTTATTTATTGAGAGAGAGAGAGAATTAACATGAACAGGGGAGGGGTGGAGAGAGAGAGAGAGAGAGAGAGAGAGAGAGAGAGAATATCCCAAGCAGGCTCCATGCTGTCAGTGCAGAGATTTACTCAGGGCTAAATCTCATGAACTGTGAGATTATGACCAGAGCTGAAATCAAGAATCAGATGCTTAACTGACTGAGCCACCCAGGCAACCCCCTTCCTGCTTTTTTTTTTTTTTTGAGCTCTATTTCTTAGTATTCCCCATGGAATTTTTTTTTTCCCTGCTTGGTTTTGTAAGTACACCATCTAGGTTTAGGCCTAGAGTTCTCTGTGTCACCACTGCATTCCTCTTGGTCCATTTGTTTCAGAACTTGCTCACATTAGTCCCCTTTCCTAGGTTCCTAGATGAGGCCAGTATTAAATTCTGTCCTCATCATCTTTTGTCTAAACCAGCTCAATGGCTTCCCTTGTCAATTCAACCTCTCCTCACTTCCAGCTCTTTTTCTAAGCATCCATTGCCTCTCCCGACTCTCTACTTCCAGTCTATTGGCAACCCATTTTCCATTTCCCTATTTATTGTTTTCTGTTAGGATATTTATGCTCATATTACACTGGGCTTGTCAGATGTTGCTGACACAGCAGTGAACAGGACAATCTTGGCCCTGTCCCCCTGAAGCCAGATACACAATAAGCCATTGCACAAATACATACTTAGACATTATGTTGAGTGCTATCAAAGAAAAGACAGGGTATAATAAACACAACAAGTAGAGCCTAATTTAGATGTGTAGATATGTAGAAAAGGCTCCTCAAAAGCAATGAGATCCAGTGGAAGGAACAGCGTTTTCAAAGACTCTGAAGCAGAAGAGCACTTGTCATGTGCTGACTCTCCACACATGGAGGGGAGAACATGTGAAGGTGAAGGTAGAGAATGGTACCAAGGCCAGGTTGTATGAAGCTCTAAAATTCTTGGCGAAGATGGCAAGTTTGATTCAAAGTCAGTGGGAAGCCATTGTAGAGTTTCGTGGAAGGAGTGCCATATCCAGAAGCATGGTAGAAGAAGTATAATATGGTCTGGATTTTGTCAGACTGTCTAGGCTTCAATCACAGCTCTGCCCCTTAAAAGTACACAACTTTGGGCAAGTTACTTAACTTCTCTTTGCTTTCATTTCTTCATCTCTAAAAAGCATGATGATAATACTTCAAAGGTTGTAGTTCTTTAAGTTAATAGATAAAATGTTCTTCCTAAAATGTCTGTCCTGTAGAAAGTATTATATGAATGTTAAATGACAATGATGACAGTGACAATGATGATGGGTATGACAAGGAACTTTCAAAGATATTCTAGTGTTTGTTGTCTGGAGGTAAGATTATAACGACAGGTTGGTCAGGGGAAGAGGGGAAGTAAATGGACTAAGGGGAAGTGCTTTTACTAGTGCAGGAGACAGATGATGTTATCCTACATCAAGGTGGCAGTAATGGGATGAAAAGAAGTGCATGGATTAGAAATATATTTGGGAGACAGAATCGGAAGATGATGGATTGGATGTGGAGTTGAGATTAAGGAAGGTGTCAGATGATTCCCAAGCTTCTGGCAACATAAACTGGGTGTACAGAAGTGCCATTTCCTAGAGGAAGAGTAGATTTCAGAAAAAAACAAGCAAGAGTTGGGTTTTGGAGCTGGTAAGTTAGAGATGCCTTTGAAATCTGTAAGTGGGGATGTGAAGGAGCTTGTTGGATGTACAATCAGAAGCACACAGAGATCTGGGTTGGAGAAACACATTTTGATTCTTAGAAAAGAGATTGGATTGGCTAAGTTCACTTAGGATAAAAGAATAATCAGAAAAGAAGAGGGCCCAGGGCTAGTTCTAAAGAACTTTAGCATTTCAGAGTTGAGCACAAGAGTGCAAAAGACAGGGATCTTCTTTGGTCAACTGTAAATAGGTACATAATAAAATGTTACCAGGAACTATTTAAAGCTTCCACACTACTTTTGGTGTTCAAATCACTCTTAACATCAGCTGATCAGATTCTCACTGTGACCCTGTTGGTTCGATCAGTCAACATTATTCTCCCCATTTTTACAGATGCGAAAACTAAATCAGAGTGTGTGGTTTGATCTCTGTAAAGACTTTGAATTATGTGTAGAAAGTATTCATGATGTACTTTTTGTTTACAGCAAAAGGAATTATAAAATAAATTTTGTATGTCTTTACATTAATGAGGTACATTTTTTTGTGTCAGGAAAAGAAACATAGGTTCAGGGAAGTTGCTTACACTCATACAGTCAATAAATTTAAATATTTATGACTAACTCTGGAAAACAGTCTGGAGGTTCCTCAGAAGGTTAAAAATAGAACTACCCTACTATCCAGCAATCACACCACTAAGTGTTTACACAAAGGATACAAAAATACTAATTCAAAGGGATACATGCACCCCAATGTTTATGGCAGCATTATCAACAGTAGCCAAATTATGTAAAGAGTCCAAGTGCTTATGAACTGATAAAAGATAAAGAAAATGTGCTATATTTTACACACAATGAAATATTACTCAGTCATCAAAAAGAATGAAATCCTGCCATTTGCAACAACCTGAATAGAGCTACTTTAAGCTAGGTGAAATGTCAGAGAAAGACAAATACCGTAGGATTTCACTCATATGTGGAATTTAACAAACAAAAAAAATGATCATAGGGGAAAAAAGAGAGAGGCAAACCAAGAAACAGACTCTTAACTATACAGCACAAAGTGATGGTTATCAGAGAGGAGGTGTATGGGGGGATGGGTGAAATAGGTGATAGGGATTAAGGAGGGCATTTGTGATGAGCACTAGATGTTGTGTGTAAGTGTTGAATCACTAAATTGTACACCTGAAACTAATATTGTCCTGTATGGTAACTAATTAGAATTTAAATGAAAACTTAAAAAATGAATTTTTATACCTAATGCTCATGTTGAATTTGGATGCTATTTATGTCACAATGCACACTAGAATAAGTACCCCTACTTATCAGAGAATGTTGGAGATTTCATTTAATCTAGATAGCTCATTCTTTTTAATGTTTATTTATTTTTGAGAGAGAGAGAGAGAGAGAGAGAGAGAGAGAGAGAGAACGAGCAGGGGAGGGGCAGAGAGAGAGGGAGACACATAATCTGAAGCAGGCTCCAGGCTCTGAGCTGTCAGCACAGAGCCCGAAGTGGGGCTTGAATTCACAAACTGAGAGATAACGAAGTTAGATGCTTAATCGACTGAGTCACCCCGGCACCCCCCCCCCCCGTTTTAAAGTCTGGTCATCAGACCAGCAGCAGCCTCACCTGATAAGTTGGAGATGCTGATTCCTAGGCTTAGCACCAGATGTACTGAATAGAAGCTCTGGGTTGAGGCCCGGAGACCTGTGTTTAGGGAGGCTTCCAGGTGATGCTAATGCCCACATTGCAAGTTAGGCTAGTCTAGACTAGATGAACTTCCAGTCTGGCTGTTCCATGCTGTTTTCTCCCTTGACAGACTCACTCATCAACTTGCCTCCCTGACAATTACTCACTCACTCTGTGAAGAACACAGGATTGCAAGGCTTTCAAGTTTATCTGTGCAATTCCACGTGCTAGGAGCCATTTTTGAAGAATGATAAACAAGCAGTGTTTATATGTCAGAAGTGAAATATATTCAGTTCAGAAGACACTGCATGAGACCTACTCTATGCATGTCTGGTGACTGGATAAAGAAACTCCTACATCTCACAATGAAGTCCACAAATTATAGCAACCTAAATCAGTGTTGTAATAATTGTCTGCTCCCTGATGTAGCTTTCTCACAATGATCCCAAAGTCCTTCTAAAATATTAATATTCCTGAGAGGCACAAAAGGTAAATGTTATTATCTTTCCCTTCCAGGTGGGTAAGAAAAGGTGAAGGGAATCACACTGGGAAATGCCAGATGTCAGAATCGGAGCTATTCATTTTCTTTGGAAGTGACAGCAAAATCACTTATTTTATTTGAGTTCTCCAAAAGATATCTATGGCCTTAATATCATTTTCCCATTTCTTTTCATTTTAGTGATTACCTTCGATTTGTACTATTGTGTGCAATTTTAAATTAATTATTACACTCTAATGCCTAATTTTGGTTAGCACTTTAATTATGAAGTCATTTGAGCTTTTAGATGAGTTACAGCTGAAGTTAATGAACAGTATTTACTTTCATTAATGACAATTTTCATTACTCTTCCCTTCCACGATCACCACATAGTGAAAGCTTTCAAAGCTAGAGGAAAAATCCAATAAAGGGAAAATTCTACAGGCCCCCTGGTCTCTGAGGAGAGCAGATGGAGCTGAAATGGGCCACCTTGTGATACTGTGGGAGGATGGGGTATTTAATTGTGTTTAATATTGTTTACAGAGCTTGCTTTTCTTCCACTGTCCGTGTAAGCAGTGATTGCCATCCGAAACCCAGAGCTCCACAGACTTGGAAATCTGAGCATGAAGGCCTGTATTTGTACAACTCTAAACTCCTTGGATGGAATATTTTAAGTTTCTATTAACCCACTCTATGATTTGCTTATATGGCTAGAAACAACTGGTGATTTGGAAGGTTTAGATCTAAGGCACATGTCAGACTCCTCTTTGGAAATTCTCTACAAGGTGCGCCTGCCTGCCTCCTGCTCCACAAACGCAGCCTAAATCCTGGGGATCTGGGGCAACACCCAGGCATGTGCTTCCAAAGCAGTGGTATGGTTGTGCTGCTCAGAGTTGGTTATATAGAATGGTGAATAAACTTTTATTTTTATCCCTTAAAAATATCTTGTGTTCTGTAGATAATTTCAGTTGCTTGTTATATATTTAATAGGGGATATTGCATTGCATCTGGTTTTTGTTGTTATTGTCTCTCTTTAGATGGAAAAAATGTAAATCTGTTGCTTTTTATGGAAACATTAATGCAAAATTCCTTGTCCTATAGGCTTCTTTTCTTATTTCAAACCAGGACACACACCCCATGGATTTGGACCATGTCCACAGGGGTAAGAAGCAGGGATGCAGAGGGAGTTTGCTTTGGGAAGCCTGGGTCTGCCACTTACTAGCTGCTGGCACTTAGCATGTGCTTGACCTCTCAGGTTCCTCCTGCGGTAAATAAAACAGCCCCTGTCTCATAGGGCTGCTCTGAGAAGTGAATTAATTCATATGTGTAAAGTGCTCTAATCAGTTCTTGGCACACAGTGGATAAGAGTGGATCACGAGTTGCTGTGTGGTGGTCACCATTATGACTTTGGCATCAGTATTATCATTATTTCTGAAAATGCTCTGTGGACTCAACTTCAGGGGTTTTTTTTTGGCACAATATAAGGAGAAGCTATTTTCTAAACAAAACAATTAGGTGTAACCCACTTAACAGAAAATAAACTTTTTAAAAATGTTTATTTTTTTAGAGGAGCAGGGGGAGAGCAAGTGAGACAGAGAATCCAAAGCAGGTTTCTCACTGTCAGCACAAAGCCTAGCGTGGGACTCGAACCCAAGAACCATGAGATCATGACTTGAGCTGAAGTCAGACGTTCAACTGACTGAGCCACCCAGGTGTCCCAGAAAATAAACTTTTAAAAGAAATTATCATTGTGGAAACAAACAAAGACCAAACAAATGAGAACAAAGACTGTTTATTCGGAGCTTGCTGTGGTAAGGGAGTCAGCCATTATCACTTGTATTTTGTGGAAACTCAAAGCAGAAGAGGAGTGGGAAAGCTTTATAGAAGATAAAAGGGAAGGTGTCAGGGGTGCCCTGATGGGAGGCTATTGGCATGGGCAAGTGGTAAGCAGGCAAACTAGAAGCAGGGTGTCCCATATGACTGATTAGGGGGTGCATCCTTGTTTTTTTCTGCTTTGTCCAAAGTTGGAAGCAGGAACAAAAATTAGGGAAGCTGTCACTTATCAATGTTTTCATGGCTATTTAGGGCCAATTGTTAGAGGGGCCATTGTTTCGCTTCCTGGGTTGTTGGGAGAGATAACCAGCTGTCTTCCTGCAAATCTGATGTCTAGAATGCTGGATCCCTAGGCTGGTTACTATAGATACTAGGCTGGTTTCTTGGGCAAGTTTCTGTAGGCTGTGGGTCAGAAGTCTAGTTCGGTATATGCTCTGGACATTTGGTCTCCCACTCTATTCATTATTTGAATGCAAATGATTTTGCTTCTCAGGCCTATCTGATCATTAAATCAGAGTGGCTAAAACTTCTATTTAGAAATTCTGTAAGTTAAAAATATCTACTTAAAAGTAATAAAGTTGTATTGATTTTTTAGAAATATTCCCATAGCAGTTGCTAGATGAATAAGTATTTTGGATCGAATTGATTTCAGAGCTTATTTTAATGCATGATGGCCTTTCTCCCACTGGGCTTGGAGTAAAGTATTTCTTAGATTCACTTAGATTTTTAATAAATTTAGCTAACAATTCTATGATCCTAGAGTGAAGGAAGGATAGTAAGTTAGATCATCAAAAGGATATATTTCTAGGAAATAAATTACTAATACTTTTGAGGAGTATTATACTGTTATTTAGTGAGTTTTCATCTGGAGTTTTTGCTTAGTATGTATTTACATTTTTGCTTAGGATAATTTCATGATTGAATTATATTTCTGGGGAACTCAGGTTGGAAGATAACTCTAAAATGTGTTAGTTGATAGAGATTAACTTGTTTAGGAGTGAATATTGACAAGGAGCAAGCCACCCAGGGAAATCAACAATTGTTTTAATATGAGGATCCATTGTGAAATTGTTATGATATGATCTTTAAATTTGACCTCTTGTGTTATAGTTCATTGCCTTTGGGTATTAGCCTGTGATGAATATGACTTCACTCTGGTAAGGTAGAAAGTTTGATACACTAAAGGGGTGAAGATATAGGTTCATGGAAACTTTATGACTCTTTGTTCATCATGAAGACAAACAAGGCTTAGAAAGCTGTTTTCATATTATATCTACTAGTCCCGGGATCCCCTAGTCTGACTCTTTTACTCTAACTTGCCTCATGTAAGAAGATGAGGGACTTTGAGACATTTAGAAAGGAAATATTGTAGAGAAAACTCTTCCAAAACTCTAGTTGAAGCTGAATAAACTTCATGTAGTATGTGTACACACACACACACACACACACATTAAACAATGAAATTATCCCCTTGACTCTTCGCTCCACCCTGCCTCTTGTTATAAAGAAAAGGAGAGAAGCATTTCCCCCCATTTTTATGGGAAAGAATCTTCAGGAGAAAGTGCTTTTATTCTCCTGAGAAGTCAGGGTGGAGGTTGGCAAGCCATTTGATCTTTATAGCTCCTGAAACTAACAAGTAACAAAACCAAAACAACAAAAAGATGACAGCGGAGGAGCCAGAACCACCATCATCTCCTGTATAAGTGATGTCCTTCTTAGTATAATTAAATGCCTTTCCAGAATTACCATTTCTGTGGCCAAGGTTTCTCATTGCTGAGCCTGCAATAAACATCCATCCTGCAACAAAGAGAGGAAAGCTTGAACCTGTGAGAACTGCAGAAAAGCGGGCCCTCATTCACATAATCCATCTCCAGTGGTGAGCAGGCAGATGCCATGAGTGGGGCTGAAGGACTGGCCTGGGCACCGGCCTACCCAGCCGTCTCTATGGAAACCCAGTTGGCAAGAGTGAAAGATGCCTTCGCAAGGAGACACACCTGCAGCTCTTAAGTCTCAGCGAATTTACTTCCTCCCTCTCCCTTCATTCACATCTTTTCATTAAATGAGCTGATTTGTCACCACTGACTCTCTCAGACAGCAGCCCAAGGTTTTGATCTACTGAAAAAATAAAACTTTCATTTCAAAAATTTGCAGAGGTTTCGAGCAGTACAGGGCTGCTGTAGATAAAACTAAGGATGTGGCAGCCCTCTCTGGATTGAATGACTTAATTATTCTGGCTGTTCTTTCTCTGAAAAAAAAATATATAGCAGAAACAGCAAGCTATCTTGACTATTTCTGTCACTGAAGTCACTGATAGAAGAAACCGTTAACCACTTTAGGTCTCTGGTCTCCTGGGTGTGTTAAATTTGTACTGAGGTCTGGTCTAAAAGTTTATTTAACCTAAAGATTATTTTCATGCTGGTTTCAAAAAAGTTTCCAAAATGCCCTCTCTTCTGTAAAGCCTTTCTATATATTATGTTCTGAAGAAATAACCACTGCTCTTGCCAAGACCTGAGTGTGAAGATCCCCTGGTTATTTTCTCTGTTCTTCTTGGGCACCATTGGGATGTTAACATCTAAAATAGCCCCAGCTAGGTGATCATTCTTGATAAACTGTCTTAATTCATTTATGGGAAGGGATGTAACATAAAGAAATGAATGAATGTAAAAACATATAAATTGGTAAAATTTTATCCTTTACAACATTTTCTTTTTAATAGCTAGTGTATGTAAGTTTCTCAGTGAGTATTTGCAAGCCCCCTAGTCAGGAATTTAGAGCATGTACACTAGGTTTATCTTTCCTTGTTTACTAGCTGAGAGAGTGTCATGTGCAATTAGCTAAATTATGAAGGGTTTCCAAAATTAGATAAATAAAACAGTCCATCCTCTCCTACACTTGTCAGCATGTGGTAAAAACCAAAATGGGGCCAAACACATATACACACATTCCCAACACCCCTCTGCTATGGGGATGTGGGCTGCTTACCGATTTCCATAAAAATCCTTACTTACAATCTGCTATCTCTCAGACCCATCCTGAGTCCATTTGAATCTGGAACCTAATGAATATGTGAGAGAGAGACAGTGATTTTTAATCCATATTTTTCCTGTCATCTACTTTTTTTAAAATCCCACAGCATCAAGCACTGGTTATAGTATTTTTTCAGAGATCAAGCTTGGAAAAGGGTGTGAAAGGGGCATTTAGGAAAAAAAAAGAACAGAAAAAAGAAAAAAAAAAACTCTGAGAGAAAACAACCCACTATTAGTACACTAGGGTGAAAGCCCTTGAATGTCCCATCAAAAAGCTTCTGTACTTGGACTTCCTACTTCTGGCACCTGCTGATCCTACTTAAAACCCCCTGCATTCATTAGAGGCAGAAAATGCTTCTCAGAATCTTACACACAATGTGGGGCAGAGATCTTCACCACTAATTAATGTGGCAATCTCCAGCCAGCAAATGGGCTCATGTCCACAGTACAGAAGGTCAGGAGAAGCACATGCCCTCCTTTGTTTACCAAGCTGCACAGTGTTTAAGGCCTGGTCATGCTTTTTGATGGGTGTCGTGATGACAGATTTGGATTTTAGAAGCATTTGGACTTCTCTTGGGAAACACGCACACACACAAACACACATTCTATTTTTCTCACATACCACGTGATCTACACCAGAATCAGAGCAGCAGTTACTGAATATTAAATTAAACTACCAAAAAAAAAAAAAAAAAGGAGGGGGAGAAGAAGAAAGGAAAGTCGGTATGCATGAAAACAAGCTGGAAAGGTTAAGAGCAAAAGGAGAATTGTAGAACAGTTTCGGTCTGTTTGGAATGAATTAATCAGACCATTAAACAAATCTTTTAATCTAAAGTATCTCCTTCATTTCTGTACCCTGTAAAACAAAGTGATGGAGAGTTGATGGCAGAATCTGCCATTGCTCCTTATTTGTATTACACAGGCTGGAGTTCTGGCTTCATTAACATTCCACCGCAGTCAAAGACCACACATTCAGGCTGAAATCTGGACTAAAACGTCTGGGGGGCCCTGAGGTCTCTTACCTTGATATAAACCACCAAGTGGTTTCTTCCTTTTATGCTATCTATCTATCTATCCATCATCTCCCATGACTTGGAGAATATGATACAATCTCTGAGGAGCTCCTCCTCCAAAAAAAAAAGTATCTAAGGCTCTACATTCAAATTTTGAACACAATTTCAGAGATCCCCTGAAGCCCATCCGTTGACTTTGAGGTTAAGGGTAAGAGGAAAATCTATATTATCTCAATATCCATACTAATATTATAGGGAATCTATCTTCAAATCCTTTCAATGGGACTTACATTGTGGCACATTTCAACTTATAGAAATATACAACTTAAATTCAAGTCACAGTGTTACTAACTGAATATCAGAATTAGATGAAAAAAAGATTCAATTAAAATTCATTTCTGTTTTTTCCAAAAGGTCCATGGATACCAAAACCATTAAGTGTGGGGGTAGGGAAACCCATATCTAATTCTACTTCTTCCAATAACAGGCTAGGATTATGGACAACTGATTTAATTTCTCAGGGTCTTGTTTTTCTTCTCTGCAAATGACTTGGTGCAACTGAGTGACCTCAGAGGCCCACTTGAGTTTTTGATTCTACCTTATTTGGTGAGAGAATTACAGTGACAGTAAAAGGGACAAATAAATAAAAGGAACAACAAAAAACATAATTACCAGAATGAGACAGTAAAAATCCTCAGAAAAAGATGTAAAATGCATCTGAATTTTTCTTGCTGTAGGAATAATTTTCCCATCTATATAATAGTTGATGCTACTTCGTTCCTTAAGTTCATGATTTGCATTTGATTCCTTTTTAAAAAAATATTTTAATCACCTATGTCCCTTAGTATGGTACCTACTTATTGCCAAGAAGATGCTCAAGAAATATTTGTAGATGAGCAAATGGTTGTGTAGATTGAGAGGTGGGAAAAGGTTTGAAAGAACCCTGTGGCAGGGCAGGCAGCTGGGGGCCAGCACAATGACTGGTGGAAGGCCAACTCAACAGAGTTCTTGGAAACTGTAAGTTTTTTGGAGCTGTTTGATTAATGCAAACAGGGAGCATTTGGCAAGCCCAATGGAAAAGGACATTTTATGTAAAGCTATAATGACACAACAAGCATTCTCTCCCTGGTTTATCCAATCACATCTGCATTTCAATGCTGCTGCTGTCCTGTGAATCTCGTAAATTATTGTCACTCAGTTTTCCAGGAGAATACAAACCTCACTCTTCTTTCAGGAAACAAAGAGAATGCTTGGCTTAGGTGTCTCCTGGAAGTTACTAAGGTTCATTCCTATCCAGAGGAGAGGAATGCCAGATGGAAAGATGAGAGCTTTCTGTCCCTTGAGTAAAAAGAAAAAGGAGAGAAAAGGTTTATCTCATTACTTGGGGATAAAAGAACTAAGCTAGCTTCAAAGTGGTATGCCTTTAAACACCCATCAGAAACCACAAGTGTGGGACCAGATGGAGTAAGAAAGCCCCCTTCCCCAATTAGCTTGCAACCTCTCCCTTTCCCTCTCCTTCCTGTCTCCACCATTCCCACTCTTTTCCTCCCCTTTCCTGAATCCAGCACGATTAAGTGACTGACTTATCTCCTCAGTACTGAATTTTAAAGGGAACAGCTAACTGTGTGATCATATGATTAATATTTATACCCTGTCACTGAATGTTGACAGATTAATTATGCAACATAGTATAAAAATCAGCAGGCAGTGTGGGCCAGCAATTGCAAAGTTAGGAGCTCAACTAGGGGTCTGGCAGGTGCCCCAGGGGGACAGTAAGCTCCAGAGCCTCATGTCCCAGCCTCTCTCAGGTAAAAGGCTCACTGGCTTTTTCCCGCTCCTTACAGCTCAGCATGTCACCTTTGTGGGCATCAACGAGTAATGTTCATGGAGCCCTCCTTGGCTGCATTCTAGCTGAATCTCTCTGGGATTTGACCCCCTGAACCATACAGCCCTGATGCAGATGTCATAAATGGGGCACATAGTATTGAGCAGAACCAACTGAACTATAATGGTGGACACTTTCCGGACTGAATTCTCAGTCCAGAAGTCATTTTCATGGAATATAAATAATCTGTGATTGATTTGGAAGGATTTATTTGCATATACGGTTCCACTAGACAGAGAGTACAGCAAAGTAAAGTGGATTCCAGTCCTTAGGGAGCCTTTAATTCAATCTGGGAAGCAAGGCTTCAGTTCAGCAAGGAGCACAGACAAGGGTAATGGGAGATGTCCTCCCAACTTTGCCACTAATTAGTGTTCTATCTGGTGGAAGATACTTTTCCCACCAGGACCTGCAGTTCTTCTCTGGTGGTTGGGGCTTTACAGAGTTCAATTCTGTGGGACTCAGAAAAGGCAGCAAGGAGCAATGACATTGCTGCCACATGCCTGGGACCCAGGACTGGCAGGTCACTTGGGCAAAATCTGGAGCCCCAGTTACTTGTTTGTGAGATGGAATGACAATGCCACAGGGTTTATTATGTAGGTTATATATATATATATATATAGTGCTTAACTGTGATGTTAATAGCTATGCCATACATTGTTAAATCACTGTGAGAGATGTTTCTGAAAGAAATGGGTTGCATTGAGGTCACCTGACAGCCTCAACTGTTTTAGATTTTGCTGCTTTGCACTTCTCTTCAACTTGGCCTGTGTGAACCTGTATACTTATGGAGTGGCGTTGTGTGGTTAATTGTGTGGCTGGCACCATTTCTGCCATGTGGTACTGCTGGCGTCTCATATTATATCTCTCTGTGGAACCGTATACTGGCACTGGCCCTCTTTGAAAAAGCCCAGGCAGCTCTACTGTATTCCATGAGCCTCTGTAGGGCACACAGGGCCCAGCATCATGAGACATGTTAGTAAAGGCTGACTAAATAGCAGAAACATGAACAATGACAGAAATCTTGGTGGTAGGATGCCCCTACACATGCTGGAGGAGATTCTTCAATGGCACTTGACTAGTGGCCTGTTCCAGAGAGTGGAAATGCTATCTCAGAGTGCCTGGGATGCTTGGGTGACTGATGTTATGTGTATAGTTTGTCATTGTTCTTTTCAGTGAGTTTGTATGTGTGTGTTTGGTGGTTATTGAAGGCAGATGAATAGATAATTCTACAGAGAAGTTCACTTGAACCAATCAGTTATCAGGTCACATAACAAAAAGCTGTTGCAATCACAACACATCAAATCAATTCTGGGAGCGATATACCTTATAATCACGCAATGCAAATAATCAAACCCAATAAGTAAGCAAACCTTCAATGTCATCAAGCAAAACTCCAACTACAAGTAGCTCTGATAGCCTTAAATCAGCTCTTTACCCCTTCTGCTCCAGGAAAGCACTCATTGATGTGCTTTCCAAGCCAAGCTGGATAATTTAGCATCCACAGAGATGATGCTCCAGTTAACAATTTATCTTTGCATAGCAAGTTGGCTGATTAAATTAACTGTTTAGTAATACTCTGAGATCAGCTGTGAGTTAGAAGAAAAAAAAATCCACTTGTATATATAAAGGGAACTGTTCTAATATTCATTCTGACAATAATCTTTCCTGGTGTTCACCTGTGCCAGAAACCACCTTAGTGGGTTTGTATTAGAAGAAACAAAATAAATACAAAATGTGGTTCTTTCCCTCTACAGTGAATTGGGATAAATGGCATGCCCAAAACAAATAAAAATACAGTGTGGTAAGTGTGATCTATATATACTGATCAATGTCAGTTTGTTAAACACCTACTGTGTGTCAATCCCTGACAATTTGCACAGTTCCAGAGGGACAGAAAACAATCTGTGTCCTGAAGGAACCAGTAATCTACTGGAGAAATAGAACAGCGGAGAACATGGTGAGGCTATGAGGAAGGGAACATTAGGTGAAGTCTAGGAAAAGGGAAGCCAATTAATCCTGAATCCTGCAAATACATCAGGAATTTTGTGCAACATGCATGTGTGACAGATTTCCGTTGATAATCTTGTTACCCCTTGGAGTTGTAGGTCGTCAAACTTAACTCTGTTTTGCAAGCAGAGGATGAGAATCACCAAAGGCCTATGTGTGGATACCCACAGTAAAAAAGGAGTTGCAGAGGGGACTAGGTTTCCAATTTCCAGCACAGACATTCCACAATTGTTATGTTGTTCATTCTTATTGGTCAGAGCTTGTAAGATGAATAAGCCACCCTGTAGGTTGATGAAAGGTACTTGGGTAGATAATTTAGTACTTTAAAACCATTAGAATGTCATTTAGTGCATTAGTAATAAATTAATAGTTAACAAGAGTGGGCAATTATTTCAATGTGTGGACCAGAACAGCAGGGAAGAATAGACCAGGCTGCATATTTGGAACCTATCAGCACTGCATTTGTATGTGCCAGGTAACCTTTTAGAAGGTGCTTCTTTGTAAATGGGCCTAGTGAAGCTTAACTTGTAGAGTGCAGTCTGTTCAAAATGACCCACACTATAGGTAAATTGGATGGCATGACACAAGATTTATCCAGACAGGCTGTGTTGTAGGACATCATTTCGGACCAGAAATCTTTGAAAGTCAAATCTTTACTATTCTACCATGACTACCGACTAGTGGGTGCTGAGAACAGAGCCTTTTCTCTCTTTCTCTTTACAAAGCTCAATTAAAATGTGCATGAGCAATAATCTCCCATTCAGAGCTCCCGTGGTGATTGATAGAGTGATTTCCAAGTGTGTTTAGGCTCAGTGGAATCTATCTCTTAACCCATTGTGGGGCCAGCACAGAGGAGAAAGAAAGGAAGGCAATACAAATTAAAAAGCCAGAGGAGGCAGATTACATTCAGAAGAAATGGAGTACAGAAAAGATGACCTACAACAATTAGAAAGGAAGGAGATGGGTCCTCTGAATTGTGCACTCCAGCCATTTTCAAAAGTAAAGAAACTTCTAGTAGCAGGGTAAGAAACAGTTTTTGATGCAAAGCTCACTGCATGTTTACCAACGTGAAGGTTAATTGTGAGGCAAGAAAATGCCACCACGAGGCTGAGGCTTTTCTATTGCTGCTTTTTGTAAGTATCTCCAGGAACCTGCAAACACAGAAGAGGTCCTTTGATAGCCACGTTGGCAGCCCACGTTGCTCACTGAGATCCGGCAGGTTAATGTAGCGCTGCCAACCCTCCAGACTGAGGCAATCAGAAGCACTGCTTGATAGAAATAAAATGAAATGTGGTGGGAGGAGGGAGGGAGCCTGTGGTTGGTATTTCAGCTACTGGCAAAGCCCTCCTCAAATCAAACCCTCGGTGGAGGGCGGGTATTAGCGGAGTGGCTGAGGGGCACCTGCAATGCCGAGATTAATCCCCTTTTTGTTTTCTTTCGGGTCTATCTAGGCACTGCTGAGTGGGAGAATTTATGTTGGCCTCCTTCCTGGAAGGGAGCTGCAGGCTGAGAAAAGAGGATGTGTCATCATATGTCACTTCTCAGTGTGCCTCTGTTGCTGTCTGTCTGTCGCTCTGCCATGCTAGATCTCTGCCCCTCCCTGCCAATCCATTCTACCTTCCTTCTGCTTCTCTGTGATTTGTTTCTGTGCTTTGGATTATTATCTCCTATAAGAGCAAGACAACTACAGTCTCTGATGACAGCCCCAAAAGGTGGCTTTCTTCTATCCTCCAGAGCCTGTCAGGTCACAAGTTCAGGGAAGGCATTAAAGTGACTAAGGGAGAAGTAAGATGGCCTTTGATCACACTCCATCTTGGAGCCCAGAGACTCTGGCCAGGTTATGCAGATGTCGTTTGGAAATTAGCTAATGCTCTGAGAGATATCCCTGGGTGGGGGGTCATTTTGAAATGCAGAAAAACCCCATCTCTCATAGCAGCCTTCAATGCTTTTATTTAAGCAGAGGAGTAATTTTTTTTGAAAATAAAATACCATTCATAACATCGATGTATAAAGCAGAAGTGGATGTGCTCTGACTATAAAGGGGTGAGAGGGTGTTTGGGGGAGCCTGGAGTCAGCCCAGTGAGCCACTCCATCACCCAGAACCCTTAGAGCCATCACATCCATACCACTATGCAAATGGTATTATCAGCAAGCCCTGATCCTGGGCCTCTGACTGCAACATCCCAGAAGAAGAGTTTCCTTGCTTACATTCCCACAAAGTTACCCCCTATGAGCTGGCAGAAGCTATGCCTGATCTTTAAAATGCATATTATTACTTGCATGAGGACTCTCTCTGTCTTATGTTCTAAGGTAGGGTCACATTGGATTTTTACAAAGGAGCTGCTCTCTCTCCTGGTATATATCTATTAGTCACCATGGCAGGTGCCATTTTGTTGATTATCTTACATGGGTTTCCAGACAGGTACAAGGGTACAATTTTAAATCTTATATCTTGGTAGCTACATTCTTCCTATTCCAGATAAAGACTTTGGCAAAATTAGTAGTTGCTAGATATTAACTATTCCTCTTCTTACTGTATCAGACAGAAGAGAAGGTGAGTTTATCTCAGTATCTTATCTTGCCCAGAATTCCATCCCTCATCAATGCAAATAGTGGATGCATTTTTGATGTAAGAGTCAGTATTTTGGAAAATGGCATTTACCCTACAATGGCTATGCCCCAGGTAGAATTCTGGGCTTTGGGTTGCGTGGCTCAAATCCAGAGAACAGAGGGGGGACAGTTGCTGGCTCACGCATGAGCTGCTTCAACATCCTGCCTAACTGAGCACAGCTATGCTCCATTTACAAGAGGCAGCGTTAGCGCCTATCTCATGTGGTTTTAAATAGACGCGGGATGTAACCCTTCTTTTCTGACAGCACAAAACTCCTTCCCGAAAAGTCACCTTCAGGAGATATGTTTTTTTGTGAAGAGTCACTGTCTGTATAGTTAAGTCCAAGGGCCATAAAACAGAACTCTGAGTTTATAGTCTGAGTGCTTTCATTGACTTATTCTGTGGCTTTTGGGAAAATTGCAGTTCCTCCTTGTTATTGTTAATTGGTGAAGTCTCAGAAACTTGGGAATACCACAGATATGGGAGGTGCTTTGTTTATGAAAGATGCCACATAGAGATATTGATGTGGTCACTGGGAATTTTCGTTGGGGGTCTTGGGAGTCTCAACATAAAATAATAATAATAATAATAATGAGGTCACATTGCTCATCTTCCATTTCTCACTTATTCCTTTTTCTGCCTTCAGAGTCCATAGTAGGAACAACTGGTGTATTTAACTGTATTTCTTCTGCTGAATAATCGGCTAATTGATTTATTACAGGCATGGCCTTTCTGCTCTCTGTTCCTTAGCATCCTGCAGTGAAGTTTGTTACCTTCTCGGCCCTGTTTATTGCATCCCCATCGTGCAAGTAACCAGAAACTTGGCACTAAGCAGATGGGGAAAAATGCATTCTATAGATATCAAAGCTGAGTGGTTAAATGTTGATCTCTTTGGAGGTAGATGGCTCCCAAGACCCTGGTGCTTTTTGAAATATGTTCTAAATAACCTATTTTTCTATGTGAACACGGGGCTCGGTGAATGGAGATTATTTTCAAGTAGCCCTCAAGGTTAAAGTTGGTTGCTCTTCCAGATGGTTTCTATCTAATGCTTTGGATTATGATATTGAACCACCCTGTGATCAGAACTCCTAGTGCCAAGAATAACAAGAAGTGGAAGCCAGCCGCAGCAAGGGCTGCTGCTTTGAGGGCATGCCGAGATCTAAGGGTCAAGTCCAGACCATATGGTCTATCAAGGTCCTGCTGCAGTAACCCCAGGAAATACAAATCAACTTGCAGAACTGCTCATCATCTCTGTTTTGTATTGCGTCCGTCACTGTATCTTCTGAGTGCCCCCTTCCCTAAACCCTTCTTCTGCTCTTTCCACAGGCTTCTTTCTGCAGTAGCTTGTTTTATTCCAGCTGCCACAGATTCTAACAGACTCCTCAGGAACTTGATCCAGGAGGGCCACATGGTCTAACAGTATAATGAAGCAGAGGGGGCTCCTAGGTTGCAGATGCAAGAGTGAGACATTTTATTTAGCCTAACATTACAGCAGGTGATATGGATGCTGGGTCTCAGCTACCCTGCAAGAAAATTGTGTGTGAAATAGTTCCCCAATGAAAGGCTTACCATTTCTGGGTACTTGGACCCTAAAATGGTAAGTTGAGGACAGGTCCCTTGAGAGAGTAGAGATGTATTTGAGTTTGTATTGCTTTTCCTTTTTTCCTTACTCTGAAAGCAGTTATTTCAGCACAAAGCTAAGTGACTTTAAATATTTGCTTCCTTTTCAACAAGACCATAATGAGGCTATATGCATGCAACTAAAATGCAAGTTCCATGAAGGCAGGAATTTGTATCTGTTTTGTACTGCACTATCTCCAGCATCTAAAATAGTTCTGGGAACACAGTAAATGTTCAATAAGTATCTGTTGACCTCTGATAATAAAAACTGAACCTTTTTCTTTCTCTAATACTCTTCAAAAATCAAATCTGAAAGATCTTGCTTCAAAATCATTTAAAACTGCTGTCAGTTCCTTACCTTTCCCAGTGTCCCTCCCCAGTATCTGAACAGCACACCTGCCCAGGGTCGAGGCATTCATTCTATCTTTTCCCTGTTTCCCCAGAATTCGTCAGAACCACATCGAATGCTACTGCATTCACGTGGGCAGGGTTTCAACAGCTCGAAAAGGTTTAAGTTTCCATAACCCATATTCCACTTATTTTATTTCTGTAAAGATGGTGGGGAAATGGATTAAAGTTGTGTTTGCCCCTGGCTTAGGGACAAGATAAGAGAGGAGCCAGCACGTGGACCTTTAGTTATCAAAATCAGCTATGGATTATCTACGCTCAATTTCACATGTACGCATGCCTTCATTCTGTTTTCCTCCCCTCCTCCCTTTTATATGTTGAGAATTTTTTAAGCTTTATTTATTTATTTATTTATTTATTTATTTAGAGAGAGGATCTCAAGCAAGTTCCATGCTATCAGCACAGAGCCAAATGTGGGATTTGAACCCATGAACCATGAGATCATGATCTGAGCTGAAATCAGGAGTTGGACACTCAACTGACTGAGCCACCAAGGGGCCCCTATGTTGATGATTTTTATTGCTTGGTCATACTACTTAACTTTAACATCCACAGGCAACATCTGTTTGAGGGAAGAGGGCACACAACAAAATAGGAATTCTGTCTCGTGATGGACAATGGACTAGTGCTAGGGGAGGGCACAACAGCCTGATGCTGAGGAGGGTGTTTTCTCTTGTTGAGAGGGTTCTAGCATTAAATTGCCACTCCTTGCCACTCCACTCACAGACTCTGGTTTGTGTAGATGTCTGGATGTTTTCCTTTATAGAAACCCCTTTGCATATTCATCCCCGAGTACCACAGTGGGCAGACCCACTTCCCCCACACCCATTCCTATTCCCAGTAGCACAGCAGCCACCGCAAACCCACTCAGCAGAACAGCCTTGTCCCCCGAGGGAGCACTTATGGAGCTGACCTTAAAGAGCAATTCCAGTCAGGAATAGAGAGGCTCAATTGTTCATAAACCTGACGTTTATTACTTGGAGATTCTTTCTCTACAGAACAAGCTTCTCTTTACAATTTTATCAAAGAAAGCGCTCCTTTCCTTGGCACCCAGCTTTCTCCTCTGGGCTTCCTCCTACTTCTCACCACTCCCACCCACCTGTGGGCTTTGCATAGGACAGCAAGGGAAACAGTGGGATTCATCACCCACGAAGCTTGTGGCTCTAAGGAGGGCCAGGCTGGCATGTGGAGCAGTGAGCATCCTTTTCCCTCCTTTTACTTAGGCAGCAATTAGTGAGAGAGAAGAGAGATAATGATGATTTTTCCACTTTGAAATGCATCAGCCTTTATGTGGTATTTTCTATGTTGCCAGGTCAGACCAACACTTAGAGTCAATTTATCATAAGCATTCAGAGCCCCCAAATGCTTAACGAATGGAAGCAACACACATTGGTTGTTTCCTGTGTTAAAGAAGTAAAGGACTTAATGTAGATCCATGTGGTTATATTATTTTAATTAACAGATACTCCAATTGTAGAGATTCCTGATGCTCTTCATTTTGACTTAATTGGACTCACATTTTGGGGAATGGATAGGCCAGTGGTCTGAAGGCAAGAAGAGGAGTTAATGGATCACAACAAATCCTACTTATATATTAGTCAATAGCATCATATGTAGACAGAGAGAATCAGAGGCAAGTCCTCCCCAGTTCTGAATCATAGATGGCCTTCATGTAATCCAAGCCTGCTGGGCAGAGAACTGGGATGGTCTGTCTAGTTCTTTTTATATTTCATATAGGAAGAACAGGTGCTTTGTTATTGGAAAAAAAACTATGTACAGTAGTGATTCATAAACAATGATATAGGAACACTGTAAATTAACAAATTAACAAAGCATGTAAATGCACCTTCATTTGACTTCCAACAGAGTCAAAGCCTTTTCTCTGAAAATGATTTAGTTGACTGGAAATTGGTGTCTTCTTGGACAGACAATATTCAGAAATCAACGACCATGATTTCTAGTTTGGTTTATTTAAAGTCAGGCATGAGGGTGATGGTTGTAGTGGTGGAGCAATGTGAGTACAAAACACTTGTAGACTTTTATGGTTTTCTTCTAATCTATTACAATTTGTTCTGCCATGTAATGAAACTATAGGTCTTTTTCCACTTGCTGTTACTGAATCTTTCCAAAGTATTCTATTTAGTTTTCATAGAAACAGTAATTCTTTCTTCATACTCATATTGATCAGTTTATGAAGAATTTAAGTAAAGGATGTAATTATACGAAAAAAGTACATCTGGTAAGAACAGATTTGGGAAAATATGCAGCCGACTCTTGGTAAGCATATAGCTCAACAAGTGAATGTGTTAGTGCTTGGGTAATCCAGAGGGAAGGACCGGCATAGCAGGGAAATTCAGTGTGCCGTGGACGTCAGTCAGGATGACTGGCAGGGAGGACAGAGAATGCCAGTGAACTCAGCATTCCAGTTAAGTGAAAGTTAAGCAGAAATTGGTTAAGAGAGCTTTTAGTGCCTGCTTAACTTGGATTCCAGGTTTCTTAATTCATGTGCTAATATTAGTTATTGACCTCAGACAAATTACATAACCTCTCTGAGCTTCAGCTTATTTACGCATATAATGAGGATATTGCTAACTAAACTGTGTGAATGTGTACCCACATACACACCACCACCACCACCACCACTACTGAGGGCTTTTTTAAAATTATGATTTTATTTGAGTATAAATAATGACACCAAGGGCCCTTTTGAGAAGATCAAATAAATGAATATTTATGGTTGTTCTGGTAACTGTAAATGCTCTACAAATTTAAACTTCTTTTTAGCTTTTTTTTTTTACTTTGAAATAATTTCAAACTAGAGAAAAATCACAGGAATAGTACAAAAACACTAACCTCTAAACAATTTGCCTATTGTTAACATTTTGTCACATTTGTTTTATCATCTTCTGTATGAACGGACAGATGAATGGATGGATAGACAGGAAGAGTACACATTTGTATATATTAACCTTTCTCTGACCATTTTAGTGCAGATTACAGACACCATGCCCCTTTGCCCCAGCACATCAGTGTGTATTTTCTAAGAAGAAAATAGACTCATATACTTACATAATTAGGATATTTAAACTTAGGATAATAACCTTGAATTATTATTAAAAACTTTCCAAAGTTCCCAGTAATGTCCCTTATAACATTTTTTTTTCCCCAATCTGGGATCCAGTACAGAATCACACAATGCATTTCATTACCATATCTCTTTAGTCTTGTTAGCCTATCTTTCTCTTTCAAGGCACTGACATTTTTGGAGAATGTCTCTCAATTAGAGCTTGCATGATAGATCCTCATGCCCAGATTCAGGTTATGTAACATTTGATAGGAATATCATCTATGTGATTGTCCTTCTCATGTTAGGAGGCACGTGATGTTGGTGTGCCTCATTATTGGTGATAATAGTAATCACTTTCTTAAGTTTTTCTCCCAGGATTTTCCACTCTAATATTTTTCTCATTGAAATTGGTAAGTTATTTCTGGAAACATATTTTGAAGCTCTCTAAATAATTTGCCTGCATCAAATGTTTACCTACTGATTTTCACATCCATTGATAATTCCCACTTAATTGAATTGTTACTATATGATTGCAAAGTGTTGAATTTTTTTTATTCCATGATTCCTTATGCATTTATTAGTTAATATTCTACTGTAAGGAAGAGCTTTCTCTTCCCCATTTCTTTAGTTGGTTTCTTGTTTATTATTAGTATGGAGTCATGAAATTTCACTTTATTTTATTCAGTGGATTATAACCAGTGTATTATTTTTTTTTCATGTATAAATTGGCCTTGATTTGGCCACTTTGTGTTCCATTAGGCTGGCTCCTCAGCCCTTTTCTATGTGTCCTTACTGTTTTTTTGCACACTTCCTTTCTTTCTGGCACAACACAATATTTTAGGCTCATATTCTGCTTTCCCTTCTCCAGTCCTGAAGCCAGGCATGTCTCTAAGTTCTGTTGAGTAGGGTGTGGTATTTAGAAACCAAGATCAGGTTCCAGATGTGCTTGATGCTACCAGGGCATCATTGTTTCCAGAAAGGAGGAAAAGGGAAATACAAGTAATTTCTAATAATATTTCTCTGGGATTTTTTTCTTCTTTGAGAGCCTTGCCTTTGCACTGATATGCCTCCTTGATAAGAAAGATTGTTGTAAATTTGGACTCTTCTCCTATGTATCCTAGAAAGATATCCACATCACTATTCTGGTTCTTCTGATAACTAAGAAATAAAAACTTCCCAGGACTAAACTCAGGAGCATGCAGCATAAGGGGGTGCCCATGTCAGGGATTAAGAGGAACTAAGCAGGGAGTCTTGACAGATAACATTAAAACCATAATCAATTCTCATACCTTTAGTCTATCTAGTATCCCAAGTTTAGAAATTCCACATTGATGTTCAAAATTTCCTAGGACGACTCCTACCTTAGGTGATATTTTGGATAATAAAAACATTATTATCAGATATTCCTAATTATGATGGCATTACAGGTTTTATTCAGTGATTACATTTAATTTGACTTATTACTCGTATCAGCCCTCCTCTTGAAGTCCTGTGACAATGAAGAACAGAAACAAGACTGTGGGTATGGATCAAAGTACAGTCCCAGGTATATAACTGGAACCCAGGGCTCCTGGCCTACTGTCTTGGAAGATGCATCTGAGGCCTTGTGCCACCATATTGAGATCTGTGACCTCCTCAGGGAGAAGCTGGGCCAGTGAACCAATGATTAAACACCCTCACTCCTATCTCTGAGTGGAGAGTTGTATCCTGCTTAATAACCTTAATATCCTGCTCGAATGCAGGGGAGAAAAAGAGAGTGAAAGCAAAGGGGGCTTTAGAACCACGTAGAAGGTAGGCATTTGCCCCTGTCCTAGTGGCGCTGTTTGTGCAGAAGCCCCAGTGAAGGGGCTTGGGGGAGGTCTGCCTAGCTAGAATGTGGACTTGGCAGAGCAAGGGGACAATACCGGGCTACATTTGAGCTTAATTGCCCTTAAATGTGGACCGAGGAATGCCAAACTCTTACCAATCAGTGAAGTCACTCCTCCTTCATTAGAGAGGAATGAATGAGAGGTTTGAAAAAGCTAACAGATGTGTTTGTCCAATCCTACTTTCTTCTGCTAAATGGAATAGAGGTCTATGGAAACACAAGAGGGGTAGAATTAGAGAATAAGTATTTCCCCTAAATTCTTACTACGTGTCCAATTCCATAAGAGCTTTTCATACATTACTTGCTTTAATTCTCAAAAGAATCTAATAAAGTATAATCCTATAAATTAATATATCCATTTTACAGACAGAGAAACTGAGCCCCAGGGGTTTAGCCATATCCCATGCATGGCTCATACATGGAAAATGTCAAACCCAGGTCTTCTGCCTTCAAAGTCATGTGTTTTGCTCCTGATGTTACCAATTTTAGGGAAGATTACTTTTCCAGTAGGTAGGATAAGGCAAACCAGTGAGGAAAGGATCATAAGCTGAGCATGTATGTGTTGGGTTGGAGAATAAAGCCAGTGGGGCAGGGGGAGCTAGGAATGCCTCAAGATAAGAAGCATTAGGCACAGAATTTCACCCCCTTCTGGCTGGCCCTGAGTCACCTGCACACTAGTAACTACTCTTCATTCAGAGCTTACTACCAAAGCGAAGATGATAAGAGGTATTTCTTTCATTTCCTTATAATTTTCCCCTCCCTCTTTAGAACATCTCTGTGCTGGGAGATCAATGCCTCCTGCTAATCAGTTATCCAGCAGCTTAAAGAACATCTCAAAATACTCATTTTAATTTCCTTATAATAGCGACTGTCATCATCCCTTTGAGTCCTAGAGATTTGGAGCCCTGGTAGTCTCCAGCCAAAGCAAACCTTCTGAGACTGGGAGATTGTTGGCTTGATATTCACAGACTGGTTTCTTTAACATTGGATTTCTGTGTTTGTGAGTAAAATGAATTCTCTTTGTTGTAGTATGAGAGCTGGGAGAGAACAAAGGATGACTCCGCAGGAGCCAGGGAGACACCAGCTTATGGTCGCCATGTTCCTAGGGATGACAACCCATCTACTGTGCTAAGCACTGCTAATAACATGACCCAGTGACACTCTTCAAGGCTCTACCACACAGACACCTGGAACATTTAAGCAGCATGGTTTCTGTCTGCTTTTCTTCCTTCCCTTTCATTTTCTGTATTAATCAGACATTTACAACTCATGACATCAGATGTGGTCATTATATGTGACACTAGAACTATCTTCCTAGGGATACCCCCTTCCTCCATCTAACTCTGGATATGTTACTGAAAAGAATATTTTCTTCATAAGGAGCTACAGAGCATGGTGGAAATAGCACCACTTTGCAAGTTAAGCAGATGTGGGCATAATCCCAATTCTGTCATTTATTGAGCTGTGAGATTACAGGAATTATCCTAACTGCTCTGGATGTCAAAGTCCTCCTCCATAAAATGAGAATAACACTTTCTTTTCAATGTTATTGGGTAGATTAAATAGGGTAATTGATGTGAAGACCTTGAATAGGGTCTGGTTCTTAGTAGCGTACTCTGTAAATTATTTTAATTACCATAGAAATTATTTATGCAATTCTAATATCTCACTTATCCCATTTAAGGGGTGTGGTTTTGATCTTCATAAGAGCCTTAAAAACATTCATCACTTTATTTCTCATGCTGCAAAGCACAATGCCACATGCATGATACACAATGGGCACAGGTGTTTAAAGTGAATGAGCTAATCTTGTAGGTATTCTCTTTAGCATGAAATGTTAAACAAGCTTGCATCTGGTGATGACAGTGATGAGGATGGTGATGGTGATGATGATGATGATGGTCATGGTACTGTCAACAATTTATTATAGAAGGAAGTGCAAGCCTGCAGAAGTATGTGCTCATTGTGTGTCTTTTTGTCCAGGCTGCCAAGAAACCCAGGCTAATGCAGCATTGAAAAACATGAACTCTTTCACTCCAGATTCCTCAGTTATTTCTCACCTTTTAATATTTTCTGCTCCTTCTCTGTCCTTATTATAATGATTCTGTTCAGAGGGTTATATTATTGGGAGCATCTTTGATATCTGTTCTTTTCTTTTCCAAGAACTAGATGGGAAGGCACACCTCCACCCAATCACATACATACAATTAGTACTATTAGGGCACTACACTCATTTACTTGATTCCTGCAATTGATTCTTGAGCCATAGGGCCCTCTCCACTCTAGTCATGGGGAAAACATGGTGACTTGTATCTGGACCACAGCATCTGACTGAAACCGAACACCCCAACAAAGGCTCATAACAGCCCATTTATAGGATCCCAAAGGAGGGTTGCTTTCCCAACTGACTAGTTAGCCTGGGAATAAGTTATTCCCTATATTTGCTTGGCAGCCTGAAAGACTTCCTTCTGTATGCTATCTGCTACACACTGTAGCACATCTCTATCACAGCCAACTCACTCTAGTTGAAGAGTGGTATATTCCTTACCAGAAATACCTATGAATAAGAATAACCCTAATTTGATAGTACCTCATATATACATGGTTGTTTTGTTGGTGGTGGTTGTAGTTTTATTTTAACTGTGCAAAGGATTTATAAGATAGTGACACATTAATGACCATTAGTTCAGTTTACCTAATTGAAAGAATGGGTAGATTTAGACTATGTTTAATTCTTATTTTATGAATGAATTCCTTAGTGATACAAATTATTCTGTCATTTAGACTATATCAAGATCCTTATTTTATAAATAAAATATAGTATCCAAAATCAACAGTTTATAAACTCCTTTTGCTTAAAGAATATAATAACTGAGTGCAATCTATAGTTCTTGAGAGGACCCAAGTTTGATTAAATCAAGAGTGAAATATATGTTTTAGGCAACTGGAGATATTTGAATATCTGGACTGATTGTTACTTGATATGGACATTTGTTTATTGTGTTAAGTACAACTACATTGTGTTTATGTAGAAATATACCTATATTTTAGAGATGTGTACTGCATACTTATGGGAAAAATGCCATAAAGCTGGAATTTATTTTAAAATATTTAGGGGAAAATAATGAAACAAATATGGTAAAATGTTAGCAATTGTTAAACCTACATGATGAGTATAGGACTGTTCACTATATTTAAAGTGAAGCCTATGAAATTACCTGTATTAGGCCATTTTGACCCCAAAATGGCAATTTAATATGGTCCAACCTTTTACTGGTCTCTAAGTTTATGTGTATTTGAATTTGTTGTTGTTAAAACAACAATTAAAAGTTCCTATGTGTCTGTAAGTAGAATTCCAGATACGCTAGTTATTATCGTAGAAAAGACAGCTAGTAGCCTGGTCTCCAACATGGAGACTGTGAGCCCACTGTGGAGGAAGCTTTGGTCAAACCTCCTTATTTTGAAACGCTTGATTTTCCTAAGCAAGCTAAGTCTTTTCCTGTGCCTTTGCCTAAAGTGTTCCCTTTGCCTGGAACATCATACTTCCACTTCCCATTCTGAAAGCTACTTACATCCCTAACTCAGCTCACGAGTCACACTAATTTTGAGTTTCTGATCTCATCTCTCCCATAGTTTCTTTCTCCTTGACCTCCACTGCAATAGAATCTCTCAGTGCTCATTATGCATCATTGCAGGGATGTTTTTCAAAGCTTTTCCCCAGTAGACTAAGTTTCTCAAAGGCGAGCCTAACCCCTTACTAGTCTTTCTGTCTTCAGGAAAGGTCACTTACTGTCCACATTCAGGAGGCTAAAACCAGAGGGTTGTCTTTCCACCTGTTGTGTGCCCTGCAGCTGCACAACATCTGGCTGGCCTTCCCTCAGTAGAGCTGATGAGCTTAGCAACAGGCACAGGATCAGACCCTGATAGATGCCAGCTTGTTGAATGAATGTGCACATGTTGGGTTCTGACTCCAGTAGGTCTTCTGGCCACTCGTCACTTAACATGACTCTTTCTTCCTGATAGGAAATAAAGTTAAAATCAATGGTCACAATGTGGACAAAGCCCAGGAGGACAGAGAGGTAAATGTGTAATCAAAGGCACCTGGGAATTAGAGGCTTTTCTTGATCTGGTGAAGGTAACCTTAGTGGCTTGATAGTTAATAAAAGATTCTTTGAATCATTCTTCAAGTTCTACTGCCTCCTTAAGAGTTTTTACCGATCACACCACCTACAATGACTTTATTTTCCTAGTGGTGTGTGTATGCCAAGTACTCAATTTACAATTATGGTAAGCATTTGTGTCTACATTTTATTTTACTTACCAGACTGCAAGCCCCTTGAGGGAAGAAATGACAATTTACTAAATTGTATTCCTCATGGTACCTAGCAGTGTTTTTCTCTAGAATAATAATAATAAAGTTACCAACAGCATTATATGGCATTTCTGTGTACCAGGTACCTTTGTTAATGTTTTACGTATATTACTTCATTCAGTCTTCATATCCCCCATGCATCAGACACTATTGTTAGTTACATGAGAATATGTTGTACATGAGAATATTAAAAGGGAAAACAAGACTTTAGTAATTGGCCCCAAATTATTATTCAGTTAGAAAGGGATAGAGGCAGGATTAAATACCAGACAGCTTTATTAAATGTGTGTATATATAGCTGCACACAAATTGTATACAATGGATACTACATTTATATTGGCCAAATAAGAAAATGCATGAAGACAATTATATTTTCAATAGCACTCTCCAGTATCTTATTTTGCATCTTTCATAATATTCAGGAATACATTATGGAAATGAATGGGAATGAAGGAGATAGACTTTAAATTAAATGAATTAAAAATAATTATTTAATTGTGCACTCTGATAAGTGCTCAGAAATAGAAGTACCGAGTGCTGGCAGAGTGAATCAATCTAGTCCCTGCAATAGACTGGCAGCCAAGGAAAGAGGATGGCCTTCATGTCAGCTGTAAAAAGACCTGAGAGTAAGGGGGAGTGGTGAGTGGAGGGCTAGGTGAGTCACAGGATGTGAAGACTTTTGAGGAAGGTGACCATGCAAGTTATCATACAAACTGGTCTCAGATCATATAAATGGAATTTGGGTGCTGTAAATTACTACCCTGTATCCACAAGTCAATAGTGGATGCAGGGAGCCAGAGACAGTAAGGCAGCTATTACAATAGTCCCTGAAGGAGATGATTAGTAGCTATGATTACAGAGGTGGTGATGAGAAAAAGACAAGCAGACAAATTGGGTATATGTTAGAAGGTCAAGTCAACAAAGCACAACCGAGAGACCTAAACAAAATTCTCAGGAACTTCTCAGGAAGTACATTATCTATCTATCTATCTATCTATCTATCTATCATCTATCATCTATCATCTATCTATCATCTTTGTCCCTGTGAAAGCTTCAATTATGGCACAAATTTGTTAATATATGCCAATAAGAGGAGCAGAGTCCATCCAAACTTACACTGAAACTGATTCTTTTTTTTTTTTAATGCGTTCAGTAGGTTGGGAGCTAAATTCTTTGTAAGAAATTAGATAGAATGCTAATAAATCTCTTACTCAAGGCTCTAGAGGATCAAGTTCTACAGATTCTTTATTTTCTCCGGATTTTAGGGGGGATTTTTCCTACTATTCAGTTCTATGGTAGTGAATCACATTTCTCTCCAAGGCTCCTCAACAAACAATTTACAGTATAAATATATTTGTTGGCATGCAAATCACTCTGCATTATGAGTCTTGATTAATATTATAATGTGTTGATGAAAGCCTGTAAGTGGTTCTTGGAACTAAGGTTTCAGACAAAGATGTGCTGTTTGGGTGCAGAATGTTTTTTGAATATTAGATTAGGTTTTTTTTGTTTTGCTTCTCTTTCTTTCTCTCTTTCTCTGTCTTTTTATTTTAAGGAGATGCTTGGTGTGAAGTGGTAACAAACTTCAAAACACACAATTAATTAACACAACCCATCTATTGCCCAAACTGCATAAAAAACACTCCTCCCCTATGCACACATTATGTCTGATCACACCGAGGCTGCTTTTGAGTCTGTGGGACCTTTGGTTTAGTTGTTTAGCCTCTTACTCATTGCCAACATCCTGTCTCTTGAGGAGTATTGTTCTATAACATCGTGTGCCTTTTAAATAGTGTGCATGCATGTGGGTTGATTAGACCCTGTGCCCAATTCCCAATATACCCACTGAAATGCAAAGATACTATTACTGGGCTTTGCTTTTGTGAAGACGGGTTTCTCCTCATTAATAGGTGTAAGCAGATATGCCCAGAAACAGAAATGGACCCTCCACCTCAAGCGATGCAAGTATTGACTGGCACTTTTCTTTCACACACATAGCTTGAATAAACAATTCAGTGGAAGACACACAGACTCAGAAAATAATTTGTGATTAAGAGAATTGGGTTTCGAATATGGATAGAATTTGGTTCAATTCCAGCCCTGCACTTAATAGCTGCCTGACCTTGATCAAGTCATGTAGCCTCTCCAGGTTTATTTTGTCATTTTGAAAATGGGGTTAATAATTTCTATTTCTTGAATTTGGAGTGAAAGTTAAATGAGATCCTGGATTTAAAGTGCTTTCCTGGACACAAAGAAAAAAATATATACCCAGTAAATGGAGGCTATTATTAGCAGATTCCCAGCCTCTGGTTCACTGATACTAAGACAATGAAGCTAGTATTTGACCTCTCCTCAAGGTTTGTGGATTTTCTTATATCCAATCATTTTTGAGCCCTCACAACCAAGAATTCCGACTCTCATCTACACTGCACCTCGTTTTGCAGATGGAATTCTGGGGTTTTGTGTCAAAGTGCTTTGCAAAACATACTCCAGCAGCTCGGAAACAGAGTGCATATTGCCACTACATGAGTGGGCACCCAAGTACATTCCCAGAAAGGGAATTCAAAACAGAACCAGAGGCCTTATGGAATAAAATAAGGAGACACAGAATGAGATGAGGTCCACAGGTTGTGTTTGGTAAAGGAAAGCACAAACAGAAGTGGAATTTTGACCCAAACTAGACACATAGGCATGCTCGGGTTTTGCCCTTGCCTTATGACCCATTGAAGAGATAGCATTTGAGAACATATGTGCTCCATCCTCTAAGCAACTGGTGAGTCACTAAAGCCTGTTGGCTGATTATTTGTCTCCTAAATGAATGTGAATATCCATCAGAAACATAGGATGTATGCTTTGTAAACAGCCCTGAGGCAGACCTGGAATGACTTTGGTGGGAGGGCAGAGTAAGACTTTTCCATGCATAGAATGTTCTGTATTGCCAAGGTCGGCATCATTTATAGGTGAGGATTATTGTTTCCACAGGTTAATATCTCTTGTTTTCCTTTTATCAATAAAATGTCATGCATGGATTGGTACAGAATATTCAGATTCATTACTAGACCAATAGGCATATGTGCATAAGTGAAATTCAATAAGATGATCCTCAGATCTCGACTCTTTCTTGCGCCTCCTCATTCATGGCTTGTTGCTTTTGTGCTAAAAACATGGCTGCTGTCATAAGAGTGTGCACATACCCTTGCTACCAAATCTATTAACCTAGTACTTTGCCCGCCTTTCTTTGGGAATGGATGACCACCAAGTTTTATGTTTTGTTTTGTTTTGTTTTAATCACAGGCTAAGCCCCTTATGCCCTGTCTCCTTCCTTTGTCCCTTCCTGCATCGCGAATGTTCCTTCTCTATGGGATAGTTCCCATCAGCAGATACATATGTGCTAATATTTTCCATCTTTGAAACCTTTCCTGACCTCAAAACTGCCTTCTTGGGAAGACTCACATGCAGGTGATGGCTGATTAACTTCCTGGAGAGAGCCCTCTCCCTGGCTTGTAGACAGCCCCCTCTCACGGCACTCTCACATGGCATAGAGAGACAGCATGTTCCCTCTGGGATGGGATAAGAGCAGTAATCTCATCCTGAGGCCCCCACCCTCATGACCTCCTTTCCCAAGCAACTCCCAAAGATCCTCAATCTAAAATATTATCACATTGAGTGCTGGGTTTCAACATATGAATGTTGGGGGGACACAGATAGTCAGTTCATAATACATACCTCTCATTTTAGCAAAAGTTCACTTGACAGTGACACTAATAACTTCTTACCAAATTCTATGGTTCAGTTTTACACAACTTCCACTACTCATTTTTTAAAACTATTTCTTTCTGTGGTCTCTGGGACACCAGCCACAAGCCCCTGCTTTTCCTCCTACTGGCTTTTCTTTACTGAGTTCTCATTTCCCAGTCCTTCCATTCCTTTGTCTCTGCTAACTGTCTTGGTGACTTCAACCAGGTTCACGGTTTTAAAAACCATCTGTATGCTGAGGATATCCACATTTGTATTTTTAGCCCTGAATGACCTCCTGAAATCCAAACTTGTATTCAACTGACTACATGACTTCTCTGTTTGAATGTCTAACAGGTTTTCCAAACCTAACTTGTCAAAAACTAACCTCTTGGGTGTCTGGATTATTACACCTCCACCACCCACTTGAACACCCTGTCAACCTGCTTCACCTTTGGTCTTCCCTGTGTCCTTGAACATCAACACCATTATTCTGATTCCTCAGGCCCAAAAGCCTAGTTCTATCTTTGACTACTCTTTTATCTCTACTTCCAAAATACATCTAGAAAGTTTACACTTCTTAGCTCCTTCATCCCAGCTTCCCTGGTCCAAACCCCTGTAGTCCCTATCTCAGAGTATATGACAATCTTCCACCTGGTCCTCTAGCTTCTGCTCAGTGTATATCTTCCTAGCAGAGTAGGAGGGAAATCCTGTCAAAATATAGAGCAGCACATGTTCCTCCTTTTTGTTCAAGACCCTCCAGTGACTTTCCATATCCCTCAGAATAAAGGCCAAAGTCTTAGCAATGGGCAGCTACCCCTGCAGAATTCATCCCTCCTACCTCACAAGTTCATCTTCTATCACTTTCTCTGATGTTCACTCTCCTTCAGTCACACTGGTCTCTGCTTTTACCCAAGCACAGTACAAACCCAGGCACTTTGCATCACTTTCTATTTTATTTTTCTTCATAGCCCTATGAACATATTTTTATTTTATGTTTTTAAACTAAGTCCCCACTATAAGACAAGCTCCACAAAGCTCTGTTGAACTCATTATTGGCTCTCTAACCCCTAGAACAGCACATCGCAGGTAGCAGGCACTTAAAAATATTTGTGAATGATTGAGGGTATAGAAAGAGAGGAAGATGTGGTGAACAAAATAGGATTCCATAAAGTCATCTAGAAGCAGAATTGATATGGCTAACTATTTATTTCAGAATGAACAGAATTCCAAAATCTTGTGTTAGTGTTTCGGCAATCCTCTAATGAATCATATGCATCCTGAAACCAATCTATTATGATAACACTTTTGGAAGAATGGGTGTTGAACAATCTCAGGTTAACTTTTGCCTTCAACCTCTTCCTTTTTTTTTTTCTTTCAAAAAAGGCAAGCAAGTTGAAGGGAGAAAAGAATAATAAGATGGCAAAAATAGAACGTATTGGAGTAAGGTAAGAGGTTGGTGTAGGATGACACAAACTCTTTTGAGCACTTGCTTGCTAATCCCATTAAAATATCACTAAGTCATGAAGACAGCATATTGTATCCTCTATTAACCTGTCTGAAATCTACTTCAGAAAATGAATTCTTCTTGACAGAGCTAATACTTCTTTATTATCCAAGTTGATCTAGTTATCTTTCTGTCACTTTATAATTTCCCCTCCCTTCTAGAGTTCTGTCTTCTGAGGTTCTGCTGGTCTTTTACCTGTGGCATTCAATAAAAGATATCAGCAAACATAGAAGGCTTGAGGACTGAAAAATATGTTCTCTATAGATTACAAATGCTTACATCATCTCCCAGTGGGTCCTCTTTGGTCCCATGGTTTACTATGACAGGAAGTTTGTTCCTCAGGTTACTAGAGGATCCTCTCTATTGGGATCTAGTTGATAAAAAAAACAAAAACAAAAACAAAGCCTACAGTGATTGGATCTGATTTAGGTAATGAGTGATAGCTTTAGGACCTTCTGTAACCAGAACCATCATCTTAAGAAAAGTTTTTCTCTTTCACTGTCCTGCAAACTACTGTTCTGTCACACAACAGGCCTTCTTAAACCTACTTATTCCCAACTTCACACTTTTGCCCATGAGTTCCATAGCTGCCTGAAATACCTCTTGGTGGATTGTTTGTTTGCTTGCTTGCATCTAAAAACCCCAGCTCAAACTCAGTTCCTTGATGAATTTGTCCAGAACACCAACTCACATTCATCTCTCTTTCATTGATAGTTCTGAAAAATGACCCTCTTGTTTTCGAACTTCATCCTATTATATCTTGCTTTTCTGGTTCATTATTATCATTACAAATACAATAAAATGAAATCAAAATAGTAACAACTACCATTAATACCTAATGTATACTCTGCTTACGTTATTTCATTTAGTCCTCACAGTAATTTGAGGAAGGCTTTAATGTTATTTCCACTTTACAAAACAAAACAAAACAAAACAAAACAGCAACAACAACGACAACAACAAACTAAAACTCAGAGAACTTATCCAAGGTCACACAGCCAGCAAACGCCAGAGCAGGTAAGCATTCCTGGCACTGTAGATTCCCAAGGTTCTTGTTCTTACCACAGGGCTTGAACCACACTTGAATTTGAAGGACAGTACTCTATCTCATGCTTCCTTCTTATTTTTTGGAGTGTCAAGCATATGAGAAGTCCTCAGTACCTACTCCTAAATCAAAAAATTTGAAAACTTACTTCTGTGACACTAAATTATTGAAATAATATCAGTAGGAAGGAGATTCTGTAGGATTCTTCTTTTCATGTCAATGTCACTGAGATAGGTGGGTTACAAAAGGCTTATCCAAATCTATTTGTCATAAAAAATCTAGTCCCAACCACTGGTTGTCCTTGTCCTCTTTGCCTTTGGTAGGTGATGCCACAGAGGCAAGCCCTGATGGAAACAACATGACCTTTTTGGAGTTAGACCAACCTGTGTTTGAAAGCCAGCTCTGAGATACTGTTGGACCATGGGCAAAAATTTTCACCTCTGAGAGTCAGGGGGTGGGTGGTTAGGATTAAAGGCAAATGCAAATAAGAATGGTATCTACCCACAGAGCTGTGTGATTCCATGGGACTTGAGGGCACATGTGAAAATCCTTTAGCATGGTTCCTGACATACCGTTGGTGCCCATTATTTGCCCTTTCTTTCATGAAACTGGGTCTTTAACAAACAGTTCAAGAATGGTAAATCAAAGCCTCAAGTCGTGACCTTTGTTAGCTACAGTTTTGTTCCTAATATGACAGAGTCCTGTAAAACATCCTATCTCTTCTTTATGTGCTTCCTGAGGCCAGGAATCTTAGGGTAGGTGAGATAGGGCTATCTTCTGTTAGTAGAAAACACTTTACCAAAAGCCTGGGAAGGCAGGGCAAACATGAAGGTGCTGGACTTCCACAGTTCCTCAAAATAGCCACTCTTGTTCAGTCTACGCAACTCTCCCCCAGGCAGAACATTCTCATCCTTCATCTCTCTGAGCTGACTCCCTTGGAGTGGCAGCTGACAGCCAGCATCACTGCCTTTTACACAAGTCTCTTCCACAGATGAGAGGTTTGAAGGCAGGACAGGAGCCTTACTGAAATCTTCTGTTGTTATATTTCTGCTTTGAGTACCGCTCTCCCCCAGTCTCGGGGCCTTTTAGCTGACCTTGAACGCCTAACCATCATCTCAAAGAAGTAGCTTCCACCTGGCCTGGCACCCACCTCCTAAATTACCCCACAGTTGCTCATTCAAGGGGAGCCGGCACTGAAGACTGCAAAACCTCCCAGAGCCACAAAAGTACGGGGAAGATGGAGAAAAACCCTAAAGAAAGAAAGAAAGCTTAAGACTATTGTCCTTTCTTTTCTTTTCTTTTCTTTTCAAGACAGCAGTGCCTTTTGCAGCACTTTTAAATGGTTGCCAGGGAAACAGAGCAAGGGAGAGGAGAAAGGTTATATGGATACTGGATAAAACTAATGCACTTTTTAAAAACATGAACTAACAAGTGCTTAAGACTCTGGAGGTTCTAGTAACAACTCATTTTCAAAATTCCCCTTCAGAGCCTCAAGTTCCTTGATATCATCATTAACAATATCTTGATCTTTTGTAAACTCTAATTCATCTCCATCAAAGACCTGTGCTGATGGATTGTATGGAGCATGGCCTTATGAGTCAACTGTTAGGGGGTACTTGGAATGAAGTGTCTGGCATGTTGGACCATGAGTCCACAGGCTTTGACTTAAGAGAGTTTGGCTCCAAATCTCCATCCCTTCTCCCTGAGCAAGTGGGCAATCCCTAAAATAAAGCAAACTTCCAGGAAGCCTCTATTAACTGGTTAGCCTTATGTATGGTCATGTGAATGTGAGCATGGAAATGCCTGGTAGAAATAGACAATATGTGTGTGTTCCCACTGGTCTGCTAGAGAACATTTATCCTGTGGGGTGATTGCTCAGGGACCCGCCTGCTCCTCCATGTACTGAATATTTATGAGAGCCTGTTCACTTCAGTGAGCATGCTCGTGAATTTTAGTTCACACTGAGTTTTGCCATTGTGACCTCCAGTGAGTATTTATAACACTTGCTCTCTGGAGTATTGTCCCACTTTATATTTTCTCTGTCCCCTAAGCATTTATTTGCTCAATTTGTACTATATTAATTTGCACATGGTTATTTATTGTCTTGGGTTCTTAAGCCTCTGTATGTTTCCCAGTTGAGTCTTGTGTGGTTGTTCCCAGCAGTGCCTAACACAGCTTAAGTCTGAGTCAGTGAGCAACAGACATGGGATGTTCACTATATGGCATCTGCGCACCTCTGGTACTCATTGCTTCCTCAGTTGCAGGCAAGAAACTCTGCTTAACCAGTTGGCATTGGAGCTATCTACAACGCCATTGTGCCAGTACTCATGGAGGCCTGGCTGGCATCAGTCGTGGTTAGAAGGGAAACACAGACCAAATTCTTAGGAGAAGGCTAATTCCAAGTATTAGGAAGAACAAGTTGAAGACTCTGGCGATGGACAATGAAATGATATTCTAAGAGTTCAAAGCAGGGAGCCAAAAGCATTAAAACCAAAGTAATGTGAGGCATACTTAGCCACTGGTGGAAATGTCCAACTATAATTCATGGACTGTCTTTATGGACAAGGAAGTGCATAAGAGATGGACCACGAGCACTTTAGACTAGAACAGAGAGGTTAAGTTGGCTGGTCCAAAATCAGGAGAGAAAATGCAACACAGGTACACATTTTCTGTTATTAAATTATTTGCTTATGCTTTACTACTTTTATGAAAGCCATAATATATTTTCAAATCTAGTGGATATTAACCATGGACTGAATAGTCAAATGGGACTTTGGTACCCAGACCACAGTAGATGTTAAACCACAGAGATCGTTTAACATCAAGTGGTTAGGATGGGTGTACATAACACAAAACATTACACACGGGTACACATTATTGCAAGGACCTTCTGCCTAAGAAAACCGTTTTCTCATCTAGTTTCTTAGAATATGAGCTGAGTTTGTGGCAAGGTAAAAATGACATAGTCCCCCTCTTATCCTTGGGGGATCCCTTCCGGGACCCTAGCGGATGCCTGAAACCAAAGATCATACTGAACCCTGTATATACTATGTTTTTTCCTCTACAAATGTATCTATGATAAACATGATAAAGTTTAATTTATAAAGTGGGCACAGTAAGAGATTAACAGCAACTAATAATAGAACAACATACTGTAATAAAAAAAACTATGTGAATGTGATCTCTCTCAAGTTACTTTATTATACTGTACTCACCCTTCTTGTGATGATGTAAGATGGTAAAATGCCCATGTGCTGATATGAAGTGAGGGTGAATAGCTGAGGCCCTGACATGGCATTGGGCTACTATTGACCTTCTGACACTATGTCAGAGGGAGGTCATTTGCTTCCAGACCATGGTTGACCATGGGTAACTGAGACTGTAGAAAACAAAACCACAGATAAGGGGGAACTACTGTACAAACTCTTTTGTCCCTATGTGTTGTGTAGGTGCTGCTGTGGTATAATGGGAAATATTTAAGGTTGCTTTTAATATGAGCATGGAGGGACATCTCGGCGAAAAGCAGTTATGATCTAACCTTAAGAGGGCAAACCCCTATTGTGAGGAAAGTGGAATGAAATGTTAAACCAGCATGCTTGGTCCATTCATGTTGCATCCTGTCTTCCAAAAGATAAATTTGAGTTTTCCTTTTGATTCCAGGACAAAAACTTATTTCGTTCCAACCTCACCAAGGAGAAGGGAAGGGTAATTATTTCTTCTCCTCTCCCTCTTCTCCCCCTCCCCCTTTCCATTCCTTTCTTCTTCTGATACTTCTGCTTCTTCTTTTGCTTCCTCGCCATTCTCTTCCTTCTTCTCCTTCCTCCTCTTCCTTCTTCTCCTTCCTCTTCTTCTTCATCTTCCTCCCTACTCCTTTTTCTCCCCCCTTCTCCTCCTCCTCCTTCTCCGCCTCCTCCTCATCCCCCTCCTTTTCTTCTTCTTCTTCTTCTTCTCCTCCTCCTCCTCCTTCTTATTCCTTAACCAAACAGAAGCTTAATAACATGTATACCTCTTGCGTACATTGGAGCTACCCAAGAAAACTGAGTAACTCCCAAAATAGCTCAAACTATCAACTTAAATAGCACCTTTAGCTAAAGACAAAAGAAAGATTTGGGGTGTTGGGGAGGCCAGTTAAAAGAGGTTGTCAGGCAAAGTACAGCAAACAAAGGCAAGATTTTTATACAGATTTAAGTTTGGACTTTCTCCATTGATAAGAAAGATCAGATTTTGTCATCTTTCTGTCCCTGGCATATGTGCTGCCAAAGGAAGCATATCTTTCTGTTTCTGGTACAGAGAGGAAGACACCCTTATAAATGAAGATTTCCCTTATGAATGTAAATTTCCCTCACAAAAAAGCAATTTATTCTGTTTTCAGACATTCTCCTACACGAGCTCTTTTTTTAAGTTTTTATTTTAATTCCAGTTAGTTAACATTCAGTGCTATATTAGTTTTAGGTGTACAGTATAGTGATTCAACACTTCCATACAACATACAGTGACTATCACAAGTGCCCTCCTTAATCCCCGTAACCTATTTAGCCCATTTAACCACCCATCTCCCCTCTGTAACTTTCAGTTTGTTCTCTAGAATTAAGAGTATGTTTCTTTGTTTGATTCTCTCTCTTTTCTCCCTTTTGCTCATTTTTTTTGTTTATTAAATTCCACATATGAGTGAAATCATATTTGTCTTTCTGACTAATTTCATTTATATTATTTTTATCCACCCATGTTGTTGCATATGGCAAGATTTCATTCTTTTTTATGGCTGAGTAATATTCCATTGTATGTATGCCACATCTTTATCCATTGGTGGACATTTGGGCTGTTTCCATATATTGGCTATTGTAATTAATGCTGTTATAAATATATGAGTGCATGTATCCCTTGAATTTGTATTTTCGTATTCTTTGGGAAAATACCCAGTGGTGCAATTGCTGAATCCTAGGGTAATTTTATTTTTAACTTTTTGAAGAACCTCTGTATTATTTTTCATTGTGGGTGTACTGGTTTGTATTCCCACCAACAGTGCAGGAGTGTTCTTTTTTCTCCATATCCTTACCAATGCCTGTTGTTTCTTTTGTTGTTGATTTTAGCCATTCTGAGAGGTGTGAAGTGACATCTCATTGTAGTTTTGATTTGCATTTCCCTGATGATCAGTGAGGTTGAACATCTTTTCATGTGCCTGTTCGCCATTTGTATGTTTTCTCTGGAGAAATATCTGTTTATGTCTTCTGCTCATTTTTAATTGGATTGGGTTTTTGTTGTTGTTGTTGTTGTTTGTTGTTGAGTTTTATATAAGTATATATATATATTTTGGATACTAGCTCTTTATCAGATATGTCATTTGAATATGCTTTTCCCATTCAGTAGACTGCCTTTTAGTTTTGTTATTCTTTCAGAAAACAGAAGCTTTTTTATTTTGATTTAGTCCCAATAGTTTATTTTTGCTTTTGTTTCCTTTGACTCAGGAGACCTATCTAGAAAAAAACTTGTTATTGCAGATGTCAAAGGGGTTACTGCCTGTGTTGTCTTCTAGGATTTTTATGATTTCAGGTACCACATTCAGTTATTTAAACCACTTTGAATTCAGTTTTATTTATGATGTAAGAAAGTGATCCAGTTTAATTCTTTTTCATGTAACTGTCCAGTTATCCCAACACCTTTTGTTGAAGAGACCATCTTTTTCCCATTGGATATTCTTTCCTGTTTTGTCAAAGATTAATTGACCATATAGTTGTAGGTTTATTTCTGGGTTTTCTATTCTGTTTTATATTGATCCAAATGTCTATTTTTGGGCTAATACCATACTGTTCTGGTTACTACAACTTCATAATACAACTTGAAATCTGTAATTGTGTAGCCTCTCCAACTTTGCTTTTCTTTTTTAGGATTGCTTTGGCTATTCAGGGTATTTTGTGGTTTTATATAAATTTTATAATTGTTCTAGTTATGTGAAAAATGCTGTTGGCATTTCAATATGGATTGCATTAAATGTGTAGATTGCTTTGGGTAGTATAGACATTTTAACAATAATTGTTCCTCCAACCCATGAGCATGGAATGTCTTTCCATTTCTCTGTATCATCTTCAGTTTCTTTCCTCAGTGTTTTACAGCTTTCAGAGTCCAAGTCTTTAAACTGTTCGGTTAGGTTTATTCCAGGGTATCTTATTTTTGATGCAGCTTTAAATGGGATTGTTTTCTTAATTTCTCTTTCTGCTGCTTCATTATTGGTGTACAGAAATACAACAGATTTGCACATGGATTTTGTATCCTGCAAATTTACTGAATTAATTTATCAGTTCTAGCAGTTTTTTGGTGTAGTCTTTAGAGTTTTCTAAAATAATATCATGGTATCTGCAAATAAGTTAAAGTTTTACTTCTTCCCTACCTATTTGGATGCCTTTTATTTATTTTTGTTGTCTGATTGCTATGACTAGGACTTTCAGTACTGTGTTAAATAACAATGGTGAGAGTGGACATCCGTGTTTTGTTCCTAATTTTAGGGGAAAAGCTGTCATTTTTTTCCTTATTCAAGATGATGTTAGCTACGGGCTTTTCATATGTGGCCTACATTATGTTGAGTTATTCTTTTTTTTCTTAGTCAGCTTTAATAATCCTTATGTCAAAGATGCATATTTTGGGGTAGCATATTCTGTTCCAGTTCAAATGAATATAAGGGATAATTTCCTTTTTGAAATAAGTTTTCAGGAAAGAAAATTCCATGATCTCACTAATTATTTTTGTGTGATTGCTAAAAATATTTGCTGGTAGAAAGACCCAGCTATGATCTTAAATTGCAAACTGAGTAATGATCAGTCTCTTCCATATTTAGTGTAATAAGTGCTATGTTCATAGGCTCTGGCTTCTTTTTTTTTAATAATTTTTTTCTTAATGTTTACTTATTATTGAGAGACAGAGAGAGATTGAGCGTGAGCAGGGGAGGAGCAGAGAGAGAGGGAGACACAGAATCTGAAGCAGACTCCAGGCTCTAAGCTGTCAGCACAGAGCCCGACTTGGGGCTCGAACTCTCACACTGCGAGATCATGACCTGAGCCGAAGTCAGATGCTCAACCGACTGAGGCACCCAGGCGCTCCGGATCTGGTTTCTTATTAGAAGCTCAGCTTTGTTCTAGTTTTGCTATTTGAAAGGTCAAAACAACATTTCAGATGAAAAGTGATGTCATAAGTTATCACAGGCTAAGATGTGATGAACCTACATATGCCCAATTCTGACCTTCATGTAATCTCTTCATGGAGGGCTTCTAAGGGAGATGTGAAAGGACTGATAGCAGGAGATGAGGTAGGATGTATCACTTTATTTTTGGATGTTCCAATTCCTAACGAATTCTAAGCAGATATCTGGTAGAATTAAGCTGGGGTGAGCATGTCCTTAATGGGGCCTCCTACCTCCTTTTGAACCTAAATCTTAAGTATTTGCCATTTGCCATATGGTTCAGCAACTGGAAGTAATAACCAGCATTATCAAGCAGAGAGAAAGGGAGCCCAAGAAAAAGGTCTTGGCTCAGCTTACCAATTCCTGAACATAAAGTGGAAGAAAGTCCCATCCAAGTGTATAACATTTTAATGATCCAGAACACTGTCTATTAGGAATATGGTCCCATCAGTGTTTTGTAATATGATCAATCACATTGATGACTCCATTTGTCTTGGGAGTTCATAAAGAGTTGAGAAAGAAGCGTAAGGGTAAGTGGGCAGAGGGCAAATTTAGAGAAAATTCTTACTGTGGCATGTCACTTCAGAATTTACCTGCAGTTGAGACCTAACTTGTTTTGGATTATTGATGAAAATAGGCATCTGAATATATAATATTCTTGCATTAAAGTACTTTACTTCAATGTTTTGAAAGAGTTCCTATTGTGTGTGTGTGTGTATATATATATATATACACACACACACATATATAACACACACATATATACATATATATACACATATACACACACATATATGTACATATACACATATATACACACACATATATACATATATATACACATATATATACACATATATATACATACACACACACACACACACATATATATGTATCACATGTGAACATGTGACTGGCAATTGCACTACCAATGCGATCACCATCATGCTTCTGTGGTGATCTGTTAGGATCTGTACCTGTGGGCAGCACATTGGTGCTATCGCTGATCAGACATTCACAGCCCAGAGAATCACACCATTATCTTGCACCATCAAATAAAGCAAGTCATTTTTAATTACTATAATGGCATGATTTTTACATGGATGATCATCTTAAAATGCATTTAGAACAATGCCATTGTTTGCATACTTTTAGTGATTAGAGTCAAGATCATGGTATTATATTATTAATGGCTTACATTATTACATGAATGGAGCAAAGAACATTTATTGAATAACTTCAGTCTTTGGCACTGTTTGAAGAGGATTTTCATGTGTCCTCATATAATTTTTTTAACAGTTCTAAGACGTTAGAATTAATTTTTTTATTATTTATTTATTTTTTTTTTTGTAAGAGAAATCTGGTCCTGTTGCTCACTATGCTCCAGCAACAGAGTTGGGATTTGAACCCATATCTTTATGACTCCAAGGATTATGTTCTTTCTAATATCCTAAAGCATCAAACATGTTTCCAGATTTTTGACCTAGGTATGCTTGGAAGAAAGCAAGCATTTAGGTAAGGAAGTGGGTTTATTGATGAAGATGTTTCACTTGGCCCGGAAGTGCCTGAGTGTGGGGCATGCAGAATGTCAGAAGCTAGAGACAGCAAACTGAAGGTTGACTAGGTCTGGTCATCTCAATTTCAGCCTCTGTCACAGGAGTGAATGCATAAGTCAGGGTAAGTTCTATAAGACTCAGGATATACTAGGGTGCTTATATCAGAGGATTCCTTAAGTAGCATTAATTATCAGATATATAGACACCTGGAAAAAGTAAGAAATGTAGGATTATACACTCTAAAGAATCTGGGTTGATACCTAATGGGTGTTGGATTTGAAACTTTGGATCTTTTATCATTTTGTAGCCTCATCACACGATCCCTTACATACGCTCCTTTAGAACAAATACTAGGTGCTCCACGTTATTGTATCTCAAGTGTTTGGCATGATGTGTGACACAAAGTAAACACATAATAATTATTTGTTGAAAAAAACAAATAAGTGAATCAGTAATTGTTTTGGAATGAATGTAGATCCCTGGTTGCCAACTGCCCTGGAAATACTGTGGTTTAGAATTGCGTTCTTGGCTTTGTAATGTATTCCCTTCATGGACCATGTATATTTTTAAAAATTAAGTTGAATGAAAATTAATTTTATTTTCAGACTATTTAAAGACATTATGGCCCCACAGAGATACTCTGGAATATTATGAAACAAACTTTGGGAAATCGCTGACCTAGATACAGTACCAAGGTGATAGGTGCTACATAAATATAATAAATTATACTGAGAGGGCTCCCTAGGCCTTTCTTTCCTACGAGTGCAGATGGTACAGAAATAGTCTGAAGAAACATTGAATAATGTCTCAGGGCAGAAAAACTTAACACCTTGTGCCACTTTTTCCACCTATATTCAAGTTATTTTATTTAATATCAAATTCACACATTCAACAAATGTATGCTGATGGAATGTGTATGCTTATGATGCGCCAGACAAGGGGCAAGGGTTTGGGAAGGTAATGGTGAACCAAACTAGTCTGTTCCTCCTCCTTCCACAGAGTCTATGGTCAAGGGGCAGGGGAGTAATGGACGTTAATTAAGTGAACACATAAATAGATACATAATAGATGTTACTACTCATTTTACTTCTTCAGTTAAAAAGCAGGTACTGCAAATAAATCTGTTCGACTCTTAGCATTTTCCCTTAATTGTCCTTTGACACACACTTTCTTTTCTTTTTCTAAAACATCTGACTCTTCTAAGCCCTATTAAAATGTAGAAGTAAAGGGTAGGTAATATTCAAATGCTGAGTTTGGCTTTAATTTTGTTTTTCTGAGGGGGTAGTAAATGAAAAGAAATAAGGTATCTTGTCTGATTTATTTTTTATTTAATTTTTTTTAATGTTTATTTATTTTTGAGAGAGACAGAGACAGAATGAGAGTGGGTTAGGGTCTGAGAGACAGGGAGACATAGAATCTGAAGCAGGCTCCAGGCTCTGAGCTGTCAGCACAGAGCCCGACACGGGGCTCGAGCTCACGAGCTCTGAGATCATGACCTGAGCTGAAGTTGGACACTCAACCGACTGAGCTACCCAGGGGCCCCAGATATCTTGTCTGATTAATAATTGTATCCCTATAGTAGAAGCTGAATCAGTATTTGTAGAAACAAGTTGAAGACACAAGACAGAGACCAAGTGACTGGGTTATACCATAAGTCAGTATCAAAATGGATGGGGTAGAGAGAAGCTTTGATATGGTTTGTATCATGCAGCTTATAGAGACTTGTGGATACCATTGATGGTGGTGGTGAGAAGCTAGCTTTGGACTCTGGTACACTTGAGAGACAACATCATTTAAGAATTCAGAAGATGAGGGGCACCTGGGTGGCTCAGTCAGTTTCAGCATCTGACTTCAGCTCAGGTCATAATCTCATGGTTCGTAGGTTCGAGCCCCGTATGCGACTCTGTGCTGACAACTCAGAGCTTGGAGTCTGCTTCAGATTCTGTGTCTCCCTCTCTTTCTGCCCCTCCCCTGCTCATGCTATGTCTCTCTCTGTGTCTCAACAATAAATAAATGTAAAAAATTTAAAAAAATAATTCAGAAAATGAATCATGAGCACAAATTTTTACCCTCATCTTTCTTTTTTAATCTTGTTACCACACAACAATTTGCCCTGCCCCCAGTGTACACAAATGCACAGCATCTTTGTCATCTGGCTACAAGTTGGTGGGTTTTTCCAGGAGACAGCTGTTAGGTTGATATTATGTCTCATCCATGGCATTTTCTGTATCCACAGAAGCTCTTTCCTTGGCTGTATAGCTGCTGGATTGGTGCCTCTGGGAAGTTCTTTTCCAGACCATCGCAGCTGTTTGTGAAGCTGATTCCAGAATACCAGTAACCCTTCTCACATTTTCACCTTCCTGAGAGTTTACAGTGTAAGGTTGGATGCACCACATGCTGCTAAAGTTGCTTTTTTTTTTTAATTAATGTAAAATAGTTGATTCAAATACAAAATAATTAAAGGGCTTAAGAACAGGCTACTTTCAATAAAAGACACATCTGGTATTTTGAACACACTGGAAGCAATGCATAACTACAGTATGACAAACTAGTTGGTAATCTGTAGAAATCAAAGTGGGCTGCTTTCTTACATTGTCTGTAGCCAGAAGCATAGCACAAGTTGAAGGATCCTGAGGCTGGTGGGGGACGGGTTTTACGTTTCTCACCATGGGTCACACTTAAAGCTGCACACTTCTGAAGTTAGAGAGCACCCTTTGCAGAAATAACCATTCAAAGTACTCTTTGGGCACCTGAAATCTGAAGAACAGCATAGGAAGATTACCCTAGTGCAAGAGGGGTGCACTTGTGTGCCAGGGGAGAGAGAGTTTAAATTTCTTAGGCCAAGGACTAAGCTCTATACTTCATCAAGTAAGCCTGTAATTCTCTGACACTTGGGAATGTTCTGGTCCTTAAGTATGAGGTAGGAGATGCCACCATAGACTTACAATCACATTCACTAGAAAGATGGGAAAATCAATCCAACATTTAAAAATCTGATTTGCAAAAGAACTTTGACATAAAACTTTTTTTCTTTCTTAGTTTGGAAAGGAATCAACAAGTGATGTGTGGATTAGTTTTGATTATAAAACATTAAACCCCTGCCTACTTGATGTGCTATGAAAAGAATGGACGTGTTGAGGTTTTGAGGTTCACTAGTTCTTCATTACTCAGACAGAGGCAATCTGCTCCACTTCCCAGCCTGTGCCTCTTTTCTAAAGTGAGAATAATTACATGCATCATTCTAGCACAATGCCTGCCAGATACTAAGTGCTCTCTTCTTAATTTTGTCCAGTAGAGCTATCTAGTATCTTCCAGGCTATAGGCTAAGAGTCTGGTTAAAACTGACCAATCACATAATGGGTGTGGTGGAAGGATGGGGACATTTTATAGAGGTGAAATGTAGGAAAGCTTCCCAGCTGCATTCTGGGCATAGAGATGCTAAAGGCTTTGGTCTGACAAACATCACACAATTTCTCCCTGTGATCTGTGGGATGGTCGTTAAGTAGGTAGTAATTTTCTGCTGCCCAGCTCTCTTTTTCTCCTTTTCCATTTTAGTTAATCCCCATAGCATCTTGGAGTTTATTCTAAGTCTAGTCTAGAAGGAAAAAAAAAAAACCCTCGTTTTGTTACTATTTTATATGGCCAAGGGCCTTTCACCAAGTAATTTCACCCAAGAAAAAAATTTACATGAAGAAATAACTCAAAAGTAAGAGGAAGGTCTCTACACAGCATAATTTTTAATTGGGGGAAAATGTAAAAGTAAAAGTCAGCAATATGAGAAGGGCTACACAAACCATTCTATATTCATTGAAGGAATTCTTTTAAATTGAAATTATGAAGAAAATATAGTGTCTGTAAGTTATTATAGTGGAGTAATCACTTAAAAGGAAAATGCTAACTTTACTTATGCAGTAACTACATAATTTTTCACATAATCAAAAATATAAACATATGTAAAAGAGTCAGAAACATGTAAAAAAGGTAGGATTGTATGAGTTTTCACACTTCTTGTCTTTATGATTTCTATTATATTTGTGAAACAACAAAAATTCAGGGGAATGAGTATTATGGGGCACTAAATTGAATCCTAGGAAATAATCATTCACCCTTGTGAAATAAAATAGGGAGATATCCATCATTTTTGAATTTCACTTCACTATGCTTTCTATCATCATTTTTATAATCCTTGACTTCCTTGCAACCCACCAACCCATACTCATTGAGGAATTTGGAACCTAGGGAAGTGTATTCTGTTCCAGGTCGTACTACCCAAGAAGCATCAGTGTCCACGTGGAAACAATTCAACACTCTAACTTTGAGACATTACCTTCAAGTCCAAGGAACAAAATCCATCTTACTTTTAGCATTCATACTCCACATCCATAAACTGAATATTTTATCACTTGGGAATTGTAATAACGATCTATTATTAGATAAAAATTACCATTAAAATTAGCTTCCTAAAATAACAATAAACATTGATAATCTCAGTCAAATTCAGTGACTCAGGAACCCCAACCTGGCTTACCTGGCTGGTTCTCACTCAAAGTCTCTCAAGAAGTTGCAGTGAAGATAGTGGCTGTAGGGGCGCCTGGGTAGCTCATTTGTTTAAGTGTCTGACTTTGGCTCTGGTCATGATCTCACAGTTTGTGAGTTCAAGCCTTGTGTCAGGTTCCGTGCTGGCAGCTCAGAGCCTGGAGCCTGCTTTGGATTCTTTGTCTCCCTCTCTCTCTTTCCCTCCCCCACTCATGCTCTGTCTCTCTCTCAAAAATAAATAAACATTGAAACAAAATAATAATAATAATAATAATAATAATAAGATAGTGGCTGGAACAGAAGCCATAAAGGCTCAACTAGGGCTGCAGGATTTTCTCGCTAGCATCCTGGCAAGTTGGTGTTGACTGTTGGCAGGAGTACTCATTGCCTTACCATGTCGACCTCTTCACAAGACTGTTTCATTGTCCTTACAACATGGCAGTAATCCAAGAGAGAGATCATGGGAGAAATTGCAATGTGTTTTATGACCTAGCTCTAGGAGTCACAGACTCTTGCTTCTGCTGTGTTCCATTGGACACAACAGACAGCCATAATTCAGTTTAGGAGTGTTCTAATTATAAGGAGGCAAGGATGGTTGGGGGCCTTTCAGAGACTGGCTACCATAGTTCACCCTCTGGCCCTTAATGCTTTACATCCTTTCAAGTTTAATATACACTCACCCCCTCTCAAAGCACTGAAGTGTCACCCAATTATACCATTAGCTTGAAGTTCAAACTTTCATCATCTACATCAGGCAGGATGTAGGTGAGGATGATGCTCCTCTGGTGTGTTTCCTAGACTGTATCTCCTTGAGTACAATTTATCTCAATCCAAAGGCCTATGAACTAAAGAGACAGTTATCTGTCTAAAGAGATAACTAAAGAGCCCCACCACCACAACACACACACATCCTCCCAAGTGCAGTTAACATGCAGTGGTGGGATAGGCATAGTGTTATTGGTATAGAATGCTCCCTTCAAAAAAGGGAAAACAGGGTGTATGTAGGACCTACTGGTTCATAACAATTCTGAAATCCAGCAGAGGACTGCTGACGTTTCCTTGGTTTGGATTCATGGCCTGGGAATAATTCTCCATGTTTCCCACCAAGCTCTTCGTTTTACCTTATGAGTAGTCCTAACCTTTTTCCATTAAAGGTGGCTTATTGTTGCATCTGAGTTTTTTTTTTTTTTCTGCCTATTTCTAGTATGCAGAAGTTTAGGGATCCAAAGACCCCTTTTATTTTGCACTGTCTCTTTTTGATCCAACCTGTCAGAATTCTTGCCAATATGATTCTTTTAAAAACTTAGGTTCCCTTTGTTAACATTATTTGGTTCATTATATTAGGCAAAAGCAATATTCAAAAATATCTTCTCGGTGAGTCTTTGCCTTCCCTGGGCTTTTGCTGAGGAACAAAACCTTTAAGCTTCTTAGAAACCTTATTGTTTCACTGAATGGTTCTCTGCGGCACCAACCTAGATGTATCTTGGAACTTAAAGGATTTTGTAGACACACCTTCATTTTCATCATTAATACCAACTTTTTCTGACAATTTCCCAGGCTTTTTTATTCCCAGAAGCTAACTTTTAATTTTTTTTATGTATGTATGTATTTATGTTTAATGTTCATTTATTTTTGAGAGAGAGAGAGAGCGCAGGGAAGGGGCAGAGAGAGAGAGGGAGACACAGAATCCGAAGCAGGCTCCAAGCCCTGAGCTGTCATCACAGAGCCTGTTGTGGGGCCTGAACTCACAAACTCTGACCTGAGCCGAAGTTGGATGCTTAACTTACTGAGCTACCCAGGCACCCTTGTTTTTATTTCTTTTTGAGATAGAGAGAGAGAGAGAGAGAGAGAGAGACAGAGAGAGAGCAGAGGAGAGGCAGAAAGAGAGGGAGACACCAGTCTGAAGCTGATTCCGGGCCCTGAGCTGACAGCATAGATCCTGATGGAGGACTCAAACCTACCAACCTTGAGATCGTGACCTGAGCTGAAGTTGGACACTTAATCGACTGAGCCACCCAGGCACCACACCCAGTAGCTATTTTTAAATTTTAACATCACCTGACATCTGGAGATTCTAGGAATTTTCACCAGTGAGGCTTGGCTCCTTTACCTTTCACAGTCCTTGCTTTGGGGTATCTCTTTTCTCTCTCATTTTACTATAGACATGAAAATCAAATGGCAGCTTCAACAGCCTTCCTTGAAGTCTTAACTAGATCACCTAGGTTATAAGGTACATTTTCTACTTTCCTTGTTTTGGCAAACAGTGTTGCAAAATTTTTTTCCTTACATAAAAACAATTCCATCTCTTTCCGTTTACAATAACATTTTCCTCAACATTTCTTTAAAGTCTCATGATGACTTTCTCAGGGGTCATGGCTTGTGCTCCTCAGGCTCTCACTCACACCCATCTCAATATCCTTACAGTTTTTGCATTACCTGCATTTTTCTGTTTTTATTATTGATAACACCCCTTGTCTATGTACCAAATTATGCATTAATTATTTGTTGCTATGCAGCAAATTATTATAAACACTTAGGGGATAAAAATAATAATAAACATTTATGGTCTCACATAGTTTCCTTGGATCAGAAGTTCAAAAGTGACTTAGCTGAGTGTAGACTTGAGTTTCTAATGTAGTTGTAGTCATGATGTCTGTATCTGAAGGCATGACCTTGACTGCAGGATTTACTTCAGAGATGGTTCACTCACATGGCTGGGAAGCGGGTGCTGGCTGTGTGTGGGATCCCCCAGGTCCTCACCATGTGGAGTTCTTGTGCTGCTTGAAAGATCTCATGACATGGCTGTTGGCTTCCTCCAGAGTGAGTGAACCAAAAGAGTCCAAGATGGAAACCATGGTGTCTTTTATGGCCTACCCTTGCCAGTCAGATGCCATCATTTTGGACATATTCCACTGGACACATACAGCAGCCATGATTTAGTGTGGATGGGTTCAGCCTAAGGATGTGAGGATTATTGAGGGCGTTTTGGAAGTTGGCATTAAGGAAGATTCTTTGCCTCAAAATCTGAAGCTCCACTATGTGTGTGTATGTGTGTTTCCTGCCATTTACTGCATATTTACCATGTATCAAGAATTGCCATAAGTGCTTTAAATGTATTACTGTGTCTTCTCTTCACAGAAAACACTGAGATAAATGTTATCTTACAGATAATAAGACTGAGGCACAGAGATTTTAAATAATTTTCTCTGGGTCATATGTCTAGTAATGGAAAAACTGGGATTCAGTTTCAATTGTACCTAGTTCAAAATCCTGAGATTTTAACTTTGATTTGATACTTGTTTTTCTCCCCAGCCACAATCTCCTTTTCTTTTAACTGTTTCCCAGTACATGGTCTTCAATCTTAGAGATTCTAGGTCCTTCTTTCTCCCCCGATCTATCAGCATTTCCTGGATTCATTTCATTCCTCACATAGCTCTTATCCAATGATTGATTACCTCAGCTATTTCTCAACATGGCTCCCTCCCTTTGTAGCCTTGTCCTCCTACCACACTTTCCATAGAGGTTCAATATGACAGTCAAATTCTTGGTTCTATATTCAGGTTACTGATCGCAGCTGAAGAAAATCTCCTAACACTGGATTTATGCCACTATAAATTTGTTGCCTCCATACTTAGCTGGGTCTTCAGGCCTGAACAATTCTTTCTCTTGTCCTTGGCCAGACCTCTTTTTCATTCTTCAGATTACCATTCCAAACCTTCACCTCTCTCTTTGAAGCTCTAATCTTCACAAGTGGACTGATCTCCCAAGTCAACCACATACACATGCCAAGAAGTTTATCTGTACCCAAATTCTTTCCTCTGGTCTCTAAAAATGATGTTCATCTTACTATGCAAGATAGCACTCCCACGTGTCTTTTTAATCTTCTCCCTGCTCATCGACTATGGGTCATTGCTCCATTAATTATCTCCTCTGTCTTTTATCTATCCCTCTCTTCACCTTTCACTCTCTGTTTTCTCCTTTCCCTCAGTTCTATGCCTCCTGTGACTTTAAAACTCTCTGAAAGAGGTTCTACCAGAGGCCTCAATTTTCTTTCATAGTCATCCATCTGTATTATGTATGTGCTCAGAGAATCATTTTATCTTTGTGGTGATTTTTATCTTCATTTGTGCTTATCTTTATTTGCGTTTTTAATTATAAAATCAAACATATGGTTCAGATAATGTGGAAAGGAGTGAAAATTTATACAATGTGAAAGGCTTATATTCCCCACCTTCCTACTAGCCCATCTCATCTACCGGAGAAACTACCTTTTGTAATTTACTGTTTCTCCGTCTAGCCATGCTACATGCCATAATTTTATTTCTTTTACTTTCTGTGCCTCCTAAACCCCATGCTGTTTGGTTCCTGTTCCTCATGTAAATTTCCCTGATGCTGCCCCTGCAGAGATCATCACTGCCTTCCAAATACTGAATCCAATGGACACATTTTAGTCCTTATCATTCAAGACTCATTTGCTTTATTTCATGCAGTTTAGTTTTTCCCTGTCTCCTTCTTTCTTACAAATCAACAGTGTCTCATGATTTTCTGTCCACTTAGGACATTTATTTCTTCTGTGTCTTTTTCAGAGATGCAATTTCTAGAACTTCCCCACACACACTGGGGCTCCCCAGGGTTCACTTTTGCTTCCTTATTGTTCCCACTCAGTCTACCTCAGAATTCATATCTATTGTTATGGTGTTAATGGCAAGTTTGTGCTGATGACCCCTGTATCTCTGTCCTGAGATATGTGTATGGAAATATCTGAAACAGGAACATCAAACTCATTATGTTCAAAACAAACTCATGAAGTGCCTCCATGTTTGCTGCTGCACTTATAACCCCTATCTCTCCTAATGACACCACAATCCTATTCCATCACTTCTGCCGGAAACCTGGGATTTTTCCATGATTCTTCCTTTCATTTGTCCCCCACATCTATGTAGTCATTGAAGACAGACAGACTTGTGTTCTTATATGTTGTTTGAATCATTCACCTCATCTCTAAGTTCCCTACCAGACACTATCATCTCTAATCTGAACTTAAAAAAAATATATCTGAACTAGTATATCTGCCTATAAACATTCTCTCATCACCCCATGCCTTACTCCACCATACATACCCATTTTCCCCACAAATAAAGATTCTATCATTTTCTGTGTGCAAAGAATGTGATCCATTTAAAATAATAATTACAACACCACACATAGCTTTCCATACTGCAGCAAATTAAAGTTCATTTTCTTAGGATGTATGGTGCACTTAGTATGCATGGTGATTTTTCTTTCCTTACCTTCCACTTCTCCTTCTGATCCCACCACCTATACCCCTACTTAATCATCCTGATACACGTAGTTGCTCGTCATTTCCTGCATGTGTTTGGCCATTTTACTCCTTTTTGCCATTGCTGAAATTGTTTTCTCTCCGTAGAAGGTCCGCTGTTGTATCCCCAACCTCCTTAGCTGCCTACTCATCTTCAAGAATCAACTCAAGGGTCACATTTTCTGGCAAATGTTTCCTTCATCCCTTATCACTGTTAGAAACCCTTTAGTGTACTACTACTGCACATTCTGATTACTTCAAACACAAAGACACATAACCTTATAATGGCCTCATCCTGTGCCTTATACAGAGTAGATCTATCAAATACATGTGCTGATTTTAGTGAATGAGTTCACAATATAAAGGTAGCTTAGCTGTCAATCCTGGATGGACTTGTGTTATGTAGGATATAGGGCAATGCATTGTAGTTCATTTCTCTGCCTTAGTCTTATCTAAGAGAGTCAAGCCTTTTTGCTCTTTAGAGTGAGATGGACTGGGGTTGGCATCACTGTCAGATTTATTAGGACTGTTAGGTTCTTCTAGTAATTGCTTTTGTCTATTTGCTTTTGGTACATGCTCATCTTTAACCTCTAGTTGTCCTGAATTATTTGGATATCGTTTTGGTTCTTGAGCCTCTTGATTTATGCTCATGCGGTAGTCACTAGATATGGGTGACTATTTAAATTAAGTCAATTCAAATTTAAAATTCATTTCTTTAGACACACCATCCACATTTCAGGTAACCACCAGTACATGGTAGTTTCCTTATTGGACAGTACAGATTATAGAGCATTTCATTATCACAGACAGTACTAGTGGGCAGCACACCTGTAGATGTAAACAACAGCCAAGCAAATGAAATGAAACAAAACAACCATAACTTTATCTTCCACCAAAAGTTCCTTCCCTATATTTCAATTGTCCTAAACACATCCTCCAAATTCTTTCCTGACATGTTGAGTTTTCCCAACTCATATTCACCATCTGACCCTCTCTTATTGCATATGTGGGCTCTATGTGATGCTGTAAGGCAGCTTTAGGTTTTTATCTTCCCAGAACTGGGCTGAATGGAGTCTTAGTGTCTAGTGTCTGAAACTCTCCTTTGTTGCTCAAACAGATTTTCAGACACTTTCTGTTCACATGTAGTGCCTGTCTTAGAGTTTTTACTGAGGGACACTGTAATTTCCAATTTATTTTTGAAGTGGAAATAACATTCACTCTTGATCCTGTAAACATTCCACCTTCCCTTGGTCCAGTTTATCAGATCAACTGTCTTCCACAGATTCTCTTTGACAATTCATCACTCAGGTGCTTCTCCAGGGAATGACTTTCTTGAGTACCATCACCACATTTTTATACTATCAAAATTACATTTCACAGAGAAGAAAGTAATTGGCATAATATCTATCAAGGGAGAATCAAAGTCATTTTCCCATAGCTACTATACTCCGTTTGCTTTTAGAGCATTTTAACCCATATGTGCCATTTTATTAAGAAGACATTATTTGTTTTGGTTTTGTTGTTGTCTCTACCACTGTTGAGGTAATTACCATCAGAACATAGTCCTAAACTATGTCTCCTATATGGGTGCATTTGTGTTGTTTATTAGCATTCATTGAGTTAATCAATCAACTGCTATATGCCCAAATAGGCTGCATGAAAGTCATGATGGCAAATACAACATGTACACTCTTCTTCAAGAACTCACGGTTTGTCTTCGTGGTGATGATTCAGGTTAGACTGTCTTGGGAAAGCATCCATTTAGCAACATAAGAGAGAAGGTACTTGCCTTCTGTAGGGGAGTATCCACATTTTTTTTCAACCCCTCTGTAGTTTATCAGGAGTTGGGTTCTTCCTTTACTTGAATTCTGACCACTGCCCATACTCATCAACCAACAAAGGCAATCTTATGCTTTCTGACAAACCCCATGACTTACTCAGAAGGCAAACCATATGGACTAATTTCTAGAAGCATTAAGAACGAGCCTGATTCCTTTTTAATGCTGGACCCCTTTTCACTGGTTCTATGTAATGGCTTCAAAGTATTTCTCCAATGGGAAAGCATTATTAATCTGTGACTAATAAAATTTGGGAGAATAACGGAGATAACATATCTGTCAGGGAGACCCAGAATATGTCGGAATAACAATTCAAATCTTTTGGCACTCTGATCCTGACCTTGGTTCAACCTTGGTTAAACCATGTAACATTTGTCAGACTTTGAGAAGGGTGGGTATGAGTGTGTATATGTATATGTGTGCATAATCTGTAAAATGGGAATGTTCCTTTTTGACTTATCACAGCTCCAAGTTATAAGGAGATATGACAGTAGAATGCACTATTGCTATTTTTAGATTTGTCAAATGTGAAGACATGAAGAATCTGCAAAGTTGTGCCTAGGTATGCACACAGTGTGGTTGTCTTCACTTGAGTTATATAAAGATGTTTATAAAACTTGTTAGGTGCAATGTGAAGTGACCAGGAGTTCAAGAATGCAGAAAGCTCCCTGACCTTTATTCATATTTCCCTGAGACTCACCATGTCTCTGTCACCAACCATCTGAGAAGAGTGGCCACCCTCAATTCTCTCATCAGCAGTTCCTTCATATTGAACCTGTTCATTGTTATTCTGCTTCTTTTTTATCTCCTTTCTCCTTGCCCCTCATCCTCCTCCACCTCTTTTACCATTTTCTTCCTTTTTTTGTTATTTCATTGATCACAGCATTGAGATAATAGGAGTAACACAGTCTTGGTGGCTGAGAAAATGGAATTGGATTTTTTTTAAGTATTCTTTTTTTTAAAGTTTATTTATTTATTTAGTTATTGAGAGAGAGAGAGAGAGAGAGAGAGAAAGTATGCACATGCACATGAGAGATGGAGAGGACAGGGAGAGAGAATCCTAAGCAGTGCAGAGCCCTACATGGGGCTCGAGCTCACAAACCATGAGATTATGACCTGAGCAGAGAAGAAGAATCATGTGCTTCACCAACTGAGCCCCCAGGTACCCAGAATTAGAATCTTTACTCTGTTATATAGGCCCTGGATATTTGGGGGGGTGAGATTTATGTAATTCATAGCCTGCTTCCTTGGCCCTAAATAACATTAGTTATGTCTACCTTTCAGGGTTATTATGAGGATTAAGTGAGTTAATGTGGGGTAAGCACATGGCATGTGAGTAGTATTTCATTTTAATTATTCAGCAAATATGTATTAGCATCTACACTGTGCCTGATACTGTTCTAGGCACTGGGGTTACAGCAAGAACCAGCCATGCCCTTTTAAAATGGAGGCTATGCCAGAGTGGGTAGAGAGGTCAAAAAACAAATAAATCTTACATTGTCAGCTGATGAAAAACACTAGTGAGAAACACAGTTGGCAGTCATAGTATTATTATTGTTGTTGTTATTGTCTTAGGTTATCTACTGGTTTACCCCTTTCTCCTCTTCCAAATTCAGCCTTTCATTTTCCCTTGCAGCTCTGCTCCCCCACACCATGCCTTCGCGTTGATTCTAGGGCACAGGTTCCCCAGTGAGTTGACATTACATCCCTTGAAAGAGAGATTAAGTACAGAGAAGGAATGATTTATGAGACTTCTGTCACCCAGATAGGACATTCTCAGCATATTCTCAAATAATTCACAACTCCTTTTCTGCCTAGGGCTAAAGGAGCCCAACCAAGGGAGCCAGACATTCCGGGTCACCCAGACAGTTTGGCTGCTACAGTATGGGCATTCTGAGGGAGCCCAGGGGGTTAAGGGAGGTCATATGCTTTAGTTTTTCACCAGTTTTCCCTGTAAATCAAACTTTGATGTTGTTCTTGGAGATCCCAAGTGAGCCATGCGGCCAACATGTTTCTTCCTCTTTCTTACGCCCGGCAAGAGCTGGGGACTGGGCTGCATGCAGATGAAGGCTGCCTCTGGGCTCTTCCTGAGCATCAGCAGATTCTGTACTTGCTCTCAGCCACAGCACTCCTGGATATCAACAGAATGACTATCTTTCTTTTTAAGGGGTGACATTTTTAAAAATACGGAACTAATCTTCCTCAGGAAATATTTTAAGTGAGTGTAAATGATGTTTCATCCTGTGAAGTATGTTCCAGATTGGATATGCTAGAGTACAGGTTTCAACTCTCAGGAGATTAAAAAAACAAAAACAAAAACAAAAACAAAAACCTAGTGTCCAAGACACACCCAGGGCTGATTATTTTTTTTTAATGTTTTTATTTATTTTTGAGATAGAGAGAGACAGAGCATGAGCAGGGGAGGGGCAGAGAGAGAGGGAGACACAGAATATGAAACAGGCTCCAGGCTCTGAGCCATCAGCACAGAGCCCGATGCGGGGCTCGAACTCACAGACTGTGAGATAGTGACCTGAGCCAAAGTCAGACGCTTAACCGACTGAGCCACCCAGGCGCCCCACACCTAGGGCTGATTAAATCATGGCTTCTGGATGTGTTTTTTAATAAAGATTCCCAGGTGACTCCAGTGTGCAGTTGAGGCTGAGGACAACTGTTGTGCACTCCAGGACCCCAGGTCAGCCCTGAGAGCAGCCTCAGGAGCAGCTTTGTAGCCAGGGGAACAGTTGGGGCTCCTGTCCATGAAGCACATCCTAGGTCTTTCCTCCTGAGGAGAGGTTTCTGGCAGTTTGGAGTACGCAATACCTATTTGTTGAGGAAATGGACAGATAAACCCAGCAGCTCAAAAGATTCTGGGAGAAACAGGGATGGGAACCCCTATTGTAACAAAGTGCTATGTGTGGGAGGGAGGTTGGCTTGCATGGTGGTGAGTAGTGGCTCCACACTCAGACCGCCTGGGTATACAATCCACTAGCCCAGCTGTATGGCCTTGGGAAGGCAACTCCACCTCAAAAGGTTGAGGAAATTAGTTGACTGATGTGTATATACAGTGCTCCTGACAGTGTCAGACACAAAGGAAGTCCCCCATAAATGCTAACGATCAGTGTAATGGTGAGTGCTGATGCATGTGTACAAGGTTGGAGCTGCTTCAGGAGCACAGTGGGTATTAGGCCAGCTCTGCAAGGGGTCAGGAAGGTCCATGTACAAGGGGCATGAACCTTGGGTTAGATATAAGACTCTTTTATACTGACAAACCTGCCGGGTGATCGGGCAGAAAGCGTCTAGGGTTGGAAGGCATTCCAGGCATGTGGAACAATGCCCTGGAAGTTTGTCGAATGAGCTGTCACTTAAAGGAATAGAAGCAAGCAAAGCAGACTGGTCATTTTCTATCATGAAAGATTCTGGTGCCCGAGTCTCTGCTTCCACTTTCATGGACCTGAGTCTGGGCCACAACAATTACTTTGCCCTGGAGGAGACAACAGTTTAGTGGCAGATCCTGGATCCCACCCCAAATCTGTTTGGCTAAAAGTCTTGGACACTCTGCTATAATGACTCACCTCACCTACAGTGTGGAGTTATGCAAGAAACCAAATGAAAATTCTCAAAATATTGTTGAGAAGTTGGCAAGAATACATATTTTTGGTAAATAAATGCATATTTTAAATGTGCTAGGGTCATTCTTTACATAAAAGCATCCTGTGGTGAATTCCTTTGAAGTGCAAATAACCATTTCCTAATTATCTGGCTCTTTGTTCTGTTGGCTCAGTAGATTTTGTAGATCAGGTTATGTTGAGAGAAGGTGTATTTTCAGGGTCTCTTTTTGGTCTAGAAGTTTCCATTCTCTGTAATCTAGAGGCAGCTCCAGAACATCATCCCTGGAGGCACATTGATGTGATCCAACCAGCTTCCATTCCTTCTGGTTCTGTCCATGTATTTTCATTTAATTATAGGGTATGAAGAGTATGCTGTGAAATTGGCATGGATACAAAGGTAACAAAATATAGGACATTTTAGTAACTACAGCAGGATAATGCTAAAGCTCTTCCCCTTTAGATGCGGGGCAAGGCCTTGAAGGTCTGTCCTGGGGATTTGCCTCCCCTTCCTGCTCTTGCTCCAGCCTTCTGGAGGACTGAGAGCCACTTACAGGTCTCCGTCTTCCCGCCAGATGCACAGGCAGGTGGCAAGATAAATGGCTGCCATAAAAGGCAAGTATATCAATTAAATATGATGATACAGTAAACTAGTGAGTTCTTGACTAGGAACTGTGTATTTCTCTAGGAGTCTGGACTGACCAACAACTGGCCATGTTTTCTTTTACCAGCTTGGGTGTCATTTCTGTCGTTCTCCCTACATTTCAGACACACAAGAACATGCTAGGAGATTGGAGTCATTTCTTGATATACTTATGTTTTTATCTGTTAGGGTTTCTTTTTTTTTTTTGTAATACAAGAAGAAATAAAAACAGACATTTTAGATTAGCATGCTTTTTTAAAATTCAGGAAGTTTCTTCACCAGGATGTCCCCTCTCTGGAAAACAACTTTATAAAATGGATGTGATACGAGTTTAGATACTTGTTAGAAAGAAAGATGAAAGAGAAAATACATTCTCTTTGCTCCTGCACATAAATGTCTCCCAACTTAAAAAAAAAATCCCCATATAGCTTCAAACAGGTACCGTTTTCAGTCCCTGATCTCTCTCTCTCCTTCCCTTCACCTCCAAATGTCTTGAAAGCCGGGCTATTTTTGTTGCCTCCACTTCCTATTTTATTTCCTATTCAGTCTCCATTTACTGCCACCCAGACTCCCACCCACCCCCACTGCTCCTGGAAAACAGTCTTGCCAGCGCCTCCTCGCTGACATGTCAAAAGTGCGCTGCCCTGTTTCATTCCCCACATTTTGCCTGGGCAGCTATCCACCTTCCTACCAGCACAGAAATCTTCCCCCAATACAAGTTGGAGCATCATAGTTACTGGCTGAATTTTCTGTCTGGAGTAGCTGGCACCCAGAGGTGCATTAGGAATTCTTCATTCTGCATTGCAGGTCTTTGCCCCTTCCTCCAAGGGCCCCCTATCCTGCGCACCCTGCCACACCATGCTGGCCCCCTTGTCAGTGGTAACTCCTTCAAGGCTTTGTTTGCCCTGCCTACTGATTCTGCATGCAATTCCCTTGCTTTCTTTGTTTGCTGATGCATTTAAGCTACTTGAACTTTCTCCTCTTCTACAGTTTCTCAACTGCACTCACCACACATGACACACATGACTTGAACATGCATCTATTGTAACCTACATCACATTGCACTAAATGTCCTGCCAGTCACACACACACACACACACACACTCCCATCCACTATGGCCTCCTTGAGAGTTGGGACAGTATTCATTTCTCAGTTTTGTGTTTCCGGGGCTGAACAAAGTTGCTGGCTCATAATGTTAGATGAATGAATGGATGAATGAATGAATAAGCAAACTACATTTTAGATCCTAAAGTGTTAGTCTGTGTGGGATAATGTCAGAGAGAAGAAATCTGTATCATACGTGAGGGATTTGGAATTTAAATTTAATTGTAAATGATTACTGGTTGAATTATAAAAGAAGATAATTTTAATTGATTTATTCAGAACCATGTGATCATTTTGCCTTATGTTTAAAAACTATACATAAAACTATTAGGAGAAAAACACTAGACATGTATTGAATTGTAGCTATGAAGATCCACATACACAAGGTAATGGTATCATTGTGTGACATTTTATGAAGAATTTTATAAATAAGCCACCTCTGACTATGCTGTGTCTCCAGCTAATTTTCTTGCTAGTTATCTCAATAATTGGATCCTAGGTCAGTCTTTAGTCATATAAGAAGATTTGACAATAAAATGAACATTTGGAAATTGTATCTCCATAATTCCAGCCAGAAAATATTCCCAGATAAATAGTGAGCCAATTAGGGAAATATATGTGTGCTGATGAGGTTTCGAAAGCCACACCAGTGAACTAGTGGGGACTTTTAAATGCCTGGATCCGTCAGCAACTTTGAATTGACAGCTCTTTTTGGCAAATCCAATTTTTAACTGCAAGTAGCTTCTTCTAGAGAGTTTAAGAAGAATGTTTGGAGAAATTCTTTCAGTATTTAAAATGGTGATTGTTTATCTTTTCCTGGCACTAAGTAAAACCCGAAAAACAAAGGCAGCCAGAATAAGGCTTGCTAGAGCTTTCAGGAAGACAGTCTGCAGTATCTTTTGGAGAATGGGCTGTGGCCAGAGCCTGGCTAACAGGCTAGATCCCAGGATGCCGACCAGGATCATAAATTTTGACCATGGGCCTTGGTTCAGGCTCTGATCTTCAGCCCTATTGGGCTAACACCTGATTTTAACCATACACCCAGAGTGAATCGGTCTCTCTCATGTGGTCTAAATTCATAAAAGGGCTAATTCATCCATTTATCATGGGGTGTTTCTTTTTCCAGTGTGAGGACTCTAGTTTGCAGGCACCTTCAGCACAGAGTAAGTTTTGACCCCTGATGACATCTTTCTGTGCTATGCTTGGTCCTTGGAGGATGCCCACATAATTCCAATCAGTTCCAACCAGTTTGCCACATCAGACATCTGTGGGAGACTACCCTAAGCCTTCTGAGAACTGCATGTGTGAGAAAGGACCATTCAAGGCCAAAACTTACCCCAGGAAATGGGCCTTCTTTGTATAGCAGGTGGTAGAACCCTGCTCCTGCCTATTCTGGCCCATGTAGTGAAGTTTAATAAGCATCTCCTCAGACTTTTTATTAGAAAAAGGTACTCATTTTTATGACTTTTTAATTTCAATATAAAAGGATTTCTGAAAGAACACCACTTCTTGCATCTTTCTTATCCCCTCTTTACCTCTCTCCCTGGAAGAAGAGGCTTTTCTGATAGGTAAACTTGTGAGAAGGAATCTTTCTTTGTGAAAATCAACCACTCCTAGGTTCTCCTTTGCAACATCCTGGCCACATCATACTGACATTCAGTCTGCTCTCTGTTATACCACAAGAGACTGGTTTCTGAATGAATATATGATACAGACATTATTTCAGGTCTGGGGTAAAGTAAGAGAAGGCCCCTTGTACCTACACCCACAATACCTCCTCTTACATCAGCAATACAGTTGACACATTTGTCCCTGGCCTCTCTGTCAATCTCTCAACTCCAAACACAGAAGAGGAAGATGATACTGATATCCTGCCCCCAACACTGACCAAAACCAAAGAAACAAAGCATTTACCCTGTAGGATATACCCTGACTGCATATAGAGTATGACCTATTTCTCTGTCTTATCAAAAATGTAGGGGGAAATGCTTTCCCTCTGCCTATGCAGAAGGTATGCATGATAGAGGGTCCACCAAAGCCCCAGAACAACATGCCCATGGCAGCAAGCTGGTAAATATCAGTCACTGACCCCTTGCCTGGCTAATCTGGGGTCCTGTGCCTGTAGGGAAGCCCTCCCCTGCTACAGCGCATGTCCTGCACTCTGCTCTGGGAGGTGAGAAGACTCAGTGCTCTATGTGGAATCACCATCTTGTGCTGCAGGCAAAGCCTCATTACCCTCTCATTCCAGTCAGAATGGATCAAGTTAGGGGAAGCTGCATGAGGAAAATGGAGATTGGTTTAGTAAACACACCGATCTGTGGCTGTTACAGACTTCTGTGCACAGTGAGGTCATGGCTATCCTGCAAAGGGCTGACCCCCTGGAGTTCTTCTCCCCGCATCCACAGTGTGGCCCATCCAGGTGACACATGAATGTCTCACCCAGTGCCTCCTGCTAAAGGTGTGCAGGGTTGTAGGAGAAACAACCCAGACTGGAAGATTCATGCAGTCTTAGAGGGTAAATTAACAAGTGACGGATTCCATTCTCACTGATGTCTAGTCAAAATGGGGTTTTTCTTCCTATTGGGAATATACACGATGTAGCACGTGCATTTATAAACATACCCTACAATGGTTTAAACTGTATAACATACTGTGGTTTATTCTATCCTTCTCAATACTCATTTTGTACTCAATTTAGGACTCATAATCTTCCATTTTCTTCATTGGAAAGAACTCTCCCCGATTTTAAACATTTCAGATATCACAAAATACAATTAACAACCTCATGTGCTCTACTCCTTGAGATAAAGGAGAATCTACTGAGATATCAGAGAGATTCAGCACCAAGTAATATTCAGGGACAGAAGAGGAAGCAGGGATAGAGAATATGTCACCAAATTACAGTGAAGCCGCTCAGCCCTTAAAGTCTGTGGACTTGAAATGATCTTTGTGTCTTATTTTCTTTGTCTCACCCGTTAGGCTGGGAAAATGAGATTTGCTATCACTCCACCTTGTGGAAAATATGAAAAGGAAGATTTTTTCCATGCAGTTCTCAGTTCTCTCTCCATGCATCTCCACAGGATGCAAAAGCCTGTGTGATTAGGCATCATTGGTGACTGCAGGGCCATCCATCTGTCCTTTGTAAACTTGACCCCTTAAAGATTCTCAGCCTGTACCCCTCCTTGCTCCTCACATAGCACAGCTCCTAGACTGTGGCTTTTATTATGTTTTGAAAGTTCCAAACTTTAAAAATTTAAACCTTATTTTTTTTTTCCCTTCACACAGAAGGAAGCAAACATTGGGTGGGAAGAATCCATTTGGTGGAACTATCTCTTTCAAACAGTTATATTATCTGAGTCCTCTTGGTTTCTATTTATTTTCTGAGTTTGTTAATCTGCTTAGGATGAGGGAGGATTTATATAACTTTCAATTATTTCTCTTATTGTAATATAATACATGTTAACTTTAGAGAATTTGGAAACTATGGAAAGTATGAAGAAGAAAAAAATTCAATAATTCTACCTCAGAGATAGCTAACTATTACAATTTTGATACATATCCCATTGTATTGTTTTAGGCATGTTTATTTCTCTTGTATAGTGTGAATAATATTTGTGTACTATTTTATATCATGTTTTTTTATTCCTAATTTCTCAAGTCATAAGATACTTTTTTAACACTAATTTGTAATGGCTGTGTAATATTCCACAATACTGATGTAATTTCTTTAGTCGGTGCCTATTGTTGAAGAGGGGATTGTTTCTTTTTTTTTTTAACCATTAGAAATTATACTCTGATATGATACTTGAATATAAATTTTTACTCTCATCTTTGATTATTTCCTTGTAATAGATTCCAAAATGTTAGATCATTGGACCAAAAGCATCCAATAAGGTTTACAATGTGTTCATCATCCATGAATGCTGGTGCCAGTTCCACTGGACTCTTCTCAATATTGTGCACTATTATTATTTTTTATTTGACTTAAAAAATCTTATTATTTGTACATTATTTTTATAACATGAGAAATTTCTAAAGTATCTTAATGTTTTAATTTCAGTTATTAGCTCAAGAGTAAGGCCGAACACATTTAGGTGTGTTTATTTACTAAATCCTTCTTCTTGTCAAGTTTTTCATGCCATTTATCCATTTTTTACTGGGGTAGTTTAAAAAATATATATCTGTAAGAGATAACTTGTCTTATCTCATATATTGGGGACATTTTAAATGTTGTTTATGTTAGGGACTCACTTTGCAATTCCCAATGTCAAGCCTATACTAGGTACTTAATAAATGATTATTCGATTTTAGATTTACCTGAAAAATTAATTTAAATTGTGGAATTAAACTGCAGACTGCTGGGTTTTTTTTAATAGAAATTACATCTACCTCTGTGTTGTAAAAACTAGGTATTAAATGTCAAATAAGAAGGGTGCATGTTTTGTAGGGAAGTTCTATTAAATTGGATTTCCTAGAGAAGTGATTTAAATTAAAATTTCCTGATAAAGTTTTTATCCCTATACAACCCTTCATAGGGCTCATTTTTCCTGGGTCACTGAGAGCTTTTATTATTAAGACCATTATGGATGGATGGATGGATAGATAGGTAGATAGATAAATGTCATAGGTAGGTGATAGAAAACAAATATCATAGATTGATAGACAAGTAGATAAATGACAGATGATGGACAGATAGGTAGATAGATACACAGATGATAGGGAGACAAATGATAGATATCACAGATAGGCAGCGAGATGATAGATGATAGATATCAGAGAGGGAGTTTCTGTGTCTCCACTCTTCCAGCATGAAGCACCCTTCCTGCAGCATATATTATTTAAACCTGTTGTCTACTTCCTGGACAGGGTTTATGAGACTCAGGGATTCTCAGATTAGTGGCCCTGAGGGTCCAGGATGTGGTCGCAGGTCCTGCGCCACTGCCATTACCCACCTGGATTTGAAGGTGTGGGCTAGAGTGTGCAGACCTTCAACTAGCCCCAGGAGCAGCTTTCTCACCTGGCAAGCCACTGCCCTTTCTTTCCATAGGTAGATACATTTGGTGTTATAAGCTACACCTGTGCTGACTGCCCTAGGGGATGGATAACTGAAATTAATTGGCACTGACTTTTCTTCTAAGAAACATAAACTTGTTTGGGAAGTCAGGCCTGTCATTTAAAAAAAAATGCCTTCTGCTGAGCATTAACCATCAACCATGTCTCATCATGCACCTTACATATATTTACCTCTATTTTCATTATCCCAATTTTACAGATGAGGAAATGGGAGGTTAATTGTTCAAGTTCACTGAGCTAGCAGTGGCAGAGCCTGGAATGAAATCCCAGTCTCCCTAGTCTCAAAGTCTATGTCTTGAAACCCCAGCATACTGTCACATTGTGAATAGCTCATGGGCAGAAATTATGTATTATCTCTCTGCTTGTCTGCAACATTTAATATGGTGCTTGGCACATAGTGGATGCACAAGAAGTAGGTATTGAATAAATGAGTGAGTGGGTAAGTTAAACTATCTTCTAGGAAAAGCCACTGTTGAGCTACTTTCTGTCTGGTTTGAGATCAAGAGAGGGAGGGGAGGGGTCAGTAAGAGAGGAGAGGAACAGTGGGAGTAAAAGTTCTCCCTGGGACTTGGTGATGTGTCTGCAAGCTTCTGGCCCCTCCCTCCCCATGGGCAGGGAGTTGGCAAGGATGCATTAGGTGTCACTAGGACCTAGCAGCCCCTCCCACTTTCTCTCCCGGGAGCCCTCCTTTCCTTTGTAGTGTGGGCTGTTTTCTGCTCCATTTCCTCTCCAAGCCCTCAGCTCACCCTCAGAGCTCTCTGTTATCTTCCACATCATCCTAGCTGGAATAAAATATAACTGTGTCTGAAAAGTACAGAAATCAAAACTCCCCTTGGGGATTTTTTCCCCGTATCACCTGTCGAATTGAAAACCGGTGTGTCCTTGAAAAGTTATGTATTTCAGGCCGCAGGGGTGCTAATTTGCAAGGCCCATTACTCAAATAAAACATTAAAACAGTCTTCGATAAGCCAGTGCTCTTGGCCTGTTTCCACTCCAGCACCAACATCACCGACTATAGGCTTCCTGTCAAGCTTCAGAGCCCAAAGTCAAGATTTATCAATTGATATTTTGACTTTAACTTTTACGCTTTCATTATGTCACTGCATTGCGAACTCAGCCACAGTTCTCTCTAGCTTTTGCCATTTTCTTTCTCCTGTCCTTGAAGCTAGTGTAGAAGATGGAGTTTTGAAGCATCTTCCTAGGTCTTCTGTGTGAAAGCTGCTGAGCAGCTAGTAGATGATTTACTTTAGACTTATTCACAGGGAGATAGTATTTCATGCAGGTGCAGTGTCCACTAGTATTGCAGTATGTCCAACATTGTGGATGGCCTTGCAATGCTTTTTACTCAGACTTGTTAAACCAAAAATGGAAATAGCTTCATTAGACATGTCTTCATGTCTTCAAAAGAGAACAGAAAAAAAAAAAAAAAAGAAAATAGAGAAGTTGTTATTAACCATACCAACTGGAGAGAGGTAAGGAAATGTGTTGCTGGATATTCTTTCAGTCTTATATTGCTTTATAGGTTCTGAATTATACTGTCTTTATGCTTTTATGCTATAACTTAAATTTTCACATATAATTCAAAATTTTGTAAGCATTTTCTAAAATCTATATAGTCATCTGTCCTGAGTACATAGCGTAAGTTAACTAACCAGTCTCCTATTACTGTTTCCTTGCTATGACTAACACTTTAATGACATTTTTTTTTCTATAAGACAGTTGCAGGGGAGATCAGAGGGAGGGTCATTTCATAGGAAATTTCCCCTGCTATACAATTCCTGGGTCAATAATTAGGATTGTTCTGATGCTGTTACTAAACAGCTTTCCACAGGTGGAGGACATAACAAAATGACACCTGGACAAATCTCGTTTCCTGCCTGACATTCATATTGGTAGCTTAGGGCCCAGCTGTTGACCCTGAATGCTGTAAGAAATGAGATGGAACACCAATTCTCTGACCAATTCCAGATTTCTAGCTGAGCTCATCTTGGATCTGGGGTCTGAAGTTTGAATATATCAAACAACATGGCTTTGCCTTAGGATAGGAGATTTGGGGCAATTGTTCCCCTGTGTGTTTTAAGTTATCCATAATGATATGAGATGATTTTTTTATAATTTTAAATATTTTTCAAAGGAAATGCTGCGCATTAGGGCCCAGGAAAGCAATTTCTATGTGTAATGATAAGGCATGTTTATTTTGTAAAGTTCTTAGATTTTCCTACTGCATATTGGTTAAGGGAGTGTAAAGATACTCACCTTAATGATAAATGAGATGATTCTTTACCAAAACCTTCCTGGAAATTGGAAAAGGTAATTGTAATTTAGAGCAATTACCATAAAGTATTGCACCTGTAGAATTAGAGGCCATTATCCCGGAATCTTGGATGGATTCATTAATGAATCGGCAAATAAAGCACATGATGAATTACAAAGCACAGTGTCATTATAATTTTATGATAAAGCGTCTTGTTCTGGGTGACATTACATTTTCAGAATGAAATAATGACTGTCTCAAAGTCTTGAAGGAACTCCCAAGCTTTTTCAGATAACAAAGGGAATAGGAATGTAGAAAAGGAGGAGGAAAAAGCAGATGTCTTTTTAAATGAGTATATGCTGAGGTGTGAAAAGCATATCCAGACCCTGGCCCCAGGAAGCAGAAATGAACTTTGTTTAAATGCCACACTTTTAGAGAGAGACAAGCCTCTCCTATGCCAGTAATGAAGAGAGATGTGCTTTAAGCTGATTCAGGCCAGTAGGATTTCGAATTTTATTTCATAACTTATTATTATTATTTTTGTAAATCACATGTTATTTCCCCTCTCATTCCCTGACCACCAGGTTGCCCAGGGCCAGAGCCCCACATCAAAACTGGAAAGCCTGCAAGAAGCAGGACAGAAATTGCTTTTTGGTGGGCCCGATTTCATGCTGAGCGGGAAGCGGCCGCTCAGAGATGAATTGGAAGGCCACGCTTGTCAGCGAATGAAATGTGATGAACCTCACATTTTATTGACATGCGGCGGCGGAGCTGTGGCAAAGCAGCTGGCACAGCGTCTTCTTAATCCTGTGTTCTTGGGGTGGGAGTTTGACCCAGTACTTTCTGTTAGAAGTGATACATATTTATTAGACTATACTGCTTAAAAGAGAGAGAAGAGTGTGCCCAGTGTCAGACACTATTGCAACCAAACCTTTCTTTTATTAAAATAAATACAGACAATTTCACTATGACAGTTCTTCCACCAAAGGGGAGTTTTATTAAGTGGTGACCTTCATTCTCTCCATGGAGACAGGCACGTTTGTGCCAGACCACTTGTTGGGGAGGAGGGATGTGGGGGGAGGGTGGGGGCACCTGTGGAACATTTTATGGGTTTTGAGAAAACCAGCCTGAAGTCCTGAGTAGCCTGCAGCTCCATTAATTACATTCATTCTCCCATTCGCCTCTACAAAACCAATTGCAAACAACATCCAATCTCATTTTCCACGGTACATTTCTGCAAGATATAGCTGTACAACCAACTCTTTCCTCCTCTCTAGGAATAGCTACCTGCCACCACCTTATAGCACAGGAATTTTCAGATTGAAGGAATATGAAGGATAGACACATAATAATATTAAATCCTCCAGATTTTTCATATAGGCTACGCCAATTTAAGTGCTAGAGCTTATGTACTTAAGGAAGACTGTTGTGATTTTGGTTGAATATTCACTCCTTAAGCTATCCCTTGTGTGTATCATTATTGATGTTAATTTTGTTATTTTAAGGGAGAGATGGTGAAATAGGAGTAGGGAAGAGTAGGGAGGATCTCTTTGCTTATGAACATGTATGGTACATAACCATAGGTACAGTATACATGTTCATATATATATATATATATACACACACACTACATACACACACACACACACACACACACACAGACAGCATGGGGCTGCTTGCTGTGACGTCAAAAGACCTCAATCTGCCAGTCGTTAGCTCTGTTTTCTTGGATGGGTCAATAACATTCTCTGAGCCTAAATGCCTCTAAGTTAAATAGACATAATCCCCAATTCAAGGAACTAGTGTGAAAAATCCAAATCAGTTAATTAATTTTAAATTGAGAAATTTGTGTCAAGTTCAAGAACCTTTCTAATATTCATATGCAGGAACCAACCCCCTTATGTTCTGGACAGTCCTATCTCTCCTTTAAGTGTGCTTACTTGTATTTGTCCTATTTGAATGTTATTCTTTTGGGTTCTTTCCATTTTTTGTATTTGTCAAATTTTACATCAGTTCATTGTCAATATTAATTGAGTGTCTTGGTCTTCAGAGAAACGTTTGAGGTATTTTGACAAATAAAAATAGTAAAAGATGGATTGTTTTTTACCTTCAAACAAACAAACAAACAAACAAAACTATCATTAGGCTATCCTTTTGATGCTCTCTTGTTTTATCAACATCAAGTTCGGATGCATTATCTAGCTTTCAGTGTCCTCCCCAGCAGATCTCATCCAACTACCCACCTCTCTGTCCTGGTGGTGATTATGCCTTGAATCTTTTCTCAGGCTCTTCCTTCCCCCCCTTCTCCTCCTCCCACATTAAAGGTCCATCTTTAATCCAGCCTCTTTACAAAGCCTCTCCTGATTTTCTAGGCCCTCCCTCTCTCTTTTCTTGATTCTTCAATGACTTTTAAAGTCAGTCCTAACATTGACCATACAACAACTATTAAACAGTTAATGAACAAGCAGGCTGTGAGCAACTCTGGGCAGAGCCAAGTCTTACATATCTTTGTAATATCCTTTATAATGTGTGCCATCATGCTGACCGTGGCAAAGGTATTTTACTTAATGATTATTTGAGTGGTGGGACAGCTCTTATCTTCAGGAAGTTTGTATCCAAATAAATATCGTAAACTCTATAATATACATAGTATACCAGTTTATACTCTGTCATTGATTACTGTTTTAACTGAAAGAAAACAAAGACTCTTCCTAATAGACAACTGTCACTCTTTTGGTTTACATCAGATTCTAGTCCACTTAAATATGTTCTACATTAAATACATATTCAGCAAAAATATTTAAGGCCCATGGGGCACCTGGGTGGCTCAGTCGGTTAAGTGTCCAGCTTCTGCTCAGGTCATGATCTCATGGTTCGTGAGTTGGAGCCCTGCGTCAGGCTCCATGCTGACAGCTCAGAGCCTGGAGCCTGCTTCGGATTCTGTGTCTCCCTCTCTCTCTCTCTCTGCCCCTACCCCTGCTCATGCTCTGTCTCTCAAAAATAAATAAATGTTAAACAAATTTTTTTTTAATATTTAGGCCCCAGGTCTCTGCATTTTTAACAAGCTCTATATATGACACCAATGTACACCGAAGTTGGAGAACGATAACAAGGTGTTCATTGTATCCTAGCTTACAAGTGCGGAAGGTTATTAGATTATTGGCTATTTTATGGACACTAAACATTTGCTTCTTACTAGAGATAATATTATATCAGGGTGCCTGGGTGGCTCAGTTGGCTGAGTGTCTGACTTCGCCTCAGGTCATGATCTCCCAGATTGTAAATTCAAGCCCCATGTTGGGCTCTGTGCAGACAGCTCAGAGCCTGGAGCCTGCTTCATATTCTGTGTCTCCCTCTCTGCCCCTCACCCACTTGCGTTCTATCTTTCTCTCAAAAGAAATAAGCATTAAAAAAATGTAAAAAAAAAAAAAAAAAGAAAGAAAACAATGCCTGCTCAAGACAAGATGGACTGAGGAGAGTTCAAAATTAGTGGGCCAAACTTTAAGGAGAAATAGGATATTTGCATAACTTCAATGTATGTTTCCCCAATGAATGTTATTCATTGTGTTTGTTTTAACAAATCACTTTTTTTTTTTTTTTTTTTTTTTTGCTATTCTTCTTTCCAAGAAGTAGAGCTTAATCCTCTTCCCTTTCACTGTGGGCTGAAGTTAGTGACTATCTTCCAAAGAATGGAGTGTACTTGGGGAAACATTTTAAATTTACGGTGGAGAAACCTGACAGATGCCATTTTCCCAAGTGACCAAAATTGCCATCACGAGTAATGTCATGTGGATTTCATGTTTTCCCAATATCATGCAGTAAGAAGGAACATAAACTCTGTGGTATCCTTACTCAGTTTAATCATGAGAAAATATCAAACAAACCCAAATTCAGGGACATTCTACTCTATACCTGTCACTACTATTTAAAATCAAAGTCATAAAAGAAAAGGGAAGACCAAGGTACTGTCACAGATTAAAGCCGACCTAAAAGACAGGCCAACTGGGTGCAGTATGGTTTGATGGATATAGTCCTGGATATCAGTAAGAAAACCGGGGAAATGTGAATACAATCTGTAGTTTAGTTAATAGTACTGTACCAATGTTAATGTCTTAGTTTTGATTATTGTACCATGGTTATATAAGATGTTAAGAAAGTGTTTACAGGAGCTCTATTATTTTTGCAATTTCTCTATATAAATCTAAAAGTATTTCAGAATAAAAAGTTCGGTGTTGTTGTTGTTATTAAGAACCCGAAAAAAGGCAATGCCTCCTTGAAAAGCTTTACCTTTTATCACAAACCATACTGGATGCTGACCTGTTACCATCGTACAAGTAAAAGGGGCCCTACTGATGTAGGTGGAGACACTGGGTTATCCACTGTGCATTATTGATGAATATCACTGCAGGGGGTTAGAGCTTGTCAGAGAATTCCAGAGAAGGGAAGTGACAAAATGGCAAGGTTCTCTTTCTGTTTCTTAAATACCTGCCTCTCTTACTTGAAGGAAAGTGAAGCAATGTGTCTTATGAGGCTAAGAATAAGAAACTCACATCAGGAGACAAATGGCCATTGTATTTAAATATGCTCAATATCAAATGAAAGAAATTCAGAAAATAAGACCTATTAACATGTTAAGTCTTCTCACTTTATATCCTGAGGTATTGATGGCCATATTGTATGTATAAAGGAAAGGTGTTATTTTTGTGTGTGGCTGATTTTTAGAGCTCTCTGGAACTGCTTTATTCTGATTCATTGAGAAAATTTCCAGCTTCATCCACCTCTCAATTAATGAACTTTAAATGTTTCCTGAGGAGCAAAAAATATATTAATCTTCTCTGACCTTTTCTTTTGACGGAGTCTGAGTAAATCACTTGTACTCCAATAACACCAATAAAGTAAGGGGGATCCAGGTGAGTTTTAGCTCTATTACCTACTATGTCTGATTTTCAATTCTTTCATTAATAGTAAATTTTGCCCTTTGGTCATAGCAGAGTAGAAGGAAATAACAATGATTCTTTTAGCATCTCAAATTATATCCCAGATAGAGAGATCTGCACATATGAAAGTGATAATTGACTTTTGAAAGTTTTTTTTTTCTTATTTTTCATGACACTTCTGTGCAAATAAGATACTCTCACTGTATTTGAGGGATCTTGGACTACAAAGGGAAGAAAGATAATGTGATTGGGAAAACAGAAAATGCTAATTCCTGTAAGTTAAGTCATTAGGTTTGAGATTGTGAGGATCAATAGTCATAGGATTATAATTGAAGAGTAAGAAGGAACTAGAGAAGTTCCTCAGTCTACCCATTCAGCGCAAAAATCTGTTTTCCAATATTTCTTGCACAAATGCTTATTTAGCACCCACTTTAAATATTCATTGTGACAGACACACACTATAAATAATAATGCCTCAAAATAGGAGGCACATTCTATCATGCCACGTCTCGATAGTTAAATTTTGGCTGGATATAAATTTGCCATTTCTATCATCCTGGAAACTCTGCCTATTGGTTTCACTCATTTCTGCTGAATAATTCTCTCTCTTTTACATGACAGACCTTCCTCTGTCATACCTGCCCCACGTTGAAGTTCAGGCTCAATATCTCCAGTTCCATCAGGAGTCCTTCTATGACATGGTTTCTAGACACATGAGTATGTATTACTATTCCTCTTTGAAAGTGCTACCCAGACCTGAACACAATCTGAATCATCACCAAGTAGTGTGCAATATGTTTGTACATGTCAGAATTGAAAGGTTCATACACACTCATAGCATGGATGAAGAAGAGGCCTATAAAGCATGCTATGGATGGTTATATTAGGGCACTTGATCTCACTCCATTAAATAAGCCTACAGATTGATGGAAACAATCACCCCTTGAACCATTTCTCAGGCATATTCCTGAATAATGTAATAACACAGCTATACAAAAAGTCCTCATTAGTATGCCTGATTTTTGTTCTCATCAGCTTGCAGTGACTAGAGAGATATCATTTGGTATATTCACATACAACTAAGATATGTTAAATTAGATGCTGTACCTAAAGTGCCTAGCAAAATGCTGGCAGATCCTAGGTATTAAATAACAATTAGTTCCTCTCCCCCTCCTAAATCTCTCTGTTTTGAGCGATAATGTCATTTATTCTTTAGTCTCTCACAGTCTGCTGGAGCTAACAAAAGGCTGGGGCATATGTGTCTGTTGCTGTCTGGTTTGGGCATTCCAATGAGCCTTGGCTCTGAAGCCCATGGATGCAGTTCCACATATTGCTATGCCGAACTTCTCTTTCATACAATGCATCATCTGGTTCATTAGCTCTGTCAACTTTCTAGTCAACTCTCCCTCAACCCCCCCACCTTGATCCTTTTACCTGTGGAAACAGTATCTGACTATTTTATCATCTGGCTATTTCAATTGAATTACATTAAAAAAGCATACTGTAAGGTTAAAAATGATCACTATATCACTCCAACTTTCTTCCATCCCCAGAAGGTTAATTGAAAGGCGGCCATCTTGGCGACGTTTAGACAAATGAGGATAATTATGTGTTCTCCAGCTCTTTGAGAGGTTAATTGCTTAGATGTACGAAGCCTTGAAGAACAAAGAAGGAATAAATCAGAAGCAGTACTATGATCTGATAATGTAATTTGGTATATTCATGTATAACTCAAACAAATAAACTCCTAATTAGATGAACTCATTCAGTTGCATGGACACACTGCCAGTTTACCAGGGTCAGGCACCCCAAATCTATGCACTTTGTTGAGAGGCCTCTGAGAAGGAGGAAGGTGCTAAGAGGAAGCAGGGTTCAAGTGGGGGCTCCCAGGTGTGGTACAAGGGGCCTGAATGATGGAATTTTACTATACTATATGCACCTCTAAGTAGATTTTCATTTGTCACTTCTTGATGAGAAGGTTGACTTCTGCTGGCCTCCTCAGATACAATATCTATTTTTCTGAAGGCATCATTTTGAACACCCAGGGAGAAGCAAGGAAATAGCATGAAAAATTGCTCTGAAAGCAGGAACAGGCACCTATGTCTGGTCAGGAGGGCCAAGACTTTTCCATCACTTTTGTTCTCAGTGACAGAGTCTTAGAGTCCCAATAGGGGTCAAGTGATTGACTCTAACAAGTATGTACAATGTGTTCAACTATTTTATTTCATTTTAGCAAAGTAATACATCCAGTATCTGGATCTGCACTCCAACTTTTCAACGACATCTGTTTACTCACCACTTATAAGATGGAGCTCTGAGGCTGGACAAGTCCATTTAACATCCTTCAGTCCTTGCATCTCTAGGCCTCGGTCAGTGAACATTAACCCTCTGTTTGTAACCATATTTCACTTCATGTATTTTGTCTCTAAGTTGATCCTAAAGATTTAAAGAGCCATTTGAATTATAGTTTTATAAATGGTGCTTTTTTGTAGGTTGACTTTCCTTCTCAATGGCTTAGTGGGATAGTCTCTAGACCACTTGACTTGAAATGGCCTTACTCCCAAGGTCAAATGCATTGTTTTTCATTTGGAAAACAATGGAATCCATTTCTTCTTCTTTTTTTAAATTTTTAAAAACATTTTAATATTTATTTATTTTTGAGAGACAGAGAGACAGCACTAGTGGGGGAGGGGCACAGAGAGAGGGACACACAGAATCCAAAGCAGGCTCCAGACTCTGTCAGCACAGAGCCCGATATGGGGCTCGAACTCATGGACTGCAAGATCATGACCTGAGCTGAAGTCGGCCACTTAACCAACTGAGCCACCCAGGCACCCCGTTAAAAAATTTTTTTTAATGTTTATTTATTTTTGAGAGAGAGAGAGAGAGAGAAAGAGAGAAAGCAGGAGTGGGGGAGGGGCAGAGAGAGAAGGAGACACAGAAACTGAAGCAGTCTCCAGGCTCTGAGCTGTAAGCACAGAGCCCGACACGGGGCTCAAACTCTTGAACCATGAGATCATGACCTGAGCTGAAGTTGGACGCTTAATGGACTGAGCCACCCACATGCCCCAACCCATTCATTCTTGTTAAAGGTATTTTTGAGTACCTACTGGCTTCTGGTTCTTATTTGGATGGCTTGCTTTCTAGGCTTGTCATTCTGCTCTTAATTTAGGTTTTACTTCCATTAATTCCTAGTTTAATCCTATGTCTTTTATCCCACATCATCCTCTTTCTTCATTTTCATCCTTAGGCTTTTGTACATAGTCAAGTAACCTCCTCAAAAAAATTATGTGGGAGTTAAGCTTTCTGGGTTTTTTAATATACATTTGATATTTTCCTAGAGGCAATTATAGAACTTAGTTTTAAAAATTGTTTTGCTGGGGGACCTGGGTGGCTCTGTCAGTTAAGCATCTGACTCTTGGTCTTGGCTCAGGTCATGATCTCACACTGGGTGGCTTCAAGCCCTGTTTTGGGCTCTACACTGGCAGCATGGGACCTGCTTGAATTCTCTCTCTCTCTCCCTTTCCCTATGTCCCTCCCTTGCTTGCACTCTCTCCCTCCCTCTCTCTCTTTCTCCCTCTCTCTCTCAAAATAAATAAATAAATAAATTTAAAACATTGTTTTGCCACATATACCTTTGTTCATCCAGGGTTCAGAATAAGAAAATTGTTTCCAGCCCAGGTAATTGATCCTTTATAGATTTCCAGTACCTGTAAGCAGACAAATATATCTATTTTTCTCTAGAAGCCATCAGGATTTTTCTTTATTCTTAAGTGTTTTGAACTTTCATGAACATGATGAATTTATTGAGTCATTTTTTTATTCATCCTGCTTGGTAGTCATCCCAATTGATTTTTTTGAAAAATTTTCTTCTATTATTTCTTCAATAATAATTTTCTCTTCTGTACTTTCTCCATTTTTAATTCTGCAACTTTTATGGGTCAGTGTTGGGCTTCTTGGGTTGAATCTCTCTCTGTCTCTGTGTGTGTGTGTGTGTGTGTGTGTGTGTGTGTGTGCATGTAAGTTTTATAGTATTTACTATCTGACAGGAGCTACTCTAACCAAACCACTTACACAAACTCATTCATCTTTACGACAATCCTAACAGGTAGGCATTACATCCTAACTCAAAGATAAGAAAATCGAAACACAAGGATAAGGAGAAAATTCTAGGTCCCAGCTATTAAGTGATGGGCAGATTTCTACCTGGTAGTCTGGCTCCCCAGGCTGTTCTCCTGACCATGTCAGTTTTTGCTCCCTCATACATATTTTCTGCCTTTGTCTTCTTTTTGCTTCTATGTTCTGGGAGATTCCCTGTATTTGATCTCATACACTGTTAATGTTATTTTAATACAATAATATTTTTAATCCCTATGGGTTTGCTATTTGTTCCTGATTATTACTTTTTAGTATCTTGTTTTTATTTTATTGGTACAGTAGCTCAAATTTTAAATCTCTGAGAATTTAAATTAGAGACACTTGAAAAATACTTTCTCTTCAGTTTCCTGTTTCTTCTGAGGCCAGTTCTTTTTGTTTATCTTGGCTTTTTTTAAACTGGTTTTCATTTTATAATTGTCTTATATATTTAACCAGATACACATCTTTATGAGAAAGTGGACTGATATTCTAGGATAACCAGTGTGGGTTTTCTCTTCTTTTGGAAATGTAGAACTTTTTTTTTTTTTACATTAGATTTCTGCCATGAAATCCAAAGTTGCTGGATGTGATTAAGCTTATTTACTGGCAGGTCACACATTTGTTAATATAGATATGGAAATGACCTTTAGTCTTAGATATTCCCAAATGCCAGAATGCAACAACCTTCTTGGCAGCTTGTTTAATTTTTTAAAAGAGAAGCCATGTGGCCTATTTGCCTGGGATAATATGGGGCTGCCTCCATTCTGTATGTGCAGGGAGGTAAAGGAAAGACTTAGGGAAGACATTAGTAAAATTGCTTTGTGAATGAGCAATTTCTTCCTTTGTTTTCAACCGTGCTCCTCATTTCTGCCCCCCATACCTCTGCCTTCAATCCAAAGCCCCTCTGACATTCTGTTTGAGGGGCTAAAAGCACCTTTCTGAGGTGTGACTGCTTCTACTCTAGTGTTCCTCTCTTTCTATGCAGCCAGGGATTGATTGAAATTCCTGGTCTTCTGATGAGCCCTCTCCTATTCTCTTTGATGTGATATGGCTATTTTTTCCCCTTTACTATCATTTTAATGTGGTGTCAGGAAGGGAAGGTAACCAATGCATGTGCTTAGTAAGATCAGCTGAGGTAGTGGCTCCTAATTTGGGTTCCCCTACCTTGTCCAAGAAACAGATTCCTCTCATTCACTGTGTTATTGAATAAATATACTGAGTGCTCAGATCTGACAAGTTTCTCTGATACATCAACTAAGCCTAGATTTGACTAGTGGAGTTATTCAGCCCCATCATGAAAACCATTTGTCATCTCACTAGCTCCTTCAAAATAAAGCCTGTGCTTCTTACTGTGTTGTACAAGCTCTTAGCACTTTGCCCCCACTTACCTCCTTTCCCCCAGCCTCATTCTCCTTATCCCTTTGAATTGCATGGTTTTATAAGACTCATGCCCCCATGTCTTTGATTATGCTCTCTTTGTCTTTGGTCACACCTTATCTTAACTCCCTTCTTTACCCAACCAACAATATTCATCTTTCATGGGTCACACAGCATATTATGTTTCAGGAAGATTTGCTTGACAATAACACCCAGAAAGGACAGGCAAGGTGCCAAAGTACAGTGCTTCCAAAGAACAGTCTCTCTTTCTGGCTGTCTCGTTATCTTTCTTGATCCTTCTTAATCTTTCTTTTTTTCTAGATCTTTCCCAACATTCACCACATTTTACTGTAACTGATTTGTGCATGGATCTGCAACCCCCTAAGAACGTCAGGGCATGGACATATTGCATCAGTTGAAGTTGTATTTGGCTGCAAGTAAGAAAATCTGAACCAAATAGGAGTTGATTTTCCTCAACAAAAGATTCTGAAGCTATGCTTTATGGAGCTAGGCAGAGAATTCTTTTGTGTCATTAATGTCCCAGATACTGTTTTGTTTTGTTTTGTTTTGTTTTGTTTTGTTTTGTTTCCCTCTATGTCACCTTGAGTCTATGGTTTTTATTTTAACTCTTGTCACCTCCTGGTCTCAGGATGCCTGCTCCAAATCCAAATTTTTATCTTCATTATACCAGAATGGAAATAAGGAAAAAATGGGGAAAATAGCAGCATCCATATCTGGAAATTTAAAATTCATATAAAATTCAGATATATTCAGTAAAAATGCCAAAATTCCTTGCCCAACTTTTGTCTACTTCTCATTGCACAGAATTGAATCACATGGTCAGCTTTGGCTACAGAATAGTCTAGGGAGATAAGTGTTTTAGTTAGGCACATTGCCACTTGGGGCAGCACTGGGATTCTCTTAGTAAGAAAGGAAGACAGGATATTAGGAAGCTATTTGCAGTAACTTGCACACAGTGGTTGCTTATTTTAGTATCTTCTTTAGTTAGCACAGTATCTGGCACATAGCAGGCACTCATTACATATTTATAGAAGAAGATGTTGATTTAAGGACATAGAAAGATTCATTCTCTACCAAAGGGAAGTTGAACTCCAAAGAGTTTAAATGACCTCACCAAGATCCATCGCTACATGTGGCAGAGCCATGAGAAGTTCTAGGAACAAGATCAAACCTGAGCCTCTAGCAAGCTTCCTGCAGTGAGTTTACTTTGCATTCTAATTTATGGAACTAATCTGATATGATAAACCAGAATAATGAATCCTGTGGGCTTTTGTAGTTTAAGATTCTTATTATTGGTTCACAACAATCTCCAGCCAGACCCACATGACTCCTATTTTCATGCTGAAACCAAATCACTCAGAGACTACTCTTTAGATGTGTCTGACTCCCTCCCCTGCTGGCCCTTGATTATTTCTAACCCAATAAAAGAGAATGGAATTTCAATTTCTAAAGGAAAATAAAAACAAATTATAGTAAACCTTAACAAGAAGGAGAAGGTGGTGGCCTGTCACAACTCCACTTCCTCAAATGGGTTATTTGATTTTGCTTAATTGTTGGTGAAATTTTCTCAAATTGGCAATTATAATCTGGAGCTGATTGCTTACCCAGGTAATTTACAGATTTCTCATTTGGCAAGAATGCTTCATAACACTTCCCATGAAGTATGACTTCATCATCTTTCAGCTGAATTTTCCTTTTTGTATATATTCTTTGTTTGGAGGATGTTATTACTTTTGCCCACAGGAAGTTTAGGTGCTAATTCTGTTAGCTGGAGGTTTCTGATGAAATCAAGTCATTGTTTTTTGTGGGGTTTTTTTGTTTTTTTTTTTTTACAATTTGTTTCAAATCATTTAGGGCACCAGTGGAATTGATTAGGGGTTTCCCAAAGCATACTAAATAATTAGGTTCAGATAGAAATTTGTCAAAATTAGTTGCAAAATATTAATAAGTTATTCTTTTGCTCTCAATGAGGGATTTTATGAGGTAACTACTATGCTATCTCCCTGTGCTTTCTATTTTTAACAGTCTCTCCACTCACTCTCTTTGTCAGCCTAGTCTGAAATCAAAGTTTAATTATCCTTATTTGCTCTTGTACTGTGCATTAAGATAGAGTTTATCCAGTAGTCCAGCTGTTTTGAAGATAGTCAAGAATTCAACTTCCTGTAAAATAATCCTTCTGGGCAAAGAACTGGGGACTGAGGGCATATTCTCCAGTGATACCAAATTCTCCATTACTTGTAAGAGTCACATATTATCTATCTCCAGTCAAGTACTGTGAATTGTACTTTCATGTTAAGGGTTTGAATTACAGAGCACAGTTTCCATTGTTAATAAGTGTCTGCTTTAGGATAATTACATTATTTCCATTTTGGGGAGGGGACATTTAAAGTCAATGGTAAAAGTTGATGTATTGTGAATTTCAATGCAATACTCAATGGACACTTTTAAATTATTATTGCATGAACTTGAGTGGTAGAAGGCATCTTTGCATGTGGTGCCTGGTTGGCTCAGTTGGTTGAGTGTCCGACTTCAGCTCAGGTCATGATCTCGTGGTTTGCTAGGTCAGGCCCTGCGTTGGGTTTATGCTGACAGCTCAGAGCCTGGAGCCTGCTTTGGATTCTGTGTCTCCCTCTCTCTCTGCCCCTCCCCAACTCATGCTCTGTCTCTCTCAAAAATAAATACAAACATTAAAAAAAGAAGGCATCTTTGCACATAAAAATTGGTGTTGTCTGATTTGTTTAATTATTCATTCAGCAAACATTCATGGAGCACCTGTTATTAGCTAGCAGCCATTCTAATTATCTAGGATGAAGTTGTGGGTAAGACTTACTAGTCCCTGCCTTCAGGAAGCTTAAAATGTAGGAGGGATGATGTTTCTGTGTTTTTTTCTTGTAGCACTGAAAGTGTCTCCCTTGGGTGATTTGTTAATTTTCGAGCAAACAGGCCAGCTTCTTGGTCTGAGCCTGCATAGAGGGCAATGTGGCCGGACCCCTTTTAACACAACCTACTGGTCTCATCTGTCCTATGTGTTCAATTCTGTGGCTTGGAGGGAAACCAGCCAAGCTCCAAAATATGACTGAGCCTATAGATGCAAAAGCTGGATGGCAAGGAATGCTAATTACCAGTACCTAATTTCTGTACTCATTTTATAAATGTAGCACTGGACATACCCAACCTTCTCCCACTTTCTATGCGAACAGTAGCTCACCCTTTCTGTAGCATTCCAACAAGAGGAAGAGGAGCAAAAGGCGGACCTGATCTTCCTATTGAACTTCAAGTTCTTGAATTTTCAGGTCTGCTAACATTGCTTGCAATAAATGATGCTTTTCTTCTGCTGCTTTTGATTGAAGAACACTAGAAATCAGTCAGGAGCAGGTGCTGCATTGTGTTAGATTAACGATGATTGAATTCTTACACAGCCAGCTGATTGAAGCACGTGTTCTGCAAGCTTATGATTCTGCAAACACTAGGTTGCAACCAGGAGGGTATTTTGCCATATCATGTCCCTTAATCAACACCCTCAAATCTGTCAATACTGTCAACTAGAGTTTAGATTCCTCCACCCACTCTGTGAAATAGCACCTTAAGCTGGTCACAAGCACAAAAATGGATCTCTGGGAGAAAGAATAGAGTTGGTTTCAAATTGTTTCCTTTTCAGGCTGAGTTAGATGAACATTTAAAGCATGAAAATAATCAGATGTTCATCAGACTTGGTAATGATACTGTTTGGACATGGGCCTTTATTCTCCATTTCAAAGCATCCAGTTTGTTAACAGGATGAAAACACTATAAGTTATTAGCACAAAATCCTTGCAACACCCCCAACCCCACCCTGGAGTGCATCAGGTGCTGTCGCTGGGACAGCACGGCCAGCACCGGATGTATAGGAGATGCTCAATAACCATTATCCCACATTTTAAAAATGTGGCTTATGTAAGCTCTGGGACACTTTAGAAGCCATCCTGCTGGGAAAGGAAATGGAGTTAGTTGCTAGGAGAAATAATGCAGAAGTAGATGCAGTTGAAACGAGGGCTTGGATAATCCTGTGAAAATCAACAGACCATTTTCCTCAGGGACTTTGATCTACTCTTAAATTGTCCCAGAGGGTCCCCAGCAAGCTTGCTATAGTTCTGGCTGGGGAGTGGAAGACCACGAGGTATTATCAATGAGCGAATACCTTCTCACCACTCAAAGCATGCTAGTCCATCATTCATTCATTAATATTTCACATATTCAAATGTTCTTCATCACACATACATTGTATAACATATAAAATGATCTTAACAGTAAAGCAAAAAAATTATTTGTTCCTCCATTCTTTAAATTTTAAATGGGGGTTCTGATAGCACCTTACCTCATAAGATTGTTGTGAAGTTAAATTGACTAATGTATGTAGATTAGTGTCTGCCATTTAGTAAGGCTTTCATAAATGTTGGATCTAGGGTGCCTGGGTGGCTCAGTCGGTTAAGCTTCCAACCTCAGATCAGGTCATGATCTCCTGTTCATGAGTTTGAGCCCTGCATTGGGCTCCGTGCTGACAGCTCGGAGCCTGGAGTCCACTTTGGATTCTGGATCTCCCACTCTCTCTACCCCTCCCCAACTTGCTGTCTGTCTCTGCCTCTCTCTCAAAAATAAATAAACAAAAAAAAATGTTGGATCTTATTAGTGCTTAGAAAGGAGAATGAATCAACCATGAAGATTCTGTAATTCCTATTTCCCATATTGTCTTTATACAAATGAATTGTTCTTCATGGAAGTCTCATAATTTCTTATGACATTTCCCATTAAACTAATAGTTGTTTTCCAGCTAAGTTGTACATCATAGTTCAAAATCCTGTTTCTAAGTCTAGAGGTGAAGCAAGACTACATCACCCCTGTTCCAAAACCCTTGTCTCTCTTCTAAGCTATAACCAGAATCTAGCACTGTGCCTGGTATGTGCACACACACGGGCACGCATGCACACAATCAAGCATGCCATGCACACATAGTTAAATATATGATTGAATAGATAAATGCATTAGCAGTGGAATTATAAAAAAAATGACTTGCTACACTACCCACGCCATTTCTCTTCCTCTGCGTTAAGCCCTGGTTGGTATTCAGAGAGAAAGAAGTAAGCCAATCATTCCACACAATAAGCTCTCTCTTAACTTTCCTTTGTCACACTCCCATGGTCCTATTATTACACTAATAGGCACTGGAAGATTTCATTGAATTGTCTAAACCACTGGCCTCAAAGTGTGCTCATCATAAGAGCAGCATTAGCTTGGCCTGGGAACTTGTTAGAAATGCCAGCTCTCTGGCCCCACTCTGGCTCTACTGACCCCCAAATCCAGGAGTGGGCCCCAGAAATCTTGGTTTAACAGGCCCTCCAGACTATTCTGATGTATGATGAAGTTTGAGAACCACCAACTTAAGTGATATCTAACCCCACATTTTGCTTGATGTTTTGAGCCTAGACAAGTGTGGTCCAGTACTTTTGGATATAAAGTCCATGAAATTTGCTTAGAATGCTACTTTTGTTGATTTGCCTACCACATGTCACAGAACAAGTCACTTTCTCTCAGTATGAGATGTGAACACTCCCATAACTTTGTTCTCTACAGACATTATCTGAAGGTACTGTGCAAATTTTAATTCCTTCTCAACTTCTTGATAAAGTTGGCTTGGCAAAAAGAAAATATACCATTTCATTGATACATTTTACGTAGCTTATCTCATGTGATAAAATGTGTTTTAAGGTTCAACAACTTGCACAAGGTCTCACAGCTAAGTAAATGGCCAAGTTGAGTTTGAATGCAGATGTTCTGATTTTGTAGACCTATGTATTCCTGAATTCTATATAATTCTGTTTTTCATGGCTCATGACATCTCCTTGCTGCCCTTCAGAATCTGGTTGTTAAATATCATTTTATTAAATTGAACCATCTCAGTCAAAATACAGTTACTCAAATTTTCTTCTGAATCATCCCTGATTCTGAGACTACTTTTGAGCCAACAAATAAGGAAAGTTGTATATATATTTCTCTTCCAATACCCCTTGGGATTGGTTTGATTTCTAGAATCACAATTTTCTCAATACACAGTCTTTGCCCTACTCTTCAGAAAAAAACTCTTTCTGTTAACTGCCAAATTTGGACTGTCAGGCATCCAATCATTGCTCTTCATAAGCTCGTCAGCCCAAATCAATGAGAAAACAAAGTGGGGTCTTTTTCTAAGTGAGGAAACTTCACTGCATAATCCAGTGAAAATCCCAATGTAATAGGCAAATTACCCTTCACAATTTAAATGGCTTTATTGAGCATTTTCTTTGTATATTTTGAAAATAGGCCTAGAAGTGTATTTAAAAAATAATTATGAAGACTGACATTATGGATTGAGACAGTCTCAGGATTCATAACATGTTGTGTATAATCAGTGGGACACCTCAGGAGCTAAAAAAACAAAAAACAAAAAACCGTCAACTCATTTTATTAAAACTTTCTCAAATTTCTCAAATACACAAAAAGGAGCTCTTTTTTTGTTTGTTTGTTTCAGTTCTATTAGGCAGTATGCGCTCTTGCTGAAGTTGTACCCTGGTTCTACTTAATGTAAGGTTATCCAGTACTAAGTCCATCAAAAATAGTAATACCATCATTATTTTTAGGCTGTGTTAAATAGAATATTGTTCCTTAAAAGAGGTTAAAGAGACAAAGTTTAAATTATAGCCTCCAATTCAAAAGGTCTAGGAGATCATTGCATCTAACATCCTGGTATTTCGGATTGGATAACTGAGGCTTAGCAGCTCTGTTTGTTTTCTCAGGGCCATACATCTGGTTTGAGGCAAATTCAGGACTGAATATGGCCATCAGTTTAGTGGCCTTGTTCTCATTTCATTTAATACCTGGTCAGAGAGGATGACTAATGACAAATATGTTACCCATTCAGTATTCCCCTCCCGCCCCCCATAGAAAGAACTTCAGGCTGTAGCTTTATAATCCTAGAGGGGGGTTAAAATTTAGTTTTTTTACAAGAATCATTAAAAAGAAATTACACGATTCCTCAATTTTTTTTTTTTAATTTTTTTTTTCAACGTTTATTTATTTTTGGGACAGAGAGAAACAGAGCATGAACGGGGGAGGGGCAGAGAGAGAGGGAGACACAGAATCGGAAACAGGCTCCAGGCTCTGAGCCATCAGCCCAGAGCCTGACGCGGGGCTCGAACTCACGGACCGCGAGATCGTGACCTGGCTGAAGTCGGACGCTTAACCGACTGCGCCACCCAGGCGCCCCTGATTCCTCAATTTAAAAAAGCAATAAAAGTAATTATTATATATGTTCTCCATCCCAAAAAGGGCAACATTTGTTAATATTTTTTTTTTAGAAATTGCACAAACTTCTCTTCTACTGAAGAGATAGGTGGTAGGATCATCTTAGGAAAAGTGAAAACCAGAATGGTTAAGTGACTTTGTGTGAATGGCACAGCAAGCTTTCTCTTAGAATGCATTACACATGAAATCACAGAGAGTTCAATTTGCAAAGCAAATTAGTAGAATATCTGTTTTATATCAAACATTGAACTTAAAAAAGTCTAGCCCTCTGCTTTTCAGAGTGAATGGAAGCAGTTGCCTGCAAAAGAAAGTGACTGATGTAAATTAGACTGGAGACATTACAAGAACCAAATCACTTTCTAAATACTTGGTACTTAGTACTTCAATTTGGAAGTTGATTTTGTGACAAACAGGAGAGTTGCTTTCAGATGGAAAACACCATGATAAGACATAAAATGGTGAGATTAAGATCGGAAAAGCTGATTTAAATATGAGTTTGCTTTTTAATTCCCTAAGTATTTGAGAGATTAAAAGGCAAAAAAAAAAAATAGAAAAGAAAGAAAGAAAAAAATAGTTTCCTATGCTGAAGAAAGGTTGTGTTTCAAGTTTTGCAGAAGAACATAGGATTTATGTCAGGGATCTCAAATTGCAAATCAATATGGCAGTATTTCTTGCTATCTGGATGAAAAAAATATATCTATATATGTAGCTTAAGGGAGAGTGGTTTGTAAGAATGACATAGATTGAGAAGTAGAAGTCCAACCCTTTAGCAGAGCATTCAAATCAACAAAATATTTAGTACAATAAAACTGGCCTTAATGGGGTAAAGCTAAATCAAGGAAATTTGGTCTCATAGTGAGGGGGGAAATTTCTTTATTATATATGAGACATATAATACATGTGATACATATGGGACAGTAAAATAATTTCCTAAGGGAATTGCCATTCTTTGTATTGCTCAGTTTATTAAGTTCCTACAACATTTACAAATCCTATTTAGAATAAAATTACAGTCAACCCTTGAACAATATGAGTTTGAACTATGTGGGTCCACTTATATGTGAATTTTTTTTCAAAAATACAGTACAGCACTGAAATATATTTTTCTTCCTTATGATTTTCTTAGTAACATTTTCTTTTCTCTCATTTACTTTATTGTAAGAATACAGTATATGATACATATAACATGCAAAGTGAGTGTTAATCAGCTGTTTATATTACCAGTAGGGCATTCAGTCAATAGTAGGCTATTCATAGTCAAGTTTTAGGGGAGTCAAAACTTTGTGGGAATTATTGAATGCAAAGGGAATTGGAACCCCTGACCCTTGTGTTGTTCAAGGGTCTGCTATGGTTACAGTCTTTGCCCCACGAACTCATAATATTTGTGTGGCTGATGAAACTGAAGTAGGCTCCAAGCCAGCTAGAAATTTCTTGAGGGACAACTGAGTAGTATTGAAAAATACTCCTGATATCCAGAATGGATACCCATTTTCAGCAGAGCAGAAGCCCTATTTTTCAGCAGAGCAGAAGGGGATCCCCTATTTTTTAAGCAAATCTGTTTATAGGACTGATTTTATGCACCACAGCCTTTTATCTATGATCTCCTTCGAGGAATGTTTCCCTCTGAAAATGGGGTTTGAGCAGGAAGGTAATATCCATGATAGACTTTTGGGTGATGTGTCCAGACTAGGGCATTCTAGACATCCATATAAGAGAATAAAGTACGTAATGACACACACATAAACTTTTAACTGTCTTAGAAATTCAAGGAAATTTCTTGAAACACTGGATAATAAAAACAGAAAATGTTCCCACTGAAGGGTTTTGAGTACCAAAGGAATTAGAATAGTAAGAGGTATCTTCACGTTTGATCTAGAGAATTCACGTGCTGACTATAAACTGAAACTGTTTGCATAAAGAGTTCTGGAACAACTTCACTTTTGGAGTAGGGGTTTAGAAGGGAAGAAGTATTTGTTCAATGAAGTCCATCAGATTCCATCATTTGCAAGTTAATGTGGAGTCAGTTTTGATAGACCACAGTATGTTTTCTCAGTAGCTCTTTTGGTGAAGACAGATCAAACTTTCATTGATTCAGCTAGTCTTAGCTTTCGGCTGAAAGCCTAGAAGATCATCCATTTTCCAATGCAAGGCATTGCAATTTCTGTCTTCATTTTCAGTGTTATTGTATTTGGAATTGTCATGTTCCCCAAAGGCAAGTTGCACAGTCTGAGTTAGAATTGATGATCTGCACACATCTGCTTCAGGGAACCTGGGGCCAGCACCTGAAGGACAGCCTGATGCTGATCAACCGGAAATAGACCAGAAGGTTTGGAGAGAGATCACAGATGGACGAGAATCAAGGAATGGACAACTCTATAGGTTAGGTAGACAATAAAATGGCAATAGGCAGGAATGGGCATCAAGTGAACATGCCCCATGCCTGTGACTCAAGATAAATACCAACAAAAACAATGAGAGAGGTCCAAAGGAAGTTGCTTTTCCTTTTGGGATCCCTTGTTTAAAACCCAGAGTTACACCCTGCAGATGCCATTGAACCCCAGGCTAATTTAATGATTTACATTGTTGAGAAAGGATTAGTGAAACTTCTCATTTCAATGGTCTGTTCCTAATTTGCATCTTTAACGAGGTGGGATGCAAGCCAGGTTCTGTTCCTTTGTGTTTATTTTGCAGGAACCGTGTTTATTTCTGATAATTACAAATGAATCTTTCTTCCTTTTCTCAATTGACTGAATAAAAGATGTTGGGAGTATGTTAAATTCATAGCTAGAATAACTATCAAGAAAATAAGAAGTAAAAATCCAATTATAACTCCTTCAAAAATGTAATTAATGTTTTCTTCCCAAAGAGGATGGTTGCTACATTTCATTTTAAAACATTTGTCTTCTTCTTTGTAGTTTCTTGCAGCTTGTCTAAGAAAAACTTACTCCACAGGGAACAGTGACTCCAAACCAGGATGTCATGACCGGTTGTGTCATGAAAAATGATAGAACCAGGGAAAATGTAGGTTAGAAAGAACTAGAAAAAAACCTAGACTTTAAATTTGATAAAGAAGTTTTCTGATTCATCTTCAAAGAACTCAGAAAACCAAAGCATATCTCTCAAAGTTGACTAATTTTAAAGGTCTGTCAAACAAGCAAGGGGGAAATGTCATATGTACTTCTGAATTCAGCTAAGACTTACACCATTCAGAAGTATTTAAGAGGCATTTCAATGACCACAGAAACTGAAAGGGAAAATCTGGTTCTCATCTACTGAAATGAACTTGGTGTAGGGGTGGTGGGGAAAGACGAAACCTCATTATGAGTGTTTCTTGGAGCAAATCTAATCCCAAAATTCTCACTTAAAAGTTCCATGGACAACAGGTAATTTAATCAGGTTTAGGGCATTAAATCTGACATAAAATTTAAAAAAAAAATCAGCCCTATATAAACACGACTACCACTAAGGTAATTCCATTATCTTTTACAAGGCAAAGATGGATTAATTAAGAGAAATATTAGTGACAATTGCAAAGACTGTGACTTTTACATATCTAATAGTTGTGGTAGTCTTGAGCTGTTATTTATTTATTTTTTCTATAGCTCTAAGACAAATGAGAAATTCAAGAGAAGAAAATCAAGCTGGGGGAGACATTCATCATCCTATAAGTGTCACCACAGAGTTATTTATTTGTCTGACTGTTGGTTTTTGAGAAATACATATCAACAGCCAAACTCTGTATGAGAAGACTTTTGCCCTTTTTTCATTGCTGGTTCTCTGTGTATAGATGTTGTTCAGCACATTGTAGGCACTCAAGAAATATTTGTTGAATTAAAGAATCCATTAAGTTTATAGTCTTTATTTTCATAACAAGAGTAGGGTCTTTTCTTTTCTTCTATGGAGGTAGAAAAATATAAAGTTCACAGAAGCCAATCATGAAATTTAATCTAGATTTAATATCTTTGTCCCCTATGAAAATGGCTTTATGCTCTGTGTGTCTATATATTTCTGCCTTATGTTAAAGTCATGGGATGTAACATGAATTAGAGTTAAAACATGAATTTTATACTCATACTGGCTCCACCACTTAGTAATTGTATGACCAAAGACAACATCTCTGACCTTTGTGAGACTCAGTTTACTAATATGTAAAATAGGAGTAATTCACCTGTCTCATAGTTCTTGAAAGTATGCTTGTCAAGGATCTGCACACATACACACTAAGCACTTAAGTACTGACAGTAGCTGACTTGGTTTTTATTATCATCAATATTAAGTTGCTGTTTTCCTTGACTAGGTTATATAATTCATTAGGGACAAGTATGTTAGGTTCTTTATTTTTCACCTCTCGGTTGTTTCTCTGCATTCTATAGCTGCTTGAGCATGTATTTATTTACAAAAGTGATTTTTGAAAAATAGAGTTGAACAGCATTGTATTATTGGCTATTTAATGAAGGCTGATGGAAATAGAATAGCAGGATATTCAAAAGGGTTAATACTAGTATACAAAGACAGGCATTCAGAAAGAGACAACTCAGAGAGACAGAATAAGACATAGCTGTGAATAGAACTCAGAATCACAGTCTATTAAAGCTGACAGAGATGTTTGATACAATGTAACACAACCTATCCTTTTTCACACAGTGACCCGCCCAAGGCCCCTTAGGGACCTGCTTTGCATTTTCCCAGGGACAGCTAACTGAGCCAATCCTTGATTTGGCACACATGTGTTTAATATCACTCAGAGATGAGGTGCTCTACTTCCTAAAGATACAGAGGAGGCACAATGGCAGGAACATCAGGCCATGGTAATTAGCCAATTGGGTTCATGAGTTCTGACTCACAAACTTATGTTATTGTGGCTCAAGATGGGATCACTACGGTTTTAAAGATGTGGAAGTTGAGGTTGGGGAAAGTTATTTAACTTACACAAGGTCTTATGGCTGGTAAGTAGCAGGTTCTGCACTTGATACCTGACTCAAAATGGCCCACTTTTTCCAGAATGGGAGCCGTATTTTTTGGAGTTACAGAATCATCTTAAGTTTTAAAAAGTAAACCAACAGACTTCATTTTCTAAGAAAATTTCATGCCTATCAAATTTTACTTTTTTTTTCTTTTTCATACCATTCTATTCAATACCTCCATTAAAGCCTAGCATAATGTATGTTAAAGCTTCTTCAACTAACGTATCTAAGTTGGTTGTTAAATTGACAGAAATATCCTGTCTAGCATCAGAATCAATGAGTGTGAGGCTTAATTCTTTTGAGTGACCTTGAAGACATCATTGTGCCTCTATTCCCAGTCAGTGTGATGGGGAATCTTTGCAAGAATGGTGTGTGTCAGTGAAAGTAGAAGAGGTAAATGGCACCTTCGGGGCACAATGTGAAAGAGGTCCACTCATTGTAAGGGCCTTGCGAACTGAAATTAGTATCTGACATTTGCTCTGTTGATAATGAGAAGAAAGTCTTCTTGGGGAGAGATCTTTTACTTTTATTTATGGCTGATTTAGGTTCCTTACATAGGTCCTGGCCCAGAAAATTCCCTTCTCCTCTTGGATGCTCTCTCGAGGAAAGGTTAATTACCTCCTTAGCACCTCTTTATAGCTCTGTGAGCACAACTGCATAGGCAGACCTTGGCTCTGAATGCATTTTCTCAATATGCAGGTGCCTAATTAGTATCCCAAAGTTGATTGCTTTCTCTTAACTCAGTTTCTATTCCCCTTAGCAAATGTTTTAAAGAAGAGGCCCTTTGTATTTTTACCTTACAAATGTTAAAAAAAAAAAAACAGGAAAAGATTTCAAAAAAAACTGATATGTTATAAACTGTAAGCAAGATGTGGAGTTCTCCTCATGGCTTTCCTCTGAGTAACATGAGTTCCCTTGGTCTTTGCTGTCTCGTTTGTTAGTGACTGTCAGCTTAGGTAGATACACCACCAGAAAATGAGATTTTTGGGACAGTTATTCAGCATCAAAACATGATGGACATTTTTTTTTTTTTTTTTTTTTTTTTTTTTTTTTTTTTTTTTTTGCCTCACTGTCTTCTGGTCACCTTGTCCTTCAGGCTTGGGAAGGACCGCCAGTTCCAGGCCTTCCTGGCTGATGAAATCCTGGTGGTTTGGGAGATTACTTGACAACTTCAATGATGCTCTACCTTCACTCATGCTGGGCTGGCTCATTGCTTGCCTGAGAGCAGAGGCCACTGAACACATACAGGGAGGAAGCAGAGCAGCATGGGAGGGGAAGCAGACAGCCTCTGCTGCTGAATCTTCCTTGTCACAGGCAGCTTGTCAATATCATTAATGAAGGCCAGCACACACTGCCAGAGTGATTCAAATGGGGGCCTGGCTAATAGGCCTCCAGAGCGGCCACTGACCAGTTTCTCTACTGGAATATAAAGAGCTTATCAACAGTGTTATCTGTATTGTTGACACTAAGTAAAATAATTCCTTGGAAAACTTCAAAATTAGTATTTAAGAATGAAGAATTGTTACAATTACAGCAGCAATAGAACCACCACTGCTGGCCCCAGCTCTCTGCACCATGCATCTTCTCACTTGACTGCACTCAGAGCCAGGGCCCTTGTCTCTTTAAGGTTCCTGAACCTGAAATTTTTATTCTCCTACTCTGAGGAAGATGTATCAGGTCTGTCTTTATGTGGGCAAAGGGAGCAACTGCCTACATGGTAGGCTTACATCTTAGAAACTCACAAAAGACTGATTTCCCCTCCTGTTTGGGAGGAAATCTTGCCCATTACTATCATTTCTTTTCGCCAGGTAATTCTGATAATTGCCCAAAGAAGATCATTACTAAGTTACTTGGATATGGGTTAATGAGAGAGACCCACACTAAGGGGCATTAGCCTGAATTAGGGCCATTGTACTATTTGGAGCCCAGCCCTAAGAGGATGGGTGAGAGGTGGGTCAACCCAATGGCTTGAGCATGGCCATACAGCTCCCCAGATAAACAGAGATGTTCACAGCACTCCAAATGTATCACAGTTACATGTAATCTTCCAGCCTGTAGACCTGAACACATTCTTAAAAAATGAATGGGTTTATAAAAGTATTTTAAATCCACAAAGGAAAAGAAACATTGAAAGAAGAGGAAATTGAGATCAAGTTTTCCCTACTGTTGAGTCTGCTAAAAAAATATGTATTTGTGGACGCACATCACCTCCCCTGCTTCCCCAGTTTCCTGGGATAAACATCTAATAAAACTCACACATTCACAATCGTAGCATGAATTTTGATTAAATAAAGACCAAATTAAAAAAGCAAAGAGAAAATCTCTTTCAATAATATCATCCTTGATGGTTTAAGCATGTTCTCCCTTTTTAATAATGACTTTATTGAAATACAGTTCATACACCATACAAGTCATTCATTTGAAGTGTACATTTCAATGCTTTTTAGTATGTTCACAGAATTTAGTATGTTCACAGCAACTATCTGCACAATCCAGTTTGGAACATTTTTATCACCCCCAAATACATGCCATATCTATTACCCGTCACTCTCCAGTTTTACCTACCTTCCCTACCAACCCGGGGCAGCCAATAAGTCATTTTCGCCTCTGTGGATTTGCCCATTCTAGATATTTCATATCAATGAAGTAATACAATAAGTGGTCTTTTGAGACTGGCTTCTTTCACTTGGCATAATGTTTTCAGGGTTCATCCATATTAGAACATATGTTAGTCTTCCACTCATATTTATGGCAGAATAACATTATGTTGTATTATATTTCATGGACATTTAGATTGTTTCTGCTTTTTCTCCAAGATAAATAATGCTACATGAATACTCATATACAAGCTTTCTGTGGACAAATGTTTTCATTTATTTTGGGTATATACCTAGTGGAATTACTGGCTCATATGGTAACTCAAGTTTAACTTTCTGAGGAACTGCCACATGGTGTTCCAAGAAGCCCCTTCATTTTACATTCCCACCAGTGGTGTTTAAGTGTTCAAATTTCCTCACATTCTCACCAACACTTACAATTTTCCTTGTTTCTCTTTCTCTTTCTATTTTCTTTCTTTCTTTCTTTCTTTCTTTCGTTCGTTCTTTCATTATACTCACTTTAGTGGGCATGAAGTGACATTTCAGTACAATCTTCATTTAGATTTATATTATAACTAATTATATCTACCTTCTTTTTATTTGCCTATAGGCTAATAGTATATCTTCTTTGGAGAAATATCTATTCAGATCATTTTTTTAATGTTTATTTATTTATTTAGCATGCATGCATGCATGTGGAAGCAGGTGAGGAGCAGAAAGAGAGAGGGAGAGACAATCCCAAGCAGGTTGTCCACACAGAGCCTGTCACGGGCTCACAGTTCCTGAGATCATGACCTGAGCTGAAATTAAGAGGCAGACACTTAACCAACTATTCAGATATTTTTTTTTTTAAAGATAGATTTATTTATTTATTTATTTATTTATTTATTGGGAAAAGCAAGTGGGGGAGGGGCAGAGAGGGGGGGTACTGGAGGATCCTAAGTGGGCTCTGCACTGACATGCTGACAGCAGCAAGCCTGATGTGAGGCTTGAAATCATGAACTACCAGGCTGGGACTCACTAACCACAAGATCCTGACCTGAGCCCAAGTCAGATGCTCAACCAACTGAGCCATCCAGGCACCCCTATTCACATCATTTTTAAAATAGTTTACTTGTTGTTGTTTGTGGTGGTGTTGATTTGTAAGAATTCTTGATATACTCTAGAAATAAGTCATATTTATTGTTTGCAAATATTTTCTCATATTATGGAGTTTCTTTGACTTTCTTTATTGAGTTCTTTGATGCACAAAACTTTTTTTAATTTTAATGAACTCCAGCTTACTAATTTTTCATCTATGTTTGTACTTTTGGTGTCATGTTAAAAAAAATGACTAATTCAAAGTCTTACACAATCTTTCTTCTAAGAGCTTTAAAAATTATTTTTTGATAACAGTACAGTTAACATACATTGTTGTATTAGTTTCGGATGTACAACATAGTGATTCAGCACTTCCATACAACACCCAGTACTGATCACAATAGGTCTACTCTTAAGCCCCATCACTTATTTCACCCATCCCCCACCCACCTCCTTTCTGGCAACCATCAGTTGTGCAGTTAGTTAAGAGTCTGTTTTTCTGGCTTGTCTACTTTTCTTTGTTTATTTTGTATCTTAAATTCCACATATAAGTGAAATCATATGGTATCTGTCTTTTTTGACTGACTTACTTCACTTAGCATTATAGCCTCTAGACACATTCGTGTAGTTACAAATGGCAAGATTTCATACTTTTTAATGACTAAGCACTATTTCATTGAATATATCATATCTTCTTTATTCAATTCATCTATCAGTGGACACTTGGGATGTTTCCATATCTTGGCTATTGTAAACAATGCTGCAATAAACATAGGAATGATTAGATCTTTCCGAATTAGTGTTGTTTTTTGTTTTCTTTGCATGAATAGCCAAGAGTAGAATTACTGAATCATATGTAAATTCTATTTTCATTTTTTTGAGGAAATTCCATATTGTTTTCCACAATGGCTGCACCAGTTTGCATTCCCACCAACAGTGTACAAGTGTTCCTTTTTCTCTACATCCTCTCCAATGCTTGTTGCTTCTTGTGTTTTTGATTGGAGCCGTTCTGACACATGTGAAGTGATATCTCATTGTGGTTTTGATTTGCATTTCCCTGATGATGATGATGTTGCACATCTTTTCATGGGTCTATGAGCCATCTATCTGTATGTCTTCTTTGGATAAATGTCTGTTCATGTTTTCTCCCCATTTTTAAATTGGATTATTTGGGTTTTTTTGGTGTTAAGCTGTATAAGAGCTTTATATATTTTGAATACTAACCCTTTATCAGATATGTCATTTGCAAATATCTTCTCCCATTCAGTAGACTGCCTTTCAGTTTTGCTGATTGTTTCCTTTGCTGTGCAGAAGCTTTTTATTTTGACACAGTCCTAATAGTTTATTTTTTGCTTTTGTTTCCTTTGCCTCAGGAGACCTATCTAGAAAAATGTTGCTACAGCCAATGTCAAAGAGGTTACTGCCTGTGTTCCCTTCCAGGATTTTTATGGTTTCCTGTCTCACATTTAGGTCTTTCATCCATTTTGAATTTATTTTTGTGCATGGTGTAAGAAAGTAGTCCATTGCCATTCTTTTACATTTACTGTCCAGTTTTCTGAGTACCATTTATTGAAGAGACTGTCTTTCTCCTATTGGATATTTTTCTTGCTTTGTTGAATATTAATTGACCACATAATTATGGGTTTATTTACACATTTTCTATTCTGTTCTATTGACCTATGTGTCTATTTTGTGCTAGTAATATACTGTCTTGATCACTACAGCTTTTAATATAATTTGAAGTCTGGAGTTATGATGACTCTAGCTTCCTTACTTTTTTTTTCTTTTTCAAGATTTATTTGGCTATTTGGGGTCTTCTGTGTTTCATATAAATTTTAGGATTGTTTGTTCTAGTTCTGTGAAAAATGCTGTTAGTATTTTGGTAGGAATTGCATTAAATGTATAGATTGTTTTGGGTAGTACACACATTTCAACAGTATTGTTCTTACAATCAATGAGGGTGGAATATCTTCCTATTCCTTTGTGTCATCTTCAATGTCTTTCATCAGTGATTTATAGTTTTTAGAGTGCAGGTCTTTCACCTCTTTGGTTAGGTTTATTCCTCTTTTGGTTAGGTTTATGGGTTTTGGTGCAATTGTAAATGGTGTTGATTTCTTGAATTATCTTCTGCTGCCTTATAAAATGCAATAGATTTCTGTATATTGGTTTTCTATCCTATGACCTTACTGAATTCTTTGATCCATCCTAGCAGGTTTCTTTTTTTGTTTTGTTTTATTTGGTTTTGTTTGTTTGTTTGTTTGTTTGTTTGTTTTTGGTAGAGTCTTTATGGTTTTATGTATAGAGTATCATGTCATCTGCAAATAGTAAATGCTTTATTTCTTCCTTTCCAATTTGGGTGACTTTTATTCCTAATCTTCTTTCTCCTTTTTTTTTTATGAGACTGGCTAAAGATTTATCAGTTTAATTGAGCTTTTTAAAGAAGTAGCTTTGAGTTTCACTGATCTGTTTTATTGTTTTATTAGTTTCTATTTCATTGGTTTCTGCTCCATACTTTATTATTTCCTTCCTTCTACAGGTTTTGGGCTTTGTTTGTTCTTCTTTTTCTAGCTCCTTTAGGCGTACAGTTAGGTTTTTTATTGGAGATTTATCTTACTTCCTAAAGTTGGCCTGTATTGCTGTAAGTTCCCTTAAAGGACAGACTTCCCTGCATCCCAAAGGTTGTGAACTGTTATGTTTTCATTTCCATTTTTCTCCATGTATTCTTTTTTGTTTCCACTTTGATTTCTTAGTTGAACCATTCATTGTTTGGTAGCATGCTGTTTTTTTTTTTAATATGAAATTTATTGTCAAATTGGTTTCCATACAATACCCAGTCCTCATCCCAACGTGCGCCCTCCTCAGTGCCATCACCCACCCTGCCCTCCCTCCCACCCCCCATCAACCCTCAGTTTATCCTCAGTTTTTAAGTCTCTTATACTTTGGTTCTCTCCCTCTCTATTTTTTTTTTCCTTCCCCTCCCCCATGGTCTTCTGTTAAGTTTCTCAGGATCCACATCAGAGTGAAAACATATGGTATCTGTCTGTCTCTGTATGCCTTATTTCACTTAACATAACACTGTCCAGTTCCATCCACGTTGCTACAAAAGGCCATATTTCATTCTTTCTCATTGCCATGTAGTATTCCATTGTGTATATAAACCACAATTTCTTTATCCATTCATCAGTTGATGGACATTTAGGTTCTTTCCATAATTTGGCTATTGTTGAAACTGCTGGTATAAACATTGGGGTACAAGTGCCCCTATGCATCAGTACTCCTGTATCCCTTGGGTAAATTCCTAGCAGTGCTACTGCTTGGACATAGGGTAGATATTCTTAGTTTTTTGAGGAACCTCCACACTGCTTTCCAGAGTGGCTGCACCAGTTTGCATTCCCACCAGCAGTGTAAGAGGGTTCCCGTTTCTCCACATCCTCTCCAACATCTACAGTCTCCTGATTTGTTCATTTTAGCCACTCTGACTAGCGTGAGGTGATATCTCAGTGTGGTTTTGGTTTGTATTTCCCTGATGAGGAGTGATGTTGAGCATCTTTTCATGTGCCTGTTGGCCATTTGGATGTTGTCTTTAGAGAAGTGTCTATTCATGTTTTCTGCCCATTTATTCACTGGATTATTTGTTTTTCAGGTGTGGAGTTTGGTGAGTTCTTTATAGATTTTGCATACTAGCCCTTTGCCTGATACGTCATTTGCAAATATCTTTTCCCATTCTGTTGGTTACCTTTTAGTTTTGTTGATTGTTTCCTTTGCAGTGCAGAAGGTTTTTATCTTCATGAGGTCCCAATAGTTCATTTTTGCTTTTAATTTCCTTGCCTTTGGAAACGTGTCAAGTAAGAAATTGCTGCGGCTGAGGCCTGAGGTCAGAGAGGTTTTTTCCTGCTTTCTCCTCTAGGGTTTGGATGGTTTCCTATCTCACGTTCAGGTCCTTTATCCATTTGAGTTTATTTTTGTGAATGGTGTAAGAAAGTGGTCTAGTTTTATCCTTGTGTGTGTTGCTGTCCAGTTCTCCAGCACCATTTGTTAAAGAGACTGTCTTTTTTCCATTGGATATTCTTTCCTACTTTGTCAAAGATGAGTTGGCCATACTTTTTTGGTCCAATTCTGGAGTCTCTATTCTATTCCATTGGTCTATGTGTCTGTTTTTGTGCCAATACCATGCTGTCTTGATGATGACAGCTTTGTAGTAGAGACTAAAGTCTGGGATGGTGATGCCTTCCACTTTGGTCTTCTTTTTCAATATTACTTTGGCTATTCGGGGTCTTTTGTGGTTCCATAAAAATTTTAGGATTGCTTTTTCTAGCTTTGTGAAGAATGCTGGTGCAATTTTGATTGGGATTGCATTGAATGTGTAGATAGTTTTGGGTAGAATTGATATTTTAACAATATTTATTCTTCCAATCCATGAGCATGGAATGTTTTTCCATTTCTTTGTATCTTTTTCCATTTCCTTCATAAGCTTTCTATAGTTTTCAGCATACAGATCTTTTACATCTTTGGTTAGGTTTATTCCTAGGTATTTTATGGTTCATAGTGCAATTGTGAAGTGGATCAGTTTCTTTATATGTCTTTCTGTTGCTTCATTATTAGTGTATAAGAATGCAACTGATTTCTGTACATTAGTTTTGTATCCTGTGACTTTGCTGAATTCATGTATCAGTTTTAGCAGACTTTTGGTGGAGTCTATCGGGTTTTCCATGCACAATATCATGTCATCTGCAAAAAGTGAAAGCTTGACTTAATCTTTGCCAATTTTGATGCCTTTGATTTCCTTTTGTTGTCTCATTGCTGATGCTAGAACTTCCAACACTATGTTAAACAACAGGGGTGAGAGTGGACGTCCCTGTCGTGTTCCTGATCTCAGGGGGATAGCTCTCAGTTTTTCCCCATGGAGGATAATATTAGCTGTGGGCTTTTTATACATAGATTTTATGATGTGTAAGTATGTTATTTCTATCAGTAGCATGCTGTTTAATCTTCATGTATTTGTGATTTTTCTAGATTTTTTCTTTTGGTTTACTTCTAGTTTCATAACATTATGGTTAGAAAAGATATATGGCATGACTTCAATCTTTTTGAATTTTTGAGACTTGTTTTGTGACCTACTAATGTTATCCTTTCTGGAGAATGTTCCATGTGCATTGAATGAATGTGTATTCTTCTCTTTTATGATAGAATGTTCTGAATATATTTGTTAGATGCATCTGGTTGTCTGTGTTATTCAATGCCAGTTTCCTTGTTGAATTTCTGCCTGGGTGATCTATCCATTGATGTATGTGGGATCTCCCTACTATTATTATATTACTATCAAATATTTCTTTATGTTTGTATTAGCTGCTTTATGTATTTGGGTGCTTCCATTTTAGGTGCATAGATATTTACAATTATTATACCTTCTTATTGGATTTTCCCTTTATGACTGCATAGTGTCCTTCTTTGTCTCTTGTTAAAGTCTGTTTGAAGTCTATTTTGTCTGATATAAGTACTGTTACCCAGACTTTCTTTTCTGCTCCATTTGCATGATAAATACTTTTCCACTCCTTCACTTTCAATCTGCATGTGCCTCTAGGTCTGAAATGAGTCTCTTGTAGGCAGGATATAGACATCCTTTTTTAAATCCATTTGTCACTTGCATCCTTTGAATGGAGTGTTTAGTACATTTCTACTCAAAGCAATAGGTATGTACTTACTCTCATTTTTTTTTACTTGTTTTGTGTTTGTTTTGTAATTATCTGTTTCTTTCTTCTCTTTATTTTTTTTCATTTTTTAAATGTTTATTCATTTTTGAGAGAGAGAGAGAGAGAGAGAGAGAGTGTGAGTAGGGAAGGCAGAAAGAAAGCAAGACACAGAATTCAAAGCAGGCTCCGGGTTCCATGCTGTCAGCACAGACCCTGAGGTGGGGCTCAAACTCAAGAACCATGAGATCATGACCTGAGCCAAAGTCAGATGCTTAACCAGCTGTGCCACCCAGGTGCCCCCCTTTCTTCTCTTGCTCTCTTCTCTCGCAATTTGCTGGCTTTCATTACTGCTATATTTGGATTTCTTTTTTCTTTATTTTTTTCATATCTCTTACCAGTTTTTGATCTGTGGGTGCCATTATGTTTCTATATAACAGCTTATGCAGATAACTGTCTATATTCAGGTGATTGTTGCTTAAATTTGAGCCCATTTTTATTCCTTTCTTCCCCCATGTTTTAGGTTTATGTTGTCATATTCCATATTCTTTTATTTTGTGAATCCCTTGACTGATTATATATATATATATATATATATATATATATATATACTTATTTTTACTGCTTTTGTCCTTCCTAGTTTTCTTATTCCTACTTGTGCTCTTTCCTTTACATTCAAAGAGTCCCCTTTAACAATTCTTATAGTGTGGGGTTAGTGGCCATGAATACTTTTAACTTTTGTTTGTCTGGAAAACTCTTCATCTCTCCTTCTATTATGAATGGCAGCCTTGCTGGATAGAGCATTCTTGACTTCAGGGTTTTTCCTTTCAGTACTTTGAATATATCATGTCTCTCCCCTCTGGCCTGCAATGTTTCTGCTGAAAAATGAGCTAATAGTAATGGGGTTTCCCTTGTATGTATTTTCTTTTTCTTTCTTTCTTTCTTTCTTTCTTTCTTCTGCTTTTAAAGTTCTCTATTTACTGTTAGTTTTTCCATTTTAATTACTATGTGTCTTGGTGTGGACCTCCTTGGTTGATTTTGCTGGGACTCTCTGTGCCTCCTAGATTTGGATTTCTGTTTCTTTCCTCTAGTTAGGGAAGTTTTCAACTATTATATATTCAAGTAAATTTTTTGTGCCCCTTCTCTCTTCTCATTCTGTGACCCCTATAATGCAAATATTATTACATTGATGGTGTTGTGTGTTCCTTAAGTCCATTTTCATTTTTATTATTATTTTTTCTCTCTCCTCTTCAGCCTTCTCAGTATTCATTACTCTGTCCTCCAGCTCACTGATCCATTTTTTTCTTTTTTCTAGTTTGCTATTTATTCCATCAGGTATATTTTTATTTTCAGCGATTGAGTTCTTCATCTCTGATTGGTTCTTTTTATGTTTTCTACCTGTTTTTTAAGGGTTTCACTGAGGTTGTCCACTCTTTTTTCAAGTTATATGATTATTTTTATGGTCATTACATTCTCTATCAGGCATATTACTTACCTCTGTTTCATTTAGCTCTCTTGCTGTGATTTTGTCCTCTCCTTTCATTAAGGACATATTTCTCTGTCTCCTAATTTTGTTTAAATTTCGGTGTCTGTTTCCATGTGTTAGGAGAATGAGCTGTGTCTGTGTCTCCTGCTCTTGTCTAGTGGCCCTCTGAAAAAAAGGTCCTGTAGTGCTCTGCAATGCAGTGTCCACTATTCACTAGAACCTGGCAGTTCAGGTGTCTCCTATGTGTGTTGTGTGTCTTGTCCTGTTGTGGCTGAACTGCTTTTGCCTTCAGTCCAGTCTTCTGTGATGGCTCTTTTTATTTATTGTAAGAAGAATTTGGTCTCTGTGTCGTTAATGGGCCAGTCTGGGGCTGCTTTGAGCTTGAGTTGAATCAGACCAGGCATTTGCCAGAGATTTGCAGGGCATTTTGCCTGTGCTGTCCCTTGAGAAGCTTTCATTGGTAGGTGAGGCCTATAGTCAGACCAGATGTCTGCTCCCAGTCCACTGCTGAGGCTGCAGTTGTACCCATGTGTGTGGTTACCTTCCCTTCTCATTGGAGCAGTAGTCACACTGGAATGGTGCCAGTCCCTGTCACCACTACTTGCACACTATGAGGCTTGTGGCACTCCAATGGATGGGCTCAGACCCAGGGTGTACTGGAAGGGGCAGGTCCACAGAAGACTGTGGGGGTAGGGTGCATGGTGTTAGCAAGGCATCTGCAGGTGTGCTGTGGAAGGGGAACTGGAGCAAAGGCCTGACTAGAGGGGTCCTGTGCAGAAGAATGTGGGGACATGGCACATTGTTAGCAAGTTAGGTAGCAAGTGTTAGCACTGCACTGGTTCCCGCAGGTGTCTAGATGGGGGGGGAGGGTAGGAAGGAAAATGGCACTCACCAATTCTTTTGTTCCTGGAGAAGTCTCTGTCATGGTTATTATAATTTTGTAGTGGTTTTGAAATCTTGAAGTGTGATTCCTCCAACTATTTTTTCTTTTTTTCCCCAAGATTGTCTGTTTTGGGTCCCTTGAATTTCCATATGAATTTAAGGATCAGCTCATCAATTTTTGCAAAGAAGACAGCTGGAATTTTGAAAGGGATTTAATTGAATTTGTAGGTCAATTTGGGAAACATTGCCATTTTAATGATATTAAATCTTCTGATCCATGAACATTAGATTTTTTTTATGTATTTACATCTTTAATTTATTTCATCAACATTTTACTGTTTGGAGTACAAGTTTTACACTTTTGATGTTAAATTTAGTTAAAATATTTGTTTTGTGTGGCACCTGGGTGGCTCAGTCGGTTGAACATCTGGCTCTTGATTTCAGTGCAGGTCATGATCTTGTGGTTTGTGAGTTCAAGCCCTGTGTCAGGCTCTGCTCTGGCAGTGCACTCTGCTTGGAATTTTCTCTGTCTCCCTCTCTCTCTGCCCTTCTCCTGCTCACTTTCTCTCTGTCTCTCTTTCTCAAAACAAATAAATAAGATTTAAAATATATATATTTTTGGAACTAATGTAAATAGAATTATTTTATAATTTTATATTCAAATATTTTATTCCTGGTACATATAAATACAATTAATTTTTTTCTATATTGATGTTGTATTTTGAAATGTGGCTGAACTTGTTTATTTATTTTAATAGTTTTTAGTACATTCCTTAGAATTGTCTATGTAGAAGATCATGTCATCTGCATAAAGATAGCTTTAATTCTTTCTTTCCAATCTGGATGATTTTGGTATCATTTTCTTGCATAATTTTCCTGGATACTACCTTCCATACAATGTTGAAGACAAGTGCTTAAGCATCTGTTAATCCAAAATACACTTAACTACACAACTAAACATCACATTGGAGGGTGAGAGTGCTATTAATGTTATGAATTACTATACACGTGTATGTGTGTATAGAGCATTGGCATAAAGTGCATGTATGTGCTGTCATAACTCTAAGCATCACAAATTAAATCACTAAATATATTTTCTAGTTGCTTCCTAATATGACTCATCTTTCATGTCTGGTCTCGCTTCTTGGAGAGTATTGTTTTAGCCACACACACAGGAACTGACATGAGTAGTACCTTATTTTAAAATCTAAATAGAAAAAGTTTAACCTCAAAATTAAATAACTTAGAATGGATAACATAATTTCTTTCATCTTCATGAAGGATTACCATAGGGAAGAAGCACTGGATGTATTTGCGTTAGAAGGGACAGAGCTAGAACCAGTGGGTAGGCATTAGAGAGGTAGATTGCAACTCAGTGCAAGGTCTTTCAAAACTCAGCTAGTCTACATTGGAATGAGATCTTTGTTTAGTTAATAAACTCCTTTTCATAAGCTTCCAGAGCCATCCATATAAAGTGACAAATTTTACTCAGAAGTATTATGATCTTAAGAATATAATAAACTTTAATAAAAAGCAGCCACTATTACCCCTCAAAGTTATTTTTTGAAATTAATTTAATTTTATAAGACAAAGTGTTTTTGAAATTAATTTAATTTTATAAGACGAAGGTCACCCCTCTTTGGTCCTCCTGGAGTATACCCATGGTTTTGGGGCAAATTTTCATCTTTATCATGAGATCAGCAACTTAAACTGGCCTATTTTCCATTTAAAAAATACAAAACAAAATAACTCTGATTATTCACTGGGGCTATCCCCTTGCCAAAAAAGTTCAGCCTTGAATGATGATGCCAGGTTTCCTCCAGGCCATCTGTTGGGCCTGGCTTAGCTTCCTGCAAATTTAAATGTTTTAGATGCTTTTGAATTTCCGTTCCCTAGGTGGCCCTTCCACCCACAGCAAAATTACAAGCTTCTCTCCTATCTCTTCTTCTGCTCTCCCTCTTTGCTCTGACACGAAGGTTTCTCTTTTGGATTTACAACAGTAAAATTTCTTCAGAGGTGAATGGGATGCCTTGAGGAGAATGATAATGTACGTTTGCCTTTGTTCTTAATTAGATTCCTTCAAGGGAAAACCTCCTGGCCTGGTTTATTATCTAGCTTTGTCAGAGCTTGTCTGCTTTATCTAAACACTTTGAAAAAGTCTCTTTACCGATATACCGTCTGTATGCTTACAATATAGATTTTCATAATACTGGTCAATTGGAAAAGTGTAGAAGTAGCACTGATAAAGGAATGCCTTAGGATAAATTGCTAATAGTTGAGAGGGAGGGAGGAAGATAGAAGGAGGGAAAGATGAAGAGAGGGAGGAGGGGAAAGAGAGGGAGAGAGCGAGAGAAGAAGGGAGAGAGAAGAGGGTAAGGAAGGAACAAAATCAAAGGAACAAAGGGAGGGAGGAAGGGAGGAATAGGGTTAAGCTTTACAGAATTACAGAGACTATTTACCTTTTAGATTCCTACTGTGTAGTTACTGTTCAATTTTTGGCCCTAACTCTGCTTCTGAGAAAATATAAGATCGCTGTTTTGACAAGTCATCACAAGGTAGGAAAGTATGGATGGAAAAATTCTCCCCACGGAGTTCTAAATGGGTAACGACAAGGGCTGCCTGGGTGGTTCTATTGGTAGTGTCTGGCTCTTGATTTCAGCTCAGGTCATGTCTCATGGTTTGTGAGTTTGGGCCCCACATCGGGTCCAGCTAAAATCTTGGGATTCTTTCTCTCCCTATCTGTCCCTCCCCTACTCGCTTGTGTGTGCTGTCTCTCTCTCTCTCTCTCTCTCAAAAATAAATAAACTTAAAAAAAAAAAAGAAAGAATAAATGGTTCCTGGCAAATGTTTCTTCCTGTCTACATCATAGCTCCCAATATCTAGTGGTTAAGCAGAATGTGGCTTCCCTCTGAGGGTGCCTTCCCCCTTTTAAAAACAGGACTCCCATTAATTTCCCCTGGCCCCCACTGTAGCAAGAATGGAGCTAATAAACCTGGATTTAGTTGAGTAGCTTTATATGGTCTCTTGGTCATCAATGTAATCTTGAACTCTTGCTCAGGTTCTTGATTCTTTCTTTTTAAATTTTTTTTTTAGTGTTTTTTATTTATTTTTGAGACAGAGAGAGACAGAGCGTGAATAGGGGAGGGGTAGAGAGAGAGAGGGAGACACAGAATCTGAAACAGGCCTCAGGCTCTGAGCTGTCAGTACAGAGCCCGACGCGGGGCTCAAACTCACAGACCGTGAGATCATGACCTGAGCTGAAGTCAGACGCTTAAACGACCGAGCCACCCAGGCGCCACAATTCTTTCCGTTTACAAATTACTGTTGGTTGGTTCCTTCCCTGGGTTTTGAGACCAGTTATAAAGATATTCTCAGATGTTTGATGTCCCACTTACCCCAAGTCTCTTTGGTCTTTTCCTCCCTATATGTTCCACTGTTTCATCACCATTGTTATCATCGTGATGATGATCATTAACCATCTCCATGTTTTGTTTTGTTTTATGAGCCTCAGTTATAAGTGTTGTCCATGTCCTATAAAGGCAAGCTAAAGGTATGAGTATACCATTAATTGCCCCAGTGTAAGAAAGGATGGAACCACTCACACAGGAATAAAGGTGAGTGTCTTGTGCAAAACACAACTATGAGCTTTAAAACATTAACTTTATTAATAATAGTATGAATAATTGAAAATATCAACAAGGCAAATGACAGGACTTTTTATTTTCTAAAACTCAACAGATGAAGGCATGGAAAGAGCAAAATCTTATGTTGGGTAAAGGAGTGAAATCTAAGACCTCAGACTCTCTTATTCCCCTTGTTCATTTACCCTGACACACGAGTGATGGTGAGGCTCTTGGTGAGCATTTTCAAAATGCCTCAGCCTGTTTCCTTCTAAGCATGAACAAATAACAGTGACAGTTAAATCTAGTAGGAAGCAGTGAAGAACCAAGCTAAACATGTTTTCTCTTTTAAGACGGGTTTGATCTACTCTTAGTAGATAAGAATCAGGGGTTTGGTGAACATGGTAGGTGCAGGGCCCTGGAGGAGCTTTATTGGTTTGGAAACAATTCTTACTCTCCTAATTACCTCCTGAGGATGGCTGCAGAAAGCAAAGTGGAGGTCCTGCTGAGCTCCTCAGGTTGCTTCAAGTGACTTTGGAGCTGCAATAAAATAACAAATATGTTATAAACAGCCTCATCTTTATGGGGAGCTGCACATTCAGAGCAAAGAGGGAGGTGGAAGTGTCTGATTTAAGCCTTTTATTTCCAACATCCCCAACTACCTAGTTCTTAATGAGGGGAGGAGATGGGTCTTTGGAAATGCGTTAGATTGAGTATTTATAGGAACCCAGAAGCACCAGTTGTGTCCCTTACGTATTACTGCCCTGATTCTTCAGTGCACAAGATGAATAATTTACCAAAAAGCACATGTAAGTATCTCTTTATTATTCATTATAATGAACTGAGACAGGAGTAATTCTCCACTCTGCTCGAATCCCCTAGGGCTTAACTTAACCAGACTCTGCTTGCTTTCCCACAGTTAATTTGAGTGGAAGAAAACTCTTTCTTGGACATGTGGCCTATCTAGCTAGGACTTGTGCTAGGTGAGGGGTGTGTGACAGGAGGAGTGTGGGGCACCCAGGACCACTGATGGCAAGGACAGTGTAAGGTCAGGCTTTAAGGGCAGATCTGTTGGATGCCCAGGAAATGAAGTGTTTCAAAGGAATTGTCAAAAAATAACTGGAATCAGTCAATGTGTGCTCGGAAAGTACATAATTATTTTTAACATTCCCCTGAATAGAACACAATTAAGCAGGCACATCCATCGGCTGAAAAGTATAAAGTAAATTAATTATATATGTTTTCAACCAATCTAAAGATTTATTCTTTTCTGTTTCTTCTTTTATCCTTCTTCCCTTTTCCTTTTTCTCTCCCTCTTTTCCCCTTTCTCTTTTTCTTTGTCTATCCCTTTATTTATTTAAAATTCGTGAATAGGAACCTCAGCCTTTCCACATTACAAGGAGTAATTGGGTTTTATGGCAAACCTTTCTTTAAGTAACAAGTTTCCATGAGAACATTCTCCTCTATACAGAGTTCCATAAGCTCAGCCTGGCTTAATGGTTTGCACAAGTGTTTGGAGTACTATCCGTACAGGTTTCTGCCCTTAACACAGAAGTCAAATAGGGGAAGGCCAGAGAAATTCAGGGTGCTTTCAGATAAGACTTCCTATTCTTTTGGTTCCCTCTGAGAATCCAGAGAGTCCCAGGAATGAAGAATACCCTCTCTATCCCAGACTGGCAACCTGTGGCACAGAACTATAGGTGATATAAATTAAAAGCAGCAACTTTCTGGGCCTACACTGGAAACATTTGCAAAAATTAACCCTGTGACTTTACTGCCCCCAGGGAGTAGCTCTCTTGGGCATCTCATGGCCCAAGGAAAGAGTTTGCCTGCCTTCTATTTTATTTTTTAGGGGGAATTCATTCTCATAATCTATACAAAATAAGCCACTATTCCAGAAAAGATGATTGGTGCATTAAAAATATATGACATATATATTTTTAAACAGGCAGAGTTGACATTCTACAGGAGAAGTGCTTATAAGAATGGAGAAGCACTGGAAAAAAAGTATCACTTCCCATCCCTCCTCCTCCATCTGTCCTTGCCCATCTGTCTATTTAATGAGGGTGTTATTTTTAAAAACTCAAATAAGGTTTTGTTCAGATGTGTAGTCTGTTTAGGGTGGCACAAGATGAATCAAACAAACTTATTGGCCTCCTAGTTGGCCAGGAAGCCACAATTACTTGAACACATGCAATATCTACTTCCAAACTTGAGGCAGAATTGTATATGTGCTGAGATCCAAAAAAGTGCACTCCTTACTTAATTTTCCAAACTTTATAATGATGTATGTGTACATTCGAAAATGAGTACTAAAGGCAAGTCAAAAGTATTATAATGTTTGGTATATCATTATTCTTTAGTTTTGAGTAATTACAGAAATGTAATAGCAAACATTTATTAACTACTAGGCTCTCAGAACTGTGATAATAGTAAAAGGATTATTTTTTAATATTTGCCATATCTATGATTTTAAATGTTATTTCCATTTTATAAATTAGAAAACTAATGCTCATGAAAGACCAGGAGTTTGATAAATTATAGACCTGTGATAGAATTAATATACCTCTTATTAAAGTATTTATTCTCTTAATCAGTATATTACACTGAAATCCTGTAGGATAGCGTAAAAGCTCATCTATTTCCAGCATAATTTTTGGTTTCATAAATAAGAAAGTCCTTTAGCAGTTTCTGATAAGTTTCACCTGAACTCAGAAGGGCAGGAGTTTGTTTATGCACAATTCTGGAGGAAGAAGAATGACCTTTGAGGTTTTGCCTGTCTTTGGGATTCCATGATCCCTTACATTATATGTGGGAAGGTATTTGCAGGGAAATCCGTGGGCTGTAATTTCTGCCTTGCCAGAGTCTTTGCTCCCACGATACTCATGCTGGGAGCCTGTGGCTGACTTGCTCCATTCTTCAAAAAGATATCAAGCTCCCCAGACTCTCTGCTTTTAATTTAAAATTTTAATTTATACTTTTCCATGGATGATACTGAGACAGACATGGCCGTGAGTAAATATGTCAGGATAATCTATTGAATGGAATTAAAATGGTGTGTGCTTGGGAAACATTTTAATTTCATCTTGCTCCCTTCTTTTGCCAACTATAATGAACAAATCAGGAGGCTGAGTTTTAAAGCTGTTCAGGATTTGGAGGAAGGGACAGCGGAGTTGGAGCCAGGTGACAAATAAATAACGTGAATTGTTCTGAGTGGCTTCTCAAGGCATCCCTGTTCCACAACGGGGCTGTCTCTGTAACAGCTGTCTCTGACAAGTGGGCAGGTGTGACAGCGAATACCCTCATTGCCTTTTACAACTCCACTTGGAATTCTGCACCATTGGCAAGGACCAAAAGGGCAAGGGACATGGGGCTGGGTGACAGAAAAGGAGAAACTTTTATCATTCCTGTCTTTTAAAAGACACTTCTTCTTCGCCCAAGGGTTCTTAGCTTCTGAAATGGCTTTGCCCTATGCTGTAGCACTACTTCTTAAGATATAAAGTTGCAAGGAAAAAGGTAAATACAGAAGGCATCCCAGAACCACACCATGATTCTGACTAGTAGATAACCATCCACCGATGGCTTGCCCAGTGCCCAGTTCGCCCTTTGCTAAAATCTGCACTTATCCTTCATCTATCCTAAAATGAATCCTTACTACTGTCTCTAAAACAATGCTTCACCAGCTGATGGTGTTTTCTTGGGCTGGAAGTGAGGCCTTTTGAATAATTTTTACTTTTCCTTAGTGTCCAGCAGTATCTGTGCAGTAGATGTCTCTTAAAATAATTGAATATATTGCCCTGAAGTTTCTGACCTGAAACAAACCATTCAGCTTTGATCTTGCCTCCATTACCCCACCACTCTCCTGTCCTGCAGCATGCCTTAGTCTGCTCTGGGATCTGGTCTTCTGGACCAACGTTTGGCCCATTTACACAGTGAAGCTGCCCAAGACAAGGACACCTCCGCATGAGCTACTAGGGGCCTGCAGGGCAAATGAATTCTCTTGCAGGTGTGCACGATTGTATTGATTGATCTCTCAATTATGTATTTTTAGAAATACAGCATTTTACCAACCACTGGTCATCAATCTAGAAACTAGCCCATCAGCCACTGTGTCAACATGCTGTGGACAAGGCCTGATAAAAATACAAAGTTAGAGTTGTCTCAGTGGCTTTAGCTAAGAAAATAAACCTTAGAGGGAAATGAAATCCTATTGTAGAACTCTACATTGGCCAAGTGAAGAATACTTCTGAAGAGTTAGCAATTTCCAGAAAAAAAAATGAAAATATTGGAAGTGAAAGAATCTAGAGGTAAAATGTAAAAGCACTGGATTGATTTTCTAGGTAACACTAAAAATGTAAATCTCATGTTATTTCTGATCTATTAGCCAGTAGAATAACCAGTCTTGAAACTGTGTTCAAACAACCCTAAAGCAAACACCATTCTTTTTTTTTCCAGTCTATTTATTTTGAGAGAGAGAAGGAGAGAGAACACACAGAGGAAGGACAGAGTGAGAGGGAGAGAGAGAATCCCAAACAAGCTATGCACTGTCAGCAAGAACCCAACTTGGGGTTTGAACTCACAAACTGCGAGATCATGACCTGAGCCAAAACCAAGAGTCGGACACTTAACCAACTGAGCCACCCAGGCACCCCAGACACCAATCTTTATGGATTTGAAAATATAGAAAGAGAAGTCTTCAGAATGCCTTGGGAAATGATAAATAAATGGATTCAGTATCACTTGGTTAAATTAGCATACACTCCCAGATAATAGAATTCTAATAGAATTATAGTTTTCCAAATGAAGCAACAGAGCTCTTTGACAGTAGTAATAGAACAGGCTCTGTTTAAAGAATGCTTACTATTTGCTGGGTACAATTCTGATTCTTGTTCAGGCATTACTTCATTCAGGCTCATAATAATATTGAATAATACTGTGAAGTAAATATGTTCATCCTACTTCACAGATGGGGAAATGAGGTAGTGAGTGGTTAAATTAAAGGCTGTTCCCAGGGTTATCTGCTAGTAAGTAGCAGAGCCCTTATCTGTTCGATGCCAGGGCCCTCCCCTTAACATTATAATATACTGTGTCTACAATGCTCAGTTTACATATCTCACTGAAGCTCATAAAGAGCTCTTGACTCCCACCATCCTTCTCAATATTGTCGAGATCCACCTAGATGATCCACTTAGATGATTAAATATTTTAATCCCTCATTGACAAGGGTCATGTTTATAATGTCACTGAATATTCTAACTTTCAATAATGTATAGTCTCTTCTATTTCAGCTCATTTACTCAAGGAACTTATTAAGTCTTCCAGTGCATCAAACCCACCAGGTTCTCTCTATCCACCAGCCCCTCCTATCTTCTTTTTTTACTCACATTTTCAGTTCCTCTAATCCTCATCTTCTCTCTTGCTCATCTGGCATACTCCAACACTGGATGATCTCAAATCATCTACATTCTGTATGCCTACAGTTGAGCAGTGTTGGAGAATATCTTCAAAGCTGGCAGAGCACTGTCATGATAAATCCTTGCCCATGAACTACAAATGAAGCTCAGCACAGCCTGGGAACCTAGTAGAATTCCCCAGTAATATTGCTCTCATTTTCTGCAACAGCTATTCCCCTTTGTCTTGCATCATCCTTCCCCTATCTCCTACTCTCCCATTTACCTTCAGCTGATAATTTTGCTCTTTACTTCAGAGAAAATAGAAACCATCATTCAGTAACCTCCTTGATTTCCCATGACCAGATCCACAAACATACCTATTTCCATTCTTTCTTTATTTTCTTTTCTTTTTCATGGGTTCTAGATCCATAGTTTTTCACCTTTACAGTAATATCAGTGAGCTATCCTCTTTTTCTTCCTTCCATCATCAGTTGCCCCATTCAGTAAGATCAGTCTTATCAGTATATACTTATATATTGGAATGTAAGAAGGTCCTTGTCTTATTCAAAGTTGCATCTCTAGTACCTAAATTTGGGCTGCTCAAAGGGTGGTCCCCAGCACATCAGCATAATTACATAACTTGTTAGGAATGCAGAATATTGGGCCCCACCCAGACCTAGTGAATTCATAAGAGGCACAAGCAATTTGTAGGCATATAAAAGTTTGAACAGTCCTAGAACCCAGTAGGTGTTCAACAAATATTTATAAAATGAATGAATAAGTTCTCAAGTATTTCTAGTCTGAAAAGAAACAAGCAAACTATCAAATGAAAAAAAAAACTCTCAGGAGACCCTTGTGCCCTTGTGGGCTCCGTTTCTCTTTCCACCTTTGCTGACAACATTCTTGGAAGCATTGGTTGCAGATATTGTCAACACTTCACTGTCCATTCGTGCCTCACTCCTTTCTTCATTCTGGCTCCCTCACCCTTTCCTTAGGCTGTGGACCCTGTTGTCACATAACTCTTCTCTCATGTCTACAGGGATACAATAGTCCTTCTTCTTCTTGTCCTGCTACAGTTCATTCTTCAATGAAAGACTAGCATTTCCTTATAAAAAGCATCATTTAGATTATGTCATGCCTCCACCTAAACCTTTTCAAGGATTCCCCATGACAGCTAGAGTAACATACAGACTTTTTTAAAGTAGAGATGTATACCTGTCAGCCCCCTGGAATCTACCAAATTTCCCATCTGCCTTGCTTGGGCCACTGTAGCATCCATTCTCTTCCATACCTGAGTCAACCTTTTACTCAAGGCCTGCACATCTGCCCTGTCCTCTACCTAAAATGCTCTCTGTAGCCAGTACATTGACCTGGTGTTCTCAGTTTTCAACCTTAGGTTAATTGTCACTTGTTCAGAAAAGGCCCATCTGTAGACTATGTATCTGAGCAGGGCTTTCCATGCCATCCCCTATATATGACTGTCCCAGAAATCATCCCAGTTCAATTTGTAGCAAGTATACAAGTATACAATTTGTTGATTGAATATTTCTCCCCCCATCTGAAAAATGCCATGAGGGCAGAGACAGGGACCAGTAGAGTGTCTGACACTTAGTAGGTACTTAATAAATATTTATGAATGGGTGAACTTACACTTTTTATTATATCCATGAAGATGAAGAATATCTTTTTAATGTTGTTTGTATCCTATCATTCACCTAAGATCATAAGAATCTTGAAGGCAGGCACTGGTCTCTTATTTTGGCCTTGCTCCTGTCTCCTTGGGAAACCAATATATTTTTAAACACATTGTGAATTTACAGAATAACTTGAAGTCTGGGAAGAAGCCAGCTCAATCTTTCATTGTTTTGCTCGTAGAGCTTTCCACTGACCTTTTCTTTTCACAATTATGTTTAGCTACCCTATGTTTTACCTTCTGTTACCATGATAGGAATTCTCCTCCTCTCCTCCCACAGCCATGCAGTTTAATCCTCTGTTGTGATTGTAAGCGATTTCCCCTCTTTGCACAGCCATCTTTCCACAGAAATCACTCCCTTCATTTTCCTTCATCCTATCAGATGCTCTGTCCTGAACTGTCTTCTGCCTGACTGCCTCACTTCGGTGGTGAGGTGTGTGAAGTTGCTCTCTGCATTCAGGTAGAGCCCTCACTGTGTGGGGAAGGAAGTTCCCTTTGCTTGCTTCAGGACACAATGAGCACTGTTCTGATGGACTCATATATCATCGGTCATGGCTGAAACCACAACACATCATCATCCTGCAGCTGATTTTCTGCTTCAGGTGACACCATTTTCAGGAGACCCCACACCTTCCTTAGTTTGGTTTTAAATGCTGTCTTCTCAAGAGCCCCATCCTGCATGCATTTGTATATGTTTTCTCCTCTTCTCTGGAGGACACCTCTTCCCACTTATATACACACATGCACACAAACTGACACATGTATTTCTGTGTTTTTAATATAACTCCCCAAATCCAGCCACTGTTAGTGTGGTACCATCTTCCAATTAGAAACAATCTGCAGATGTCATGTATCTGTCAGCCTTTGAAGTCAGTCTCGTGCTGGACTGAAATATTTCCATACTGGACCTTCTCTAAGTAGCTCTATTTCCCACCCCCCACCACCAAATCTTCCACAGAAGCTCTCATATATATTCTCCACCAATACCTTATTAGCAAATATTAGCTTTAGCAGAGTTATTACTTTCATTGGATTTTCAACTATCTGAATCATAAAGATTTCCTTTACATAATTTAGGGTCCTTGTTGATGCTCTAGAGTTGGCTATATTTGTAACTCAGGAAATAACTGAGTAGTTAAAGCTTCCCAGGAGAACAGCTATGTGCAATTTAGAATACCTTGGGAATTGAGCTGCAAATATTTCATTTTGGTTTGCCTCCTCTCCTCTCTTTTAAAAAATTCATTTATTATTGGTCTTTGAATTCTCTAAAACAAGATCTTCTTCCTCTCATTTTTCAAACTGGTATTATTAATATGTTTTGATACATGTAAAGTTCTTAACTGAAATTCAATTAACTCAATTTATGAAAAAGGACAAAGACATTCAAAAGCAAAAAACAAAAAAAATTAATATCATAGGTAAATATAAAAAGAAAATTCAAGGAAAATGCATATTGGGCTTTAACATTCAACTCTACCACCTTTATCAGCATTTCTAAATTGAATACTCTCTAGAAGGCCCTTTTGAAGGCAGGGGCAAGGGTGGACAAAAACAAGATTTCAGGATTTCCCAGTTGCAACAATATTTAAAAAAAAACATTTTATGCATAAAATCATAAAACTAGGTATAAATCCCTTAACCTTTTTAGACTTACATGGCTCTAAAATCTGGTTTTAAATCATACGCATAGGTAACCACTAAAATTAACAACATTAATTTAATGGAGCAGATGATATTTTATTAAAATTAATTTCCAAGTTGCAATGTGAATATGGTCCTGACTGCTGCCAGAGCATCACTTTTAACTTTGGTCTGTGCAATATGACAACAGAGTTCTCTTTCCACATGGCTTCATTCCAACTTTTGAGAACCTTCATTACTATAGTGGACCCTGGGATCATTCAGCGTTCCTTGGGAGAAATGTACTGCTGAACCTTAAGTCAACCTCTGTATTTTTTCATTAGTCTGAAACAACAGAATACATACTCTTTTATGCTATTGTAATAACAGACACAAGTCTGAAAATTTAAATCTAATTGTAGTCATAAAACATCCAGAATATGTATATATTATATTTTTAAAGAATATTTTATAAATGAAAACACTAGATTAAAAAAATACACAAGAAAAAATCCCATGGGTGCTGTGAGTGTGTGTGTGTGTGTGTGTGTGTACATAACTTACAGAGTCACACACATAATATTTCCAAGGACATCTACTTCATCTTATGTAGGTTCTTTTTTTTTTCTTTGAGCTTTACTGAGATATAACTGACATATAACATTTTTAGGTTTGAAGTGTACAACATGTTGATTTGATGAATTTATGTATTGCAAATGACTACCACCCAGCAAAAGCTAACACTGCCAGCTCATCACATGATTAGCCTGTCTTAGTTGTGGTGAGAAGATACAAGATCTACTCTCATTGCAACATATCATTATTTATAATCTTTGTGGGCTTTTTTTATGTCTTTCTTTTTTTTAATGTTTAATAATTTTTGAGAGACAGAGCCTGAGTGGGGGAGGGGCAGAGAGAGACACACACACACACACACACACACACAGAACATGAAGCAGGCTCCTTGCTCTGAGCTGTCAGCACAGAGCTGGATGCGTGGCTCGAACTCAAGAACTGGGAGATCATGACCTGAGCCAAAGTCAGATATTCAGCTGACTGAACCCCACTATAATCTTTGTAGGGTATCTTGACATCAGTTTGAAAAACATTGCCTTACACCTTTCCATCATTATAAATATGTACTGGTCACCTATAATAGATACCAGATCCGCTGTGGGAGGTTTGGTGTTAAAAAATGAAGACCACTGACATGATTCTTATCCATGTGGTATTTACAGCCCCAGAAAATAAGTGCATAAATAATTAAATCCAGTGTTGTAATTCTATGAAGAAGTCCAGGATCTTCTCTATTAACATTGCATTACAAAGAGAGTGGAAGTTTAAAATGATGAGTCTGTATTAGAGGTTATTCACTCTATTCACTACTGTCTACTTATTAAAGCAGAGAGGCATGCAATGTATTTTAGGTATTATCCCAATAACAAGGGTGGAAATATAAAGACATTTTCTGGTAAACTTAGTTTCTCAAAATGCCAGTTTTCAATTTTTTGAATACTAGCATCTACAGAGTTATCCATACAAGAGAGGCACTGCTCGTGAGACTGGTTCAAAATATTTGTAATAATGAAATAGTCATGCTCTAGGTATCCATGTTATCTAGATGCTCCTACACCTATCTGTGTATATAATTGAGATGTGACTTTTATTTTTAAGTACACATGATTTTTATACATGCACTGTGCTGCATTCAGATGTAAGGTTGTAAAACTTGCAGCATCTAATATACAAGCCCCAGGTGGCATTTACTTACCCCTCTGTCTCAAATATGCTCCCAGTCCCCATGGCACTCAGCATTCCTTAACCTGCTTTGCATTCACCACTTGTCATCCTCCAAAACTAATATGCTTATTTACTTATATGCTTTCTTTGTCTCACTGGATATAGCCTCAAGGATCATGACCTTTGCCTGTTTGCCAGCCAGCATTCTCAGCTCCTGGAATATTGTCTAGTGTACCTTAGATATTGATTAAATATCTGTTATGTGAATCACGGGGTTTTTTTTTGTATTTTCAGAGGCAAAATATAAAAACAAAAGCAGACCTAAAGAATACAAACAAAAACCTTAAAGCTACCTAATTTCACTTTTCAGGAAGATTTTATTTTGATTGAATTCCAACTTGTCTCTTGTCTGATTTCTTAAAGGCGGTGGTTGTCAAAGAGGAGTCTTCAGACCAGTATCAATGGCCTCACCTGGGAACTTTAAAATGCATATTCTCAGCCCCACTTTGAACACACTAAATCAGAAGAACTTGGGAGTTGGGCTCAGCAATCTGTGTTTTAAAGAGCTCTCAGGGTGAATCTGATGCACAGTGAAGTTTGAGAACCACTGCCTGAAAGCATGGATTTCTTCTATCTGCACTTCTTCCTTAAAAACAAAACAAAATGACCCTGCATCTTAACTGCATGTCCCACGTTTAGTGGAATTGAAAATGACAACTTTGGCTGCAAAATTCCTTTCCTCCAATAGCTTTTGGCATTTCTTTGCCATTTCTGAGTATTTCCACTCTTCACAAATAGCTAGAGGTGGTTTAACGATGTACAAAAGTCATTTCCAAATATCTTTCCTGTTCTCCTAAGCTATTTTATCTCTTATGAGAAAATTAAATGCTAAAATTAAAAACTGAATACCATAAATTTGTGGGAAACTGGATAATACCAATGAACTCCTCCTGGTCTTATTACTTTGAGTCTTGAGCCACAAACACTTTCTTTTTGAGGAGAAGCCAACAGCCCTTAAGTGCAGAAATTCTACACAAGGCTGAATAGGTGTAAATTCTCTATGCTGGTTGTACCAGCTGTTCAGAGTCCTGAACCTCTCTGCATCTCAGTTTTGTGATCTATAAAGTATGATAATAATAAAGCATGTCTCAAAGGGTAGTTATGAGGATCAGGTTATTTAATATATGGAAAGTTCTTAACTGTGCTAGGCACCAATAAGCACTATGTAATTTGAGACAGTACCATTGAGTTGTAATGAATTCTACCTTATGAAGAACCACTAGATAAGATTTGCTTAAGGGTAAGAATTTTAGAGACCTATAAGAGTTTTCAAGAAATTAGAAAGTTATCATTCATGTTTCTTGATTTTCCTCTTGGATGCCCTTATTTAACATAAAAAATTCTCCTCCATGTGCTTCCTGTAAATGAGAGTTCAACACAGCCGTAAACATCAAGGAAGGAGCCAGGTTTGTAAGAACACTTAAGCATGTTTTAAAAAGTTATTCTCTGAGCTCTTCTTCCTGCTGTTCCCTGTTGTTTCCTTCTTTTCCCTCAAACAACATCATCATTCTCACAAGTGACTTTATCATTCTTTAGGTTCTAGTACTGTACAGACTCAGTGAATGGTCTCTGCCCCATTCGGAGAGATAGATTTATTCAGTTACTCCACTCTGCCCCCGTCCATGCCTGCTAATGAAACCCAGGTTTGACAGCAGGCAAATTGGGCTGTGGGTATCTGTCTGGGGTATATCTACCCAAGGAGTGCACAAGGCTTCCCAAGGTATGTGTGGCAGGGCACTGAGAGTCTGTTTTGCCCATGGAGAATAGATTTGGACTGACCTGTTTCAAAGTCAGTCCCTGCAAGACTCCTGGTAATTTGTACTGGTTCCATGCACTTAAGAGGATACATTCAAGATCTCAGATTTCCTAAATCAATCTGCCTAAGAAAGGCACTGAGATTGAATTGTAATTCTAGTGATCCTTTTGACTGTTCCCATTTTTATAAATTGTCCAGGAAATAATTTACCTTTATTTGTCGCCATCATCCAACTATTAAAAAAAAAAAATCACTCTTGAAGGAGAATCCCACCAAAGTAAAGCATAGATGTAATGAAGGGAAAGGACAAAGACATCATAGCAAAGCACATATCTTCTCTATCTTGTAATTAGAGAAAGAGACATTTTCTGGTAGAGAACAATGTGATTTGGCATATTAAAATAAACAGTATTCAATTTTACCCACCTTTCTGGGTGTATTGGGTTAAACAAGGTCCTTCTAAGTAAAAGAGAAATACACCTTAAAAGTCATTTGATAAAGCCTGGTAAAATGTTAACAATATACTGTCCAGATATTGTGAAATTGAATGAATTTAATACTGAGTTACAAAGCCCTTTGCAAGTCAGGTATTTTTCAATTCATTGCTTTAAAAAGAGCTGAAGGAGGAACTAATTGAATTGTCAGCTGTGAGATCATTAAAATAATTTTTGAAGCTATATTTCTATGTGATTTTTGGCACATATCTTGGAAGAGGTTCAAAGAATTGAGTGGCACTGCTATACAAGATTTTCCCTCGCTTATGTGAACTAGGTTTCTCTCAAACAAAAATAGAAATTGAATCAGTCCTGGGCTCTATCTTATTCTATCACTAAGGTTATTTATTCAAGGTATGATTTTATTTTTATTTATTTTGTTTCAGTTTATTTATTTTGAGAAAGAGAGAGAGAGAGCATGCGAGCAGGGAGGAGCAAAGGGAGAGGGAGAGAGAGTATCCCAAGCAGACTCTGGGCTGATAGCATGGAGCCTAATTCGGGGCTCAAACTCACTAACCATGGAACCATGACCTGAGTTGAAATCAAGAGTCAGACACTCTACCTACTGAGCCACCCATGCACCCCTCAAAGTAATTTTAAAAAACGTCATCTACCCCATTAAGTACTATATATCCAGAAAAAGTTTACTTTTTATGTTTAATTATTTATGTTGTTTTATCAATACTGTCCTTGTAATAACTAATTTTAAAAGAAAATAGCATTACTCAGAGCTTTATGATTATAGAACATATAAGAAATTTCAATTTCCATCTCTCTCTGTATATTTGCAAATAAATATGGTAGCTGATCAATAAAAGGTTTTAAGTATGAAAGGTTACATCAAGACAAAATCTTGCAGAAGACATATACTGGAAACAGAAGTTCAAGTTTTAAAAAGGAACAATTCACATTTTATGACTAATAAAGAACTTTTTCATGATTTTGAAACTAGATAATCAAATCAGTATTGCATTTAAATTTTATTGAAAATATGTGTGTGTATATAGATACAGATATAGATATAGATATAGATACATATATAAAGGAATGTTGTGACATTTTAATTTTAAAATTGTGAATATTCTCCACAGGCCAGAAGTGCATTCTTTTAACTTAAATTTTAAAAATTATATGACTTAGGGGCATCTGGGTGGCTCAGTTGGTTCAGCGTTCAACTTCTACTCAGGTCATGATCTCGTGGTTCATGAGTTCAAGCACCACATTGTGCTTGCTGCTGTCAGAGCTGAGCCCAGTTTAGATCCTCTGTCCCTCTCTCTCTGTCCCTCCCTGACTTGTGCCCTCTCAAAAATAAATTTAAAAAGTTAAATATATATATCAACTTAACATTTTTGAGAGGTTACATAATTGACCAAAATAAAAGCAAGAATATTTGTTTGCACTTTGTCACTTGGGTTTGTGTGGTTCTGGGGACTAGAATGTGACTCCCTTTACTCTGTCCCAGTTTACCATTCACTTCCAGGCTTGACAGTTCCTGGCACTGAACAATTAGAACTTCATTGTTAGAAGTTATTCAAATAGAAATTTGGTGTTTATGAAAACACAGCTGTTATAAAGAAAGCTTGCACAGGAAACTTCATCAATCATTTTCAACTGAAAGTGAATGAATGTGTTTATCTTTTTTGTTCTTTTTTTCCCCTAAGAAATGCTTTTGAAAGGGTAGAGTGCAAGGTCCATTAAGAGCTTTTTAGTTTGCATTAGGGAAATGGAAAGTTGCTGCAGAAGGACAAAACTGCAGATTGAAGCTAGGGTCCCAGGATATGAAGGAAACTGCATACATTCAATTTTTTTTATTACTATGACACACCTGTGAAGGTGGCAAAGAGTCACTCAATGATACTTGAATTATTACTAATTTTAAATGCGGTTGAGCCTCCAAAACTCATCTTGCTGATCTTAGACTTACTTAGAAACAATTACAAAAGTAGGGGCACCTGGATGGCTGTCAGCTGAGCATCTGATTCTTGATTGTGACTCAGCTCATGATCCCAGGGCTGTGGGATTGTGCCCCGTGTCTGGCTTCATCCTGAGCGTGGAGCTTGCTTGAGATTCTCTCTCCCTTTCCCTCTTCCCCTCTCCCCCACTTGTGCTTTCTGTCTCTCAAAAAAAAAAAAAACAAAAATAGATCTATAACTACTGGTGTTGATACCTGTGATAAAGTTCCAAAAAAAAAAAAAAGCTTCATAGGAATATTAGAGTATAATTCTATTTCAGGTAAATAAATCAACACAGTCTTTATTTATGTGAATATGTGTATGTAAAAAGTGAGATGTAGAAGGAGAGGTAACAAGAGTGTTACCAAATTAAGGACCTCATTTTTTCACACATTTAAATATGGTTATTTTATTTTTGTAGTTTGAAAAACAGCAAATAAAGAAAATTTAGAAGAGAAAGGTTTCTTCTTGCCGTCCTGTGAAAGCATCTAATTATCACCCTACCCCTAACTCAAAGCTGCCGGAACCTGCTGAATGACAGGTGACCTGTACATACAAAGACTTCTGTGATTGGAAGCTAGTATTATTTCTATGTGTCCTACCAACCAGGGAGAGTACTTTGCTAGACAGAGCATTTTCCCCTTTCAACAGAAGCTGTCATTTTAGTGCTCCAGTATTATTCTGCTCCCATGGCCATTCAGGCTGTGTCTGGCTGGCCATTTTGCTAAGGGAAAACAGCATGTCCAAAAGTTCATGCTGTCTCTTCCATGTCATTGTCTTTGGTGTTCTCGTCTCCTGAGCTTTGTAGAAAGATCTCTGCTTTCAGTCAAAATGGGATCAGATTTGGTGAGATGAGGCAGTGTTTTTTGTTTGTTTGTTTGTTTTGTCTTCTCATCTGGAGGTGCTGGATTGATGTTCCTTGTGCCCAGAAGATGGGCCTCGGACCTGTTTGCTGGGACATCTTATGGGAATAGCACAGCTGTAACTGGACCTCACTATTTGCCCAGATACCGCAACTCAAGTTTAGACTAGAAGGGTGAGTGGCAGGTGGGCATATACCTGGGGCCCTTGAAACACACCCTTCTTTGCAAGCCCACATTTACAAGGGATTCTCTTCCATTTTCTTTCAATGGATTGTAAAATCCTGGGGAACGTATGATAATTTTCCTTCTGACCAGCAGGCATATTTATTTCTTCATTAAACCTAATAGCCTGCAAGTCATTCATACCAAACAACAAATTCCACTTACATTCACAGCTTCCAATTGTTGAGTATGTGCGAGGTTGAGGAGGTAGAGGTTAGCTTTTTTTTTTTTTTGAGATTAGCTTTTTACCATAATGATAACCCATGTGACATGAGCCACTTTGTTTTCTGGGCTGGGGGTGGGTAGGGGGTGGCAGTAGGAGGGAAGGGGAACTCTGATCACTTTCTTCTTACCTCTGCTGACATCTTCAGAGGCAGCCAGGACTTCCTAAAACTTGATGGCTTTCTAAGGTGAATTTTATCAATCCATGTTATAAATTATAATTTGCAGGATTTGGGTAGTTTAGGGGTAAAAGGAGATTATCAATACCAGGGAGGGCTGGTGGTAAATATGTCCAATTTTTGACTAACAAGTTAGGTATTTGCTTTGTAGATTATCTGTGACCTATTTGAAATACTGATCCACTTTCTTGCCCCTATGCCCCTGGGCCATGTCTCCCACAAGGTGGTAAATGTGCTCAAGAAATATAAATTAATTTTCATATAAGCCTGGGGGGAAAAATAAGATGGAAAGCAAATATATGGCAAAGATCTTCACATAATATGCTCCTAAATCAAATAGAAATGATTTTGTATCATCAGTTCTTCAGGATAATTCAGGCCACTGTTACCCTATACTTAGGAAGTTTCATCAATAATTGATTGTTTCCTTTTAGCATGGGGCTATTTTGTTCCATTTACTCCTCAGAATACAGCAATCACATTTATGACACAGCCTCTCAACACTCTCTTCTCCCTTTCCCCACCTCCATTCCTCAATGTTTACCTCCCCTACTCCCCTCCCCTCCCCCAATGTCCTCCATCTCCACTCCCCACCCTCCTCCCTCACAGGTGTACCATAGATGACCGAGTCACCCGGGTGGCCTGGCTAAACCGCAGCACCATCCTCTATGCTGGGAATGACAAGTGGTCCATAGACCCTCGTGTGATCATCCTGGTCAACACACCAACCCAATACAGCATCATGATCCAGAATGTGGATGTGTATGACGAGGGCCCTTACACCTGCTCTGTGCAAACAGACAACCACCCGAAAACTTCCCGGGTCCACCTCATAGTGCAAGGTGAGTTACAGCTGGATTCGGGGCTTGGTGGACCTGTCGATGATGGAAGGGAAACATTATCTCAGTCTTTGCTTCTATTCTGGTGTGAAGACATGAGAAACATTTTCCTCTGTGGAACCTAGAGACTGAGTGTATGTTCTGGATTCCTTCCCATCTGCTGAATTCTTGACTAAGTACTGCATATCTTCATAGTCTCTCAATTGTACCTTTGGTCCTTCTGTTCTTGTTAATAAGTTGTTTGGCATGTGCTTGTTGAGCTTTCTTAAGTTACTTAGCACTCTAAAGTAGGGCAAGAAACATTAAAAAATAGAGGTGGTATTACTCTCTGTGCCTTTTAATTATCTTTCACAGGATTATTTCATAATAAAAGGTTAACACTGATTTGATGTTATATGACTTGTGACTAGTTTTGCATGGTTGTTGGGTGTGCATATTCCAGAAGGGGTTCTGGATTCTGCATTCGAGTCCAACCCAGCATGGTGGCTGGGTCTGTGCATCCCGTTAGCCTCACAATGGAGTGTATATTAAGAGGGATACTAGTCAAAATGCTATCTCCAGGTCTATGTCAGAAATACATCCATATGATTTTTAAAAAGGGGAGGTCTTCCTTAACATCCCCTCTCATTCTCTCTTTAAAAATCTGTGTCGGGATACCCAAACATATTGTACAATAGTTTTTCATTAGAATTTCACATTGTAGGAAAAAAAAACTAAGGCTGAAGAAATGTCAGAATCCCAGATATTAACTATTAAATATTAGGAATTAAAAGCACATTCAAATAGCAGCTATGAGAATTTGAGAGCCATTTTAAAACAAGGAAGCAATATAAATTAACTTATTTTGAACTACCCCCAACTAACATTACCCCTCTGCCCCACCATTTCTATGTAAAGTAATTTATCTCAGGTGTTGACTCATGGTAACAATGAAGTACTAAGGATACTACTGGCCATCCCCCAGTGACACAGCCTTCCTCCACCAAATGAGAGACTTGGGTAGACCTTTCTCAGAGTCTCCTATACTTACCTCTTGGAGCTGTACACTGAAATCTCAGAAAGAGTCCCTGTGTGTGATTCAGGCTTTAAAAAGTGCCTTTTATCAATTCCCATCTGTAGTATATTTGACGAATTGTTTTCAGTTTATGAAATGTTTGCTGCATCCTGGCTTAGATAATGTGGATGTTTTCACCCCTACTTTACTAAAAAAAAAAATACTTTACTCACATCAGTTGGTTTCATGGAGAGTTTGAATAGGGGTTAGTATCTTTTCACACTTCATTCACTTGTAAAAATCAGGGTGGCCATTCTTTCTTTTGGCTAAAACAGCTCTTTGCTAGCTTAACATCCAGGTCTCTAGTTCTTGGGACATTTGTAATGGCATGTGCTGGATCAGAAATCATTCTGCTGCAGCTTTCTTTTCCACCAGGCCCTGGGTGCTGCCATATTGCTTGAAGCCCAGCCTCAGTTCAGCCTCCAAGCCCTTGTCTCATCCCCAAGTGCTCTCAGACACCCACATTGGTCTGCATACCACAGATGTCTGTACACTCTGCTGTTTCCATTCTCCACTCATGTCCCACCCAGGGGTATGGCTTGGTGATGATCACTGCTTTGGAACTACAAGACGGCCTGCCATCTGGAGATAAAGGCAGCTGTCATGTCTGATGCTTCTTCTCAGAGGATGATGGAGGCACTTCGTGAGATCAGTTATCTGAGATGAGCTGGAATGTCTGTTGAAAGTTTCTGGGGGTGCAGAAAACAAGGGGGTGTGAGTTCTCACTACCCCGCCTGCCACCTGGGCTTAGTTCCAGAGGAGCTGAAATTCTCAGCTTTGGAAGTGACGCCTCCATGGCACCTTCGTGGCCTTGACAGCAAAGTTATCTTCAAATTCAGGAAATGCAGCACTGAAATAAAAAAGAACTGTCAGGCACTGTACAGAAACAGACTCAAACAGTACAAGGCTATCACTTTTCAGGAAATAAGACAGATTGTGTAAGCATGTCAAAGTCAATACAGGGCATAAAGTGCTAGTGATGGAGAGCTTCAGGGATAGTGTGCTTCATAAGGCCCTTGGAGCAATTCGTTGGGCTGGATATGGAACCCAGTGGTGTTTCCCTGTGGGCTTCATAGGTTTGGGTCAGAAAGAGTCCAAGAAGAGGTGAGAGCAGAGCCATGGAGTGACTGCAGTTTCAGAGGTCAGTTCCTCACAGTCTCCACATTGCAGACCAAGTGACTCTTATAACTCTGGGCAACTGAGGTGTGAAATCCAATGCAAAAGATCAGGGTGGGTGGAGGTGGGAGGAGACAACCTTCCCTTGAACACTTAGCAGATGGGCCTTTACATTTACTGAGAGGTAAAAAGAAGGCACTCACAGAGCTGCATTCTCTTCTGTCTTGGTTAGCAATGGGTGACTTGTTCTTTCTTTGGAGACCAGTTGAATTTCTAGTGGGAGGAAGCAGAGACCCCACTGCTCAATTAGAAAGAAGTCCAAGAGTCCTCCTTCTTCCCAGCAGCTATCGGCTTTTGTCCAGTCTATAGATTAATTTTTCAGACTTAGTGTTAGTTCAGGTTAGATAAAGATAATGAAAGTTTCCTAATCCTCTTAAAGAAGATTTATCTGACTGAGTAGAAAGCTTTTGGAATACAATAAGGCATGTATAAAACTGAGGCCTAATCTTGCCTTTAATTTCAAACTGCTGATGGTTATTGATTTTGCAATGAGAAAAACTGAAAAATTTCCGAGCTGCAACATGTCTGTTTAGAGAGAGAGAGAGAGATGTTTATTTATCTTCTGTCCATTTGAGAATGTTAGGATCTCGTCACCTCTGCCAACCAAGTGCCATTAGCAGAAGGGGGAGCAGTCCCATGGGGCCCTGGCTTTGCTGCTCCCTGTTGCCACAAAGTGAGGAACTCAGAGAGGCTCTGTCACTAACCTCAGAGCCTGTCCTTTACTGTTTTATAAGGTGGCCTTTGCCACATACCTGATAGCATTAGTTTCCAAGTCCTCTTCAAGAGAGCTGCATTCATTAAAATACTATCACTGATACCCATGACACGTCTTGGCCTCTGAGGGAATAATTTTAAAAAGCACCATGTGAATATGTATGATAATGTGACCTAGACTGTATACTTAGGTATTAAGAAAATCCAGAGCAAGAGAGAGGTGTTGCTGTGGAGTCAGATTAGTCAGGTAGGAAAATCAACCTGGCAGCTCTGTTGGGGATGGAGTGAAGTGGAGAGAAGCAGACGTATTGGGAGGAGGTTACTCCTGTCACCCAAATGTGTGATGTGAGTGGGTTGTATGTCCACCTGTGGAAATGGAGAAGGTTCAAGATATTGTTCAAGGGAAATTGAGAGGATTAATCTTAATGCCTTAAAAGAGGAAGAATTAAAAGGATATCGTTTCCGTTTTTGAGTTTGGGGAAATATCGACGGCATGGCTAATAATCATGGAATTAGGATCCTGGGCCTCTAGGATAGGAAAGCATTAGTCTTGCTAAGTTTAGGGACAAGGAAAGCACAAATATTAAACATGTGCTATAGAACTAAGGTGTAACTCAGGATCAGAAAAGGTATATTTGAGATCCATTATGAACCTATTAACATGACAGTAGGTAAGATTTCTGAAATTAACTATTCCTACAGAGCAGCAGAGACCATAATTTATTTATATCCAACCCCAGCACATAGTACACTGTCAGAGGCATACTAGACATTCGGCAAATGTTTGTAAAATGAATGGAAGAACAGATTGATACAGCTAATGAAATGGCATCTGAAGGCAGTGATCATAAAGCCCCTTGAAAGCAGATCGGGGTGGGGAATGAGCCAGACACTGTCCAGATAACTTGGAATGGACAGTAATTGGGAACAGTTCCCTGGAGGGATAAGGGTCTTCAGTGTGACAAGCTAAGAGATATACCAGGGATAACATGCATTTATTTAGCACTTTACAGCACTGGTCACAATCTTTGTCTCACTTGACCCTTACAACATGCCCTGGGAGGCTGAAGTGCAGTGACTGTTCTCCTCGTTTTGCAAATTAAATAACTGCAGTTCATGGAGGTTAAGAGAGCAGCCAGGGTCTCCTGTGAGTAAGTAGCAGAGCTGGGTCTTGAACCATGGCCATATGATTCCAAGATCAATGTTTCTCCAGCATGCTCCAGCATCCCCACTGCCAGCCATGTCTGAGGTTATTTCTCTAATTTAAATCCATGGGAATTTTTCAGTTATCCTTTCCACATACCCCCCTTTTTTCCCTGCTACTGATATTACATTGTATCATCAGAAATTGAGGACAAAGCTCAAGAAGAAAATTAGCAGTGGGGGTGGGATGCCAAAGCTACAACAAATGGTATAGAGATGCTGAGTGAAGCAAAGAAGAAGATAATTAATTTACTAGTAGCTCATCACTCCAGGGATACACGTTTTAAATGTTACCTCTTTATCCTATGTAAGTACTGAAAACTCTGGCCCCTCTGAGAATCCAGTATCTAATTGTGATTCTAATTGTCATGAAGTCTTCAGCACTCTGAAATTCTGTGGATATCTGGTGTCACCATGGTCATAGTCTTTGTCCAGGATGGATCGGCAGGAAGATGTGCTGGCTCTTTGCTCCCTGGATGTTGACATTTTCTGTCTGCTTTCTTGGCTAGTTCAGAAATCTGTTTACTACCAGGTATTTCTTTGCATGGAACAAACTCCTCTTGCTCAGCCTAATTTTATGCAAATTGCCAGAAATGCCGAACTATGTGAATTTCTCACATCTGAGACTCCACAGCAACATCATGCAATTTTTGTGTCTGCAAAACACTTTGAGTCTTTGAGCCTGGAGTCAATTCAGGTGAGACTGGTTGGTACCCAATGTTGAGTTTGGAGAAGTCTGATTTGCGAACCAGTCCAGTCCTAGATTCTGCTGAGTACCAGCCAACTTCTGAATTGGGCACATTAAGCATAAACCTTAGCTCAGTTGATCCTCACACCAACCTTACAAAGTCTACATCAGATTTACATTTTAAAAATAAGGAAGCTGAGGCTTAGAGAGGTTAAAACTGCCCAAAGATGATGGCACCTACTAAATGCTTTAAATTCTCTTCACTAGATTTGTGTCTGGAAAACAGCTATCAAAATAGAGTAAAAAAGCATGTTACTTACATAATCTTTTGATTAATTCTTCACAAAAGCCCTGGGAGACAAAACAGAAAATTACCATATTCCAAGAAAAGAAATTGGGATTCAGAGTTGAAGTCATTTGTCCAAGTTACCCTGGCCAGTAAGTGGCAAAGCATCACTTAATAAAAAATGCCAGATGATATGATTCTAGATCCAGTATGTTCACACACCAGACTGCTAATTCATAGCTAAATAAAAGGACAGGTAAATGTCACTATTAGTGAGAGAAATATAAAAAGTTCTAAAGTACTGCTAAGAAGAGTGGATACCAAGGAGACTTGCTGGGGTGGAGTGGCAAGGCTGAGTCTGAGGCCGGGAGCAGATGTGGGGCAGGGCTCTGGGGGAGCATGTGCAGCAGACAGGGGAAGCAGGCCCTGCAAGTCACAGTTGTGCCAAGGAGCAACATATTTTCAGATTTTCCTTTGTAACCAACCTCTTTTCTTCTGCTATTTTCTCCTCTTCTCCCAAATATTACAGTCATTTCAATTAACATGTGTAATTTTGGGCCTAAAGAAAAGCAGCCAGTCAACCTGAAATAAATTTAATTTATTCAGTCTCTATTTTAAATTATAATCACACTTGTTCTTCACAGAGTCAGGGTGGAAAAGTAGAAAAGAACAAGATTGTGCATCAGAAAACTCACTCCCCAGCCTGAGTACTGCTCTTGACTTCCAGGCCTGTATTTTTAGGATGTTCCCTTCCTGGCTTCTTATCCTTGGGTGAATAATAAAAGTCAATGTACTTAATTTTATTCAGATACACATATGCATACCTTGATCTTACATATTATGCAGATTATATTTTGCGTTTGAAAATAAGATACTGAGAAAGGGTCTATAAGCTGCAAATTCTATGTACAGGTGCAAATAAAACACACAGGCCAAAGAGTCCATGGTACAAAATAAGTTAGAAGACTTTCTCTGGGCTTCATTTTCTCTATTTTAAAATGGAAGTGTTGAAGAAATGGTAAGGAAGTCCTTTCTAGTTATTATATTTTAGGATTTATTAATGTAATTTCTTTGTAGGATTTTTGTATAGCCAGGCATCTTTACTCCCCGGCTTTTCCTCCTTCACCCATTGATGGGGAAGTCAGAAAGGTTTGCTCTTATCCTCTTTCTCATTTGTATTTTCTTCAGAGACCTTAAGATTTGAGGTCCCCTTGCTCACACCATTTTTAGTGGTGACTCTGAGCATTGCTCACCCACAGTGGTTGTGGCTCAGAGGATGGAAAAGAAAGACATCCTCTCCTTCCCTGTTCCACTCTGATATTTGTAAGCTGCCATAACCCACATCCAACAGTGTAATATATGCTAACATTCTTTTTTCTTTAAGGATTAGTTTACTTATTTGGGGGCGGGGAGAGACAGACAGCATGAACAAGGGAGGGAGAGAGAGACATTCAGTGAAGAGCCCCAACATGAGGCTTGATCCCAAGAGCTGTGAGATCATGACCTGATCCAAAATCAAGAGTCGGATGCTTAACTGACTGAGCCATGCAGGCACCCCTATGCTAACATTATTAGTTTAGGGACTGGATAAACTAAGAAGGCAACTACAACTTAGAGGGGATAGGAATGAAGTTCTTGCCCTCAGAATACCCCGAGAATACAATAGAGGAAGGTACCTCAAAAGCCTTCTTTCACAAGAATGGTATCCCCACGCAGGCTCTCTTCACACTTGACCTGGTCTCCTTCTGCCTCAGGGTTGGAATGAAGCCCATGCTCTCACTCTCCATTCAAAGATTCTATCCCTTTCTTCAGACTGTGTTACTCGACTGTTATCTGACTTTGTCAGCCATGTAGCTGGAGCTGGATTGATGTTCACTCCACCTAGTCTCCCAGGTTGCTACACCTCTCGTGACATCATGTGTAGTTGGCTACAACACAGTCCAAAACACGTTTTGTAACAAAGAACATACCTCCTTTTATCAAGTTTCTACTCCTGTCCTTGTGAGGAGAAATATGGGACTTTGTTCTGCTCTGCTTAGAAGCTAAGATCATCACACACACAACACACACAACACACACACACACACACACAGCCGCTCATGGTCACACATACATGTACACACAGTTTTCACAGACTTCATGGCTATTTTTTGGCCTGTCGAATTCCGTCCCACCCTCCATTAAATATATAGGTTCAGCCAAGACACCTGGTTGGCTCTGTGGGTTAAGCATCCTACTCGATTTTGGCTCAGGTTATGATCTCACAGTTCATGAGATTGAGCCCAATGCCGGGCTCTGTGCTGACACCACAGAGCCTGCTTCAGAATCTGTGCCTCCCTCTCTCTCTCTCTCTGCCCCTCCCCTGCTCATATGTGTGTGCTCTCTTTCTCATAAATAAACAAATGTTTAAAAAATATGTAGGTTTAGCCTCCCTCTAGAAAAGACTGGGAGGGGGAGTATATGCTCAATTTCTCCTGTAACGCTTAAAATCTTTGAGTTCTAGGAATAGGAAGAGTTGGATTTTCCATGGTGAATGAGACCTGAGCAAAATTAGACACTGGATGAACACTTTGTCAGGACTGGAGATGGTATGACCCTGTCTGCCAAGGGGGCAACATTTTCATTTGAGAGTTCTGGCTTTTAAAATGTGTGGGCTTGTACTGAGGCACAGACACATTATCTAAGACGGTGCTACCAATCCTGGTACCTAGTGATGTATACAGTAGCCAGAAAGGGAAGTGCCAGGGCCTGGAGCTGTCATCTGCCTTATTTTCAATAGAATTAAAGAAATAGGGGGTACCAAGTTGGCTTAGTCAGTTGAGCTCCTGACTCTTGATTTAGGCTCAGGTCATGATCTCACAGTCGTGGGATTTAGTCCCAAGTTGTGATCCACACTGAGCATGGAACTTGCTTAAGATTCTCTTTCCATTTCCCCTTTTCCCCTCTCCCCACTCATGCTCTTTATCTAAAATAATAATAATAGTAATAGTAATATAATAAATGAATTAAAGAAATGGAACAGTCATAAAGTTTGTTCTCAAAATCATCACTAATGTGGAGATGGAGAAGAAAATGAAATGCCTATTATGTTCTACTCAATTTTCATGGTGAGCTCAGCTCATTTCCTAAGAAGCTAGTCTGTCAATAGCTCGAGTAAATACAAGAGGATCTTTACTGTTGTGAGCAGAGGAAGCAATCACACTTTAGAAGAAGATAAATTACTAAATGTTCATAAATTCTAATAGATTAAAGTTCATCATGGCTCTCATATAGTCAGGATCCTACATAAGATTTCAAACTTCACCACCCACAAGATTAGTCATAGCTTAGAGACAGAGTAATATGTAAATTCAGAATACTGATATTTTCCTATATGTAGTGTGTGTACACATATTTGGAGAGCCTGACTTGTGTTCTGAAACCTGGAGTTGGATCCCTAGTTAACAAGTTTTATCTCACACACAGTGTCTTGGCAAAAATAACTATCCTCTGTACGTATCCTCGTTTGGCTTCTCATAAAGATACCAAAAAGCCTTTGACTATTTACTCACTAATAATTCTCCTCCATAGGTATAGAAATTGAAAGTAATAGTAGTGAAGTAAAACAGGATTTTTTTTAAATAATCATAAATCATGGCTCCATGCACTGAGTACCTAGTATGGCAGTCATTTTACAGACATAGTCCAATTCTATTTTCCAGTTAAGCCCAGAAGGTGGGATATATTTTCCTACTTTTCTGAATAAGGAAATAGTCCAGAAGGCTAAGGAGCTTGCCTTGGATCACCAGCTGATAAGACCTGTGATTTCACTGTGTCCAGTCTGTAGGGAGAGCCCACACTAAACCCCCCACTTGGAACTTCCTCTCAATTCCGTCCCTTTTATATAGGCAGGCCAGACTGCCACAGCAGTTCATTTACAATACACATGCTTTCCTTGCCAGGTTATTTCTGGTTAAAGGATTTCAGTCTAATATCTCTAGAATTAGGGTCTCTCTTCCTTAAATCTTTTTCTATCATTCTAGTTATCTTAGTAATTACAACATCCTTCTCAAAGTTAATATCAGGTTTATATCATCCTGCTAAATCAATATTTCTGGTTGTGAATTGCTTCCATAATTCTATCCTCTAATTTCTGATTTGTCCCTGAACTCTTCAAATTGGGCATCCATAGACATTTTTGGATGTCCCATGTTGTACTTAACCTTCTTTGCTCAAAATCTTGTTCTTCCTCTTTTAGTTCATATTCCTATTCATAGACACACCATCCTTGTACAAAACTTTTGCATAAACCTTGACCCTTCTCTTTCTTTTTCTTCTCTATCAAAGCAGATATGTCCAATAAAGTTATTGTCTTCCTTTCTGTTCCATCAAAGTGCAAAATCTTACTCCCAAGCCACTTTTTAGTCACATCGTAATTGCTACACAATCCTGTCTCTGTCACCTCTTAATTGAATTTAACACCATTGTCTAAATATTCCTGATGCACACATCTGATCATGTCACTCCCCCCTCCTTATGATTGTAATGATTCCCTATTGATGATAAAGTCAAACCCTCTTAGATCGCTTTTCCAACTGCTAAACAATTAAAAGCCAAGCCTACTTTCCACTCTTGCTTTCTGTTATTCCATTTGTGTATCCTACACACAATGTAGGCAAACTTGTCTTTGTAAAACCCCTACCCACAGTGCTCTGCCTTCTTTTCAATTTCTCACACCATCTGTCTTGAATGTTCTTTTCTCTGAGATTCCAAATTCTGCAGACCCTTTCAAGCAGCACTGTCCCATAAACCTCTTACCTGCCCAATAGCCCTTTCAGTGATGATGGGATTGTTCTATATTTGCACTGTCCAACATGGTAGCCATTAGCCATAGGTGACTATTGAGAACTTGTGATGTGGCTAGTAGGACCGATGAACCAATTTTTTAGTATTATTTAATTATAATTAATTTAATTAAAAATAGTCACACAGGCTAGTGGCTATAATATTGGACAGTACAATTTTAGATTTGTTAAATATCCAAAGCCAAAGGCTTTCTTTGGAATTCTAATACCATTTTACCTACACTCTCTTAGGATAACTGAAACTTTTTATTTTATATTTCAGCTATTGGTGGATTTCACTCTTTTCTACCTCCAGATTATAATTTCCTTGAAGACAACGGCCAGAGTTAGCATCATATTTTTTTTTATATGGGTGCAGTTTAGGGATCACAATCTGAATTGTCATGACCAGTTACTACATTTATATTAAATGTTTCTAATCCATAAAAATAAAGGCAAAATATCCTATCTTGGAGGTTATTAGAAACCATATCACAAAAAGCAGCATCCACCTTGGATTTGTTACCTTTGTCTTCCTGTGCTTAGGGTGGATTGATGCCCACTGTAGGCACTGAAAATATTCCTATTGAATAGAGTTCTTAGTGAAACATTTTTTTTTAAATTTCAGAATTCAGAGCTCAAGGGGAAAGATCTGATATAACCACTTTCTTCTGGTGGAGTTGGAAATCACCTTTAAACAAGATGCCTCAGAGGGCAGCCCTGGCAGACAGAGCTGAAAGTGTGTGCACCCAGCTTGATGCATAAACATAATGGGATGGGCGATGTCTTCTGATTGGCCAGCAAGCAGACATTAATGACCAGTTAGCAACTGTGTTCAGGTCAATTAATTTATATTTGTATTTTGCAAACTAAAAGTTGCCCTGTTAGATTATTGATTCTTTGTCCCTGTATTCAATTTGTTTTTAATTGCACCATTGCTGGGCCAAGCCCTCCCTCCTGGCAAGCTCACAATAAATCTGCCACCATCTCAACAATCAACAATAAATGTGTCTCTTCATGTCATTATTAATATGTCTCTTGGATTGGTTCATTACCACGGTTAACAGTTTATAAGAGCAAGATGGCACACTGCCAGGAGGATTCCTTTTCCCAAGGGCTATTTTGTCGTGACAGGATTGATGTTCTCAGGGCTGTGAGTGCCTAAGGAAGGCGGCCTAGGATTTAATTCAATATAGCAGGAATACAGGCTACCTAATCCTCTTTTTATCATAAACAGCTTTAGAAGAAGATATTGTTGGAATAGATTTTACCCTCTCTTACAGTTCTCCTTCTCCTCACTTCCTATTCTCTTTATATCTTCTTAATTCCTTCTTAATTTCTGTTCAGATAGACTCTTCCCCCTCAAAAACAACATAACAGGTACCTGGGTGATCTAAAATCCTCAAGTAAGGGTATCCTCCAGGAGTTGGAGTTTTATGATTGTGTTATTTATTAGTTGAAAGCAGAGGGGAGTTCCCTGTATTTGATGTGTGAATTGTGATTAACAGACCTACAGAAATACTGCATTCAGAATGTCACCTTAATTGAGGTGAGTGCTGAAAAAAGAAAAAGCTCTATCTTATAATAGAGATAATCATTAATTATCATATTGTTATTGGCTCTTTTAGGTAGTAGAATTTTTCAGGGAGAAAGCACAGATTTTAAATGAATTTGTAGCTTGACAGAAGAGATTCTCTGTGTCCCAGAAATGCCAAGTGAGAAATCTGGATGGAGCAGAATGCTTTATAAAACTCCCGCAGTGGCCTAAGATCTAATAACAGTCCAGACGTTTTTCATTTCCAAGGCACAAGTTGCTCCAGGACAAGAACTGTGGTCTCCCTCCGACACAGAGTTAACAGTCAATTTTCAGTTCAGAATATAGATTTTATGCTTAATTTACTACTAACAACACCCACACACATAACTTTTCTCCTTTGCACAAAGTTCTCCAAAACAAATCACACTGAGCTTATTGAAAGAGAGGGATGTGGAGGAGGGGGGGGTTACACCTCTTGTTTCACTGGATAGGAGTTTAAGTAGCCCATGGAAGTGGAGGGCAGAAGGAGTGGGGCTTGGGCCAGGAATATTTAGGAAAGAAAAAGGCAAGAGAAGAGATGGAAGAAGATCCCAAGGATGTCTAAGGAGGGCCACAAAGATGCAAATAGTGGATGCCTTTGTAAATGAAGGAAGCAGAGAAGGGGGAGAGTGGTCAAGAGAAAGGAAAACAGGGGAGTCCAGCCCCAGTGTACTGAAGACACCTACCCTTATGGAGGTGGGGACACCATATGCCAAGCTCAGCTGCCTTTGGTTCCTGAGGCTTTCCATGTGGGCTTCTCCAGTGCAACTCATACTTCACGTTGGTTCCCAGGACACTCCATGGCCTCTCCACAATGCCTGCTCTTACTTGTTTGTCTGCTACTCTGCTTTAGCTCATTGAGCATGTCCTCTGCAAGAGGCGGAGAGAAACTGATGCAACAACTCATGTGGAGCATCAGGCTCAGGCAAGGTTTCTGAATCCTACTTTCTGCCATCTTCCTGTTCCCCAGACACCAGCAGTGAGAAGTGGTCACATCTCAGGCAACTGATGGTTGGGTTTATGTTTCTAAAGTGCTGTAAGACCTAGAGAAATCCAACAGAAAAGGCAGTGTTGATAACCAAACCTTCATGAAAACATACACAGAAAAGAAACCCACTCACCAGGCTACTTGGAGGTAAGAGGTCTGCAAAACATAACTTATGGTTTGGCTGCTTGTTTTGTGACCTTAAAAGTATTACTTACCCTAAATTTCAGTACCTTCATCAGTAAATTGTGGGAAATAAAGACTGTTGAACCTCCTTCTTAAGACTGTTGTGCATTAAATGGATAGCACTTCATACTTTACAAATCTTGTACAAAGAAAATATTAAAATTTTAAAATATTAAAAGTATTTTAGGATACTAGGTTAATTTCTAAAAATGCCTCTAGGTTTGCATGACAGGCATTACGGAAGGGTGATTCAGGAGTACTAAGAACTACTTACCCTCTATTCATCCTGATACAGTTTTAACACATAAAAATATAGCCCATTGGCCTCCTATGTTTTAATAAATTATATTGGATTTTATGGATAATGATAGAATTATGTCATCTTCTGAATATATATAAATCTATGTTTGTGTGCGATGTCTCCTTTCCTTGAGGTTTTATGTTATTCCTATTATTTTTAAGTATTCTTCTCTTAACTATTTTTGATATTGTCCTAATATTGTAGTCTCACATCAAATAGGTACTTCTGAAAAAAAAAAATATATATAGTTACACTCATTGAGAGAAAATTAAGAGATGAAATAGACAACTTTGAAGCCAAAAAGAAAAAAAAATCACTGATCATCAAAACTTTCATCAAAGACTGTGTTTTCCTTAAGAACCTTCCATCCTTGCATAAATATGACTTATATAAGGAAATGCAAAACATGGATACCTTCTGAAGACTCCATCTTTTAAGGGTTCACTACCACATACAAAATAGTATTCATTTGTAATAGCTTCATTTGTAATTAATTCCCCTTTTTGCATCACATCCAAAGTAAAGTAAAATAAAGTAAAAATAATATAATATAATATAATGTAATTTAAAGTAAAGTAAAATAAATAAAATAAAATAAAATAAATAAAATAAAATAAAAAATAAAAAGTTTATGCTCCAGTTTAAAAAATAAGTCTGTGGCTCCAGCTCACCCCCCTCAAATGCCCACTTTTAACACCCCACCTGTGTGAGTGTTGAATGACAAGCCCTGAGCCCTGATGACAGCTAATCCAAAGCACCAACAACCAATAACAGAATCAGAAAACGCAAAATAGCTCCTTGAGGAATAAAGCTTCCCAGTCCTTGGTTCTGCAACAGCAGGGTAGAAAGTGAGGGGACAGGAAAATCAAAGTTGCTTTTAAAAAAATGATCACACATAGAGGCAAAATGTCCCCACAGCAGGAAGGAAAGTGGAAAACACACCAAATCAATCACCTTAAAAATAAGGCTTAAAATCTTCTACTACATAAGATGTAGGTGGGGAGGGAAGAATGGGCACAGCAGCTTGAAAATCTTTTATTAAACTGCATGCTGACTGCATGGCACAAACAGGAAAATGCAATTAAGGTAAGGCCATTAAAAAGACACCCAAGGATAGCTCTGAGAGAGACCAGGGATCAATCAGCAGGCACTCAGGCAACTTGCAAAGGAAACTCTCTTTGAGAAAGTGCCAGGCAGAGGGTGGAAACACCTCAGATGAGACATTCCTGGAGTAAGAGCACTTTGGGGCATGTAAGAAGTTAAGGTGTGACAGCCTTGATGGGGGAGAAGGTGGGGGTGAGAAGATAGGGCCTCCCAGTACCCTCCCTCCAGCTGGTGGAGGACAGGCTCTCACCAGTATCATCAGAAGCCTTTGGTGCCTCTTGGGTCTATCTTCATTTCAACTGCAGAGCCCTCGATGAGTTTTGGCTATTGTGCTCCTAAGGAACATATGTGAGCAGGAGGTGATGACATTTCAAATACAAGTCACTTGAGCCCCGCCATGGGCTGCCTTTCCCTCAGACTGGGTCCAGTCCAGGTGGTACCCACTGACTAGGAATTGGCAGATGGGAAGCCCTGGGGAGTACACTCACCAATCTGCTCTGAAGGCACAGAACTAATCTGTTAATGAGGAGCTTGACTTCTCATTAGAAGCTTTCCAGAAATGGTGTCAAGAGAAGTCTCCAGGTTCAGGGGCCTTCACTAGGCAGTGCCATTTCCCTGGCTGGTTACAGAAAGCACAGCCTGGTGGGGACCACCTCTCTCTCTGTCTCCACCCATGAAGCCCATTGTATCTCACTTGTGTCTGCTTAGTTCAGGGGCTTCCCCTATGTGTCCCTGCAGTTATTACAGGATCCGAGACCTTCTAAATTTCACCCCCTGCCCCAGGCTATTGTTCTGTCACACTGGGCTGGAACCATGGAGCTACATACCTGATTGTCCCACCAAAGTATAAGCACTGTGACGATGGGGACAAAGTTTGCACCTCCCTGTGGACAAAAATTTTTACTTTCCATGTGTGGCACAGGACCTGACATAGATTAGATGCTCAAAAATGCTTATTAAATGTATCTGGCATGTAATGAGCAATCAATAAGTATTTAATGATAAGATAAATGAAAATATTGGTTGAGGGAAACTGAAAAATATTGATTTTGGCATGTGTGTACAAGCAAAAATAAACTATGAATCACATATTATTCAGGGATAGCTGTGGTATGAGTCTGGTGGTAAATACACATCCTTCCTTCCTCCATAGGCTTTAAAAGAATTCTTCAGTCAAGACTGGTTAAGGCAGTGTTGATCTCCATTGCAGCCCGGGCCTGTCTCTAACTTGTGCTAATTTGGGGCTCCTAATTCTTTCTTCCATTCTCCAGAGCCCAAACCACTCTCTGAGATTTAGTATCCCATACCACAATGCTCATTTCCTTTGGCTAAAGATGGCATGCTAATTGCTGTGGGTTTTCAGTGTGTCCTCAGTGCTCAGCCTCCATGACACTCAAGAGTTCATCTATTAAATGTATCCTGCACTAGTCCTTTCTTTCTTTCTTCTTCTTTTAATGTTTATTTATTTATTTTGAGCAAGAGAGAGACCCTGTGAGCAGGCGGGGACAGAGAGAGATAAGGGAGAGAATCCTAAGCAGGCTTCATACTGTCAGCTCAGAGCCTGACACAGGGATCAAACTCACAAACCGTGAGATCATGACCTCAGCTGAAATCAGGAGTAGGATGCTTAACATACCAAGCCACCCAGGTGCCCCTGCTCTAGTTCTTTCTGATTCCTACTTGCTACTGCAGAAGTCTGTGGAGTACCTTCCCTGCCAGTGTGAACAGGTTCTGGTAAGGTTTCTAGCAGAAACAACATCAACTACAAAGTGCCCATTTGGGCTATGGCAAGAAGGGTTTTATAGACTTCTCTGACTTTAGGAAGGGGACATAATTTCTAGGTATAATACAATTTGGAACATGCTCTCATTTTCTCGGAAACTATTCCCTTGCAGTGATTTTCTGTCTCAGTAAATGTTCCCTGGGCTGCAGCTACTGTGAATCAAAGCAGTCCCGGTGGTAGGTGAATGGGGTTGGTTGCTCAGTCAGTTCTTGCCCACTTACTTGTGGCCTGTGCTAACATCTCCTTCCCTCATTCTGCTTTTTGAAGGTGCCATTGTTCCCTTTCCTCTTCTACTGATTCCTTAATCCCTCCCTTCTTCCTTAATCCTCTGCCCTCCAAGCAGGCAGTGCTCACCTACCTTCTGCAAGCAGGTAAAGCCTCTTCGAAAAGGCCTGAGGGCCAGGCCAACTTTGCCAGTACATTTGCATACATTTACATTTAGTTGGCCTGCAAACATGATGATTATGCAAAGTTCTGCTCCTGGCAGGAAAGGATTCTGTTTGGATTCAGGAACTTTCAGTTCCACAGAACACAACTAGGTGAGAGAGGAGCTGCAGTCATTGCTATTCCACAGGAAGGGTGCCTGAGTGTTATTGATGGTAATGAAGGTTGGACCCAGGTGTCAGTGGGACATCTTCAAGTACAAAAGTCACCCAGCTGGGTTCCTGCTTCTGTATCCACATCGCCCCAGTGTCATTTTGTCCATAGTTAGCTTAAGAGTTAGGGGACTGCTTCTCACATTTTGATAGCATGCCCTCTCTGGCAAGCTGCCTGAGTGGCTCTCAGTAAGGCCTATGTTCTCAAGGCTCCCCTCCTCTCTTCTAGTAAATTCTGCATATCTCTGCAGAAATCAGCTTTCAGACCACCAACCTGCTCTTTCTTCATGTGTTGAAAACTTTACTGGGTCCCTGATCCATTTTCTTTCTTGTGAGTAACAAAAGGTCCTTAGGTACCGCTATGGTGCCAGCATCTTTTTAATGCAAGGGTCCAATGCCTGGTTTGTAGAAAACAATCACTTGGTTATAAGAACATAGTATGATGAGTCAAAAGACATAGAAACTACTTCAGCATCCATTACTTGTGCTGTCTTAGGCATATGAATTAACTTTCTTAGATATGTTTCTTGCTGTATAAAATAAGAGGGAAATATATGATCTTTGAAATCCATTCCTGCTCTGAAATCCTAGATTTTTATGCCTGGAGTTACATATTTTATAATCACAGATAGATTTATATTGTAGTCTATCCACTGTTTCATCTGCTTGTTCACTAAATATTTAATACCTACTAAGTGAAAGCATATTCAATGAGAAATACGTTAAGCGTCATCTCTGCAATTAAGTGCTTTGCTACAACACCAAGGATAAAATAATGTAAATCATCAGTCTGCCTTTTACAATGATATCCACACCTCCTTCCTTGGGGTTTTTACACTCTGTCCTTGGGGAACAAAAGATTGATTGTGTCAACCTGAACACCTAAAATGTGCAATGTGGATAATAGCACTCAATAATGTTTGCTTGAACAGAATTAAGATGAACCCCACTTGAATTCTAAAATTTGTCCTTATTTTTACATTTTTAGTGGGGAGCAAGAACAATGAACAGGAAGGGAATAGTTACAAATAAATTATAGTTTTCTTTTGTAGTAATTAAAAATGTATTTGGGGAAATATTGTGGCAGGTAAGTTGTTAAGCCACCAGTCTAGTCTTACCTTAAAAATTCCAAGGTAGTCTGGGTAAGATTTTGTCCCTTGGACACCAGTCACTTCTTAAAAAACAAATTCACCTACTTAATCATTAATTGAATGTTTTTATATTCATGATATGATAGGAACTATGGGAAGAAATGGGGGAAGAGTTCAAGGAGGTTTTCATTCCTGAGGGAAGACAGAATATACCCTCCTAAAACAATTAGTGAAAATTGTTTGAAGTAAGCAACAGGTAAAGTGTATATTTTGCCAAAACATATATTTAGTGTTTAGCATTAGCCTGTGAGTGTTCATTTACTTTACAAGTAGACTGACTTGATATCTGTTCTTGGATGTCTAGGGGACACCTCAAAGTCAAGATGTCCAGAATTGAACTCAAACGTTGCCTACACCAGTGTTTGGCATTACCATACACTGAGTTCCATGAACCAGAAATATGATCATTTCCTTACATACCTCTCTCAGTCCCTTTAAACATTGGCACTATTTTAATTAGTTTGGTACATAACAAAATACCGCAGGCTGGATGGCTTAAACAATAAAAATTCTTTTTTTTCACAGTTCTGGAGGCTAGAATTCCAAGATTAGGGTGCCATCAAGGTTGGTTTGTAGTGAGAACTCTCTTCCTGGCTTGTAGAAAATTGCTTTCTACAAGCCAGGTGTAGGCCAGGTGTCCTCACATGGCCATGTCTCTGTATGCATGTACGGAGACAGAGAGAGAGAGAGAGAGAGAGAGGGGAGAGAGAGAGAGAGAGAGAGAGAGAAGCGAGAGAGATCTCTTATAAGAACACTAATTCTATCAGATTAGGATGCCATGCCTGTGGCCTTATTTAACCTTAATTACCTCCTTAAAGACCTTATTTCCAAATACAGTCCCATTGGGTGTTGGGGCTTCAACGTATGAAATTTGGGGGATCATAATTCAGTCTTAAACAAATAACAAGTAGGGTAGCTCCAGCTTCTCACAGCTCAAGCTATTAGTGGCTTGACACAATAAAACTGTATTGCTTGTTCAGATATTCCAATTATCTAAAGTTGGGAGAGGGCAAAGTGCTAGGTTCCATGCAATCATTCAGGATATAACCTGATTGAGGTTCTGCCCCTTTCAAAGCCTGGCGACAAGGTCAACTCTGGTCCTAACAGGCTGACTGGCAAGGAGGTTAAAGACTTAACATAAAAAGATGTGGACTGTTGTTGTTGTTGCTGTTGTTGTTGTTGTTGTTGTTGTGAGAGAGGCTTGTTTTCATATGTTTTTATTATTTTTTTTTAAATTTTTATGGGCTAGGCTTCTTGGAAGTGGTATATATGACTTCTGTCCACATTCCTTTGGCTAGAACTCCCTGACATCTAGAAAATATAGTCTAGCTGTGTTCCCAAGAAGAGAAGAATAGGTTTGTTGAATAGCTAACTTGTCTCTCACATATGAAGTCCAATTCACCATTCTCCAAAAATACATCTTAAATCTCCCCACCTATTTCTGTTTCCACCACCCAATAATCTAGAATAAGATATTGTTGTCAATCACTTGAATTACTACAAAAACCTACTAAGTGTTTTTTTTAATCTATATCTTTTCTAAAAAAAATAAATGGTAAAATATACACAAAATTTACTATTTTGTACCATCTTAAAGTATATAATTCAGTGACAATTAGTATATTCACAATTTTGTACAACAATTACCACTATCAATCTCTAGAATAATTCCATAATCCCAAATTCAGTACACATTAAACAATAACTCCTTATCCCTTCCTCTCCCCAGTTTCTGTAACTGCTGTGCTTCTATTTTTGGCCACCTCAGATTACTCCTGCAGTCCAAATTATTTCCTAAAAAGTCTAATCACACACACACACACACACACACACAGTTTTTGTTTTTTAAACTTTTATTTAAAATTCTAGTTAGTTAGCATATAATGTAATATTGATTTCAGGAGTGAAATCACTTACATATACTACCCAGGGCTCATCATAATGAGTGCCCTTCTTGATGTCCATCACCCATTTAGCCCATCTCCCACTCCATCAACCCTCAGTTTGTTCTCTATTGTTAAGTGTCTCTTATGGTTTGCCTCCCTTTCTCTTCCCTGCCCCTTCCCACATGTTCATCTGTTTTGTTTCTTAAACTGTGTAAAATATGGGTGAAATCATATGGTATGTTTGCCTTTCTCTGGCTGACTTATTTCATTTAGTATACTACACTCTAGCTCCACCCATATCATTGCAAATGACAGGATTTCATTCTTTTTGATGGCTTAGTAATATTCTATTGTATATATTTGCCACCTCTCCTTTATACATTCATCAGTAGATGGACATATGGAATCTCTCCATAGTTTGGCTATTGTTGATAATACTGCTATAAACATTGGGGTGCATGTACCCTTTAAATTTTCATTTTTGTTTCCTTTGGGTAAATGCCTAGTAGTGTAATTACTGGGTCATAGGGTAGTTCTATTTTTAACTTTTTGAGGAGCCTCCATACTGTTCTCTAGAGTGGCTGAACCATTGTAACCTGTTTGTAACACACTCTATATTTAGACCCTTACTTAACTCCCCATTGGTCCTAACAAAATTATAAAAGTCCCTAAGCTAGCTTTCATCCCATGGGAGCTCTGATCCACAGCTGCCTCCTAGCCTGATGTAAACACACTCTCCCCTTCAGATTCTGTGCTCTCATTTAGAACTTCCTGGCTCTCAAGTCCCTACTCACCTCTAGGTCTTTGCATTGGCTGCCTTCTCTCTAAGTGTTCTCACCTCCCCATTTGCCTTGTCAACTCCTATTAGCTTCCAGATCTTATCTCAACTGTCTCTTCCTCAGCAGTTTCCTCTCAAACTCCTGACTATGCCAAACCTGCCTATCATAGAATTTCCTAGCATTTCAATCCTCTTTTCCAAATGCTTCTTGCATTATTGTTCATACTTTCAAGATTTTGTAGTATACACATCTCCTCCCAATGAACCTTAAATTCCATAAGGGTGGATACTATACGGTTTATGTTCAATGTTTTATTTCTAGTACCAAAATAATGCCTAGCATATAATAGGCACTTGATGAATAAGTTATGAGTGAACAGATGAATGCTATCGGCACCAGAAAGGGTTGAAATCAGAGTGACACAGAAGATGACTTGGAAGAAAGGAGCATGAAAACATTGGTAAAATTGGCCTACAACAAGGAAGAAGCCATTCCCTGCTGGATGAAGTAGCATAGTTTTGGTTGTTTTTTTTTTTTTTTTAATTATATTATTTATTCATTTGCCATAAAGTCTCTTTAGCACATCACTTCTTTTTAAATCTTGGTGATAATGATTTGATGATCAGGATAATATTGCAAAAGAAGAATCTTTCTTAATTTTAAAGCATGCCTTTCTTTGGAGAGAAGAGAAAGAAAAACAATATTGTTGAATGATAACTACTGAGCAAGCAATTTCACATGATACTATATTTGATATTAAAGTTCCTTTAATAGAGTATCTTTGACATTTCTACTATATCCTTGAGAGCTTTTAAAAGAAATGAAACTATAGCCTCACAGCCATAGAGAAATGCACTGAAATCACAAATAGGAATGCCAAGAGTAGAACTTAATTGTTCAGACTCTCAGATAAGTTTTCTTTTCCTTTTTAGTCTTGGTGTCCCCCATTAACATCCTCATATTTCAGTTCTCTAGAAATTAGATGAATTGATAATATCAGTCAAACTGATTTAAAATCTTAAGAAGTGTTTTAACCAAGCTTTTAGTTATGGGTCCCTGGAAAACAGATCCTGATTAAATGTCGATGTTTCATTTTTGGGGTGAACTTCCAGGGCAGAGAGTGAAAGCAAAGGGAAGTGAGGAAGAGAAAGATGGGAAGCAATAGGAGATGTTACCTTATCAATACTGACTGCAGATCGATGATGAGCAGTGAAGATCTGTAGATGACCACTTGGCAGGTGTTCCCACTCAGCCATGTAAGAAGTGTACAAACCAGCTCCAGGGAGAGACTCTGCTTTGAAACCATCCATGATCAGAAGAATGAAGAGAGGACTTACTGACCTGATTCGCTCCTTGACTCATTTCCTATCTTCCTTTGGTATAAGTTTATAGGGAGTTAACTACTCAGACCTCTGAGTTTCATTGCATGGGCCCTGCAGCAACCACTAGGGAAGCTATATCTCATGCCCTGAAGGATGGCATTTCATCAGAAGTTGAATGTGGTAGAGGATCCAGAGACTTTGCATGCTCAGCTGGTCAGCTTGAGGTCAGCCATGGGAGCTGAGGAAGCCGAGCAAGAGACCAAAGATTTGGGAGTTAAGGAGGCCAAGAGAATTTGAGCAGTATATATATCTTACATATCTGATACACAGGCTTTTGAAAGACTGCAGGATTTGGTGCAGTTGCCTTTTCAACTTGAATCTCTCACGCTGGCCAGATGGCAAAAATGAAAAGACTGATAACATTTTCTTTGTGAAAATGGGTGTCAACTGAAACCTCAGACACTGTGGCTGGGAGTTGCCTCAACTACATTAGAAAGTTGCTTTGTAATTTCTATTAAACCTAAACATGCATCTATTTTATGCCCCCCAGATTCAACTTCTAGGTATTTTTCCAAAAGAAGTTTGTATATGTACACATTAGAAGACATGAATAAGAATGCTCATAGTGAGAATTTTTTTTTACAATAACCCCAAACTAGAAACCACTCAGTGCCTATCAAGATAATAAATTAATAGGTTATGGGATAAGTACAGTGAAAAACTACACAGCAGTTACTAAAGAACAAACTACAAATATGGACAACACATGGGAATCTCACAGATATCATGGTGAGTGAAGGAAGTTACACACAGAGGAGTACTGCTTATAGTCTTCCATTTATACAAAATTCAAGAGAGTCATATTAGTGGCAATCATTTGAGGAGGTATTAAAGAGGAAAGAGCATTAAACTCTGGAAGGAGGAATGTTTATCTTGATCTGTGTTGTGGTTAAATGGGTGAATACATATATACAAGTCCACTGACCTGTACACTGAAATCTATATTCTTTGCTGCATCTAAGTTAAACCTCAATTACACACACACACACACACACACACACACACAATCTCAATCACTATAAAAACATACGGACAAATAATATCAAAGCCTGCAGCTTTGGGAATTGTTGATTAAAGCCTTTTGTTTAAGAGACATGGAGCAAGTTTGTCCTCCATGGAATTTGTAGATTCTACAAGAAAATAACTGTTTTCAGTTTCTGGGAAAGGGACCATCCATTGTCTTCTTCCACCTCTAGAGCCCTGACAGCTATAATTAAAATAATGAATGATCAAAGGAAGAACAAACATTTAGGTCAAAACACAAGCCACCAAATGGATCATATAGACTGGTAAAAGATATTTTCTTTTTGCTCCAAGAAAAATGATGAGGGGAAAAAAAATTGACTCACAAAGAAAATACGGAAGGATGACAAAGCTTTAGTCCAGCAGTAAAGATCAAAATTCAAGTCCCTAGAGCTACAAGAGAAGAATCTCAGGGAGAATAACAATGAACAGAGGGGAAAGGCATCCTAGAAAGAGGAGTCAGACAAACAAAGAAAGGAAGAAAGAGGGCCTTTTACAAAAGAACCAAACATAAAAAGAAGAGAGAGAGGCACAGAAATCTATAAAAAGGCTACTGAAGAAGCGAAAAGCACAAAAAAAAAAAGAAGGACTTGAGATGAAAAATAAAAATAAAAAAGATTAAAAGGAAGGGGTGAAATAGCAGAGGGAAAAGGACTCACCGATTGCTCTGAGGAAAAACATGGCTGTGATAGAAAATCGATGTTTGCAGCAGCAGGGGCTGAGCCTGATGTGGGTCAGGAGGCCAGCCGCCATCCACTGGCTCTGATTTGGCATGGACGGCCCCGGCAGATGGAGTACAGGACCACCATGGAGAAGAGTTCCAGGGACCTGGAGCCATGACAGTCCTTGTTAGATTTCACTAGCCCTGGGATGGGCTTTACAGTACTGATCTGAGAATTCTATCTCCAAGGTACATTTTGTTTGGGAGGTGATAGGATCCTTGTCTTCTGTTTGTCAATGGTGAAAGCATTAATCTTAGTTAATTGGTGTTGGAAACACCATACAGTGGAACAAAAGGAACCAGAAACCTGGGCTTGCTAACTAGCCCTCTGCTTATTGTGGAGCCTCAGGCAACTGATTTTACCTCTTTGAGCCTCTACTTTCTCAACTGTAGATTGGGAATAATGTCACTTGGGCAATACTGCAAATGGGAGAGCAAAGAAGAAAGACTTCATCCATCATAAAACACTATCAAATTTAGTCATTTATGTTGTTATATTATATTAATTATATTATATTATATTATATTATATTATATTATATTATGTTACATTATATTATATTATACATATCTGGTTTTCTGTGTTAGTTTTGTTATTGAAGGATGCTATGTGGAGACCTCTGGTCATTTGCTAATAAACTTAACCAGGAAAAGCACATAGATTCTGCAGGAGTGTCTTGGGTTTAATGGTTATTGCACAAGGGAAAATGCTGGCATCTGTTTCTGAGTGCTAAACCCCTGAGACAGTGTGCATAAAACCAAGTTTATTGAGATGTGTGACTACCTATGCAACGCAAAACATCCTGGGCTCTAAGCTTCACTTCACCTAGAAATTTTAAATGGCTCCTTCATGGCCTGCAGTTGTGCCTGTCTAGTGCATTTTGAAGAACTGAAACATTAAAAATCAACAACAACAAAGCAGAGCTGATTAATTACTGCAAAAGCTGTTTTAGGGGGAAAAAAGAGAAAAGTTGTTGTCCTATTATATTTCTGGAAAAAATGAGCATTTTATCGCTTCTACAAATTGCTCCCTGGAAAGTACTTTCATTTTCTAATTGTTCATAAATTTACTGACAGGTGGTTACACAGTAGGTGTAACATCGTTATTTTCATTTTATTATATACACTGTTTTAAAGAGAAAATCTGGAAGGGCTGGGTATTGTATATCATTTGATGTACCCTGAAAATGTGTGGGTGGGAAGGTGTAGCCTAAGGCTGCTACTTCCCCATATATGTCTAGGTTTTTTTTCCCTCACACGGGGTCAATCTAGACAGTTGTGACTGGTTAGAATACATTAGGATTGTGACAGTAAAACTAAATTGTTTTTCTGTGGTTACTCTTTTTCTTAAAAAAAAATAAAAGATATGAGTAGTCTTCACTTTCACTGAAGGATCTGTCACAGGTTTTCATTACCAGGGACAAGACAAATCTCAAGTTCATATGGACACTGAAAAGTTGGTATTTGGTGACAATTAGTTGTGTTGGACAGATTGCTCTGTTGAAATTAACATATACTGGTACATCTACTTGAGACTGTTAACTCTGTGAAGCTCGGAATTATCCAGCATTGTTTAGCATATCTGTACCACCTAGCATTTTGGCTAGATTATTGCAGGTGCTCAATAAATATTTGCAGCTTACTGTTACAGTTGTGAATCATAATTTATTTGCAGAATTTAATATATAAATTAATAAAACTATCCTCTTGTGGAAATAATAATCACAATTTACATAAAGACAACTATAGGCAAATGAGTTCAGCAGCTAGGTTCAAGGGTTTATGAGCATAGAGCAGGTGGAAAGAACATGTATAATTGGTTTCCATCCCCACCTTATTGAAACTTAACATATCAAGGTTATCATTAACATCCAAGTAGCTGGACTTACTTCTTCACACACTTCCTCCCTCAATAGATTTGGAAGCTGTTAGCCACTTCTTCCTTACAGAAATACTCTTTTCTTGTTTCTATGATGTTATGCCACATTGTTTACGTGCCTTTACCCACTCCTTTTCATTCTCTTTCAAGAATACTTCCTCAAGGTTTAACCTGTCATGGCAGGGCTCACTGTAATTCCATTAATGCCCTCCTTTGTGCATGCTAATTCCCTGTATTGATCTCACTGATTCAAAATTTTCATCCTAGTTCAATAGTCTGGACAATTCTCTTGAACTCCTAAAGCAGTCATCTGCTAGATATACATGCTGAGTATCCTGTCAGTCACCTCTACTCAATAGGTCCAAAATGAAGCTGTAAATTCTCCTTATCTACTCCTCCTGTTCTTCCTATTCAGTTCACTATATCTATGGCTCCATGAAAGTGGCCAGATTTAGGAAAAACAACAACAGGACACTCTGTTAAGCTCAAAGTTCAGAGAGGCAGCAAATCATTTTTTAGTATTAGTATGTCCCCTTCAACATTTTTTAATTTTCACTTTTTCAGTTTTATTTCTTGCAGCTTTATTGATTTACAATTGACAAATAAAAATGGTATGCATTTAGGATATAAAAGTGACGATTTGACCAATGTCATTCAATACTTAAAAGCAAATATACCTAAGTGTCTTGTATTTTATCTGGTCACTGTATCTCCTTGCTAATTACCAAAGACTGAAACAAGGGGACCATCTTTGACACTTCCCTCTCTCTTATGCCTTCAAAGACAATCATCCGTGGGTTTAAGTCCACTTTTCTAGTAGTTTATTTACCTGAATAATTTTCTTTATGTTCAGAACTAATATCTTAACACAAATTCTTTTCACTTCTTACTCAGATACCCCCAATTTTCCTGTTCTTCCTCCTGCCTCACTTCCCTTCAGTCTATGCTCCACAGGACAATTAGAGTGACCTTCTAATATCATGTTAAGTTATATGAACAGTGACCATCACAGGAGAACTAATGCAGGCTTTGATATAGACCACTGGTATGAAAAGCACATTTTAGAAAGCCATCCATGATGTCAGTAGGACTTGAAGACTTCTATCAGCTCATATGCTTCCTCTTCTACAGACTCTAAAATCAGCTCTGGTATTTATTATACTGTCTCTAAATCACAACCATGATCTTCACATCTCCAGGCCTTGGCAGTTACTTGTGACTTTGGCAGAAACATCTCTGCTCATGCCCTCAGAATGCAGATTAGATGTCATCTCTTCAGGAAAACCTTTCTTAAATTTGAATGTTAAATAAAGTGTCTTTCTTACACCACTGTGGTGAAACTTAAGTGCATTGTAATCGTCTGCTTATTATCTGTTTTCAAAATCAGACCATGAGCTGGTCTGATTTTAGACTCAGACATAGTCTTTAGTCTTCATCTATCCAACACCTAGCAAAGTGTTTGGCATCAGTGAGCTCTCAACTCGTGCTTGTGATGGGAATATAAAGGAGGCCAAAATCCATGCCTGCAAATATCTTTCACAACCCCTGTTATATCCTTAGGAGTCCTCACAGCTCCTGGCCATTTTGAAATGCCCTAATAGAGCTGCTGGAACTATAGGCTACGTTCATATCAGACATACTCTTAGAGTAGCACGTATATTGTATCTTATTTATATATTTAAATACCTCTCTACATTTATTTTTTTCTGGAAACATTCAGGGAGCTCCTGTGAGGTAGAGAGCAGGTCCAATTCAGTCCCTTTTTCCAGGAAGTTTATAATCATTAGTATAAATAAACCAAAATACTGATAGATAACCCATCTTGGGCACTAGAATATATGCATGAACCAGGTACAATGGGGCTAAAAGAGGAAATGGTCACCTTCTTATGGGTGGAATACAGCTGGAAACATTTGATAGAAGGCTTGACACTATACAAATCCTGGAAGAACGATGCAGAATAACCCCAACTAACAAGGGAGAACAGGCTTGGGCCAGTAGACTAGCAAGCCCTATTCAAGATATTCTAAGGAGCTATGGATGGCTGGAACATATTAGGGGGGAGATAAAGCTGGACAAAAGGCAAAAGTCAGATGCCTTGGGGAACTAAATGCAAAGATAAGGAATTTAGAAACCACAGAAGAATTTTAAGCTGGGAGAGAATTATGATTAATGTGACCAGATTTTGATTTAAAAACTATATGTATGTTATCATGAATGCAGATAAGGTGTACAGAAGATATGGGAAAGGCTGGTAGAAAATGAAAAATCAGCTTATCTGTATGAGTAGGTTTTCCTCTTAGAAATAATGATCACTAAGGGCGTCCTGACATGGCCCAAATAAATGAGTCTACCGTAAGAAGTAGGAGTGGGCCTAGGATTCAAATAAACTGGTTTATTGCTATATGGTATGAGATTCAAAAAAAAAAAAAAAAAAAGGAGAGACAGAGAGACCAAGAGTTACTAATCAAGCTGCCTGGGTTTTGGATTATAGACACTTTCACATTTGTTTTATTGCTGAAAATATCTCTTGTGTACAGAACATTTTTAAGGGAACATTCCCTCTCTCTCTGTGTGTGTGTGTGTGTGTGTGTGTATGTATATATATATATATATATATATATACTTTAAAAAAAAACTTTTTTATGATATAGTCAAATGATGAAACATCACACCTGCCAGCCCTGAAAGGCTATAAATACAGAGTGAAGTCTAAATCTAGAGAGAAAAATAACCATATCCATTATATATTTATTGCAATTAGGAGATAATTTTGATGGCAGACTAAAGATAAATGGTTATTGATTTGCTTAAAACACATAAGAACATGAAATATAAGATATGTAATAACCAGAAAAACTATACATCTATTGGAAGAATTATTATTATAAATTAATTGGATTTATTAACTTGTATGTGAAATGTAGTGTTCTGCAAGAGTAAAAATAGACAGAAAATAAAACAAAGAATAATCCAAACCAAATTATCATAGCAATCTGTACAGCAAGATTGTTAGAGGTGATTGTTATATTCAGGATTCCTAGTCTTAGCTATTCATGCTTCAGATATAGAATACCTTCTGTGTGTGTACAACCTGTCAAGGTATGAAGATGTGGCCACGTATAAATTGTGGCTTCTGCCCTTCCACAGTTTACACTGTGGTAGTAGAGACAGACATCGGAAGTAGATAACTATAATCAAATGCTGAAGTACAGTTGTGTTCCAGGAGAACATTATGGCTTTTTATAGAGGAGAGAATGACTAACTCCCTGGTGTGGTCCTGGAGATCTTTAATGAGCTGAGTTTCAGATGATAGACAGGTGATTTCCAGCTGGGTAAACCCTAGGAACATTCTCCCTGGAGAGAACATTACGCAAAATCTCAGTTGTGATGAAGTATTGTCCCAGCTTAGCAGTGGAAGCAAGATGCAACACTTGCCCTCAAGGAGCATCCAATTGGAAGAGAAGGCTGATGAATTTCAAATACACACTTAGGGAGCAAATCCAATCACTGTTAATCCGTATAACTGTGGGAGGAGGAAATTGGGAAGAATAAGATATTGCTTTGAAATGGAGATGGAGCTTCCACTGGGCCTTGAAGAATGGATTGTACTTGGAAAGAGGGTGGTAATTAAGAAAAAGAAAATTACAAAGAAAGACTCTTTTAATCTAAATTGGAGACTTTGACTTGATATGAAAGAAAATAGGGGGTCATTTAGAGGTTTCCAAGTAGATGAGTGGCCTGAGAAAAACACTATTTAAAATTAGGCTGTGGCAGATATGCAGAAGAGTTGCCCAGGAGGAAAGGATTCAGGAAAGTCTCATGGGAGGGAATTGCCATAACCAGGACAGAAGTCATGCAGGTTGTAAAAGAGAAAGGAGCAGAGAAGGAGAGGGAGAGAAAAATATAGAGTACGTTTCAAAGAGATTGTTTAGATAAAGAAGTTAGAAAAACATTTGGAAACTGTGTGAAAAGGAATGTTTTTCAAGTTCCATTTGCAGCATAAAAATGTTTGAGAAGGGAGTTCCTGTTAACATATGTATTAACCCTGATTTTATTTTCTGCAATTGGCATCAGGGTTCTTGCTGACACTGGAGGAACTGGGTCTGTCCTGCCCAGGATTAACCAATTCCTAGAGATAGTAAACTTCTCCTTTGCAAACAAGCACATCTTTTATATGCAAACCAACCAATCTAGATCCCACACCTCCCAACCACATCTTTATTGGGGTCTCACACTTAGGGTCACCATCCACCTGCCCTAATAACCCCAGGACCAGGTACCAGACAACACGTGTAATCTAGATCCTGCAGAAATTATTCAAACTACCCAATCCTAAACCTGCTTCTCCTGCTTTACTTTGCCTGTCCCATGGACACCATAATACAGGCTCTAACCAAGATTTCCCTCATTTGGCCTTCTGACTGACCCTAGTGCTTCCGCATGTGGCCTTGTGTGCTATGCTGTGACCTATGGATTTGTGAGTATAATAAACTTCTAAAGACCTGTGAGTATAACAAACATTTTTACCTTCAAATCAGGTATTTCCGTGTTTGTGTGCCTTAACATACCTGATCAAAATGAATCCCAGTTATCTGATTAAAACAATATATTGCCTGCAGTTGATAACTCTGGGCTTGCTTATATAGCCTAACTGATCAGAAGAAGAACATAAATATCCGTGAGAAGTGTGTACATCTAAAGCATTGTGGTCACTTTTGGAGTATATAGATATGACCTTAAATATGATCAAATAATTTATATTTAACCTTAGTGTGTTTTTATCTGTATTAGTGATGTCTTTATTGTATTTAAAACTAGGGATGATTCTAAAGATACTTGCAAAAATTAGTAACAAAATGCTGCTACATAACCATTTTTTTCTTTATACCAATAAAATCCTCTTTAAAAATGTCAGTAACACCTAAAAATGATTTTTTGCTTTATTTTGCTTTTTCCTAGTTGGCCCCAGGTGCAGCATTGAGTATATCATATTCTTCAGTTTATGACACGCTGTCATCTTTGCTCTGTAGAAAGTTGTTCTATTTAAAACAAAATCAAACAGTTGAGAAAACTGGAAAAATTAATTGACTGCAAATATGTTAAGCAGAGGGTTAAAATCACTATTCTATAAATAGGAAATAATTAATTCAAGGAAAATAAAAAGTACTAATAGATTAAAAAATAAGAATGGGTATTTCAAAAAGAGGATATAAAATATTAATACAAATGTGTTCATAAAACTAACTTAATTCTCTTATTATAAAGATATTACACATTCAAATGCCATTTTTCAGCTACTATATTGGCATTTAAACAACATTAGAACACTCAGTAGTAGGGAGGTTGTGATAAAAAGGTCAAACCGTATCAGTGCGGTATAAGTTATTGTAGAAAGCAATTGGCAATATGTCCCCCAAACCTTTAAAACATTCTTATCCCTTAAGCCAGTAATACCACACTTGTTAATTTTTACTATAGAAATAACTAAGCACCGCATGACAATGTATAAAGATGTTCATTTATTTTTTATTTATTTAAAAAAATTGTAAATATTTATTTATTTTTTAGAGAGAGAGAGAGAAACAAAGCATGAGCAGGGGAAGGGCAGAGAGACAGGGAGATACAGAATCTGAAGCAGGCCCCAGGCTCTGAGCTGTCAGCACAGAGCCTGATGTGGGGGGCTTGAACTCAAGAACTGTGAGATCATAAACTGAGCTGAAGTCGGACACTTAACCGACTGAGCCACCCACGTGCCCCTCTTTGTTATTTATGATTAGTGAAAAATGTTTTTCTAATTACTAAAACAACAACAACAAAAGGTAGTCTCTATACAGCCATTGTGTTTGTAAAAAACATTTGGTGATATGAGAAAATGTGTGTGTTACAATAAGTACAAAGGCAGGACAACTAGATATGTATATTTGTAGGTATGATAGATGTGTGTGTATATTTGTGTGTGTGTTCTCATGGTTGAAAGGATATACCACTAGACAGCTACTATAACAGTTAAACTTGAAAAGACTGGCAATATCAAGTGTTGGTAAGGATGGAGAGTAGGTGAAATTCTCATCTACTGTTGGTAAGAGTATACAGAAGAACAGGGATTTTAAAACCATTTGGTAGGTTCTTATAAACGTCAGTGAGCATCTCTTCCAAGACCAGCAATTCTACTCCTTGGTATTTACCTAAGAGAAATGAAAAAAAAAAAAATTCCACAAGAGATTAGTATAAAAATGTTTATTACAGCTTTATTCATTATAACACAAAACTGGAATTACCCCAAATGTACATTGGAGAAGGATAAACAAATTGTAATATATTCATACAGTGAAATACTACTCAGCAAAAAAATTAAAGAAATAATCAACTGCCAGCATATACAACATAGAGAAAAATTTCAGAAACATTAGGTTAAGTGAAAGAAGCCAGGAATAATAGGTATATACTATTTGAGGCCATACCTACAACTCAAATAAGCAAAACTAAAATGTGATAGAAACCAAAATAGTGACAGAAAATAGAGAAAAGTCACAAGGGATCTTTTCTAAGGAAATATTGTCTACCTGTTTTAGATGGTTACCTGAACATATAAATTTTCAAAACTCACCCAATTGTACACTTAAGATCTGTGGTTTGTAAATTTTATCTCAACAAAGAAATCCAGATGAATTTAAAAATGGATTAAATCCTTCAACATTTAAAAAAAATAACTTCAAAAGATCATTTATATGTATGTTTACCTAGGCTATAGGCATCCCAAATTTTAGGAAGAACATTTACTTATTTATTGTTTGTTTGAAAGAGAGTAATAATGTGAGTGGGGGAGGGGCAGAGGATGAGGGAGAGGGAGACTTAGGCCAGCTCCATTACCAACATGGCAGACAGTCATGGGGCTTGATCCCATGACCCTGGGATCATAACCTGAGCTGAAATCATGAGTCCTAGGGGTCGTCCAACTTACTGAGCCACCCAGGTGCCCCTAGAATGTCTGTTTTTTAATTCGAGACTAGAAGTCTAAAAATGAGTTTAAAAAGGAAAAGATATTCATATTTGACAGTGTTTATTAGAAAAATTATCCTATGGCAATAGTATAAAAAATGAGTTGACTAACAGGAGGAAATATATTTAAAAGCATAAAACAGATAATCTATAAATAATATAGCATAAGGAGATGTATCAGAGTATTTTCTAAGAGCACAGGTCAGATAATACTTTTGTTGTTGTTTTTTCTGTTTACGACCAAGTCATTTTTGAATGTCGAGGATCTGTCTATGGAAGGTGACCAAATCGTAACTTCCGTCAAGGTTTGCTTTGGCAACAAAGCACCTCACTGGAAATGAACATCTGGTATTGACCTGGATGAGGCTATTAAAATGAATTCTATCCTGAATGTGTCCCTCCTATAAATATCCCTAAGATAGGGAATCTGGACCCAGCTGAACAAAACAGAAGATAATCATGGGATGAGCACATCATGTAGAGATTTAGGCAGTATCCTGTTAGGGCCCTGAGGGAACGTCCGACATTCTATATGAGCAGCTGTGTGTGTGTGGAGGGGGGAAGGAGGAGGGGCAAGAATGAGATCATAAATTTGCGGAACTGCCATCAAAGCAGTATCTGACATTTATATAATACTTTATGATTTGAAAAGTTCTTTTGCATTCATTAACTCATTAGACCTTCACAACTCTGTGACATAAGAAGAGCAGGTAATACTATTTCCATGTTAAAGATGAGAACATTGATATTCAGCAGTATAAAGTAATTTTTGTAAGGTCAGATATATTTTAAGTAATAGAGCTGGGACTTAAACTGAGGTTTGCCTCTCCCTATGGCTTTATTATTTCCACTGTGTCAATCTATCTCCAGGACAAAATTATGTAGCCTCAGAGAAGTCTCTTCCTGAAAGATTCCATGATATTCAGCCTAAAAGTGTCTACTTCTTTCTGTCTTTTTCTGTTTCCCCACCTTCAGCAAGGCTAGGTAATCACTCTTCTTAGTATGTGAAACATATATCTACTCTGTCATATCCGCCTCTCAGTTGTCACTTAGCCAAACTATGCAAATTCCTCTGTCTGCACACCTCTGTGTCAGCCACTGCCTTCAGCAACACTGTTGTTCAACTCTGGACTCCTTCCAACTGTTCAGATGGGCAGGGAGGAGTTTCACCATCAGAGAATATAAAGAAACATGACTATTCAGCCCTTTTTATGCACCTATTGGATACCTAACTAATGATGTTCTCGCCATATTGAAAAAAAAATCGAGGATGACAAATTTATTTCAAATGTCTTCATGACAAGTCAGTCAGTTCATCACCAGCCAGAATTACGTGTGAGCTGGATGCTGACCTCTGAGCTCAGGTAACAGAGGAACCTGAGGAAATGACGTTTGTCTCAGCTTTAAAGGGGGTCCTCTTCTAATCACAAAATCTGTACACACAACATAACAATATGTTTTCTGTTGCAAGTAACAAAACACCCAACATTGGAGGGGAGCTATTAGTAATATCTCTTTTCCCTGCCCTTAAGTTTCAGAACAACTTAAGAGATAGATAAGGGGAAAATAGAGCTAAAAATAGCACCTTCCTTTGTGACAAAAGTTGAAAGTGGATAATGTGGTTTTTATCTTCAGGCAGATGGCCATTTTAGTTCTAAATCTAAGCATTAGATGCCTGTAACCCTAGTGACAGGAAGTGCTAGGGAACTCTAGGCCACCCAGGCCAGGCCCGGTGTCTTGTACTGCACAACTCCAGACTTCTGTGAAAATATCAGCTCCCAAGAGAAAAGAAAGACCTGACAGTTCCTACTTTTTTCCTTACCAAAATCACTCATTAGATTGAGATATTCCTCCTCCTTTGGTGGTGAGGGTGTGTATGGGAAAGTCCAGGGTTTCCCTCAGATATAAGGAACAACAGTGGTAAAGCCGGGGGTGGGGGTGGGGGAAGGTTGGGAGGGGTCCTTCCCAACACCAGCTGAAAGGGATTTAACCAAGAAAAACATCGTGTTATCTCAAAGTTAGAGGAAGGGTGTAAATCACGACCAGAATTGTTGCCTTAAAATCCGGACTTTTTCTGTCTTCTGTGGCTATGTGTATTTGGTCCTTAGGTTTGAACCATCACAGTGAAGAGATGGTGATAGCATTTGCAGACAAACACAAGGAGACAACAACATGTAGGGGAAGAAAAAAGAATGGAGATTTTGCTCTTATATCTCTTTTTGTGAAGGAGGGAATATTTCTCCAGATATCTTCCCTTAAACTTTACCTCAGATCCTGCTAATTAAGATCAGGTGACATTCCCATGCCCTGCCTGGATGCAGGGGAGGCTCAGAAAGTGAGTTTCTGGTATTTGAGCCTCTTTAGGGGAAGGTGGCCCCTGTCATACAAAAAGAAGGCAGTTCGGTGGTGGTGGTGGTGGTGGGAATAGTTATTGAGTAGGTAAAAAACAATAGCAGGCTTAATTACATGTAAAAGCTTTCCCAAAAAGATCTGCAAATATAAAAAGTTTCTGCACAGCAGCTCTCTATATAGAGCTCCTAATAACTAAATGTGCTTTTGGGTTCATATTATATTTCCGAAAAAAAATAAAACACAAGTAAATCCAAACTTAAATGTTATTGTTATTCCTGGGCCCATGACCTATTATTTGCTTCAGGAGCAGGATCAACCATTGAACAGATTGATAGGGTATTAGATCTATTCCTAGATGGTTTCTTAATCCTGCTTCTTCATCTCTAAAGATGTCGACAGGAGGTTCCAGAAAATTAAATCACTTTTTTTTTTTCCATTGTCACCAGCTCCTTAGTGAGGATTAATTGAGCCTCTACACTTAGGACCAGAACACAAAATTCTACCTCAGCTTTATATGCAAGTTAGGAATATAACACTCCTTTACTTATATAGAGATCTTCTTCAGGGAGGTACATGTTCAAAGAAGGACATTTTCCTGGAGATCTCAGTGGTTCAGGATCCATACAATTTGGCAATTCAGTATAATTTTCAAGTGTGAGAGAGAAATATCACACATGAGTTTGCAATATGGAGCAGCCCTTTGGATCAATTTTGGGTGTAGAACAGTGATGAGCAATTATTTAAAGGCCTTCCGCCCTCTAAACATCTGTAAGCACTGTGAAAATCCAGATTCCCATGTTTAAAACCATGGGATCTGCTGAATTTTCTGGTACAACAAAACTTCCCCTGTCATTGCAAAATGAAAACTGGTATAGATTTGCAAAGTGCTAAGAACACTTAATTTATTTCCAATCTATTTTCTTATATTCCTTGTTCTTGCAGGCACAAGGAGACAGGGAAGGAAACAACTTTAGACAAATGCTGATAGGGCTCAGGAATGATTGATGGCTCATATAAAAAGTCCTCTTGGAAGCATAGGAGTTTGAAAGAAAAGTGACTCATTTTTTTTCTTTCAGGATATTTTGTCACAGACTTTTTTTCTTTCTAAAATGGTGTTTTATTTAAAAGAATAAAAGCAAGGACTTATAATGTATGTCTTGCCTACTAGAGAAATTTGACAAAAAATAAAAATAAAATTTTTGTTGCCCTAAATCTAGCTGTCAGACATATTTAATCTATTACCTTGATAAAATCAACTTCAGGGAAGATCTCAGATTGTGCTGTCATCAAAATTGATTTTATCAAACAAGATAATCTTCGCTGTCAACAAGCGGCATTTTCTTGAAACCCTTAACTTTTCTTCTATTCACTCTACTCCACTGTCCTTGGAAGCCAAAACGAAGGTTGCAAGACAATTATGATCATAAGTCATCACTTAGAATCTCCCAAACAGAAACAAGCAGCAGGAGATTGAACTTGAGCTAGCAGCTTGCAGACCACACTCACATTTAAGGAAAAGAAAGCTGAAATGGTAAATCTATAAAGCTACACATTGAAAATAGACACCCAGGATACAGGATGTCCATTGTTTGAAGTAATCAGGTGCAAATGAAACCCACCCTTGCATGCACAATTGGGCATTTTCTTCCATAAATGCCTGATTGTGTATGCAAATGAGCGTTTTGTGCAACCGGTTACCTGTTTGCTATATTCATATTTTTAGGGTCGATGTAAGTGCTTTTATTATTTTGTTTTAATAAAATTGTTCTAAATTGTCTGTGGATGAATGATGCGATGCTTTGTTATTTCCTTAAAATCCAGATTTAAACAAGCATCTCTGAAACCTTTCAAGGAATAGATCTGTATTAGTAAAGTGAAGTACAAAATTAAAGCAATTATATGGGTGATTCAAGGTAAACATGCTACCATGAATATATTTGCTGAATTTTTCTGCAATTTTAGGTTGAAGAAAGGCCTTAGATCACCCCATGCACGTGGCTTTGCACCTCCCTTAACCAGTCCTGCCACAGCACCAGCAGGGCTTGGGTATATGGGAACTTTAGACTCCTCTTAGAATGTATTCTGGTGTAGAGAAGTGGATCCATTGCCCCCAAAGTGATCACATGTCCAAGCAAATAAGCTTTCCATATAATTCATCCTGACTTGCATTTCCAGCTTTTCTCAGAAAATAAATCGCGAATGTGAGGATACACCAAATTAGGTTACAAAACTGTGAGTTGAGAGAAAAATTTCTGAATAATTTTCTTGACACCGCATTCAACTCCTTCAGGACCCATGGTGATAAAGCACTGAAGATTTATTTTAATGTGTAAAAACCCTGCTCTGCTCCTCTGGGAGATTGTAAGGAAGACACTGGGAGGCTCAGGAACAGTTTATATTTATCAAGTAAAGTGCTGTCTGCTCGCTAATAAGCTTCATAAATATTTCTCCCTTATGCTGAAAAGAACTAAAAAAAAAAGGCCAATTTTGTAATCTTTAAGAGTTTTTTTAAAGAGAGAGAAAAGAAAAAAAAACGCCCTAAATTTTGAAAAGTTCTAATGCCTTAGTATAAAAATGTAACTGAGTCACTAGCTGTCTTCTCGGCAAGACAATATCACTGATGTAACCCTGGCTTCATCAGCACACCACTAACTAGCCAAGCATTTCAGCACCCAGATAGATGACTAGCTCAGGCTCATGCTGTATATTTATGTATTTCTTATCTCTGTAATCATTAAACCTAGAAAAAGACCCAGATTTTTTAAACCGGATTTAAAGCTGATTTCTTCTCTGGTTCTATCTAGGTGAAAATCTCAGTCTCTGAGATGTACAAAATAGTCCCTTTAATGATGTGCCTGCTCCTTCCTATTTCTGTTTTTTTCTAATGCTAGCTGATTAGACCTTCTTAAGTGTCATTACTGACAACAGTCCACCTCCATATTTTATGCCCAATTCTATCCCTAAGTGGGAGAAATGTCTGGAATTGTATGCCAGCCTTTCTCTGAGTCAATATCAAGTCAGCCTTGCTGATAAGGCTGTCCAGCCCTTGGAAACCTCAATCTTTCAGTGGCAACAGTCACTACCCTTGAACCTCAGCTCCAAAAAGAATGTAGCCCTGCAAGTCTGTACCTGATGCTATGCTCACCACAAGGGTAGCTACTGTCTATTTCCATATAACACTATTACAATACCATTGACTATAGTCCTTGTGCTGTGCCTTTTATTCCTGTGACTTAATCATTTTATAACCGGAAGCCTGTATCTCCCACTCCCCTTTACCCATACTGCCCATCCCCCACCTTCCTCCCCTCTGGAAACCATCAGTTTGTCCTCTGTATTCATGGGTCTGTTTCTGCTTCTTTTGTTGCTGTTCATTTGTTTTGTTTTGTTTTGTTTTTTTTTAGATTCCACATATAAGCGAAATTATGGTATTTGTCTTTCTCTGTCTCAATTATTTCACTTAGCATAATTACTATGTTGTACACCTAAAACTAATGTAATGCTGTGTATCAACTATACTTGAATTGAAAAAAAAAAAAAAAAAACAAGAAAAAGGAAAAGAATTTAGCTGGTAGCCTTAGTCCTACATGTTCAGCAGTTTTACATCCCCAACTTTTGCTACCAGTTCTCTCTGATGCTGAATTTTATTACCTTAGCCTGTAACTACTTCCAGACTGACACCTTAGCTTTTGGTCTTTGCTTGGAACTATGTTTATGGTATTTAAGTTCCACCTGCCATTTCCCCTCTTAATTAATTAATTACCTCACATTTCCACAGACATTTATTAAGTGCCTTTTATGTTCCAAGCAAGTATTTGGCACCACCAGTACACAGGAAAAATAGGCTCTACCAGCATGGAACTTGCCTTCACTTAGATTCACAGTGACTGATCAGATGCCTACATTTACAGCAGGCTCTTCCAGGATCCATAGGTCAGTCTGGCTTTACAAGCCCACTTTGCCATATTATGCCATTAGGTGAGTCCTGTTCAGGATATTTCATGACTTCGGGGGATTTATAATCTTGTTTGGGAGGTCAGGAAGGCTCATTTTGTCAGAGTAGCTATTTCTGTCCCACCCATCTCATTGGACATGTTGTTGGAGAGGAACACAGGTCCTAGGTGCTAATAATATGGGACCCTAAAGTGAAAGTGGCATGAGGGAAAAGCATGAGTTTCTATATTCATTTTTAATAAAGGGAAATAAACAGAGAATTGCAGAGATAGATATCAAAACAGAACAACTTTTCTTAAGAAAACAAAGTAGCTACAGTGTGTAGTATGGGATAGATAATGTTCGGTAACTCAACAAACATTTATAGAGTGACTCCCATTGGTCTGGCATGTATTAAGTGCTTAGGAAAACAGAAATAAAAGAAATAAATAAAAAGTCTTTCCTTGAGTGATTAGCAATGTAGTTGTATCACACTTTTAACTATATTACTATGTTTAAAGGCCCACAGAAGGGATGCATGTGAGTGCCTCTGTCTATACAAGGCTTTATAAAGTGAGGGAAGTATAAGAAGCATGTAGGTTATAATCTACTTTTTTATATTGTAGAAATACAAATTAGCCAGTTTGACCTAGTCCCTATATTAATATTGATCTTATAACTTCTGTATTCAGACCTCTACGTTTAGTAGATATAATAGAAATCACCATGACTGGCAAAAGAAGTCATGTTCTATAGCTTTGTGTCAAGAGAGAACTAGATTTCAGTAGCACAAGCTATGAATTTTGTACACAGTTTGTGCATTAGTTTAGCCACTATGTATATATAAAAATCTGGTGGGTTTCCTTTTGCTGCCCAAGGCCTTTCCTTAGCTAACACAGCTCATATCCCATTTTAAAACATGCTGTGAGGCATATCTCCAAAGATAAAGGTAAAACAACATGGTAAGTACCACAAAACATTTTTGTTGAGCATAAGTAGAATTACTCTGGATTGGTCAGCATCCTAGAAAAGATGTTCTAAGAGTTCTCTTTATTCCTATCCAGCTAGGTGTTAGAGAACAAGGTGCTGTAAATAGACCTATTTCTTCAAGTGTAGTCACTGGTTCTTCTTCTTTACATCACTTGGTTTTATACCACTAACAATTGTGGCTTTTGTCCTCAACAATCTATTTCTCTCTCTCTCTCTCTCTCTCTCCATCTCTCTCTTTCTTTTTTTCTTTCTCTCTCATGGCTGCCATCTTGTTCTCATTTCTGAACATAGACTTCACCTAAGGTTCTTTTCTGTGTAGACTGCATTCCTAAAACTAATCATAACTTACATTTATTGAGTTTTTGCAATGACTTTTGTGAAATATTTGCATGTATTACCTCATTTAATCCTTACATCAATTCTTTGATGGCAAAACCATTATTAGCCCTATTTGACAGATGGACCAAAACATAGAGAGATAAAGCAATTTTCCAAAGATTCTACTACATATAAGATGGAAGAATAAGGACTTATGCAAATTTTAATGAGCTCTATAACTTGGAGTCTTTCCCCTTATGTTTTAATGATTTACTCAGTCTCAGTCCACAAATATCAACTTCCTAGAACCTTAGCAGAAGCCAGTAGTTCACTTATTCTTTTTAAATCATTATTTTCAACCTATCTAATCTGTTCTACCCCACACCATAAACACCATAAACAAAAGTAAGCTCCTTGAAGTCTCAAAGACCATTTTTCCCATTTTAAAATTCTTTGTAGTATCTAGCTGTCCTTTGAATAAAATATATGTACATTATTCATATGTGCAATAAATTTGTCATATTTTAATTTGAATTGAACACTCCAGCTAATCAGCCCCTTGGCAATAAAAACTGTCAAACACTCAGTGCAGTGGTAAAAGTTAGGAAATGCTTGTTAAAATAATCAGATTTAAAACATAAAAAATGTAAACCCCAGTATGCCGTTGGACTTTACAGTTCATGACAAGAACAAATAGTTTCCAGATACCTAATTTCTCTCAGTTTTAATCTCTAGCTTTTGATATCTCTGATCAAATTTTATTTGGGAAATGCCTGTGCTTTTAACAATGCCATTCTAAAGATCTTACCTCTAACTGCTAATCAAATTTGAGGGAAAGGTTTTGTTTTCCATTTATCCCAATAAAATAGGCTCATATGCACAATGGTTTTCCTCTAGGGTTTTCAAGAAATCAAGATTTCAGATAGATCTTGTCCTAAAGAAGCATAACATTCGTGGTAAGAGAGCAAGGGTTATGAAGAAGATGATGGCACGAATAAAGAATTGTAGTGTAAGAATACTCACTGCATGTGACTAAGAAGGGCCAGAAGAGGAAAATGTCACTGCTGCCAGCTGCTTATATAATCTTGAGCAAGTCCAATGTCTTCGGGTTTTCAAAGATACTAAATGAGGGGTGTGGCTAGGGGTGACTCCATTCTTTTAGCTCAGAAGCAGTATGATTTTAATGATGACAGAGTTTCATCAAGGAGGTAAAGTTTGTGTTGGAAAGATGTGATGGGAGGTGCAGCTAGAGGGTGGGTTGTTCACAGCAAATAAATGTAAAGAGAGTAAGGCAAGCAGGTAGAAAAGCACAGACTTTGTGTCTAGGAAGCACAACTAGGTAAGTTCAGTTGATGGAAGAGAGGGTCTTTGAAGAAGACAGCGGGAGGTAAGGAAGAGGAAAGCCAGTAAAGGTCCAGATGTTGGAGGGCTTGAATGTGTTTTTTCCACTTGGACACAGTCATGGAATACCACTTCAAGTTTTTATCAGGTCTATTTTAAAGTAAGAGTGTGTTGATTTTGTTGACTGGTTATTTGGTAAATAGATTTAAAAAATTGTGTTTGGTAATGCACTTCATCTCTAAAATTAAGTAATTGAGAAGAACCCAACAAACACATCAAGTACCCCCAGAAGAGATTTCAGGAGACTCTTCATTCTGACATTACATGCAAACATACCCACATACCATATGACACCAGGAATTTAACCAAATCCATCATTTGCTTTTCCCAAGTTCTTCTTTGCCCAACCATTCTCATGCCTTTGCAATACTATTTCCATTTTTCTAAAGTGAAAAAAAAAATGTCTATCCTCCCAATTCAGTGCAAAGTGTTTTATGCTGCTCACTCTCCAGACCCATAAAAAAGCCTTTCATCTTTATGTTTCACCATTTGCAGATACTCCTAACAGGGAGGTAGGACCAACACCCAAGATTCCGATATCTATTTCTATGACTTTAGGATGTTTAGGAGCAGTTTCAACTGTTCAGTAGAGGCATTTTCCAAAAGATTTCTCTTATAAATGAATACCTACGTACATAAAATCAATTAGCTGTTTTGTATTGTTTATGCATATTTTGAGTTTATACAGTTCTCACAACACCCAAAAACATAGCTGACTTTGATGTTTGTTGGAATTGATCCAAGGTTCAGTGAAGATGCCCTGATTTAGATTCTTGAACAATGAGCCCCTCCTTTTGTAAAAGTGTATATATCCTGTATGTAAACTGGCAAAAGATTACCCAGTATGCCATTTTTTAAGAGCAGGATTACGATGTCTTTTTGCTTTTCTCTGGGATAATGGCAATTGGCCAGGTCTTATGAGGCTCTTCAGGGGGCCTAGATGTGCATAAAGTGGAACATTGCTGAACAGCAGCTTACCCCATGCTGTTGCCTCTGCAAGAGAAAGGGATGATTTTTCTCCAGTTTCTTTTCATGTATTCTACCTTTTCTAATTTTAAATGACCCTTTAGGAAACAGGAAATTGTCCAGGAGTAAGCTTCAAATACATTGCTTGGTCACAGAAGTCCTCTAAGCATCTTCTGGTTGGCTGTCTAGAATGAGATGAAGCTGTGCCTTGAAACCTGTGAGAAGCCACTTCTGGAGCATTTATGGCTCTCCAGGGCCAGAATTTCCTATATAAAATAACAAAGAATAGGAGAGTAGACAGCAGACTCCAACCAGCTCCCAGCACTGCTGTAGGCCCTACACAAACATGTTTGCTCTGGCTGTAAATGAGACGCTTCCCTCGGCTTCATTTCATCTTGATTGCCTACAGTCCCTAACCTTCCCAGGATCATTTGTTTCTGGTGGTGCCTGCTTTGGCTTCTGAAGTCTCTGCTTTTGCATGACCACTCATGCCCATTGTGACTCATTTTATCTTGCCAGCATTTGTCTTTTGCCCTTGCCTGTTAGCAACTCCTAGCCTCCAGCCTCTGTTATACTCTCCCCTCCCACAGCTCCCCAGTTCTGATGAATGGAGCATGACTGAATTGGCACACTGACAAAATTCCAAGGATAAATCAGGTTTCAGAATCTGCCTTTCACATAAAACTTGAGAAAAGTCAGATGAGGTAGGTTGGCTCAGTTTGCAACTTGGACTACAACAGAAAGCTGTATTAACTTTTCCAGTTAATATCAGTTATTTGTATCACATACGTATACTTAAGTGCATGTTCATTATTGAGTACAATTAATCCATGCATAAAGTTAGTACCTCTATGGTTTTTCAAGAACAAAAGAGTTTGGATATAAATGACTCATTTTATTTTCTAGATACGTTAATGTCAGAAAGCTCTTACTGAACTTCCTAAATACTTCTTGATAAAACATAAATTAATCCAATTAATTCTATTTTTAATATTTATACATATATAATGTTTACTTATTTTTGAGAGACAGAGAGAGTGTGAGCAGGGGAGGGGCAGAGAGAGAGGGAGACACAGAACCTGAAGCAGGCTCCCAGCTCTGAGCTGTCAACACAGACCCCGACATGGGACTTAAACTCACAAACAAAACCATGAGATCATAACCTGAGCCGAAGTCAGAGGCTTAACTGACTGAGCCACCCAGGCGCCCAAATTAATTCTATTTTTTTTTATTTTTTTTCAACGTTTATTTATTTTTGGGACAGAGAGAGACAGAGCATGAACAGGGGAAGGGCAGAGAGAGAGGGAGACACAGAATCGGAAACAGGCTCCAGGCTCTGAGCCATCAGCCCAGAGCCTGACACGGGGCTCGAACTCACGGACCGCAAGATCGTGACCTGGCTGAAGTCGTTAGCTTAACCGACTGCGCCACCCAGGCGCCCCTAATTCTATTTTTGATGTCAGTAATCATGTAAACAGCTGGCTACCATAGCCCTTAATAGCCATAGAGAAATTTGGAGGAAATAATTACACACTTTTTTGACAGTATAAATTATCAAATGTCGAGGTCAGCAACTCTGGGCTATGGCTTTTCTACTTTCCTAAAGGGAGACTCTTTATTCTGCATAAGCAGTAGTTCTTTCCAGTCCTGGCTTCCAGACATCCTGGCCCCTAACATGGCATGTTGGCCTCCTCAATAAACAGGTAAACAGCAGTGCCTGTTGTGATGTTCAGAGGTGCCCATTTGGAGGGCAGCCAAGTGGTATGAATAAGAGTGGTTTATGCCAGCCCCAAGCCATTAGCTTTCCAGACAATGTGCCTCGTACAAGATCTACTGTCATCCTCAATTTTTCTTACCTGCCCATCATCACAATCTACTTAGTGAATTTGAAACTTTTTGAATAGAAAGGGAAACCAGTTCTCTAATGGCTGATAGACACCGAAACACTGTTTCTCTCTAGAAAACATGGAAAGGATTAGGGGTTGGTGTTACGATAATGGTAAAGGGGAAGTGTCAGAAAGGGGCTGCCCACCAATCCACATAAACTGTTGGCAAATATCCCTCCTCCTGCTTTCCATGTCTCCCATTTCTGGTGAATGGATTTATGAAGTTCTTACTCTGATCTGTCTTTACAGAGCCTATCTTCCTTTCTAGGCTTATGTCCCACTATATACTTGAACACAGTTTATGCTTATGAAACCAGTCTATTCAGTGCTTCTTCAAAGAAGCCCTGTAATATCCTCCTAGGGCTTTATACAAGCTGTATTCCCAGTGGGATGCTTCCTCCCACCCCTTTTGTAAGTAAGCCTCATCCTTGAGTTGGTCAATGAACCCATGAAGATTTCCCAGGGACTTTCTCGGTGATAACATGAAAGTACCCCATCCTGTGGAATCTTTTAGTCCCAGACAGTTGGTCACCCAAACCTTGACATATTACTGGTTCTTCTAATTACATTACTATATTTGCATTTGAATCTGTAGAACACTTGGCTTTTCTCTTCGAATAGTGATCATTCTCCACTTCAAATTGTAGTCTTCCCCCTCTATCTACATACACACCTCCATCACAATATAAATACTTTGATGAAATTTTTCTTTCATTAATTTAACATTGGGTTTCAAAAACCTACTGCATGCTTTATCATAAGATAAAATTTTGTCCTCAAATAACTTAAAATCTAATTGGGAATAGAAGGAAAAAAAGCAGTAACTATACCATGAAAACATTCTGGAAAAACAGCTGTTATGAAATTCAGTAGAGACATGATCATTTCCAGTTATCATGGGAGGCTGCATAGAGAAGAAAGGATTTGAGTTAATTGCACTAGATTTTGGTTAGGGAAATAGGTAAGGACACATTCCAGGTGAAGAAACCAGAGGAGTCAGAATTTGTGAGGATTTTCCCACACTCATTTAATTTCACCTCTGGGGCTAAATCTCAGACCCCAAATTATTCAGTTATATTTGCCAAATGAAAATGAACACATAACATTGTTAGAAACAACAACCAAACCCATTAAAAATGATCATAGCTTCAAGCTTTGCATGCAAAACCAAAATGGACTACGCCTTCAAAAAGCCCAGAGAAACACCACAGAGTTCTCCTAATTAAAGTCAGAACCTAATTTTCATGTAATTTCTTAGGAATGTAGCAGAAACAAAAATAAATCTTGAGGACGTGGCAGGAAATCAGCAGGACCAGAGAGGCTGTATCTGGCTGTGAAAGGGGTCTTTAACTGGGAAATCTCCCCTGAAGTATAGATCAGATCAGAGAACAAAGCCATAGGGAAGACAGAAAAATCATTTTAAATACAAACTGATCAAACCACTTTAATTTTCTATGTAAAATGTTTTTCTTTCCAGTGACTCAAGGAGGTTGAGGTTGATAGCTTCTTGCAGGACAGATCACAAATTTGCAGTCATCCTTTGCATTTGAGAAGTAATTAAACATTTGTAAAATGACAGTTTTCAAATGAAATGTCTGACCAGAGTCTCCTTCAGAAATAATGATGTGGTTTCTTTGGCTGCAAGTATTGACACAGGCAGCAGAGCCTCTCCTCACCCTGTCTTCCCTGCCTTAGCTGCAGTTTTCAATGGCGGTCACTGGTGATGCTCCTCTCTCTGAGTTTATTTTCTCCACACCCCCACACTCTGATAGCCCACTCTCCCTTGAGATAGCATGATAGGAATACCTGCATTTTTCCATGGTTTCAACCTCTTCCTTTCAGTGTGCTTTATTTTAAATGATGGCATCAATGGAGATGGGAAGCCTGGAGATGTGCAGCTGAAGGGTCAAACTGACAGAGCTTTCATCTATCACCTTGTGTTGGGAAAACTTTAGCTAAAAGCAACTGGCAAGGGAGTTCCAGCCAGATATCTGTATTATAGAAGTGTGACTCCTTCAGTGCTTGTGGCAGCGCATGATCTTAAGAAATAGCTAAGAAATCCCCCCTTGATGCCAGCACTTTGTTATATTATTGACAGGGGGCTTGAGGATGTGGTCGTAGGTGTGCTTCATCTAGTTCATAATTTAGCTGGATGCCAGCACGTCTATGATTTTTTTTCCTTTGGAAACTGGGATATCAAGTAATTGATTCTCATGTGCATGCATGATTGTTTGATTCATATAGAGCTGATTTAGCCTTTTTCTTGTTATATTTATTTGAAAAATGTTAACCGAACCTGAATTCACAAGGAGAAAAATGTATTTTTGTGATGGTTGCTACAGAGACAGACAAGTGTCAGTACAAGGAAAAGAATTTATGGTATTAATGCTTTATTATCGTGCAGTCAGAGTAGATTTGAGTACCTTCCATATACCCCTTACTGGGCCAGGCATTACAGATACGGATACAGATCAGCCAGTTCCCAGGCATTGAGTAGATGAGGGCAGGCTACACGTAAACAAAGGCAATGATAATGTAGCATATATGCATATGAATATGAATGGGAGGTATGAATGATAGGATAATTCCTACTGCAAAGTAGCACAGAACTAAGAGCAGTTAATATACCTAATAGAAGGTTTTCTGGATGAGGTGACATTCCAACTGATCCTTTCAAGGAGGAGTGGGAATAGAGGCATAATGAGAAAGGATGATGGGTAATGGTATGATAGGCATACAACAGTCTGTGCAAAGGCATGGAAGGCTGGATATTAATATCTTGGTGAGTAAGTGTGCATTGTTTAGAATGGCTCCACCACAGGGAGAAAGAAGGCAAGCAGAGGAAGAAGTGAAGCTAAAAATGTCACAGATGGTTTTGAAGTTCTGGTGGAAAGAGTACAGGTTTGAAGGTTAGACAATATGAGTTCAAAAATTCCCTCTGAAACTTTCTGATTCTCAGTTCCTTTAAAGTGGACCAGAGAATAAAAATAAAATTTATTTTGTTACACCACTGGATTAAATTCATGACACTGAGTTACTACCAACTGGTAGTTATCTTTGGCACTTTTCCTTTGCATACCATCCATATAAAAGTTTGGGGTTCGGGGTGCCTGGGTGTCTCAGTCGGTTAAGTGTCCTACAATGGATCAGGTCATGATCTTACAGTTTGCCAGTTCAAACCCTGTGTCGGACTCTGTGCAGACAGCTCAGAGCCTGGAGCCTGCTTCGGATTCTGTGTCTGCCTCTCTCTCTCTGCCCCTTCCCCACTTGGGCTCTGTCTCTCTCTCTCAAAAAAATAAATAAACATTAAAAAAAATTAAAACAAAGTTTGGGGTTTATTCTGCATGTAGCAAGAAAATAGTGAAGAATCTGAATTAGAGAAGTCACAGGGTGGGGTACTTGGGTGACTCAGTAGGATAAGCGTCTAACTCCAACTCATTTGGTGATCTCACAGCTTGTGAGTTCAAGCCTCACGTTGGGCTCTGTGCTGACAGCTTGAAGCCTGGAGCTTGCTTTGGATTCTGTGTCTCCCTCTCTTTGCCCCTCTCCCACTTGTGCTCTGTCTCTCTCAAAAATAAACATTAAAAGAGAGAAAGAGAGAAGTCACAAGTT